>NW_027271055.1:0-1200000 GCF_040938485.1 Diadema antillarum
TTGAATAGCATACACTCACAAGACGAAGCGTTTATAGGAGATGTGATTGCATCAAGTTTGGGTTTATTTTGTTACATTTCTTTGTGTTGTAGGTGCTAAAAATCACGTTTGTCTGAAAGTATATGATAGTGAAGATCGAGTTTCGCAAGGGTCAGTATGGTATTATAATGATATGGTGCTTTTACCGACACTGTCTAATCTGTCTGAAAACTACCATGCACTCCTTCCTGAAGTTGGAACTCACAAAGCTGTAGACAAAAGGATTTACGACCTGGTTGAGGTTCACCGCGAAAAAAGACAGATAGAAGACATTGTAGACAGCAGGGTTGGTATTTAGCAGCTTGAACCAGCCTTTGTAGTAATTTCCTACCAAGGATGGTAACCAGGAGATGAAGAAGATTACGGTGATGATGAAGATCATCACCGTGGTCTTGTTGTTGGTTCGAGGAGCGTTGGTTCCTCCGTTGGGCTTTGGGCGTGGAGCAGGTCTGGTTCCTGGCACCTGCAGGGTGTGGTTGGTAACGCCCCTGGGTGACGATACCGCATTGCCGCCGGGTAGACTTTCCTGAGGAGGGTTAGCGGCGTCTCCCCCCGCCGTGGTAGGGGCTGCTACAACCGGTGGCATATGATCACCATTCGTCGGCGGAGAGAACGAACCAGCGGACGTCATTTTGGTGTCGTCGATGCCGGGATCCTGCTCGTCGACCACCGGCTTGTAATCGGCAGAGCTTATCTCCGACTTCTGGCTCGGAGCTACGCTTTGGGACACCGTACTCACTCCGCCACACTTCGCCGCCATCACTCTGGCCTGCCTGCGAACGGCGAAGAAGATGAAGGCATACAGGGTGGCGACGATCACCAGGCAGAGGTAGAGGAGAGCGTCGTTGAAGTAGGTGACAGCCATGAAAAGGGTGGCAAATCGAGGAATGCGCAAATAGCTGCACCTAGACACTGGCGGGCTACCGGTGGTTGATACACCTGTGCCAATTACAGATGGGATGGCACACAGGGCAGACGCGAACGAGATCACCCCGACAATGATAGTCGCTTGCCTCGCAGACAGACGTCTCTTCAGAGGCTTGCAGACGGCGATGTAACGGTCAACCGTTATCACGGTGGTCAGAATCACGCCGATGTACGTGTTCCAGTAGATCATGAAGAACATTAGTTTGCAAAGGAAATCGTTGGTAAAGGTGGTGGTCAGGTACGAGTAGCTTTTCATCGGGAAACTCAAGCATACGAGGAAATCGACGACCGCGAGCCCGAGAATAAACACATCCGTCCCCGTTTTTCGCTTCTTCTTCGCGTACACGATGATGATCAAAGCGTTCCCAGGGATGCCGATGGACATGAAAACGGTTCGAATGACAACGGCTAGAATGTATCTCAGAGCCGCCATTTTTAGTCGCAGAGGGACAGTTCACATCTTGGAGAGAAACTGATTAACATTTTGAATCAGACAATGATCCAACTGTGGTTCCATGTCAACCACCTTCAAGATATACAGCTACTTAATACCTCCTCTTTTTTATTGTTTTGGTTAGCTGCAATACGAACAACGAATGTGCGCGCACAGCTATTTCAATCTGAAGCGGTGCAAAATGCTCTGAATTTGAATGTTTATAAACTCAATATGGATAGCTGTTATAACATGTAGCTGTTCGGAGGCGTATAGTTTGTGAACGTCGGCTAAGAAAATTCATTACGATAAGACAGACATGTCATTATTCCCTGAGTCCAAGGTTATAAGAAAATACACTTTGCTGGGAAAAAAATATCAGCATCGTCAAAACTAATTCGCAGCTGTAGATCAGATGGAGAATCGATATTCCCGCCAAGAAATGCGCACTTTTTTTCCTTCTAGGTATTGTCGTTGGTCTCGAACCGCCAGGTTACGGTAATCTTTGAAGACGGGGAACTCACTAGAGCTCACCTGCTGTGAGAGAGTGAACAGAAAGGAAACTAGAAGACTGCAAAACGACGTCGAGAATAGAAACTCGCTCCGGCACCTTGCTAGCAGACTGACTCTAACTGCCTCGAACAACGGATACAATGACGCGGAGAAGTCGAGAGCCCGCACCTGATATCTAACACTGATTGCAGCAGGAGTGATGAAACTCTTTGCCCATACACCTTCCGAGATAGATGAAACCAGCATTCGGTGGTTATTAATCGACCACTGGAGACTTGTTGCATGGTATCGTGCCCGCGCGCGTGTGTGCACGTTGATGTGAGTGGCTATGTGAATGTATGGATTTATGTTGAAACGTAATGAGAGCCCGGGGGTCAAAGGTTGCGGGTGATACGTGAACGGTAGGCCTATATGAAATTAGCGCAATTTCTATAAATACCGCTGGGATCTCTAAGATTGTGAAAACAAAGCAACAGGAGTCAGTTGTCAAAACCATTACAGTTCAGACAATAAAATCAAGAGAATTTCCAGCGGGAACTGGGGGAGAATTTACGCATGCAGAACAGTCTATCAATACATCTTAGGAAAAACAAACAATAAACTTTCGATACCAATTAAGTCACTTCTCTATCATACATGGAATGAAACGTCATTGCACGATAAAATACAACTCTATCACATTCGAAAGAGAGACTGAGAAAAAGTGAGATATGCACACCAAAGGAAAAAAAAAACTGTTAAGGAAAGGAGAGGGACGTGTTGATGATTGATTCTCTGAAGCATGAAATCGTTAAGAGTCGAACAAAGAGTTCAAGGAGACTCGTGTTCAAATTGCAATTACAGGTTTATCAACGGGCACTTGGGGGTATACATTGCAGTTGGGCTCTTGCAAAGGCAAGGCCGTCGGCAAGGTATGTATAGGCACCCCACACACACATATTATTACATACACCTATTATTATATGTGTGTGAGATGGATGGTGCTTATATGTGTAATATATATATACACTCAGCAAAAAAAGTAAGTTCCCCCCTAACATTTTTGGATATATCTCAAAAAGTATTTTACGGATGTTCATAATTCGAAAGGGAATGGATAGGGAATTTCATTACTCATAACATGAATGGCATATCATTGCCACCAGATATCGTTATTGGTGTAAAAAAATCGCATTTTATGTCAAAATGCATGGGAAAAAAAGTTGCACTTTAGGCCATAGAGAGCATATTGTATACATTTCCTATGTAAGTTATCAAATGATCTTTTTAAATTGTGTAATTCTCAGGAATTTCTTCAGGTACAATGTGCTTCCCTATTAAACAGATGTTATGCATACTTTTTGAACAATAGGCCTTCTCAATATGAAAATATTGGTAGAAGTCATGTGATTTGTAATTCCAATTCAGATTGATCACATTAATGTGCCTGTGGGCATTTTGCATCTATGCCCTCAAGTTGTAGATCAGCTTGTGGCATCGAACGTATGGAGTGGCCTGCAAGATCCCCTGACTGTAATCCAGTAGAGAATCTTTGGGATATCATTAAGTGGAAAGCGAGCAAGAAGTTCAAAGATGACACTTCACTGCAAGAATTTCAGCGCATCTTGCAGAGAGCATAGACCAACATTGAGCAGCGCCAAGTACAAACTTTAGTTAACAGTTTGAGGAGGAGATGGCGGCTGGTCATTGCGGGTGGTGGACATATCAATTATCAAATACTTCACTATATGCTCATGAAAAGAAAGAGATAGAGAAATATGCAATAACCCATGCTTAAATGTTCAGAATCATGAGTGATTGTTTGATTATTTGTGTAAAAGTCATTGCAAATCACTAAAGTGCAACTTTTGTTTCCATGCATTTTGACATAAAATGCATTTTTTCACACCAATAATGATATCTGGTGGCAATGATTTACCACTCATGTTATGAGTAACAAAATTCTTTATCCATTTCCGTTTGAATTATGAAAATCGATTGAATACTTTTTGAGATATATCCACAAATGCTAGGGGGGAACTTACTTTTTTTTTGCTGAGTGTATATATATATATATATATATATATATATATATATATATATATGTATATGTATATTTATATATAATTATATGAAAATAAAATATTAACTATTAATCAATCCATTTATTTCTTTGTTTTTGTCTGTTTCGTTATTCATTTTATTATTCATTTACGTTTTCTTTAAAAAAAAATATACAGCAGGGGCGGATCCAGGGAGGACCGCAACCGGCGCACGCCCCCCCCCCCTTTATTTTTTGTTGAAACAAAAGACATAAAAAGAACAAAATCGGGGGAGGGGTGCGTGCGCCCCCCCTTTAATTTTGTAAACGCGCCCCCTCTTTACGGAATTCCTGGATCCGCCCCTGTACAGGGTATAGGCACATTCAGTTTGCTAACTGCTTTACAAAGTTTACTTTACTTTTTGTTTGTTTCTTTATCATTATACATACATTATGAGAATAGTAGGATGCAAAGGATTCGTGCTGCTTATTCGAAGTAAAGTATCACGGATAACAGTTTGTACATTTACGTCAATGTCCCTGTTTTCATGTATTGCCTCTGTTCCGGAATTACTCGATTAACTTTGTGTTATATTCTTGCATGAAAAATGAATGCAGAAGTAACATAAGATTAATTCAATCAAATCAAATTCACGCGCAAGTAGGTCCAGTTTAGCATACGGGTGGATACTTGCAGTCGTGTAAAGTCAGATGGAAAATGAGACAAACAGACAGACAGACAGACACACACACACACACACACACACACACACATACATGCATACACAAAACAAAACAAAAAAGAAGTAGAAGTAGAAGTTCTACCTGTGGACACACAAAGATTTTATGCAAAACTGTAGGCCAATAATCTGCCAGTAATCAAGTCATGCTGAAATGGTATTGACAGCAAGAGACTACTTTTCGTCGTCTTCAAGAAATTCCTTGAATTTCTGCTTGCCTGGACCCGAAGAAAAGTCTCCTGTTCAGCATCATATGAAATGACGGCTATAAGATGTTTGTATTCCTTAATCTGCCATCACAGCCAGACAGCAGGAAGAAAAAAAAAAAAGAGGAAAGAAAAGATGTAAAAGAAGAAGGAGGAGGATGATGAGGAGGAAAGGGACAGGGAGAAGTTTTTATTTATTCAAGCCGAATACTTTAGGACAGTATCACAGTAAATAATTCATTTCCCGTGCTTTTCACACGCAAGGATGACGAAAGCATGCAGAGAGAAAAACAAAATGAGTTGATGGCTCGCGGGGGATGGGGGGGGGGGGGACTGGGGAGGGGGAGGGGGAGGGGAGGGGAGAAGACAGGGAGAGAAACGGGTTGACTGAACATAGGGAGGAGGGATCGTATACCAATTAAACAAAGCCGTATAATACCAATTAATATTTCATCTGTCCTCACAATTGGATTACGAGAGCAATAAGGCCTAATCGTTGGCCCGACGACGGATTCGCAGACTTGGAAAATACCAATTACCGAGGAGTTTGCGTCCTCTATGATGACGTCATAAATTGCACGAATTTGCTCTTTTCGCCTCTTCGTCATTCATTGGGTTTATCCGCAAATTACATTCATGACTCATATATCTACAGATCAAGCAATAGTAACAAAAAGTCAACCCCCCAAAAACCACCAAAAACAAAAACAAAAACACCCATGTATACAAAATTGACTCTACATGAGAACTCAAGTTATAGGGTATACATTTCATAAGCCTATGAAGTATGTCATATTCAAAGTCGGAATTAAAATGACGTGTGGGCCGGGGGGAACCTACAGAAAAAGCAGATACTTATGGGGGTTGATACCCAGAAAAGGCCCGGATGCCAAAGCCACGAAATATTATTTGTTTACAGCTTTTGTTACATTTTTTTTCACTGTATGAGTACTATAATTATCACTTATATTTTACACATCATCTTTATGTACTTACATCCTGATGTCGAAAGACCCCCCCCCCTCCAAGAAAAAAAAAGAATAAGAAAGAAGAAAAGAATGAAAAGAATGACTCGTCATCATCCAAGTCGGAAGATAAAAGAATTTTACCAGATATACAGCCATGCAGAGCCAACAGCATACTAGTGGGGGAAAAACCCCAATACTGTAGCAGTCTTTTTATCTGTTACATGCGGGGCGTGAATAGCAAAGACACGCTTCTGTGAATACGCTTCCGTGAACACGCTTTCTACGAGCTCCCTACCAATAGAAATTTTACATGTACATGTATTTCGTGAAGACAGCTGGTAGAAAGAGAGAGAGAGAAAAAAATCAAACAAACTGAAATAAGAGTGTGTGCAAATTGGTATTTTTTGTCTCTTTAGTTTCTGTTGCCTTCAGGAGGAATTTCGCCTCACGTCCTTCCTGTTAATTTCATAAACATTTAAAATGACATGAGAGAATCACCGCATTTCTTTTGACAACGCCCAACTTTGTGGTTGCAAGTCGATTACTAGTATTAGATTTTCTTCCCTTTCCAGTGCTAACGGCAAGTAACACGCCTTTTATGTCGTGTAGCACTTTACCTATAAACTTATTTAGTGCTGCTCCATAAAAATCCCACAACAATTAGAGCTGTCGTTCTGTGTATGAGGTTTGATCCTAATTTAGACGCATATCAGCTCATTTAGATTACAAAATTGGCAAAGCAACTGTCGTAGAATCAGTTTAACCAAGCAATAAGTGATTGCAGAGCAGAACGCAGAAATCACACAGCGTTGCACTGCGAAGCATCCACCGCTTAAATGTCAGAACATTATAAAGAATTGAGCTGCCGCTACTTTACACTTCCTTTATAATCTTCTGGTAGCCTTGTAGTCCAGACAATACGACGATATTAGATAGAGCATATCATTATCACCATGCAGAATTTCTAAATAATTCTATTGACTTCTGCCCATAATGTGAGGAGAGGTAACCGCTCGTAGATTTCTCCGTTTTTGTCAGACGGTAACTGAGCGTGCGCACGGAGAAAAAAGAAAATCCTACAATAGCATTTAAAATCAATATGCTAGCACATTGACTTTTGCCGCGCAGTATAAAATCGATATCGTGAGTATGATATCCATAAACCCTTGTATTTTTCTTTCCATTGATTGAGTACGATACATGCAGAGGATATTGGTTTCAACGATTCCATAAATGGAATCATTTCCAAATAACTGATAATTGATTTCATTAAGTCTCGTTGCCAAAGTCAATGATTTTGATGATACACTGAAGTACACTAACTAGTCCACAGCTAACAGAATGATACAAAGTACACAATATGACATCTGCACAAAGAAAAACTATTTTTTTCACCACAAATTAGAATCTAAAGTGGCATTTAGTATCCTACATTAAAATAATGTACTGCGCTGCACTGCTGTTAACTCAGTGCAATGAGCGGCAGGGGTTATGATAATCTTTCATAATCATTATTCATGTTGTAATTTCACCTGCGGGGTCATCTCCCTACGGTCTAGCTCGACTTACAGAGTGCATGACATCCCCAGCATTTCAAATGATTTTTTTTTTCTCTTCAAAAATTTCTTTGTTAAATGTTTCCCTCTACGTTCTTTATCACATTGCTGTATAGTAATGTCTTAACAATCTATGTTGGTTTTGTACGATTGTCCTATAGTCATGTATAGGGCCTACATTGATCCATATATTTCATATCATTATGCCGACACGTTTAAAATCTTGTTCTGTATTGAAATGGAAATGTAAGAACTTAACTGATAATGAATATCCATATCCTCCCCTGCCCCCATTAAAAGCCCCAATATAACTATAACTTTTACAAAAAGTTTCCTTTGGTGAGGACTTGAGTAGAGGTCGATGTGAAACCATGCGAAGCGACGACATCATCATAATATACCAATATACCAATATACCAATATACCAATAAACCAATATACCAATATACCAATATACCAATATACCAATATACCAACATACCATTATACAATATACCAATATACCAATATACCATTATACCAATATACCAATATACCAATTTACCAAATAATATACCAGTCATGAGGTTGGTGTATAAAAATCGTGGTTGCTTGCGTTCATCCATTCGTCAATTCTTTTTTGAAGAGTCACGTGATACAGGTAAAACAACTATGACAAAACCGCCATTTTCATGAGACCGTGTCTCTACTATTTTCCCACAGCCTGTTGCTTCTACTCAAATTTTACTGAAAATTCTGTCGTTTTGTTTGCTTGATACCACTCTTGGATTTCAATACGGATAATTTGAATAATTATGTTTTACATATAATTATAGTCGTTCGTTGCAGCGTTGTATTTTTTTGTTGTTGCTGTTGTTGTTATTATTGTTGTTTTCTATCTTACATGTCCCTTTGTTAAGTTTATTAACCTCCTGATAAACTAATGGTGTGTATGGTATTATGTTGTAGTTCACTCAAGGCCATAAAGAATACTATAGATCGCAAAGAGTCTGAGACACTACTCCACCGTGTCTGATTTTAATTAGTACAGTACTCTCCGCGTAATCGGGTATCTCTTAAACGGGTATACTCCGTATACTCTTGGGTAGTAATGTCTCAGTCAGTTTCAACGCACATTAAAATAACCTGATAATCGGATTGCCTCTCCGCATATTAAAAATGGGTAAATAATTTTCTTCTAATCTAATTTCTACCCACATTTTATCGCAATTATAACACTTTAAGAAATCATGCATGTCAAATTTTCCACGGCAAATCGAATTCTCTGCTTTTATTTGCAATGAAGACCGATCATTTGGGGAGTAATTGAACAAGTCATGAAAACACATGTACCCGTACCAACTTGCCACCTGAAAAACGAATATTACAATGCAGCTGGCACTCACAATTGCATATAGACAGACAGGAGTTGAACACACTTGCGCTCCTCCCTTGCTCCGCAACAACATTCACAATACGAGAAGTTTGCAACGAAAGTCAGGCCATGCACCAGCTCCATAATTTTGATTTTCCCAAGTCACTTCTCGAAAAGTAACCCGACGTTCTACGTGCTATAGTGCACGCAAAGAGACGTCATAGTGTGGTCATTTCAGAAAACGCCAGCGTGTTAGCGAGGAGTCTATAAAGTCAAACGACAAAGTTTTCTGAAGACATATTTGTCCATAGAGTGCCAATTATTGCCCGTGACTGAGCAAGTGTAAGGTATGTATAATGTGCCGTGCAAGCACGCATATTATTATAAAGCATACGGTGGATGTGTTTGGTGCAGTGTACAATGCATGTAGATACACATTGCGTGTGTCTATTGTGAATGAGACGTGTTCATCTGTTAATCGGGTACTCCGCTTAATCAGGTAAGAAACGCTCTGCCCGAGCCTACCCGATTATGCGGAGAGTACTGTAGTCGATTAGGCAAAGTGTGTCCGTGGAACAGACATTATGGCACCTCTGAAGGCCACTAGATAGAAGTCAAGCGCCTCTAGAGTTTAACTTCTATGCTTATTGTACATGGATTAAAAGTATCTCATTAATTACAATGTGCTCATTCACTGAAACAAGCAGTAGAGAAATACATTGCTACGACGCACTAACGCTACATGCACAAAAAAAAAGAGAGAAGAAAATAGAGAGAGAGAAAAAAAATAAAGATAAAGAAAACGAAAGAGAGGCGAAACCATTTCCCGGGAGGGAAAATTATTTTTTAGCATTAAAGGCTTCGACTGATGGAGTGATGAAACCTTGAAAAAGAATTGAAAAAAAAAGTGCACAAAAAAGGGGAAAAAAGACAAAACAACACGACCATTCAATTTTGATTAAATTGTATAATGAGGTGCCTCATACGCCTTTATAGCAGTAAATGGACATTGCAATTTGTTGCCTCTGTAGCAGTAAACGGGCATTGCAATTATTTCACCGCTTCTACATTTGATTTTAAGGAATTATCATTTCTGTGCATGGTATCCATCTCCCGATAAATGTTACAGTGCTGTAATAACTGAGTCGTAGAGGAACTTGATCTGCACTTCCATACGCAGAAAAGAATGCCTGCGCTATATTGGTGTCCATTATGACTTATGAGCAGCTAGTGCATCACCAGTACTCAAACAATTAGGCCTACATTGGTTGCCTGTTGGCTAGAAAGTCAAATACAGGATAATGCTTGTTGGTTTTTCATTGCCTCCACAATATTCTGCTAAATATTTTTCATAACTTTTGCACTCTCCCCTCAGCTTAAATTGTGCTCTGCCATGGATATTACAATACTCCAGATACCATATTTGTGTAAATCCTAAGGCTGATGAGTGTAGTTTCTCATTTTGTGGACCAAAGGCATGGAATACCTTGCCAAATTATGAACTTCGTCTATCACCTTTAGTTTCAATGTTCAAAAGGAATTTGAACATTTTGTATTTTCACTTTGAATATCAATGTAAAGCGCATTGATCAGCTTGCTAGAAATGCGCTATAGAAAAGATTATATTTTATCATTCAGTTTTAATAGAGAATACAGCACTCTCTTTGTGTGCGTGTGTGAGTGTGTGTGTGTGTGTGTGTGTGTGTGATGACGTAGGCCCTATATATGATGTAATTTATGATATAATGAAACACAAAAAGAAAGCTGAATGCAAGTTTACTCATTCATTACCCTCATTACCATAACTAATGTATACAGTTGTTGTATTACTTTATTTATACTTGATGCATTCTGATATTCGATTGTTCAAAGCGTTAAAATTCGTTCCCGATCATGATATCATGCCGATTAAGCTGCAATTTACATCATTGTGTCAAGTTTAGATTTCAAGCTTGTTTAGCCGGTGGGCTTTTTTTTTTTTTTTTTTTTGATTTACCTATATGGAAAAAAAAACCACCTTTAATAAATGAGACCGTTACGAATCATTGATCTGCAGCGGACTTTAATTAATTAGAAAGAAAAGGCTGGGAAGCTTTTAACGTATACGTGTAATTGAAGTTCCATTATGCTTCTTGCATTATCTACTAAAAAGCAACAACACAATGTAAAAAACAAACAAAGTCACTTATATCGCTCTCTATACAAACATAACACTGGAGTCATAATTATATGCAGCTGATGAGGGTGACCTTCCCCTGTTCACTCCCCTCACTCCCTTTCAGTTTCCCTCCTTCCTCCGCCAATCCCTTTCCGTCCCCTTTCTTTCTTTATTTCTCTTTCTTTCATCTTTGTCTGTCAGTCTGTCTATCGGTCTGTCTGTCTGTCTGTCTCTACTTTTTTTCTCTCTCCGCTGTATCTTTTTGTCTGTCTGCATATCAGTCTGTCCGTCCGTCTCTCCCTCTCTCCCTTTTCCACCATCATTCCCCTTTTCTCTGTCTCTCTTTTTATCTTTGTCGCGGTCCGTCTGTCTGTTTAATTGTCCACCCCACCCCCCCCCCCTCTCTCTCTCGCTCTCTCTCTCCGCATTCCTCTTAATTCTCCTCTCCTCTTCTTTCTTCTTCTTCTGTCTCTTTTTTCCTCGTTGATGTCCGTCTGTCTGTCTGTCTGTCTGTCTGTCTATCTGTCGGTCTCTTCCTGTATCTCTCAGTTCGTTTGTTCATGTCTCCCTCTCTCTTTCTCAGCCTCTCTATTCCCTTTCAGTTTCATAAAATTGCTCTGAATCTATCGATTTGTGTGTGTGAAAAATGAAAAAGTAATTTAGTGACGTAAACCTACGATGGGGAATATTTGCGCTGATATGTTCAAAGGGGAAACGGGTGAATACTGGGTATCTGAAAAATGTTAATCTATTTTTCATTCTTAGAAGGAAGGATTGAAGGTCAAAAATTTTCGCATCAATTTATTTTGTTATGCAAGCGACTGTCATGATTATGCATAAGATACGTCCCCCCCCCCCCACTCCCGCGTTACGACTATATAAGGCCTGCTCTGTGCATAGCCTGTTTCGATTTTGCATGAATACAATGTCATATCTTTATGCTGACCCCTAACTCACGCAATCACCATAAAAAAAGGGGGAGTCATGTTTTTTATGAAATGAAAACTTTTTTTCCCAATGAAATTTGAAATATCATGCGCAGTCTGTTAAATAAAATGTGATTATGCCTTCTAATTATTCTTGATTTGGTAATTATCAGTATGATGATCTCTTTTTTTTTTCACACGTAGGCCCTTTGTTTTTGCCCCTGCAATTATTCTGGATCCAGCTGTACTGATATTTCCTGATAATAGTCCGAGAGCATTAGGTCAAAATAGGCTTAAACCTGGACATTTCTGGTAACAAGCTGATTTTTTTTTTCAGGATAGGTCCAGAAATATGTCTAGAATAACGTACTAAACGTCCTCATAAATCCTCCTTGAGAGTTTTCCGCAATCCAAGATGGCGTTCAAAATGGCCGCCATTTCCTAAATATCTTTAACCCGTTGAGGACGAGTCCCGAGTATACTCGGGCAAGCGTCTATATGGGAAATGCGTGTTGTAGCAATATCAAACCGTCCTCAACGGGTTAATACCTTTCAAACAGGCAACCAAATACAAAATTGAAGTGTCTAAATCATGTGTTGAAACATGAAGAACTCAATAAAAATACGTATCAAGAGATGCTGACTCACACAAGTTCCGTAATCCAAGACCGTACGGCGTCAAAAATGGCAGCCATTTCTTGAATATCTTTATTACCTTTGAACCATCACCCAAATACAAAATTTAAATGTCTAAATATATGTTTTGAAGCATGTCTAGAAATATGTCTAGAATAACGTACTAACAGTCCTCATAAATCCTCCTTGAGAGTTTTCCGCAATCCAAGATGGCGTCCAATTATATTACAAGTTCCGTAATCCAAGACCATACGGCGTCAAAATGGCAGCCATTTCTTGAATATCTTTATTACCTTTGAACCATCACCCAAATACAAAATTTAAATGTCTAAATATATGTTTTGAAGCATGTCTAGAAATATGTCTAGAATAACGTACTAAAAGTCCTCATAAATCCTCCTTGAGATCTAGAGTTTTCCGCAATCCAAGATGGCGTCCAAAATGGCCGCCATTTCCTAAATGTCTTTGCTTTTACCTTTCAAACAGGCAACCCAACACAAAATTTAAGTGTCTTGATATATCATGTTTTGAAACATGAAGAACTCAATAAAATACATATTAAGAGATGTTGACTCACACAAGTTACGTAATCCAAGACGGCGTCAAAAATGGCAGCCATTTCTTGAGTATCTTTATTACCTTTCAACTAGATAACCCAAATACAAAATTTGAATGTCTAATTTATGTTTTGAAGCATGGGGAACACAATATAATTACACATTAAGAGACTTTTAAGCACGCAAGTACCGATACAACAGCTCGAACTTTTCCTAGTATGCAAAATGGCGTGTAAAATGGCCGGTAATAACAATTTTATCTCACAATATTATGTAGCATATAAGTATAATTATGACTAACATGTGATTTTTCATCCGAAAAATATTCAAAAACCTTTTTATTGAATATAATTCTTATGTGTAAAGTATACAAATTAAAAGATTCTAATGTTAAAATCAAGGAGTGTGTCCTTGTCACGAGAAAAACATTTCACCATTAGTTTTGTTGCTAAACAGACAACCTATATACTACAAGGCGATATTTTTTACCGCCTGGTCTATTTTCGTTACCCTAAGCACATGAGATGAACATTTAGTGCTAGCCTCTTTCTTTTTTTCAACCAACGCATTTGATGTCTACCATAAGATGAATTCCATTTGAAACTAACTGTTATCACATAGGAAGTAAAAACAATTCTTTTTGGTATCTGTACTACATACATGTTCAAAATAAGTGTCTACATGTGCTACAAAATAATGTGCAATTTATCACATGACAGTGAATTTCTGTGTATGTAGTCTATTACTCCACCTAAAATCATAGTGATTAAATTATTTCATTCATTTCATGTAGATGAGATAAATAATAGATAGAAATCAGAGAATATGACACTCGTAGCTATTTGATTGGTATACATAGAGAAGGGATACTCTCCTCCCACACTAGGGATTTTTCTTTTCGACTTGGAGATTGAACATGGTAGTGCACACGTTTGGTAATAATGTTTCCAACAAAGAGTAAGAAAAAACAAAAAAGAAAGTGATATTCAGAGAAACGGGCAGCGGGAGGGCATGGAAGGGGGATCACCCCCCCCCCCCCCCACACACACACACACACACACACACACATGAGGGAGATTTTGCATTTTCAGATTTGATATTCAGACATCTGATGCCGAGCGAGACACGTTTTATACATTTTTATGATTGCAATTCAACGATAAAGTGTATATACTTCAGATTGAATATTTGGACGATAATGATTGTACAGGCCACCCCCTCCCTTCCCTAAGAGCGGGGGTGGGGGTGGGGGTGGGGGAAAAATCCAACTCAACCCACACCCATGTTGTGCGCATCAACGTAAAGATTCCGCTGGACCTTCTGAGTTTTTGAATCTCTAACATTATATTGAATTTATTTGTCTTAAACAGGCTAAAAACAGCAATGTGTTGATAAAACAAAATGGCGGCCATTTTGGAAACTATTTGGTTTTCGGGAAGAACTCGCGTGGTTTTATTGGTACTTACGTGCTTCGTGAGCTCTGAATAAGTATTTTATTGGGTTCCTTAATGTCTCAAAATATAATTAGACATCTAAGTGAGTATCAGGGTTACTTTAGTTGCAGGGTTAGGAGAAAAAAGGAAATGGCGGCCATTTAGGACACCATTTTGGATTTCTGAAAGTGCTTATGCTCTTTATGTGTGTTTCAGAATCTATGAAAATGTATTCTATTTGGTTCCTTGTTACTCAAAACGTATATTTCAACATCTGAAGAGTGTACACGTGAAATCTACTTGCAAAGTTCTGAGATTTAAAAAAAAAAGGAAATGGCGGCCATTTTTTGACGCCATCTTGGATTGTGGTACTTAAGCGCTTCAACAACTATTAATATGTATTTTATCGACCCCATGCTTCAAAACATATATTTATCATAGACATTTGAATTTTGTATTTCGGGGACACCTGATTGAAAAGTTATAAGAATTTCAAGAAATGGCGGCCATTTTGAACGCCATCTTGGATTGCAGAAAGCGCTCAAAGAGGATTTATGAGAACTTTTAGTAAGTTATTCTAGACACATTCCTGGAGCTATCGTGAAAAAAAAAGAAAAATCAGCTTGTTACCAGACATGTCCATGTTAAAACTACTCTTAGCCTATAAAGGCAGCACTTTTATAGTTTTATGTGATATTTTTTGTTTGTTTATTTACTTGGTTGTATTTTGGGAAATTGATACAACTAAAAGATTTCCTCTTCTCCATTCCTCCCGGTCTTTTATGTTTAAGAGTTCCCCTTTCATTTCCTAACATTAAATAGGACTATGATCATTTTACCATCGTCTCTGACGTCATCCTTCTCGTCCTTTTTTCTTTTACTTCCTCTAGCTTTATTCAGACATTGCCTTGCATTTCTACATGCAATCTATTAATTTTTGTGAAGATCCCCCCACTTGGTGAGGGAAAGGCATTGGACTACTTAGTAATCAGTATTGTTAGGCCCTACTGTATACTTCAGTTGGTCATCGGTGTGTCCAATGGAGCTTTCCCCAACTAGTCTAGCAGCCAGAAAGGGTCCCCGTGCACCCCCCTTAAAACAAAATTCTACGATATGTTCGGAGATCGTCAGAACCTGTATTTTCCGAATCCGGTTGTCGCCAGCGGAAAAAAAGGTTGCGCGCGCGTCTAATTTGCATATTTCTAAGATGGGCGCCGCCCGTTGCTAGGAGACGGATTATTTTTGAATAACTTTAGTTAGGAATAACAAATTACCATAAAAATGGTATCATTTTGAAGAGAATTAAATTTCCTACAAGCTGATACCCCATTTGATGGGATAGATAGATGTTGTCATGAAATATTAAGGAAGGAATTGTGTTTTTTAGCATTTTTCTAAAAAGATAGGGAATTTGGTTATAATGTTCTTTTCCATACATTTAATATGCATTTACAAATAACATTTGAATTTTCCTATAATTATCCCCAAAACATAGCTATTATCATGTGAAAACGGCTTTCCAATACATCAATTCCTTTAAAAGTTACACGACATTAAAGGGGATATGGTTCAATAGGTTTTACAGCAATATTGAAGGGTTACAATGTCTCCGCGCGCAATTGCGTAGGTTCTGTATGTGGGGTTTGTTGTAGATCACTGCTATCTATTGATCAAATCTCATCGAAATCGGCGAAGAAAGAAAGAAAAATTACACTTTCTATTCCTTATATGAAATAAAAATGTTTTTTTTTTCTATTCTGTGTTACCAAACTCAATCCATTCAGCTTCCCATATGAACAGTTTCTTGTCTTTTTGGATTCCCTCCAAGAACGTGAAATTAATCACAACTTATCTGATATTAAAAAGTTAAAGAAAAAAAATTACGTGACAGTTTCCTCTTATTGTAAGATTAAAGTGAAAAAAAAAGAAGAATCTTATGCTAAAAGCGCTAAGAAATAAAGAACTTGTTAAATGACCTTTCAGAGTTTAAAATGAAACATGGCTATCTTATTTTTTTATAACAAAATGAAGGGAAGTATCTGTGTAGTTCATGTCGGCCCATACTGGGTTACATCATAAATTCTTCAGAAATGGTCCCCGTGCATCCCCCCCCCCAAAAAAAAAAATCTACGATAGGTCAAAGGTCAAAGATCAAGTGAAATACATGCTCTCCTATTCATCCAATTAAACCTAGGTCAAGGAAGGTGACCATTCAACACATTTGTGACAAACATGCCATTATAATATTTTGCCAATTTTGTGAAAATGTAATCACACATTGTCCACATGTACTATAGACCTATTAGGAGAATCATGCATTATGGCGGAGGCATACCAGTCGTCATAGCGACATTTCTAGTTTAATATTACAACGAAGATTACGACTACTATTAGCAGTTGGTAATTAAGTGGTGTACGAAGACTAACTCAAACAATACATCATTATTTGAGTGGCTATAATGTACAATTGATAAAAACCCAATAAATCTGTTTTTTTTTTCAGGTTATACAGTGCGTATCAAAAAAAGGTAATCCAACTTTGGCGGGCTACTACTTTACAATTGTCAGCTATGGAGAGCTCAATGTTTTAATTCTAATGATATCACAAACCATCGAAAGCTATGCTGCCGGCTGAAAGCAATAACAAATTTACTTATTGTATATTATAGAAAGAATGGCCACGCGAAAGTAACAAGATTAATGCTCTGTTACTGGGAATTTGAAAACAATAATGACATTGTTTCCATTCCTGTTGTGTCGTTGGTTGTTGGCGTGTTTCCTTTCAAAGAGTGAAAGTAGTAGTAGGTTAATAGATGTCGGCGTTAAAGCTTGTACAATATAACAATATTGGTCACAGTTTATTATTCCGAAGGTTCATTTTTTCCCCCAAAGGTTCATTATTCCGGAGATTCGTCATGATATAGATAACCGGGCCCAAATTAGTTATTGCTGAAAGCAATAACACATTTACTTCTTGTATATTATAGAAAGAAAGGCCACGCGAAAGCAACAAGATTAAATGCCCTGTTACTGGGAATTTGAAAACGATAATGCCATTGTTTCCATTCCTGTTGTGTCGTTGGTTGTTGGCGTGTTTCCTTTCAAAGAGTGAAAGTAGTAATATAGTAGGTTAATAGATGTCGGCGTTAAAGCTTGTACAATATAACAATAGTAGTTATAGTTTATTATTCCGAAGGTTCATTTTTTCCCCCAAAGGTTCGTTATTCCGGAGGTTCGTCATGATATAGATAAACGGGCCCCAATTTGTTATTGCTGAAAGCAATAACAAATTTACTTCTTGTATATCATAGAAAGAAAGGCCACGCGAAAGCAACAAGATTAAATGCCCTGTTACTGGGAATTTGAAAACGATAATGACATTGTTTCCATTCAAAATTCAAAATGGTCACCTTCCTTGACCTAGGTCTAATTGGATGAATAGGAGAGCATGTATTTGGGAATTTTAGGACTTTAACTTGACTTTGGCCCTTTCATAAGTTTATGCATTAAGTAATTTTCAAGGTATGGAGAAAAAGTGCAATTTTTGTATTGAGTAGAAAATTGTTACCATTTTCATCTGGCCTTTGACCCTAAAATTCATAAGAGAATCACTGTCAGGCAGAACATGCATAAATATGTACTAAGTTTCAAGATACCATGAGCCACTTCCGAGACATGGAGGAAGAAGCAAGTTCAGCACTTTCTCTTGATCCTTGATCTTTGACCTTTTTGGCAAAAAAAAAAGAAATTGCCAGAGAATCTCTATTTTGGGTTATACATGCATACACCAAGTTTAAGTCCTGCTGGCATTGCATAAATATGAGGGAAATAGTAAAATTTTGAAGTGTTGCCCTTGACCTTTGACCCCATGAACCCCAAATTCCCTAGATAATCACTTCCAGTCAGTACATGCATAATATATACTATGTTCCATGAAGATCTCTCTCTCTAGTCACGTAGCATACAAATATGCAGGTGTGGTTCGGATGAGAGAACGCCATTGTCTGCGGTCAGCGGCAGCTCTGGTAGCCTCTGTAATGCTTGCTCCAGTCACCTGTTTGATGTCATCAAGCCAGCTTGCTGCGGGTCTTCCTCTTTTACGTTTTCCCTCAACCATTCCCTGGATGATTGTTTTCTGCAGGCAGTGATGTCTGGTAGCATGGCCAAAATATGTCAATTTTCTGGCCACAATATCAGCCCGTAGTTTCTTTTCCACTCCAAGCTCCTCTAGCACCCATGTATTTGTTCTTCTTTCTTTCCATGGTATCCTCAGTATCCTACGATAGCACCACATCTCAAACGAATCCAGTCTCTTCTTGTCTGCTGACTTCATTGTCCAGGATTCTGAGCCATATGATGCCACGGCAAAGGCTGTAGATCTTAGTAGCCGGACCTTGAGGGAGGAAGGGAGTTTACTTTTCCAGAGCTTTGTCATACTTTGTACCATATTCCGGGCCATTGCTAGTCTTCGTTTAATCTCCTGTGAGCAGTCCCCTTTGGTGTTTATGATGGAACCCAGGAACTCGAAGCTTTCCACCTCTTCAATGGCATCACCATCTAGAGAAAAGACACCATCTGCGAAACTCCGTTCTCCATCTACAACCATGATCTTAGTCTTTCTAGTATGCAGCATTAGCCCCCTCTCTTCACTTGCTATTTTTACTGCTCTGAGTAGATCCATCAATTCTCTTCTGTTGTTACAAACCAGGGTGGTGTCATCCGCATACCTGAGATTTGTTACCCGTTGGCCACCTATTGTCACTCCACCAAGGAAATCTCCCAGGGCATCTCTCATAATCCGTTCAGCATAGATGTTGAAAAGCTGGGGCGATAGTATGCATCCCTGTCTGACACCTCTACCAATCTTGAACCATTCTGTGTCACCTCTGCTTGTTCGTACTGTAGACTCTTGATCTTTATATAGCTTGCTAATGAGCTTCACTATATGGCTAGGAAAACCCATTTCTCTCATAGTGTTCCATAATTTTGCATGACAGACACAATCAAAGGCTTTGCTGTAATCTATAAAGCACAGGTAGAGTGGTACAGAGTGTCCTCGGCAATTTTCAATGATGTTTCTGATGTTGATGATATGGTCTCTCGTGCCTCTTCCTGCTCTAAAACCAGCCTGCTCTTCAGATATCTCATTTTCCATCTGCCGTTTCATTCTGTTGTTGATGATCTTGAGTAGTATTTTGCTGGCATGGCTTATCAAACTAATGGTGCGATGGTTTGAGCACTCCTTTACATTTCCTTTTTTAGGTATCGGGATAAAGACCGCTCTTCCCCAGTCCTCGGGCCATTCTACATTCCTCCAGATTGTGTCACATAGTTTCCACGTGATGTTTATGCCTTCCTCACCAGAGGCTTTCCATAACTCGCCTGGGATATCATCCCAGCCTGGTGATTTCCCGTTCCTAATTTCTCTCATTGCTTGGCGCACTTCCTCCAATAACGGGGGTGGTTCTAACTCTTGTTCCCCTAGGTTGCTGTTGGCAGAGTCTGCCTGGGTCTTCTGCTCGTAGAGCTCCTTGCAGTACTAGGCCCATCTGTTCTTTATGTCTGTGCTCTCTGTTAAGGTGGTACCATTTCTGTCATTGATGACATCTGACCTTGCTGATGGTTTTTGAGTCATTTTCTTTGACCAGAGCATACACCCTCTTAGAATCACTCCCTGCTCTTTCTATCTCCTCACATTTTCTCTCAACGAAGGCACGTTGATCAGCTCTAACTGCTTTTGACACTTCTTTGTGTTGTCTTCGCCACTCAGCCATATCCCCTCTCTTCCTCGCATCCTGTCTCTTGTCAGCAAGTCAGTTCTAATGTTGTTCTGGATAACGATGGTTGCCTCTTCTTCTTCTTCTTTG
This sequence comes from Diadema antillarum, assembly GCF_040938485.1. NCBI lineage: Eukaryota > Metazoa > Echinodermata > Echinoidea > Diadematoida > Diadematidae > Diadema > Diadema antillarum. The sequence goes on from NW_027271055.1 coordinate 20,334, forward strand.
GGATGACCTCCTTAACTGTGCTTAACACTGCTTCTTTCATTCCTTCCCACAGTTCATTGGGAGACAGCTCTTCATCATCAATCTGAAGAAGTGCCTGAAATCTATTGCTCACACTAACAGTGTACTGTTCCGGTATGTTGTCTACATCAAACCTTAATGGTGGTGTCTCTTTCTTCTTTACTTTGAGCTTTAGTTTCAGCTGTGCAACCAGAAGCTGGTGGTCACTCCCACAGTCTGTACCTGGTCTTGTCCGAACACTGAGCAGTGAAGAGCGCCATCTTCTTTTAACGAGAATATAGTCAATCCGGTTTCTTACATTGTCCCCGGGGCTCTTCCATGTCCATAGTCTTCGGGGGTGCTGCTGGAAGAAAGTGTTTCCAACAATCAGGTCATTAGCTTGGCAGAAATCTTCCAAACTATCTCCACGTTCATTTCTTTCTCCCAATCCATATTTTCCGACGATCTTAGACTTGGTCACTGATTTGCCAATTTTTGCATTCCAGTCTCCCATTATCACAAGAACATCTTTGTTCGGAATCTTGTCAAGAGTATCTTGGAGCTGATCATAAGTCTTCCATGGCTTCATCAGATGCAGTAGATGTTGGCGCATAGACCTGGATGACGGAGATGTTAAATGGGTGACCTTCCAGTCTGAGAGTAATAATTCTTTTGCTTATTGGGTTGAAACCCAAGAAAGACTTAGCCGAGTTTTTGTCCAGGATGAAGCCTACTCCGTGTTCCCTCTTTCCGCCGTCTTTGCCTGAATACACAACTGTGTAGCCATCTTCGGTAGTGAAACGACCTTGGTTGAGCCACCAAGTCTCTGAAATACCAAGCACACTGATATTTTGTTCTCCCATTCGGGTTATGATGATCTCCATCTTGTCAGCATTCATTCCTTGAACATTCCATGTCCCTATAATTCTAGGTTTTCTCAGGTTTGTGCTGCTCCTTTCATGCACAGGATTATCGGCAGTATATTCTGCGTCCTTACAGCTGTGCCTAGTCGGTGCAACACGCTCCTCTTCCCCAGTAGCCATTGACGCATCATCTGGCCTGCGGGTCCCACCATCAGATGCCGGTTTTCCACAATGTTTACGAACTCTCATAAGAACTATCGTGGCCAAGAAAATGCAGTGGGTGGCCGGGTCCTTCTGCATTGCTGGATGGCCATCGTTGACTCTCCAGAGTCGATGCCCTTAAGATAGATCTTGTTTTTAGTTCCACCAGGGTGTCCAGCCACCCTCCTCACCATTCTCCAGTTGGAGACTGGTGGGTTTGCCGGTTTAGTCGCCGACAATCCGACCCTGAAACAGGTTGTACTGGGCTACAGGGTACCAGTAGCAGATCATCCTGACCTGACATGAAGATACCTTGAACAATATCCAAGATACAGAGAAAAAAAGTAAAATTTTAACATTTTCACTTGACCTTTTCACATTTGACCTTAACCTTATGACCCCAAACTTTTACCAGTGAATTTTAATTGGGTAATACCTGTATACACTAAGTTTCAAGAAAATATCTTTAGGCATTGCAGAGATATGAGGGAAATAGTGAAATTTTAAGCATTTGACCTCGACCTTTTGACTTTTGACCTTGAGCATGTGCACCCAAAAGTTGATAGGCAGAATTTCACCCCCAATACACATACATGCCAAATTTCAGGGTTTTTTTTTTTTTTTTTTTTTTTTTTTTTTGTTACGCTGTCCACAAAATTCATTACGGACGGAGAGAAGGACGGACGGAAGGACGGACAACCCGAAAACATAATGCCTCCGGCACCACTTCTTGGCGGAGGCATACAAAAGAATCTAGATTACATAGGTGAAGTAATCTTGGAAGATATGTAAATATTGATATGTACGGTATTGAAACTGTCGTGTTGATTATCCTTATGGTACGTTACCACTCTCGTGGCATTCACTAAGCTGGGTCCACTTTCTCGATTCGCCCGAAATCGTGGTCTTACTCGCGGACTAATCGTGCTGATCATCAGATAATCAAATCTTGATGTCAGTCAAAGACATTGTGTTGATCGTAGTAATTTTTCAAACAGTCCAATAATTCTTCTACGATCAACACGATTACCACCATAGACCTCAAGATGTGATAAGCCATGATAAGATCACCACGGTCACTCGTAGACTAAGAATCGATTTGTGGTAGATAGTATACATGTATTAGCATATCGAGACTCGCGACAATGGCAACCTAGTGAAAGTGTTTAACGTGCAATGTCAATAATCTTTTGGGTATCGATCATGCACATTTATAGTTACTCTATCTAAAAAGGACCGGCGGACGAGTAGGGCATGGATATCTGAAAACATTGGATGGTGTATTTAACTCATGCATGAGTTGTTATTCCAGCGGAACTTACATGCGCTCTATAAAGTGGATTGCACGTCAGATGCGCCTATAGCAGATACACTTCAAATCATTTTAGCAAATTTATCTAATTATAATAGATGTCTAATTTCTGTGGAAAACATGAAAATATTGTATTCGTTGTGGTTAAACATTTACACTCTGAATATGTCTAATGTTTAACACATTAGTCATACACAAACATCCTTGAACACAAACACACACAACACAAAAGTATACAAACCTGCATAAATATAAACGTGATATATATATATATATATATATATATATATATATATTTGTATATATATATATATATATATATTTATATATTTATATATAGATATAGATATATTATATATACATAGTTATAGTATATACATGCACACAAATATACATACACGCATGCATGGTTAATGTTCCCTCAGACATTTCCCTCATGTTTTATAGATCCATGGTCTACTTAACCATAACATTTTTTTCTCTCTCTCTCTCATTTTTGTATAATATTGATTATTAGTCACTCCTAACGGATTCAACAACCAAGTTTACGTTGTATTGCATTTAAATCAACCCATGTAATAAAGTTAAGTGCATGAAATCATTTTTTATAAAAAAAAACAGAATTTGAAAGCGACTGGATTTGACTTGCAACTATTCGTTTTTATCAATGCCATTCCTTGGTATTTGTAATCTATCTATTAGTTTCTTGGCAATAATAAACGTGTGAGCAATATGTTTAAAAACCATCAGGCGAACCACCAAAGAATGAGAACACGTATGTGCGATCTTATCTTAAAAAAAATTAATTGATTTCCTGCTAGAGCATGGTGAGAAATATTTCGCTTGTGCGGTATACATGTAACTCTTATTTCGACATCTAAATAAAGCATTCGAGTTTGATGTTCCATGAATGCATTAATGGCGTATTGAATAAATTCACGAAATTCACGACTGAGCTCATTTCCCGTGCATGAATGCCTGTGTGTGATATTGGAGGTGTGAGTATGTGTGTGAAGATGATCAGAAGAATGAGAGTTGATGAAGAGAAGTTTGATTAATATCGATATGTTGGAAACCCCTATCCAGGTAAGCCCGTTTCGGCCGTCATGAAATTACACCTCTCGTAAGGCCTTTATTCTATTTGATGAAAAAAGACGTAAACTAAAAGTGAAGCTGAGTAGATCAAAGGTGATAGCGAATAAAAGATTTAATTTGCTTTCATATTCCACAAGATGTAATGATATTTAATCAATAATTTGGATGTAAGAAGTGATAGGGTCTCATACTTGCAATGATTATTATAGTATTACACGCGTTACGCAAGTGCGGCCGTCGACATTACCCTTAAATTTCTGTATAACCGTATTGAACCTTTTCCCTTTAATGTCGTGTAACTTTTAAAGGAATTGGTGTATTGAATAGCCGCTTTCACATAATAATACTTATTTATGGGGTTTAACTTAAGGAAAATTCCGATGTTATTTGTAAACAGAAATTAAATGTATGGAAAAAACATTACTGAAATCTGTATTTCTTGGGAAAAATGTAAAAAAAAATCCTTCCTTAGTATTTCATAACAACAACTATTTATTACATAAAACGGGGTATCAACTTGTAGGAAATCTAATTCTCTTTAATATGATACCATTTTTATGGTAATTTGATATTCTTAACTAAAGTTATTCAAAAATAATCCGTATCCTAGCAACGGGCGGCGGCCATCTTAGAAGTATGCAAATTAGACGCACGCGCAACCCTTTTTCCGCTGGCGACAAGCAGATTCGCAAAATACAGGTTCTGACGATCTTCGAACACATTGTAGATTTTTTTTTTTTGGGGGGGGGGGGGTGCACGGGGATCATTTCTGAAGAATAGTAACCCAGTATGGGCCGACATGAACTACACAGATACTTCCCTTCATTTTGTTATGAAAAAGTAAGATAGCCATGTTTCATTTTAAACTCTGAAAGGCCATTTAACAAGTTCTTTATTTCTTAGGGCTTTTAGCATAAGATTCTTCTTTTTTTTTTCACTTTAATCTTCCAATAAGAGGAAACTGTCACGTCAAATTTTTTTCTTTAACTTTTTAATATCAGATAAGTTGTGATTTTGGAGGGAATCCAAAAAGACAAGAAACTGTTCATATGGGAAGCTGAATGGATTGAGTTTGGTAACACAGAATAGAAAAAAAACATTTTTATTTCATATAAGGAATAGAAAGTGTAATTTTTCTTTCTTTCTTCGCCGATTTCGATGAGATTTGATCAATAGATAGCAGTGATCTACAACAAACCCCAGATACAGAACCTACGCAATTGCGCGCGGAGACATTATAACCCTTAAAATAATATTGCTGTAAAACCTATTGAACCTTATCCCCTTTAATGTCGTGTAACTTTTAAAGGAATTGGTGTATTGGAAAGCCGTTTTCACATGATAATAGCTATGACTGGGGGATAATTTTAGGAAATTTCAAATGTTATTTGTAAATGCATATTAGATGTATGGAAAAGAACATTATAACCAAATTCCCTATCTTTTTAGAAAAATGCTAAAAAAACATAATTCCTTCCTTAATATTTCATGACAACAACTATTTATCCCATCAAATGGGGTATCAGCTTGTAGGAAATTTAATTCTCTTCAAAATGATACCATTTTTATGGTAATTTGTTATTCCTAACTAAAGTTATTCAAAAATAATCCGTCTCCTAGCAACGGGCGGCGGCCATCTTAGAAATATGCAAATAAGACGCGCGCGCAACCTTTTTTTCCGCTGGCGACAACCGGATTCGGAAAATACAGGTTCTGACGATCTTCGAACATATCGTAGAATTTTGTTTTAGGGGGGGTGCACGGGGACCCTTTCTGGCTGCTAGACTAAACTCTGCCACCAAAATAAAACAGTTTCAATCCTTTCTGTTCGCTGCCTCCACAAGTGTTCACGTTCGGTGAATTGTTTACGCGTGTTTGCATCGATGAAACGTTCCTCGCGCGGAGTCAGCATATTGAATCAGCATGGCAGCATACGAGCGGGAAATTCTTCTGCAGGTAAGTGCTAACACAGCTTTAAATGGTCGATTTATATCGGTCTTATTAATATTTCCAGTCTCTTTACACACATGAAGTATGATTGTAACTTGCGTAATCGTTTACTGTCTGTGCAATGCGTCCATACCCACCTTTAGTCACCGTTCTAAACTAGACAACAAGTCAAACGAATGAACCAACAGTAATAAAAACATGTGGGACTGCATAAACATTGCCATTAGTCTAGTCGTGGTGCTGGCATATCGACGAGTTGACCGAAAGATCGGTCTGTATACCGGGTGTCCCAAAAAAAGCGGAACGGTGGATTTTCAGTACCTTGCGTTCTAAAAGTGATAGATTTTTTGACATTTTTAGAAAGAGCATCTTCCGCAGAAGACCATGATACCAAAATCATTAAATTTGGTTCAGTACTTTTTATTCTACGCTAATTTCTGTAAATGCAGTCATTTTCAATTTTTTGCGACTTATGAGATAATAATTTGGGCGCGACACGCGTTCCATACGGTGAAACTGAGATAACGCTTTCATATTGGGAGCGCGCACACACACACACAGACACACACAAACACGGTTTTTTCCTGGCCCGTGCCTAATGTGAAAGCTGTATCTTTTGTTGACATGGATCACCGAGCTTACACAATATTCACCATATGGATCGCGTGTCGCACTCAAATTATTATGTCATAAGTCGCAAAAATCCGGCGAAATTTGGCAATGACTGCGTTTTCAGAAATTGGCGTAGAATAAAAAATACTGAACCAAATTTGATGATTTTGGTATCATAGTCTTCTGCTGAAGATGCTCTTTCTAATGATGTCAAAAGATACATAACTTTTAGACCACAAGGTACTGAAAATCCACCGTTCCGCTTTTTTTGGGACACCCGGTATAGCTAGTCTGTCCGTCGGGGAATGTTCCGCGGAGACTGCGTCTGGCTTCTTTCCCCACCGACAGCGTTAAATGGCAAAATATAAAAGAGTCCTCTGGACAGACGGATCTTTCTGTCTAATCGACGAGCATCTGGCATCTTTTCTATTCTCATCCATCGCCTGCATCAGTGTGCATCGGCCATCTGTATCCCGGTCGGAACTTGACAAACAGAACTTCCCTCAACTTTTACCAGTTCCACTACCTCACAGCGGGATTTTTTGTTTGTTCTTTTATCAGTAAAGTTAGGTGTGTTATGCTATGCAGTTGCTACTAAGAATGCTAGTTGCCCACCATACACGTAATAGAAGCATGATCAGAAAGGGTGGTGTGTACAGTTCTGGTCGAGGTGAGGATTTAATTTAGCTTTTAACGTTTTGCGAGATATTCAGAAACCACTCTATGACATATGAGATGTCAAAGAGCATGCAATAAAGGGTATCAAAAGTTTATTTGATGAAAATCGGTTTTGAAATGGCTGAGATATCCAAAAACAAGGTGAAACAAAGAGATCCTAATATTATAACCACGCTAAAGTTGTGGCCTGTCGCCTTTTATTATTATCACTTTTTTGGATATCTCAGCCATTTCAAAACTAATTTTCATCGAATAGATGTTGAATCCTTCTTAAAATTACATGCTCTTTCAAATTTCAGGAGAGGTTTCTCATTATCTCACTTGGAATTATGTTCAAAACATAAATCCCTTACCTCAACCAGTACTGTACAGTCCCTTTAAAGTCAAGTCTCAGAGTGACCTCTCGCAGTGTTTTGAGTGGGGTAGAGAAGAAAATATCTTGGGGGGGGGGGGGGGTGGTGTTTCACGAAGTCAAACTTAATTTAAGAATGACTAAAAACTATGGTATGCCACTGGTTTCCCTGTTCTAATCAATCTATTTCATAAGGCTAATCCTCACCCACTGTAGATTATCAGTAATGTTTCCAGAATAATTCCATCATTATTTATCTTATCTTGTATCATCAATGGCTAGGGCCTAATTTACATGTACCAGTACATGAAAAAAGGTCTCCAAAATCTTCAATTTCAGAAGTTGAGCAACAGTGAAGACACACACAGCATACCATAATTTTTAGTCAGTCTTAGATTTTAAGTTCGACTTAGAATCTTCGTGAAACACCCTCCAGGTTTGGCTATCTTAATTTAGAAACTTGTACATGTTGGTATGTATATTTCTAGAAGATCAGTCTTGATTCTTCTCCCCTGAAGAGGTTCCATGACCAGTCTGATTTTTTTTGTCGCTACCGGTACATAAATGTAAGCATCTTGTCTGCACCTAAAGACTAATGCTTCAATGTCTTTCTTTGTAACTGAAGGACTCCAAACTGTGGATGCTGCATATTCCAATGCTGGTTTCACTAGACCCCGGATACACCTTATACTATATTAAAGTTAAAATGGCCTAGACGTAGTAAAGTTATACTGCTCATCTGCTTATCCGTCGAGGACGAGTCCCGAGTATACTCGGGCAGGTGTCTGGAAAATGCGTGTTGTAGCAAAATCAAACCGTCCTCAATGGGTTAACAGTAACACTAAAAAAAAAAAGAAGAGAAATTTGCTTGAAATCAATTTGAAATGTTTATTAAATATTGAAAGTACATATAGTTTTGGTTATACTCATATTGTGAATGGGGAGTTAATGCCATACAGTCCACATCAGTTAATCAGCTATTTTTGCAGACAGGAAAACCACAGAATTTATTAGAATGCAATGTATGCATTGTTTCAGACTAAAACCAACAAACAATCAGTCATGATAGCAAGTTTACTGTTGGTCGTTACAAAGATCGATCGATGATGTACAGCTATGCTTGTTGACTGTCAATCAACATACATTGCAAATGCCAAGGAAACTTTTTGGAGATGTCAATTTGGAGAGCATGACAAACCATCAACCCCTTAAAGGAAAATGTCATTAATAGACTGTGGAGTATACCAGAAAAAGTTAGAAGATATGATAAAGCTTACATCTTTCATCTATCGTTTTTGCCTTGTAAACAACACTTATCTAGTAGGGTAAAACTAATTACCACTCTATCTACATGTCCACTGCAGACGATACCAGGACTGGAAGCGAGTGTCCATGGTTTGTCAGCTGTATGGGGGCTGGGCAATGAGCTTCTGCTGCATGTGGGGTGTGGTCGGAAGAAGCAGGCCGAAGGCAGCGGTGAGATTTTCTTACCAACTTTGTGTTTTGGCTGCGGAAATAAAGTCTAATTTGATATCTAGAGGAAACTGTTATGCTACAAATGACCATAAAATTATAATTCCCTAATTTTGAATGTAATTGATTCTTTTAATATTGCAGCATAGTAGTCCTGTTATACTTCCCCTTGTTGTGGTGCCCAAATGCTCCTTTGGGATAAAATGCCCTAGCGGTGGTTTACAAAGAATTAAAGTCAATCTTAAAAGTTGGGATCAGCTTAAAGGACAAGTTTTCCCAAATATACTTGTACTGTTTGTGTGGATCAAGGGAAGTTTGAGGAAAATCAAACAAATTAAAAAAGTTACCGGTATTAGATTTTTAAAGTTTCAGTGCAACTACAACGGTTTGTAAAGTCACTGCAGGACAAATATATAAAGAAAATAAACAGAATTTAACATATTTTCATATTTTCAGCAAAATGAAGGGGCCTTACTTACAACACATACCTCTTTCAGAAAGTCGAGGGAATGTGTATATTAATTCCCTTTATATTTTCTTTTGAATAATTAAATGTGATGCAGTAGTCTTCTCCTTCAGCGATGGCTGCAAAAAAACCTTAAAAATTCATGGCTTTTGAACGTATTGTCCAATTTCCCCAAAACTTAACTGATGTGGTCTATTGATATTGCTGCATTCACTCAAGCCACACATATAGTTGGGTGAATTTGTCCTTTAAACCTTATGTTATACCACTGGTTTCAATGTTCAGTTTTGATAAATATCTTCAGAATCCACTTCAAATTGTTATCAAAATTTACTGAGAAATTCCTTTGTATTTCGTTTTGTATATAGCTGCATGAAAAAGTCTTCAAAATGTTCATTTTCATCAGAAAGAATTACCTTTTTTTTTTTTTTTTTTTTTACCAAGTTACCATTTCTAAGTTACAATTTACCTGCTGCAGAATATTTCAGGTCAGTGGAAATGTGTTCTTACTTTTTTTTTTAAATGTTGCAGGGGATCATGCTACACCTCATAGGACTCCTTCAAAGCTCCATGTGGTAAAATGGCAAACAGACATGCACAACCCTCACACAAGGAAACTTGTTGTGCAGTCTCATGGTAAGTTCCTGGGAAACCAACTTCCAGCCAAGCTATCTTCTCCAGCTGGGCAATTCCAGCGTTACGGACATTACATTACTCAGCATAATCATTCTTAAAGGGATCATACAGTTTTGGTTGAGACCTAATTTCTGCTTTCTGACATTTTCCATGAGATAATGAGAAACCTCTTATAAAATATGAAAGAGCATGTAATTTTATGAGGAATTCAACGTTTATTTGATGAAAATTGGTTTTGATATGGCTGAGATATCCAAAAAAGAGCGATCCTAATAAAGTGAGGGACCCACACTTTATTACGATCGCTTTGTTGTCCCCGCCGAACGAGTTCGAGCAGGGGACTATGAAACGGGCTCCGTACGTGTGTGTGTCCGTGTGTCCGTCCGTCTGTCCGTCCGTCCGTCCGTGTGTCCGTGTGTCCGTGTGTGCGTCCGTGTGTGATCAAAATCTTCAATTTGCTACTTCTCTGTCATTTATGAGCCAATTTTGATTCTGTTTGCTTTATATGATAGCACTACATGGGAGCTTTGAAACTTCTACACAGAATTTCAGTCGTGACCTTTGACCTTGACCTTTGACCTATATTGTACATTTTGCTTCAAAATGCTACTCCTTCGCCATTTCTAACCCGATTTTCATTCCGTTTGCTTTATATGATGGCACTAGGTGAGGGCTTCAAAACTTGTACACAGAATTTTGACCTTTGACTTCTTTGACCTTTGACCTTGATTTTTGACCTATATTGTACATTTTGCTACAAAATGCTACTCCTTCGCCATTTGTAACCCGATTTCAATTCCGTTTGCTTTAAGTGATGGCACTAGGTGAGGGCTTCAAAACTTCTACACAGAATTTTGACCTTTGACTTCTTAGACCTTTGACCTTGATTTTTGACCTATATTGTACATTGCCTACAAAATGCTACTCCTTCGCCATTTCTAACCCGATTTTGATTCCGTTTGCTTTATGTGATGGCACCAGGTGAGGGCTTCAAAACTTCTACATAGAATTTTGACCTTTGACTTCTTTGACCTTTGACCTTCATCTTTTTTACCTATATTGTACATTTTGCTACTAAATGCTACTTCCGGCGGGGACATATATTACGCACCGCGTAATTTCTACTTTTCCTTGTTTTCTCAATGATGTAATAATATCAAATGTTAAATTCTAAGTAATTCTATGGTTGTGCGGGGTTTTTTACTGTTCTGAATTTTGTTCTATATTTGTTAACATAATGGATGCCATTTCCTCGGTTTTGGAAAACTTTCTATACTTTCGCCGCATGCGGCGCACTATCACTTCTAAATTGTGATGACGTCTAAGAACGGAGTCGTACGATCGTTCACGACCATGTACCAGTCTAGCTGTAGCCAGCGAGCTGGCAAGGCTATGCTAGCGCAGCGCGCGCAGCGACAGCCCGGCGTCTGCACTGGCTAGCGCTGGCGGGGGAGCGAGCTAGCGAGCGCGTAGCAGGTGCTGCGCTGCATTATTGTCATTGGCTAAGCCTTTAGACAAAAGAATATTTAATGAAATGTATCAGATTTAATACTGCCAATAATACAGATTACAACTGTGGTACGCTTGGATATCCATTATTTTCGGCAAACTCATGAAATAGGCCCCACCACTGCATGTCTGTACTAATAGTAATACTACGGCGACTCGCCTGTTTATACTCATGAATTCAGCCCCACCGTGTGGCGTTCATCTCGGTAGGTAAGCACGGCGGTGGGGCTGCCTTCCACAGTCAATACTCGTGATCGTGAATGCGGCGAAAATGACTTCATAATATGGCCCTCGACTAATTTAACGGCCAATTTAACCATAAATACAACCCTACCTAACCCTAAACCCTAGGAGGACCTACCCTTGCTTGCTATAAACGCACGGGTACGGTGCACGCGCACTGTGGTGGGGCCTATTTCACGATAGCCCCACCACCACTGCGTGTCTGTACTAATTCTACGGCGACTCGCCTGCTTTATAGGCCTAGACCTACTCGTGAATCCAGACCCACTGTGGCATTCATCGGTAGACCTAGCACGGCGTTTGAGCTTCCTTCCACAGTATGATTTTTAGCATAAAACAAAAACTACTCGACCAAAATCGACGATCATTCTTGGTATCGTTTTTCCTAGAAAATGGCGCATCTAAATTACTGATAACAATATTGCAGAAAGTGACTATGAGAAACTGGTTAGGCCTTTTTTTTTTTTTTTTTTTTTAGCCACGACCCACCCTGTAACAACATATCCCCCTAATCGTGGATAGGCGTAATAGAGTGTAGCCTCTGTACTACTACCAAAGATTCTGCTATAATACTACTTACTAGTCTACTAGACCTACTGCCGTAGTGGTATGCAGTACTACAACTAGTAGTAGTACTAGTAGACTACTACTACTAGTAGACTGCTACTAGTAGACTACTACTTAGACTACTAAAACTACTAGTAGACTGCTACTAGATCTACTACTAGACTACTACTAGACTAGTAGTTTAACTTGTAAGTGCCGGCCGACGGGCCAGGCCACGGCCAGGACGCTCCCGCTTGCTTGCTGCGGCCGGAGTAGCCGCTCACTTTGTGAGCGAGCTGGGTCTGTTCCATAATCTACTTACTAGACAAACAGTTACAACTTACAATGTCAATCATGTAGAATACAGTACACGTATATCCTTTCTAACGTTAAACTATATGGGGACATACCAGACATACCACTCTGTATTTCCCAGGCGATCGTTTCCGTGAGGTCTATTCTCGGGCTTGGTGCCATGTTCTTTATACGCTCTTGCACTGGCAGCAGGGGAGATGCAGCTGGTTCATATCGGTATTGACTGGTGCAGCCCCACGATAACGTTCTGGTTCATCGGCTCCCTCCCCTCCCCATCTTCCCCTTCAACTTCATGTGCCTCCTCTTCTTCTCCGCTATCGTCAGAGCTGCAGTCTTCATCATCATCATCACTGTCGAAGTTTACCCATATAGGGGAAGACATTATGCTCGAGGTACCAGGTATCTGTGCAAGCAAAACTTAGTGATAATGTACGTGGTAATGCGTACATGTCGACAGTCAGTGGGTCGACCGGGAGCGCACATCCCGCGGGGCCCGGGCCTGGCCGGGCTAGCTGTCATGTACGCGCGTGTACCAAGCTTAATCTGAGTGCTTGTGCTGAGCGGCGTCTGCTAACTGAGCACAACTCCGTGCTTATACGTCATCAATCGGTTCAGGGGTGTTGGTCACATGACTATTCTTTTTCGCAAAAGCTGCAACGGGGTACTCCAAAAATGTGATATTTGGGGGAGTTTCTAGAAGCGATAAAAACCGGAACGACACTGACAACATATTTACATTGATAATCATGACATATATTTTACATTTCTTTTGCATATTAAAACATTTTGCAAGCATTTTATTAGGTCTTTAACATTCTAATAGTTATCCATAAAAGCAGACCACATACACGCTCTGTTTCCTAATGTTTTTATTACCAAGAAAGTCCCAGAACAAGTGAATGCAGTCAGAAAAGTCAGAAAAGGAAAAACTTTCCTTGTATGAAATATTATACACTCTTTCTGCATGAAGATTTGCTTCATGAATTATGTGCAAGCATACCTGATGTGAGCACGAATGTCTGACACATAGCTGCACAAAATGTGCTTTTTGCGGCAATTACATTATGTACTAACTGTAAGCCTATGTGGCATTGTTGCATAATTGATTGCTCTGCCCTTGAATATACATATCGTTAACAAGTTTCTACTCGTCGAGATTTCTCTTGAATGCGATGCTTTAAATTTCAGCTTTAGGCTGCACTCACGTCTACTAGCTGATAAAACAAAACCCATTTGTTATAAAGGATCTTTCTGTGTGTTTTCTTTTTCTTTTTCTTTTTTGTTGGTTTTCATATCATTTCCTTTTTATGCCTCCGCCACGAAGTGGTGCCGGAGGCATTATGTTTTCGGGTCGTCCGTCCGTCCGTCCGTCCGTAATGAATTTTGTGGACAGCGTAACTAAAAAACCTTTTGAGGTATCCTAATGAAACTTGGCATGTATGTGTATTAGGGGGTGAACTTGTGCCTATTAACTTTTGGGTGCACATGCTCAAGGTCAAAGGTCAAAAGGTCAAGGTCAAATGCTTAAAATTTCACTATTTCCACCATATCTATGCAATGCCTGAAGATATCTTCTTGAAACTTAGTGTATACATGTATTACCCTATCAAGATTCTCTGGTGAAAGTTTGGGGTCATGAGGTCAAAGGTCAAAGGTCAAAAGGTCAAGTAAAATATTAAAACTTCACTTTTTTCTCTGGACCTTGGAAATTGTTCAAGGTATCTTCATGGAATAGACATGTACTGACTGGCAGTGATTATCTAGACAATTTAGGGTACATGGGGTCAAAGGTCTGGGGTCAAAGGTATAACCTAATAGAGATTCTCTGGAAAGTTTTTTTTTTGCCTTTTTTTTTTTGCCTCAAAGGTCAAAAGGTCAAAGATCAAGTGAAAGTGCTGAACTAAATTTTTCCTCCATATCTTGGAAGTGGCTCAAGTTATCTTGAAACTTACTACATATTCATGCATGTTCTGCATGACAGTGATTATCTTATGAATTTTAGGGTCAAAGGCCAGATGACAATGGTAACAATTTACTATTCAATACAGAAATTGCACTTTTTCTCCATACCGTGAAAATTACTCAATGCATAAACGTATGAATGGGTCAAAGTCAAGTTAAAGTCCTTAAATCCCCAAATACATGCTCTCCTATTCATCCAAATAAACCTAGGTCAAGGAAGGTGAACATTCAACACATTTGTGACAAACTTGTCATTTCAATATTTTGCCAATTTTGTGAAAATGTAATCACACATTGTCCACATGTACTATCTAGACCTATTAGGAGAATCATGCATTATGGCGGAGGCATACCAGTTGCCATAGCGACATTTCTAGTTCCTTTTAAATTGATATTCAGGGTTAATTCTATTGCTTACTTTGCTTTTAAAAACTCAAAGAAACCAGTTTTCAGCAGGATTTAAAAGTCTGTTTGATGTAACATGTAACTGTGTGAAAATAAGGAGTAGAGGGCTGTGCTAGGGAGACCAACTTGGAAATAAATGGGAATCCCGCTGTAACAAGGTTGGATATATAGCAAGTCTTTGCTTCATCGGGTAAATAATTGGATCAGAACTTTGTGTATGTGTTAAGCCACATGATGATGTGTGTTATATTCTCCTATCAAGTGTTAAAGTTGAAAAATTCTGGCATTTATGAACTACATGTAGGCCCTACTTATCTTCAACAGCTCATAACAAATTATCGTCCAGCAAGAAATCTTCGCTCTCAGTCCAAACTTCTGTTGTACACCCCCACAATATCAGTACAGTTTTAAGGCGCAAGATCTTTTCAACTGGCAGCAGCAGAGTTGTGGAACAAAATACCCACGTATCTCAAGCAAACCAACACAGTAGATGATTTTAAGCGTTTGTTGAAAACGTTCATCTCTTTAACTTGTCTGTGGACTAGGTTTAACACTATACAATGTTTGTCGCTACTCTTTCACTTTTCATCTTGTTTTGCCTCCTCTCTCTCTCTCATGTCTATTTTCCTAAGTTCTATTAGTTCCTTCCGTCAGTGTGCATAGAGACATTAATCTATTTTTGTGATTCTGATGCGCTATACAAATACGGTTTATTATTATTATTATATACCGATATATCAAACAGATACTGTGAATTTTCAAACAGATACTGTGAATTCTCTCTCAAAATGAACACTCTTTGAGTATTCAAAGTGTTGTACAGAGTCTGTTACAAGTGTAGCGAGGTTTTGTTTATAGTAAGCTAGAAAAGTTGGCACCAATTAGATACTCATTTCTTAAAGGTCTTGTTTGCCTTTGGGAGCAGTGATTTAAAAAAATGTTCAAGATATCTCATTTGATGCATATGTGTAGGTCTGTTGTATCACAAAACATCCTACCACATACAATTTTTGCAATAAAGCCTTAAATATGAAAGGAGATACACGTATCAGTATTTCTCATTAAACCGTAACTGTAGACGGTTTAGTCTGGAAACATTTTTATTATAACTATTCACATTTTGTGTATTTAACAATCCTTAACATCGATTATACGGATTCAAATTTTTTACAGTGGGTGTTTGTATAAATCTCTAACTCACATTTTAGAACTGTTTTAGAGCACTAATGCTGGGTTTTTGTTTCTTCTACAAATATATGGAAAATTATGCCTTTAATTGTTTATTTGTTAATTTTCTCCAATGGCAGATGTCTTCACCTCCCTCCAGAGACACACCCCTGATGAAAAAGACATGTCAAGGAAGCCTCAGTACGTATAAATCTCTTTTCTCTATTCATCTCCTGCAGGAGCTTTGCTTAGTCAAAGTTTTATGATCTTGGTAAAGATGAGATCATGTATACTTACTGTGTAGGTGAACTGCAGGATGCAGCATTTGTAAACCTGTGTGTGTGTGTGTGTGTAAATACCTGTGATCTTTGGTATCATAAATACAGGGAGACAGACATCTTCTTTGATAATGTGATGCATGTATTCTCTATGTCAGCTGTCATTGTACGCTGAAATAATTGCAATCTGCTTTCAACTCCTGTCCTGCAAACATCAGCCGTGATAATTGCCTAACTGCCACTTTCAAATTGCACTCTGAAAGAGTTTCGGAAGTGATTCTGTGATGTACAAAGAATTCGCCCTCTGGGTATATACATATTTTGTATTTGCACATCTCCAGTGAACAAATCTTCATCACAGGCATGACAGTGGAAAAATTGAAGAAAAGCTATGATTATATCTCAATTTCAAAACTGGGTAATATTCCTACGTGCCTGGTATCAACACGGGTACCTTGATTGAGAGATTGACAGCAGGAATACAGTATAGGGGCGCTCTGTGCAAACATGTACAAATTGGAGTGGCTATAGATGCACTCAAACTTTTCATAAAGCAAATCAGCATTTTAGTATTCAACTTTGAAATGATTTTGTCTAGAATGTGAACCATTGGGTTTTTAAGTTAAATTTAAGTTTTCTTGACATCAGTTGTTATGGCAGTTTTGCAATACATGACTTTTTTTTTATCCACATAGAATTGAGAAATCAAAAAATATCCGAACCTTCAAATTCAGAGTTCTCTTCTTTGATACTTGATTGCTGTCATGAATTTCATTTGCGTATGAATTTCATTTGCGTAGGAACATCCAGTTTTGATGAGTTGCTGTGTTCATAAAATCGCTCTAGAGCTGAGTTTCTTTTTCCTTCTATTTAAAACAACAACAGCTACAAAATATGGCAAGCACACATTGTAATCCTGGTTTTGAGATGCTTAAATTGCATACAAATGATGTAGGAAAATTGTTGATGCTTCCTCATTATTTTAATGATTTTCCTCATCAGCCCACACATATTAATTGGTTTTTGTTGCAATTTCGAAATGCAGTTGATGGAAGGTCTTCCACAAAAAACAACAAAATTTTTTCATTTCATGTGAGAGTAGATTTTCCTTCATGCGTCGTGAACACTGAAGTGCTTTCTGTGAGAAGTGGCTGACAAGTCGATCATGCAGTGAAAATGAACCTTGGTTAAATTAGCTGCTTAGTTTCACTCAAATTTCCCCTCCTGTGTTGCTTCACTCCCAAAGGACTGATGTAATCCTTAAAGAAAAAACACAACAACGTACAACTGTCTTGCTTTTATAACAACTTGATCTTGAATTGAACTGTATCCGGCTTGCGGAATCGACGTGTGATATGTCATGCTCAACCGCATTTTTTGGCTCTTTTAGAACTGACTGCCTGACTGCATATCCCTGCTTCGGGGGACAAACTGCATTAATAGTGTTGCGCTGTTAAATCAATAATGACATTTTACAACCTGGGTGTGTGTTCAATGTCTTTGGTATTTTGAGACTGTTATTCAGTATATAAAAGGGAAAAAGAAAAACTCTAATGTATTCATGTTTACTTCAGCAAACAGCAGGAAGTACACTGTAGAAAAATAATACAGAAAAGGTTATACGACAGTAAAAGTGTAAAAGAGTTAACTCTGACATGAGATTAGAAGGTTAATGAATTTGAAGTCTCCAGTGTTTTCATGGTACATTGACATTGGTCACAAGCACTATAATGTATACCACATACTTGTACACTGTTCATGTACAATATGTACACTGTACCTACATGTAGATGATGCAATAACGTCATCACCTCTTCTAAAGTGTCCCATAACCCTAAATACACATGCATGAATCTTGTACATTACCAAAATGTTTTTTTTTTCTTTAAATGAAATAAAACCGGATGAATGAATATTTTCAAAGTCAAGTTATTGTACAATTTTAATGACTTGATGTGTAGCAATGATGGCATTTTTAGGAATTGTAGTTGTAAAACTATTGATATTTCTAATTTCTTTCACATTGTACAGAAACCAATGATTCTAGAGGGAGTGATATTGTTGTCTCAACAGATTTGAATGGTGTGGCTTCCACCAATTTCAGTACGTACATTGTATGAGAAAGCATGATACACAGTTGTACTTTAGATCTCTGCAACATTCAAATTTTAGAACTTGAAGCTTGATAAACTTCCTTCTGTTACTGTAAACGTCAATATTTTCACGCGATTAGTGTATATTTCACGCTGGGCGGCTCAAAAACATATTCGCGGGTACTTGAGTTTCTACTGTGCAATTGTCAGCCCTTTAAAAAATGTGCAGATAAAACTGTGGAGGTATTTTTGTGGGTTTTAGAATTAGTACTGCCCAAAAAATGCGTGAATTACGCAAAAATTAATGTACCGCAAAAATTTCTGTGTTTACAGTACATAGTTTGATTTTAAATCTGTTTGCTCAAAGACAATTTGAACTTGGAGGGGATTTTACAGGAACTTGAAGTGGCTGTTTCACCCTGTATCAGAAATCTAAATATGTTTTCATATTGACATTATTGCAGCGTGTGAATCATCAAATAATACCCCTTCCTCCTACGTTTGAGCTGTCGACAAATAGTGAAAAAGATCTTTAGTGTACAATGCATATTAACTCCAGGAATTTTGCTCATATTATTGAGTGCCTGGCTTGAAACAGAATTCTCTCAATGCCAAATTCCTTTTGACTTGATATACTGTGTACATGAAGAAAGGGGAAAACAAATTTCACTCGTTCTAGAGAAATAGTTGCGGTGAATCTGTGAGAGCCTATATGTACATATTGCATGAAATTATATGAAAATTAACAGTTGAGGTGCTCGCTTTGATGAAAATTAAAAAATGATAGCATTTGTGTTTGTAGCTCTCCGTTTTGTCCTGTGAGGCACTGTGAGTATAAAATGTAAGAAATACATTATAAATTCACCCAATCATTTTTTGTCCCCGCCGAACGAGTTCGAGCAGGGGACTATGAAACGGGCTCTGTACGTGTGTGTGTCCGTGTGTCCGTCCGTCCGTCCGTCCGTACGTGCGTCCGTGTGTGCGTCCGTGTGTGATCAAAATCTTCAATTTGCTTCTTCTCTGTCATTTATGAGCCAATTTTGATTCTGTTTGCTTTATATGATAGCACTACATGGGAGCTTTGAAACTTCTACACAGAATTTCAGTTGTGACCTTTGACCTTGACCTTTGACCTATATTTTACATTTTGCTACAAAATGCTACTCCTTTGCCATTTCTAACCCGATTTCGATTCTGTTTGTTTTATGTGATGGCACTAGGTGAGGGCCTCAAAACTTATACACAGAGTTTTGACCTTTGACCTTTGACCTTGATTTTTTACCTATAGCGTACATTTTGCTACAAAATGCTACTCCTTCGCCATTTCTAACCCGATTTCGATTCTGTTTGCTTTATGTGATGGCACTAGGTGAGGGCTTCAAAACTTCTACACAGAATTTTGACCTTTGACTTCTTTGACCTTTGACCTTGATTTTTGACCTATATCGTACTTTGGTTACAAAATGCTACTCCTTCGCCATTTCTAACCCGATTTCGATTCCATTTGCTTTATGTGATGGCACTAGGTGAGGGCTTCAAAACTTCTACACAGAATTTTGACCTTTGACTTCTTTGACCTTTGACCTTGATTTTTACCTATATTGTACATTGGCTACAAAATGCTACTCCTTTGCCATTTCTAACCCGATTTTTATTCTGTTTGCTTCATGTGATCGCACTAGGTGAGGGCTTCAAAACTTCTACACAGAATTTTGACCTTTGACTTCTTTGACCTTTGACCTTGATTGTTGACCTGTATTGCACATTTTGCTACAAAATGCCACTTCCGGCGGGGACATATGTGACCCTGCACCTCAAAACAAACAAAAAGTCGCCAGACATGAATATTTAGTTAAGATCACATTCTGAAAGAGCAGACTTTAAGCCTTAAAATGATGTATAACTCAAATCAAATGGACTCTCCTAACCTATCTAACTATTGGAAAGAAAACACAAACTCAGAAAAAGTATGAACTGAGAAAAGAGGCTCTGAAGTACAGTGTCTATTCAAGCGCTTAATCTTTACCAAACCGTGCTGGCTGTGCGATGAATGGGACAAAAAAAAACAGGAAGTAAACCACCAGAGTAACAACAATGAAGAGATTATCAGATTAAATCGTTAACACATTCTGTCCATAATTAATGCCAACTTTCAAAGCAGTAGAAGTATCCTTTCAAAAGTTATTAGAGTTGAAAGTGAAGAGTGTGGACAAGGTTTTTCAGAAATGAAAAAGGGATTCTAAAGACACACATGGTCTAATCACACTATTCTACCAAAAAATGTTCGAGATAAACTGCTAAAGAACACATTTTCCTGCCCGTTTTATGATACCAAATTTTAGCATAATGTAAAAGAAAACCCGCTCTTTCAGAAAATATGAAAAAGTCAAGTTCGGCTAGGTTGACCCATTTCACTTATTTTCAGTCCTCACGCAAAATCAGTGTGTGCGACTTTATGTTCGTTTTGAGGTGCACGGTCACATATGGTCAGTTTTACGGTAAAGGGTGTAACTTTCAATTTTTAGCCTTTTGGCCCACCCTGAACACATAGATTTACAGATCTCAAAGATTTTTTCCCATGTGAGTCACCTTATGAGTAGCCACCTTGGGTAGCATAATCAGGTCCAGGTATTGATGCATTTTGTTTTGACAGTCACATATGTACCCTAAAAATGACTATTTTGTTGCATTGAAATTTATATAACATTTTTGAAATGTTAATAATTTTCTGCAGCAACTGCAGAGATCTAATTTTTTATGTTAAAAGCATAGTTGTATGGTCAATTGAAATGACCAAATTAGTTTGGTTTGTATCTGGCCCTTTATTTTAGAATACTATGACTTCAAATTTGAGGTTTCGGAGGCTTCATTTTCCGTTAACAATTGTTTACAAACTTTGATGGACAGTAATGATCAGTGGATGTGTTTTGGTTACTTTCTTTTATGCTGAAAATAGTAAGGTACAGCTAAACTTTAGACTTACATCAAAGTTTACTTGATTCTAGGGCTATTTGAAATTTTGTGATAATTTTATTCCATCAAGTGAAATTTCCGTTAGCAGTTTTGAAGCCTCCGAAACAAAGTGTTTAGTCAAATAATATGAATATAGATAAGAGAAGCGACCTAATCTATATGTCAAAATGTAGGATATGGGGCCCTAACCTAATAGACCAAAAATAGTTAAGATCCGCCAAACTCTCTGAAAATAGGAGACAATACAAATTTTCCGTTAACACATGAAGCCTCCGAGACGCATGAAGCCTCCGAAACAGCAAAAACATCTAATTTGACATTTCTGATAAATTCTTTGAGTGTCTGCCCCAAATTATGCCATGAAATCATCAACAGACATGGACAGACAACAAAAATAATAAAAACATTATGATACTGCAATAATTTTTTGAGCTAATACATTTAATAGAGAAAAAGTGGTTTCGGAGGCTTCAAAAGGATGTTAACACTGCATTTTTGTGATTTTCTCTGGACAAAATCAAATTAGATTTATTGTTCACCCACCCAATGATCGCTTATGACATATCTAACGATATTTAATCCCATTCAGTTTTCTGGCTGCTTTGTTTACTCACCAATATAGATTTACTTTACGATTTACCTATTTTTCTTAAACAGTGTAGATGTGTCACACATAACTCACCTTTTCATTCAGCAATAAAATATTAGCAGATGAGGATGTTGCCCCACAAATATGTTTAAACAGTGTATATCAACCAAAAAAGACACAATTTACCCATCACTTTCTACATAACATACATGATTTTCACAAAAACATAAGGCATACCAGATTAATTTTCCAGATGTTTCGGAGGCTTCATTTTATGTTAACAGCATGTAAATGGAATGTTTTGATTACAATTTTGTAATTCTAAGTCTATCAAATAACTGTTTGGACTGAATGAGACTTAATGATTCCTCAAGCAAGGTGTAGATAGTTGTTTAAATGTATGAAAAGCATTTATTTTGTAGGTTTCCTTTTGAAACAATGGAACAGGCTAGATATTGTGAGTAATGAAAGTGACTTCCAGCTTGCGTGCATGCGCACATCATGCAACAGTAGTGCAACAAAGCAAGTAGTTGTGGATACATCAATGTTCTTAAGTTGGATAACTCATTTTTACTCTTGAGAATAGTTGCAGTGTTGTGACCATATTTGTATCACTCTTTTGACTGGTTAGACTTTGATAATGAAGACCAAACAATTACTTGATTATTTAGTGTTAAATACACTTTTTTTTTTAAAGAACTGAACACTATTCCTGTCCTGAAGATTCAAGGACTTTAATATATGGTTATTCAAGAGGGAAGCATACACTTAACTAAGAAATATATTACTTTTGAATTTAAGGTTGTATCTTTTATGCATGATCCAGAGCAAATGGTGGAAAATACTTTTTGGATTTTTACACTTTCGACTCACTATCATCTGAGTGTAATAGTTTCGAAACACAATCTTTTACATGTCCATTTATAACCCATTGACAAATCCATTCCATTGTTACTCACATGGCATTTGTTTTTGCCATACTAAAATCTTTACTTTTTCAGCTTTCCATTTCTTAACAAGTTCTTTGGCTTTCATTTCCAATACTTATTTGGAGGAAAATAATTAATCAATAAATTTGTGATTGGATTTGAAAATAGCTAACATCTTGCAGATTATCATTTCTGTGGTGTGACTTGGATCACAGGGTACTGTTTTGGAATTATGACATTTGATTACTTCATTCAGACAGGTTTTCATATCAATCTGTATGTCAGATCTGAGGCATGCAAGGTGCAACACAATCTTGATACTATACCCTATTTTCCATACTTTATCATGCTGGCAGTGACCACTTGACTATTTTTGATTAAACAAAATGTAACTTGTGTTACGAAACATCTCTTCGCATACATGTGTGAGACTCTGTGACATGTTGCGGATGTAGTTCTCAGTGCAGTAAATGGACAGTAATGGTTGGGATAGGATTGTTTATAAATGACATATAGACCTCTACTTATAAATAGCCTGTTGCCATGGGGTACATGTAGTTTCCATGGGTGGGTGACTGGAGAAGTTATGTTCAAGAAGAACAATATTGAAATGATTGAAATCTTTATAATCTGTTTAGTCCTGGCTTTTCTGGAAAAAGTTACAAGCCCCTAACTATTTTGAAATTCAAAAGGTTAAAACTGTAGTCTGTGGGTTTATATACTATTTAAAACAAACTTGTGGGTTTCTAAAAAACTTAGATATTTAAACACATTTGCTGCTTTTTAATTTTTTGCTAAAAAGGTTGTCATTTTTAGAAACAGTAAAAGTTCTGTTAGCAATTTCTCAATGCGTACCTTCAAAAACAGGCCTCCTAGCTGTCACAGGAGTCACACAAACTGGAATTTTATAAAATAACTATAAAAAAAGAAGCCTTTGAAGAATTAAAGAAAAAAAAAATGATATGAAACAGGGGTGACTTGTATACCACCGAAAAAGAAAGTAAAATTCTAACTATCATATATTATACGGAACTATACATTTGGTCAACATTTTTTTTTTTTAATTCAAATTTGTACACAGTCATGGGTAGGGTATGTACATTTATCTTTTCAACAGGCGATTCAAAAAGATGACTGGGATCTTGACCATTTCAATTTTTATTGAGCTCCATGATAATATCACCAATATATTGATTATTCCAACTCCATTTTGATGATGACAGTTTGATGATGACCCTTACATGGAATGGCTGATCGGTGTTTAAGATTGCTGTTCTATGACCATGATCACTGCATTTGATAGCTATAGTAGGGGATATCAGGCATGGTCATATGCAAAAGAATGTTTATACACATTTTTTCCCTTTCTATATTTTACAATGCTACACATTTTGTATGTTGTAATCTAACCGTCGTGCCATCACATAGTCGATTTTCTATCCCTTTCTCATCAACAGTTGAAATTGATTTCACATGTATATAAAACAATTATGATGGGTGGTTTATGTCAATATACATCACACAAACTGCACTTATAAAGCAAGCAAACATAATCTTTGCATTAAGTCAATAGCTACAGTTCTAACTCATTGGAAGTAATTCTTACTGCATTATGATGAAAAGTTTGACAAATGCATACAGCTGTACATGTGTGTAGCCTGATCATGTTCTGCATTGCCAAAGTCATGGATATGCAAATACAGTGTATGTATACAACTGAGCATAAAGATTTAAAATATTTTTCTTTGTCTCTTAACATATATGTTGGAAAGTCTTTTTTCTGCATACAAATAAATACTATTTTACATGTTACAGCATTGTTAGTTATTTGGAAACAATCAACTGCATTAATGTACTTCATATCACCTTAAAATGAACCATTTTTGCATGTTAACAGTCATGATGAAGCCTCCGAAACATGCGTTGCTGCTAACTTTAAGCCGCAAATAAAAAAAAAGAAAAAAAGATGTTCCTAATCAGTGTACTTTTATTGCTACTGTTGCAGTTTCCTTTAGAATCATATTGCCTCATGTAATGTCATAAATTCGAACTGAGCATTGCTCAAAGTGTACACGGTTTGTTATTCACTTTTGTGGAAGCCAATTTCCTTCTAATAATAAGTACATTTTGTATGAATGGTAAACATTATGCACTGCCATAAAATGTACATCTGTATACTGTTATTCACATTTTATTGATGCCTTGTTGTTATTCTAGCATGTAGTGATAGTTGCTTACTGTAGTTTTCTTATTCTAAGTGAATACAGGACTAGAACTTTGTGTTAGCAGTTTTGAAGCCTCCGAAACACACTAGTTTGTTAACTGAAGCCTCCGAAACTCACAAGTCTGAAAATTTCAACTTTGTCAAAAATAATCAAATTTCTTTGGGATTTGGGTTGATAAATGTTTGTTACCAAGAGATAATTTAGGGCTATGTTTAGAGTGGCTCTTGCTTCTAGAACATTCTTTTAACTTAAAGATAATTTGTCAGGTACCATTTTTACCTTGGAATTTGAAGTTCACATCCAAATAATTGCAAGAGCGAATATCTGTTGGGGGAAAAGTGTTTTGATATTTCAAATATATGTTCACAGCAAATGAAAAGTTGTATTACCTCCACCATTTATCTTCATTTGGTTGCTGTGGGTGATCAAAACATTCTTGTTGTTTTTACCTAAATTTATCTAAGATTCCATGATTGTCACTTCATTTTTCATATTTAGTCTAAGAATTAAGCTCTGGAATGACAAAATATTGAAAATATAGACATTCCTATGGGCATTTCCGTGAGTTGTGCGACATGACCACCAAAATTTTAGCCGCATATTTCAGGACAACTGATAATCTTACTTTGTTAGCCATAGTTTGAAGTGTGTGAAACTGACTTTACCTTTAAGAAAAGTTCCCTTTTGTGCATTTTTATACCTTTTGAAGCCAGAAAGCATTTTTTGACCTAAAAATCCCTAAAAATGCATTTTTGTTGCTCTTTGTGATTATTTTTTATATTTGAGGCTCAAATCAAACTTTGTTTGGTTTTACAAATCAAAAATATATTAATCTAGCAGAAAATAAAGTGGAGACCTCGATATAAGATATGTACTTCGGACACCAGCGTGCTCTTACATAGCTCGAGAAGCTGCTGTAACGTGAGTTACCGAAACTTGAACTTTTTAACCTAGCAATTTTACTATGCCCAACTGAGACATGGTATTTTGGATTATCAAATAACTATGCAGCACACATCCAAGAAATATGATGGGACTTATAGTCTTTGCTTCAAATTCTCATAACAGAGGTCTTAAAATTGTAACGTGAGTTACCATGTAACGTGAGTTACCACAATGTAACGTGAGTTACCGACATGATTTTTCTTTAATACCAAGAAATGATATGAAGGTTGTGATTGTAAGTAACCAATGAGTACATGATTACTGAACTCTTGTATTAAGATTCTATTTCCAGTAGATTGTTATTCTCTTGGTCTCTCTCTATCACCAAACCAACTGGTCTACATGTACAATGTATTAATTACACATGTTCATCACATGTAACTTCTGAAAGAAACTGTTCCATATTTACTATTTAATATTACAGTGCATGTATACTGATCTGTTACGAAAGTTGTTAAAAGACATTTTTTCTAAAGCTGCATGGACTTTGTTCCAGCAAATTATCAAAATTTTGTGATAACTAGCCTCCTGATTGGGATAATCACTGCATGATTACTCTTGAAAAGTTCTTGTTTTTGTAATTCAAGTGATTACTCTTTGACATTTCATAGTTTATACACCTGTACCTACCTGTATAGACCAAAGCCATCGTTTATGAGGCTGAAACATTTGTATGAACAGAATTTTAAGACTGGAGCTCGCTTCCTGCTGTTTTTTCTGAGATTTTTGAGAACTGAACATTGTGAATTTGACACGCTTATGTGTTTTATACTATTCTACTCTGAGGTTTTAGCTATATTGTTTCAAAATCCTACGATGAAACTTTTCCATGTTTACTATAATTTACTTTACATGCTGTTCTATTACCAAAAACTTGTTGAATGTGAACCTCATTATCAGACATTTTCTTTAAGAGCTGGACAGTCATGTACCTTAAAGCCAACTATCAACATTTTGTGATATTAATAGTTAGCCTCCTGATCACAAAATATTTACTATTCATGTTTTTCATTGGGATTTACTGCTTTAGTCTGCTTGATTACTCTAGAAAATACTGGTATATACTTTTTACATGTATGTACAATTCAAATAATGGCTACTTGACATTTCATAGACCAAAGCCATTGTTTTTTAAGGCTAAAACATTTGTGAACATGTTTTATTAAACTGATCAATACTGGTAGCAGATAAATAAAATTTATCTGCAGTTTCTGTAATTCAAGTCTAATTTCTGTACCAGTTTCGTATAAGAATTTGTAAACAAATCAAACATACAAACAATTGATTATTGAGTAATTCAAACAATTATCAAATAATTGGAATATAAATTGCATTGTTTAAAAGTTAAAAGATTTATTGAAATATTTCATTTCTGAACCTTTAAACTCTCCACAGACTACATGTACAGGTCTCTAGTCTCGTGACTCAGTGTATTAAATGGAATAGTTTATGGATGACTTGTTTTATCTAGATAGCCTGAAATCCATTTAAATCTAGTAAAATAAAAAAAACAATCAAATCAAATTCTCAATTAAATCCTCAATTTCTGATGCATTTGTTAACTGGAAAAGAGTGTAATTTAATGAAATAGATTCTGTTTCATATCATTTTGTTGAATACAATTTTTGTCTCAGTACAAATGAAAGCTTGGAAAACGACTCAATTAGAAATGAAATTTATCTTCAAGTTGGTATTCTAAATGTAAAGTTTCCTGCCTTTTGGTAATCTCATGGATAAAATGGGATTAATTACTGTCAGATCAATGTTCAAATCAATTTAGATTCTTTATTCATGGAGTTTGTTTGTGAAAAAAAGTTGTCTTGGTAAGTTTTCTTTGGATTATTAAGACAAAAAATCGTCTTGTGATCATGTGGACAAACTGTAACGTGAGTTACCGTAACGTGAGTTACCGCTTCACATGACGATACCTGGAGAATGTAAGACAATTTGAATTTTTACCATACTCGGTGATGTATGTTGTTAGTCCATGACTTTGACACAATAGACTTTAAAGTCTCTCTGTTTCTTGTTTGAGGAAACTTTTGAATATGAGACATGCCAAATTTTTGCATGTCCAAATTATGTAACGTGAGTTACCGACATTTGTAGTGTTTTTTCTCATAGTTCTCATAAGAGTCTGTGGATGTAATGTTGCTGTGAGGTAGGATGGAGGTGCATGATACTCATTCACATATAGTAACTCATATCACTAATTAAGTTTTAAGGATATTGATCTCAACAACCTAATTTTGAGTTCAAAATGTAACGTGAGTTACCGTGGAAATGCCCCTATATAAAATAAAGGCAAAGATAAAAATGGAAACACAACTTTAATTTTTGACCCTTGCCACATCAAAGTTACACCCTTTACTGTAAAACTGACCATATATTACGCACCGCGTAATTTCTACTTTTCCTTGTTTTCTCCAGAAAAACAGCCAGTAATGGCCTCCTAATTTCTCCCAGTGTTGTTGGCCGAATGGCATTTTGAATTGTTTTATTTTGTTTTGTTTTTTTTTTGCGTTTGAACGCATTGCTAGCAGTAAGGAGAAATACTAATAGGCTTGAGTACGCAATGCATTAGCATCTGATGAAATCGTCAGGGCAGACAAGTTTTTATAGCCTACCCATATACATCATCATGTGGAGCCCTACAAATGCAACCACACTCATCCTGTTTCATTGGAAGTTTATATTCATTAGATAGCAGCATGAACACATTTTGAGAAAAAAAGAATAGTTCAGTAATAAGATCTCTCCCAATACAGTACATCTGATTCTGGGAAATGTTGTTACGGGGAAACAAGAAATAAGACAAAGAGTTTCTCTCCACTCACATAAATCTAGTGAAAAAAAGAATGTGAGAGATAAGGAACCATATAAGGCCAATTCAGATTAAATTCACTGTAACTCATGTTGGCCATAACTGGGGGCTTCGCAAATAAGAATAAAAGCTGATTCAGTGGCCTTGTGTAGTGAGTTAATTGGTGCATTGCTATATGGGTCATTAACCTGTTGGGATGAGTCCCGAGTGTACTCGGGCAGATGTCTGTGGGAAATTCGTGTTGTAGCAAAATCAAACCGTCCTCAACGGGTTAAACATACATGTACAGTAAGACATCAATTAAAACTAGAAAAGCTCTCTGAGAACGCAGACCTCCGCCAAGCATACAGCTCATTTCCACCAATGGTTTTGTTCTTCCATAGAGATATCAGTGATTTCCACCCATACACACTTCTAGCATTGTGTGCTGAAAGTCGCCCGATTTCCCAAAATAGAAGCCTTTGTTACCTCATAAGCCCTCAGCTGCACGGCGCGCCTCGCCCTACAGGTTGTAGCAGAAACTAGAGCATGCAATTTAGTGCGCGCATGCAAACCTCAAATACGCGCAGCCTGAACTCCCAAGTTCATTGACATTACATGCCAAAATATATACAAAATCCTTCATAAATTCCCCCAAAATTCTTGGATCACTACCAAAAGTTAATCATTTGTTACTTGTGTCATTCTAAACCTTTCCTGCAAGTTTCATCCAAATCCGTTAACTACTTTTTGAGTTATTTTGCACAGGGACAAAAAAACAAACTATACAAATGTAACTATTACTACTGTAAAAGTGGAATTTTTCACGGTGTTGAAATTTTCACGTATTTCGTGCAACCAGAACCTAG
The DNA here is from genome assembly GCF_040938485.1 of Diadema antillarum. NCBI lineage: Eukaryota > Metazoa > Echinodermata > Echinoidea > Diadematoida > Diadematidae > Diadema > Diadema antillarum. The sequence continues at coordinate 49,820 of NW_027271055.1, forward strand.
CGCGAAAACAAAATCACACGAATATTTTTGCTTGCCATATATGTTCTAGAAGTTCGTGTTTTCATTCCGCGGAATTAAAAACACGCGAAACTCTTCGAACAACGCCGAGCGCGAAAAATTAGTCGCGCGAAAATATCCACTTTTACAGTAACTAACTAACTAACTTACTAACTAACTAACTAACTAACTAACGAACAAACAAACCAATGGTAATGAAAACATAACCTCCACCCTTGGCAGAGGTAACAAGTCTGGTAGATATTTTTAACAGATTTCCCCTTGTCAATCAGATGAAATGTCATCTAGATATGAAAGCCAAGCATTTGATGTGCACAATAAGAGGAAAGACAAACCTGTTGTCACTTTGCTCGTGTAAAGAACTTTGTGTACAATAGTATGAATGTGATTAGTCAATGTCTGTGTATGGGTAGCATTCTGACTTTCATTTTCATTTCATTCTGATGTTTGTCAAGCTATTGCAGTCACTGAACTTTAAAGGGATGGTACAGTATTGGTGGAGCTGAGGATTTGGCTTTTAACTTTTGGCGAGATACCATCAAGAAACCACTTATGAAATGGTACAGAGCATGCCATTCTCAGAGGAATTCAAAGTTTATTGATGAAAATGGGTTTTGAAATGGCTGAGACATCCAAAAACAAAGTAAAACTTTAGCGATCATAGTAAAATGTGTGTCCCTTATTTTATTAGTATTGCTCTGTTTTGGGTATCTCAGCCATTTCATTTATAACGAATTTCCATCAAATAAATGTTGAATCCCTCTTAGAATTGCATGCTCTTTCATATTTCATAAGAGGTTTCTCATTATCTCACCCCAAAATGTTAAAAACCTGAAGTTAGGTATCAACCAAAACTACATGTACGTGTATACGAGCCCTTTAAAGCTGTAACATATACAGGCAGCGAGAAGTATGGTAGATACGAGAAAGCTCTACAGCATATCTTATGAATTTAAAATTGAGTTGTTTCTCACTATCTAAAAAAAAATGAATAAATAAACGATGGAAACCTGAAGCTCTTATCTCAAGCGAAATGTTGCCATCTCTTTAACAATACAGTGACATCGATAGCAATCCTGAAGGTTTTTTGTTTGGATTCTTTCAGGCTTATCAAGTGTAGCCGCCTGTACAGAGCATTCATTGCTGAGTGCGTGCAGGACTTACGCAAGGCATCCCAAGGTAAGCTACAACTATGGAATATTCCATGCCATTGACAAATGATGTAAATTTCATCAGCCCTTTCTCCATTCAATTTTCATCAATATTAAAGAGTTCCAAAGTGATGCTGGCATCATAACCTTTTGTTATGGCGTAGTGCTGGTTCCACACAAAATGCTCTTGCACAAGGCTCCGGGCAGTGGGTTGGAACTGGGTACAAGCATGGTTTAATAGCTATTAGCCTGTAAAAGTGGATACTTTTGCGTGACTAATTTTTTGCGCTCAGCCGGGTAAGAAGAGTTTTGCATGTTTTAATGCCGCCGAATCAAGACATCAGCTACTGGACATATGACAAGCAAAAATATTCGCGTGCTTTAATTTTTGCGCTAGTTTCTGGTCGCGCGAAATGCATGAAAATTTCCACTTTTACATTACAGTACATTGTACCATTGTGTTCACAGATATTGAGGGTACTCAAGGTTGTTTAAAAGCAGTTTCCATGGTGAAGAATGGTTATGACATCACACTGTAAACATGTACATATTCAAAAGCACTATGGTATTGCTGCTATGTCAGGCAAGCTTGTATTGATGGCAGGAGAAATCTTTGCATGAACTCTTCATGTGCTTAGACCCAGCAGCCTTGTACACGTTGTCCAAAGTCAGTGGCACAAAAGGTTTGGTATTAAAAAGATAGAATATATCTAGAAAATGTCAGCAATGTACTGGTATCCAGAGTGTGATTGTATGTTTAATATTAAGGTATTATGAAAAAAATACATTTTGCTCGGTGTGTCGTGATGAAACATGCTTGTATACATTTGAAAACATGAAATTGTTGAATATGGGAGTTGTTATTGCAACTGATTGACTAATTGCCCTACATCTACATAATTTCTGCCAATGTAGGGCAATTTGTCAGGCAGCACAGTAAAAACAACTCGGCAAAAGGGTGTCATGAATTTGAATGTGTGTTTTTGTCGTGCGCAATTACTGAATTAATTTCCAACCCACAATGCAAGAAACAATGGACGTTTGCTAGACATCCAGTAAGCACATGTGACAGGGTCACTTATGACCCTGTTCTAGCTAACAATAACTGATAAATTCAGTTAGAATTGGACTTGGGGGGGGGGGGTATTTAACATTACATGATACTTGCCTAATCCAGACGAAGGCATAGATGTGAATTTTGGCAAAACTCCCTCATTGCTCTGCCACATCCAGTTCCACACCATATTATACGGTGTATCTTTCAACAAATACATACTGTAGACAGGGGTGGATCTACCTCTTTGCTGGGGTGGGGGTGGGTGAGGTGACTCCATGACAATAGGTCATAACAAGAAGGAAAAAAAAAGTCTCCACATTTTCTGCTACAACTTCTCTCCCCAAGCTTGCTAACAAGCAAAATATAAAGAATGAAAAATAAAACACATTGGGGGGGGGGGGGGGGGTTAAACCCTCTTAACCCTGTGATTTAAGGGCAAACAAACCATTTTTTTCTGCCTTATGATCACACTTTGCAAATTTTGTAACATCAGAGTATTATGATGAATTCATTTGCTGTAGGTATTGATTCAGCAACGACGAATTTTAGAGGAAAGATAATAATTCTTTTGTGTTTAAGCTAGCAGGAGAGTAAAAAGACGATGGCATCTCCGCCACTTCCAATTTGTATGCATCTTGTGAAAATGAGAGATTCAATAGCTAATTCCAAAATGTTTGACTTTTGAAGATATTTTTGTAATTCTATTGTGGATGTGTTAACAGATCCTCACCAGCATGAAGCCAAGTCAAGGGAATATGCCGATCAGTGTGAAATCTTCCAGACTATCGGACTCATCTGGAGCCTGTGTGAAATCCTCTTTGTGGAGACACTCCCAGGTATGGAATTTCTTTATTTGATAAAACAACAGCAGCAGCAGCAGTGACAAAACAAAACAAAACAGAAACACCAACAACAGCAGCAGCAGCAACAGCAACAACAACAACATCAGCAACAACAACACAGCAAAAACAAACAAAAACAACAACATCATAGAGTGAACTTTATCCAAATGACAATGTTGATGATTACCCAAGTGTATAGAAGATTTTATGAACAAAAAAAAAACAACTGAAAACAGAATAGCCTCACAAGAGCACAAGAGAGAAAGAAATTGAGCACATACAAACAATGAAGACAAGACAGTAGAGAGACAGAAGAGGAAAAAAAAATAGGATAGCAAAGATGAAGAAGGACACCAACAAGGAGGAAATGATCACGAAACAAAAGATGAGGAAGAATTTAAGAAGAAAATGAGAGGACGAGGTAAAGAAGGAGACAATGGAAGGGAAGAAGGAGGAGAGAATGGAGATGAAGGAGAACAATAGGAAAGAGGGGAAATTGAAGAAGAGAAAGAAGATATGGCAGAAGTATGTAGAGGAGGAAGAAGTGGAGGAGGAGGAGGAAGAGGAAGACAATGAATGATAGAAAGAGCTGAAATGAACAAAAGTCATGAGTGGCTGACTTTAATATTTAAGACTGACAGCAATAGCTTCCCTCTGGATCATGATTCTGGCTCAGAAATTTTTTAGATAAACACAGCCTTAGTTTATATTATATTCCACATACTAAGAATGTTGCCGTAGGATTGGTCCAGAGCTGATCACGTGATGAAGCGTAGTTTTGCCCATCACATCACCTGAGAAGAAAAGTTCGTTACACTCTATGTTGATAGTCCCTTTTGTTTCGCTGATCTCCACACAGTCCACACAGTCCTAACGCAAGATGAGTACGCGCGAAATAAAAGTGCGTTGCACTGTGGACTATCATGTGACCTAGGTCACTTGATAGCACACGTAGCCTAAGCCTTAGGAATACCTAAAGACAGCTAAAACGGTTTCAGATGTGGAATAAAATGGGAATTTCTAGGACCCTAGATGTGGAATATAAAGCAAATAATCAACTTTTAGTTTCAGGCAATGAGACAAACTATCACTTCCTCGGCGATCTGAATGTGTACGCTATCTTTCCTCAGCTGCGCTTCGGAAAGATAGCTACATCCAGATCGCCTCGAAAGTGATAGTTTGTCCCATCACCTTCACCAACGTTGATTATTTGCTTATCATCATCATGTCACTCCCGGGTAGGTGACACAAAATTGAGATAAGATGTAATTTTTTCATCACTTCTCATTCCCATCTCTGTCTTGGCTCATGCATTTATCAGAGCTGCGTCTCACAGCATGCCTTTCCCTTGTGTCCAAACATCCTTGACGGCAATCACAAGGCGTTCTTTTACATCTATGTGAAATATGGCTTACTAGCATTTTGCCAGTTCCTGTACGGCATTCCTCTCAAAAACAACATTCACCACTTTCATTTTCAAGATGAACCAGTGATGAAATCTTGCCTCACTTTCCCCCTCCAACCACTCAATCTAATGAATATTATCGTTGTGTTTTCTGTCATCACAGTTTGTTTGGTTTTTTTCTCTTCCATCTCCAAACTGAGGTAACCTTGACTGGCATAATAAATGCCTGATTGACCAGAAAAATTTTGCTGCTTGTATTCAAGCTCTTCAGCCTCCCTTCCTGCTCTGCAAATAATAGATCCTTCTTTGTCAACCGTCAAGTCACAATAGACGGCTGCTTTGCGTCACACACACAATTTGAGAGGGAAGCGGTACAGATGTGCACAAGTTGTGCTAGTGATTGTAAGATTCCGACGTAAAGAATTATTCATCAGATTATCATTTCTATTTCTATCACTCTTTTTTTTTTCCATTCACTTTTTTTAATGTTTGTCTTGCTTGGCAACAGCCACGGAACAGTTCTTTAATTCTGTCGGTGACCCTGGCATTCTGCTTGATGCCTGTGAGGCATTCAAGATTGAATTATTGTTTGGAATTCTGTTTAAGACTGTCCTCACATTACATTGCATAGGAAATGGGTATGTTCAGTTCATTTAACATTATGTGGAGAAGTATGGGTCTAGATATTAATGAGTAATGCTCATGACCTATGTTCTATGGTACTTAATGAACTTTCAGAGGGTCATGTATGTTCAGTTGATGTTCCCCTCCCCCCCCCCCCCCCCCGAAGAGTGAGTAAAAACAGGAAAAAAAAACCACAAAACTTTTGTCCTAGTAATCTATTAAAAGTAGTATACGGTAAAGACTGGTGCTGCACTGAAACACTCTGCGCATCCCTGTTCACTTGGGCAGCATAACTCCAATTGATGTCATCGCACTATTCGTGATGCCTGCAAGGGCATGATTGTACAAGGTTACCTAATGTTTGCCAATACAAGTAGCTGATCACATTTTAAACTGGTTTGGCTGTGTTCACATCAAGATTCTCCGCTGGCATTGTACACTGAAACACAATTCCAAGTGTGTTCATTTGTTGTTGTTTTTTTTTCACTCTGTAATTCATCATGTGATGTGCTAGATGTACATCAAAAAAAAGAGAAAAGATATGATATTAAACATTAGGAAAACAGTAATTAGGATTCAGTAGAATCTTCTGATGCTTGTTGAAAGCTTACCAGAGTTTCAATACATGTACCTCAAAAAACTGCAGGTTGTGTGTAAAATGCAATCTGCTTGCTTACAAGGTACTTCAATAAACTGTTATTATCATGATCAAGAATGTCATTCTAAGAATGTAGCTTGTTGCCATGGGGATGAAAAATAAACCATTAAAAGGCCTGATGAGAGCAGGGGGGGGGGGGGGAATGGTGATGCATCTTATGAGAAGAAATCACAAAGAAACTTTGAGAAGTTTACATGTCTCATAATGAAATCTACATTTTGGTTGCCAAGCAACAAAGTAGAAAATGATACTATAAAACTAGCCTTATTTACCTCCAGAATGCATAAATGTGAGTGGGGATTATCACAAGGTGTGGGAATTTTGATGAATTCTTTTTATCTTACTGAACTTACACAAAAATGGGACAGGGTGTGTACTTGTATATTTTTTTTTTTGGGGGGGGGGATTTTCAAATATGTACAAAAAGTGTTCTCATTTGCAAAATTTTAACTACAATTTGTAATTAAAGTTCACTGAAATCTTCTAAAAAATTTCCACTTTGGCAGTATTTTCCAAAGTGTATATGATGTTGTGTTTCCCTCCTCAGTGATATTTTAATCCCCAGATTTATACTTTATACCAGATACAGTTTGTTACCTATGTACGAAAGTATGAAGTTTTTACTGAACATTTTATGTATGCTCATAGTTTTACCTCTGCCAAGGAAGAAGGTTCTGTTTTTGTCGGCATTGGTTTGTCTGTTTGCAAAATGACTCAAAAAGTTATGGAGGGATTTGAATGAAACTTACAGAAAAAGTTGGTTTAATGACACAAGGAACAGATGATTGAATTTTGATAGTGATCCGGTAATATTTATGAGTTTTTGAAGGATTTGTTGAATACTTTGGCAAATAGGGTCAATGAACTTGGGAGTTCAAGCTGTGCGTATAACTTGAGGTCTGCATGTCACGTACTAAAGCGCGTGCTCTATTCAAGGTACCACACACAGTGCGGGAAGCTGATGCAGTAATCAAGGACTTTTTTATCATTGGGAAATTGGGCGATTTTCAGCATGCGTGTATGGGTACCTGTAAAATCTGTTTGGTGGAAAGAGAGCTGTTTGGCGGGGATCTGCGCTCTGCAAGTGCTTTTCTAGTTTGTTATTGTTATCCTCTCAATAAGAGTGAGCATGACAGGGCACAAAGGAAACGTGTGTCCTACTCTCCATTGATAGTATTTTTACTTGATTGATGTAGAGCTGTAAAAAATTCAGTGGTAGATTCTGTAGTGAAAAGGGGATGTCAGAGCTGTGTATGAATTATGCACTTATTGTGGTGGTCTAGGAACCACTCTTATGTTATACCATCAATCAATGTAAGAGTGTCTTCACTTTATTACCTCCGCCAAGGGAGGAGGTTATGTTTTCGTTACCGTTGGTTTGTTTGTTACTTACTTAGTTAGTTAGTTTGTTTGTTTGTCTGTATGCAAAATAACTCAAAAAGTGGTGAACGGATTTGGATGAAACTTGCAGGAAAGGTTAAGAATGACAAAAGGAACAGATGATTAAATTTTGGTAGTGATCCGGAAATTTTCATGGATTTTATGAAGGATTTTCGATATTTTATCACGTAGGGTCAATGAACTTGGGAGTTCAAGCAGCGCATTTTTGAAGTTTTCATGCGCGCACTAAAGTGTGTGCTCTATTTTCTGCTGGGGCGAGGCGCGCCGAGCATCTGAGGGTTTATGACGTAACAAAGGCGTCTATATTGGGAAATCGGGCGATTTTTCAGTGGGTGGAAATCACTGATCTGTATGGAAGAGCAAGATCATTGGTGGAAAGTAACTGCTTGGCGGAGGTCTGCACTCTTGGAGTGCTTTTCTAGTTGTGTGTGTGTTTTTTTTTTTGGGGGGGGGGGGAGTGGGTGTACATGTAGATCTAGAAGCATATACAATGTACTTTATAAGCCAGCTATTTTGCAAGTTTTTATTTTTTATTTTTGTGAATATCATAAGTCGGGCGCTAGTCACAAATTTTACAACACGCAAAAGTACATTGTATACACTCTCATCTTGACATGAATATGATGGCGTGCATACATTCCCTCATTCATTAAAATGTACTCCACAATCGCAAATTTAACCACTCTTGAAAGCGTCTGGAAGTCTTGATTCAGGAAAAATTAGACTTGTTTCTATGGCATATGTGACCCTGCATCACAAACCAACAAAAAAGTCACCAGACATGGATTTTTTTAATAGTTTAAGGCAGATTCTGAAAGAGCAGACTCTAAGCTTTGAAATGATGTAGACATTTTAACTCCATTCAAATGGACTCCCCTAACCTATCTACAATTGTAAATACTTGAAAGAAAGCACACACTCTGGAAAAGGGTCTATTCAAGAGCTTAATCTTTACCAAGCTGTGCTAGCTGTGCAATGAAAGGGACAAAACACAGGATGTAAACCACAGGAGCAACAATAAAGGGATTATCAGACTAAGCTGAAATTGAGCATGTTCTATTGACATGTTCTGTACATGATTAATGCCAGTTTTCAAAGCAGTAGCGTTATCCTTTCAAAAGTTATTAGACTTGAAAGTGAAGAGTGTGCAAAGGATTTCAAGGAATGAAAAGGGACCTCTAAGACATACCTGATCATTCTACTCCCCCCCCCCCCCCCAAAAAAAAAGGGTTGTAGAAAAAATGCTGAAAACACACTTTCCCATTTGTGTTATGATCCCAAACTAAAGAATAATGTAGAAGACAGATATAGCTCTTTCAGAAAATATGAAAAACTTAAGATTGACTCGGTTGACCCATTTCATCTTTTTGCGCCCTCACGTAAAATCAAGGGGTGCGACTTTTTGTTGCTTTTGTGATGCACGGTCACATATAAAGTACCCATTCCCTGAAATGTTTCTATTCAAATAATTCTGGCTTTACTGAATGGTTTATTGACAACATGGACTTTGATCCAGCACTCATATCAAACTTGAATGAAGGTGATTTGTCTATTACCACTTTTGTTTGGACCCATTCTCTCCTGTTCATTTTTCCTCTCCGCCTACTGTAAAAGTGGAAATTTGCGCGGTGTTGCGCAACCAAAAACTAGTGCGAAAATAAAAGCACATGAATACTTTTGCTGCCCATGCACTTTTGTACATTCCAGTAGTTGATGTCTTGATTCCGTGGAATTAAAAAGTTAACTCTTCTTGTCCGGCCAAGCAAAAAAAAAAGAAAAAAGAAAAAAAGATTAGTCACGTGAAAATATCCACTTTTACAGTATTGCATACATCTTAACCCCATCTTTTCTCTCATTGTACATGTACACATAGATTCTGGTGTAGGTCACCAACAACCACTCTTTTTTTTAACCAATCCAAAATGGTTTTGTGCAGTATTTTCCATTTGATTGGTTTCAGATTTGAATCAGTTCAGATTCAGGTTTTAAAGAGATTACAAGATATATCTATTTGCATGTTTGTTTGTTTGTTTGTTTTATTTTTCTATTCCTCATTTTTCTATAACTTTGGTATTCTCTAAGCTTCTGCAACCCTTCTTTTATGTATACTCTTTATCTACTGATTGTATCTATATATATCTTAATCTATCTCTCACTTTCTCTATCTCTCCATTTACAGTGTATCTCTCTGTCTCTCTGTCTCTCTGTCTCTGTCTCTCTCTCTTTCTGTCTTTGTCGCTGTCTCTGTGCTACTGTGAGAAGGTCAGTAGGCTATGTATGAGCTCGTGCATTATATGATGATCAGTATCAACCATTGTGCCCATCACACTCTTTATACCTGCGTTCATTCATGTTACTCCAAAACCCACCTCTAAAAGCACCGGTCGATCACTGCTCAGTATGCTTTTCTCCGAGTGCTAGATGTCAAAATAGAGGATGGCTGTCTGTCAATGCCTGTAGCATACAAATATAGGTGCACAAAATCCATGATTTAGAGCAAGGTCATAATTTTGCTATTGGTCACACACAAAGCTCCTTCCGCTCACTCAAGCAAGAGTTGGTGTACAATGCGAGTATTTTCATAATCAAGCTGACTTCAGGAAGCTGAGCGAATAAATTATGAGGTGACTTTTTGCCTGCAAACTATGTTTTATTTGACTCATGTGACATGATGTCATTCACATGGATCTCACGTGTTTCTCCCGGAATGTTATGTTTGGTAGTGTAATGACCGCTGAATTTGCCTTTTCTTACACTCGTATCCTTGTGATCAAAGTACTTGTATTAAAAAAAAAGAGAGAGATATTCTTTATACATATATATATGTCACAGTGTGTTCATGGCATAATCCAAGTGCAATAGTGTACATACGTTGTATATAATTTTTGTTGCGATATTTTGATAGTGTAATGATTGAAATATGAACAATATATTTAATATATTCATTATGTATCTATTGTAGCATGATCATAACATGTGATACAGCAGTACATACATGTATAGGTATGAGTACTGCTGCATATGGTTTCTATTTTTAGGTTGTTATGATAGAAATGTATGAAAGTATCTTAGCTTTTCTGCTTTGCATATACATGTATATCCTTGCTAATTGCTTAATATTGCTTCTTTTTGTTTCATAACCAAGAAATGATGTGATTTCAGATTGAATTAGAAGGCACATTAAAAAAAAAGAAAAACATTGAAAGAATGATGCAATACAAGAAAATCATGTTAACCCTTTCTGTGCCAGGGGCTTAGGACAATGTATACAATGCTCTGGGTTTTATGCAAAATAGCAGTCAAGGCATCCAAGGGGTTAATGGGAGAAGTGCCTGTTGTCATGGAGACACTGTGTACATGGTGTTCACTCACCTATTAAGAGATTGCCGTGCCCTGTATCCATCCAGGGGGCGTGGTCCTGCAGCAGCTCCTTGATTGGGTGCGGCTCCACTTCACAGAGGGTGATGCCAAGGCCCGCAGCGTCCTGACGGCGGAGGAGATCCAGACCAACGACGAGTACTGGTCAGCGGTGAGGACAATTATCTCTCATAGATGTTTCTTGTACAGTATGTCCCAAAAAGCATTACAATCGGTTTTTCGCATTGATAACTCCCAATGTGATTAAACTGTCTAATGGGTCGTTAAATAAAACATCTTAGCTCGATTTTGCAGGAAACCCCATTTAATTTGGTTAAGTAGTCACAGAGAAATGTGGATTGTTGTAATTAAAGCATGTCATGTGTCAGATTCTTCCAAGTTTGGCACTTGGATGCTTTTGGAACTGCATATTAATGTGTAAAGATAATGGACAGAACTTGGAGGGAAGGGATTTCTGACATGCTCTACAAAACTCCTCATTTCTCTTTGACTACTGAAGCAAATCAAATGTTTTTTTTTTTTGTTTTTTTTTTAGATGTGGGCAATGAGTTTTATAGTTTCATACTCTGAAATTGTATTTGGATTGATTCACTATTTTTAAAGTTATCATTGCGGAGGGTCTTGGTACTTTTAGTTTTCCCTATTAAAGTAATATTGCTTGTTTGATCTGCATTATTATATCTAATTTATAAATTTTATAGCGATCTTGATTCTTCCAAATTTTCAAGGTGTCATCAACCTTTTTTTTTTCTATACCATAATGTCTATGGTCAACTTTTTGCGTGCTTTTTGTTGTTGTTTTTTGTGATTCTTTACTCTAGTCTTAGATATATTTTGTGATCTTCTCTGTCCAGATCTACATCTACGTTTTGCAGGGACGGCTGACAGAAGCACGGCACCTGCTGTCACTCAACCCCAAATTTCAGCAAGACACCCACGGGGTAAGCATGTATGCACCTCATGCGTCAGTAAGGTACTTTTCTACCCAAATGAGGTTACATCCCTTACAAAGTGTTTCCCAAACTGTTTGGGAGGGAAAGATAGATAGATATATACTGTAAAAGTGGTTTCTTTCGCGGTGGTTTTTTTTTGCGCTTTGAGGTTGAACCGCGAATTTAACATCACGCGAAAATGTTTTGAACTCGTCACTTGTTACAACGCTATCATTACCGACCGCGAATTTAAACACACACGAAAAAGTCGGCACCGATGGAAACCGCGAAAGTTTCTGTATGCGAAAGAAACCACTTTTAGATAGATAAATAGATAGATATGTAGGTAGATAGAAAGATATGTAGATAGATAGATAGATAGATAGATATGTAGATGGGCATTTCCGTGAGTTGTGCGACATGACCACCAAAATTTTACCCGCATATTTCAGGACAACTGATAATCTTACTTTGTTAGCCATAGTTTGAAGTGTGTGAAACCTACTTTACCTTTAAGAAAAGTTCCCTTTTTTGCATTTTTATACCTTTTGAAACCAGAAAGCATTTTTTGACCTAAAAATCCCTAAAAATGCATTTTTGTTGCTCTTTGTGATTATTGTTTATATTTGAGGCTCAAATCAAACTTTGTTTGGTTTTACAAATCAAAAATATATTAATCTAGCAGTAAATAAAGTGGAGACCTCGATATAAGATATGTACTTCGGACACCAGCGTGCTCTTACATAGCTCGAGAAGCTGCTGTAACGTGAGTTACCGAAACAAGAACTTTTTAACCTAGCAATTTTACTATGCCCAGCTGAGACATGGTATTTTGGATTATCAAATAACTATGCAGCACACATCCAAGAAATATGATGGGACTTATAGTCTTTGCTTCAAATTCTCATAACAGAGGTCTTAAAATTGTAACGTGAGTTACCATGTAACGTGAGTTACCACAATGTAACGTGAGTTACCGACATGATTTTTCTTTAATACCAAGAAATGATATGAAGGTTGTGATTGTAAGTAACCAATGAGTGCATGATTACTGAACTCTTGTATTAAGATTCTATTTCCAGTAGATTGTTATTCTCTTGGTCTCTCTCTATCACTAAACCAACTGGTCTACATATACAATGTATTAATTACACATGTTCATCACATGTAAACTTCTGAAAGAAACTGTTCCATATTTACTATTTAATATTACAGTGCATGTATACTGATCTGTTACGAAAGTCGTTAAGACATTTCTTCTAAAGCTGAATGGACCTTGTTCCAGCAAATTATCAAAATTTTGTGATAATGTTCTATTAATAGCCTCCTGATTGGGATAATCACTGCATGATTACTCTTGAAAAGTTCTTGTTTTTGTAATTCAAGTGATTACTATTTGACATTTCATAGTTTATACCTACCTGTATAGACCAAAGCCATTGTTTATGAGGCTGAAACATTTACATGTATGAACAGAATTTTAAGATTGGAGCTCGCTTCCTGCTGTTTTTTCTGAGATTTTTGAGAACTGAACATTGTGAATTTGGCACGCTTTATATGTTTTAATACTATTCTACTCTGAGGTTTTAGCTATATTGTTGCAAAATCCTACAATGAAACTTTTCCATGTTTACTATAATTTACTTTACATGCTGATCTATTACCAAAAACTCGTTGAATGTGAACCTCATTATCAGACATTTTCTTTAAGAGCTGGACAGTCACGTACCTTAAAGCAAACTATCAACATTTTGTGATATTAATAGTTAGCCTCCTGATCACAATTCACTATTCATGTTTTTCATTGGGATTTACTGCTTCAGTCTGCTTGATTACTCTAGAAAATACTGGTATACTTTTTACATGTATGTGCAATTTAAATAATGGCTACTCAACATTTCATAGACCAAAGCCATTGTTTTTTAAGGCTTAAACATTTATGAACATGTTTTATTAAACTGATCAATACTGGTAGCAGATAACTAAAATTTATCTGCAGTTTCTGTAATTCAAGTCTAATTTCTGTACCAGTTTAGTATAAGAATTTGTAAACAAATCAAACATACAAACAATTGATTATTGAGTAATTCAAACAATTATCAAATAATTGGAATATAAATTGCATTGTTTAAAAGTTAAAAGATTTATTGAAATATTGATTTCTGAACCTTTAAACTCTCCACAGACTACAGGAATGTACAGGTCTCTAGTCTCGTGACTCAGTGTATTACAAATTGTAAATGGAATAGTTTATGGATGACTTGTTTTATCTAGATAGCCTGAAATCCATTTAAATCTAATAAAATAAAAAAACAAATCAAATTCTCAATTAAATCCTCAATTTCTGATGCATTTTTTAATTGGAAAAGAGTGTAATTTAATGAAATAGACTCTGTTTCATATCATTTTGTTGAATACAATTTTTGTCTCAGTACAAATGAAAGCTTGGAAAACGACTCAATTAAAAATGAAATTTATCTTCAAGTTGGTATTCTAAATGTAAAGTTTCCTGCCTTTTGGTAATCTCATGGATAAAATGGGATTAATTACTGTCAGATCAATGTTCAAATCAATTTAGATTCTTTATTCATGGAGTTTGTTTGTGAAAAAAAGTTGTCTTGGTAAGTTTTCTTTGGATTATTAAGACAAAAAATCGTCTTGTGATCATGTGGACAAACTGTAATGTGAGTTACCGTAACGTGAGTTACCGCTTCACATGACGATACCTGGAGAATGTAAGACAATTTGAATTTTTACCATACTCGGTGATGTATGTTGTTAGTCCATGACTTTGACACAATAGACTTTAAAGTCTCTCTGTTTCTTGTTTGAGGAAACTTTTGAATATAAGACATGCCAAATTTTTGCATGTCCAAATTATGTAACGTGAGTTACCGACATTTGTAGTGTTTTTTCTCATAGTTCTCATAAGAGTCTGTGGATGTAATGTTGCTGTGAGGTAGGATGGAGGTGCATGATACTCATTCACATATAGTAACTCATATCACTAATTAGGTTTTAAGGATATTGATCTCAACGACCTAATTTTGAGTTCAAAATGTAACGTGAGTTACCGTGGAAATGCCCACATAGATAGTTAGATAGAAAGATAGATAGAAAGATATGTAGATAGATAGATAGACAGACAGATAAATAGATAGATAGATAGACAGATAGATAAATAGACAGACAGATAGACAGAGAGATAGATAGACAGACAGATAAATAGATAGATAGACAGACAGACAGATAAATAGATAGATAAATAGACAGACAGATAGACAGAGAGATAGAGAGAGAGACAGACAGATGGGGAGCAAAGGATGTCAGATATTAAACACACAAACCTTTCTGCAAGGGGCAGCTTTTCATTGTTTCTTTTCTCAAAGTGTGACTTCAGGGGCAAATGGTGAATGCCAAGCAAGATGACTTTTCTGTGATGAACTTTTCCTTGATTATCTGTCATTTCTCACATTTTGTTAAGATTCTACCACTTTGCATACAGTATATACACTTGTATGTCTAATATGAATCTTTGCTGCGTGCACACACTTATTCACTCGTTCCCACGTCTCCCATCTCCGTCAGGCCTTCGGCAAAATTGACGAGTTGATGCGACGCATGCCTGTCTTTGGCGCCCTCGGTCGGCAGTCG
The DNA here is from genome assembly GCF_040938485.1 of Diadema antillarum. Taxonomy (NCBI): domain Eukaryota; kingdom Metazoa; phylum Echinodermata; class Echinoidea; order Diadematoida; family Diadematidae; genus Diadema; species Diadema antillarum. The sequence goes on from NW_027271055.1 coordinate 64,940, forward strand.
GTCACCGAGTTTGACCTCAAGTGGCGCCACTGGCAAGACCTGTGTCGGCAGTGTCTTGAGGATCACAGCTTCACCTCCTACCCACGGCTGGAGGTCATCTGCAAGGTCAGTAGTTGATTTCATTATTCTGCTATACCCCTATTGATGCTATAGACACTTCCTTCACAAAATACTGTGGGAAATGCATGTTGTAGAAGTGAGTGATAACTTGAGGTCTGGACAGGACAAGTAATTTAATAATAGTTTGATATGTAGCATATAGATAGAAACAAGAATGAACTTTTACTACAATGCAAATACAGGCAAGTTTATTTCCAGTAATCAAAAATAGGAGTAATCCAACTGCTTTAGGTGGGAAGGTGCAAAGCAAACCTCCCTCGTATCCGATGAGTGTGTGTATCTCTGTATTACCATGTCTCTCTCTCTCTCTCATAGATTCTGTCTGGGAACCAGAAGGTACTCCTGGAGGATCTGTCAGACCTGGTCCAGGAGCTGGGTGGCTGGTACCACCTCATGGTCTCCAGGCTCCTGTACACCAACCCTACGGTCAAGGCCCTGGACCTGCACTTTCACGCCAAGGTCAGTGGACAAATGTCAAATCTCTTTTCTCTCAAACCACAAGTCATCAAGTGACAGGCTTTTCCTTGTTAACCCCATATGTGTGCTTCAAGTGTTGATGGGCACAGATCAATCTATATTAGTCCACCACTGGGCTGTTTCCGCTCTCAAGCGTAAGCTTGTTGATTCTCATCCAAAAGGGCCTAGTTACATCTAGTTACATCAAGAATTTGAGAGTAAACCAAGGGAAGAGCATTGTTGCATTATCAAAGAGTACATACATGACCCACAACAAACGACATACATGCATACCAAGCTAGAGCACAGTACATACATGACCCACAACAAACAACATACATGCATACCAAGCTAGAACGCGGTACATACATGACCCACAACAAACAACATACATGCATACCGAGCTAGTTGTCATATTGACTTTAATACTCTATCACACAATCCAGAAAGTATGGCACATTTGTGTAATCAACCGTTGTGTTTGACAAAACTTTGCCATTCGCTCGTAGAGAAGTAGTCATGTCATCAGGATGTGTCTCTCAGAATGTGTACTCAGCAAAGTGTGTTTGCATAGTCAAGATGAACTGACAATACATATTCTCCAGGGGGGAGGGGTAGAGAAGAAAACTACCGGTTTAGGGTCCCCCCCATCCCTCAGTTTGTAAAACGCTTCATTGTAGTTACTGTGCAGATTCTTATTTTTTGCATTTCAGATTTGTTTTGTGATTTAAAGCAAATACTTTAAAAAGATTGCAGAATGCTAGTAATATCCTAATAGTAGGATTATACTTGTTTCCTTTGTTAGGAATTATTTAATCTCATATACAATGCATTCATAATAAAGTATGGGAGCTTAATGAAAATTCTTAATTTTTTTTTTTAAAGTTACGCTCACATTCATATTTATGTAGTTTTTGTTACGATTATTCACACTACTGTATACACCATTATACTGTATACACCATATATTTCGCGAGTCTAAATTTTCACGAATCGGGAATTCACAAGTGGTTCAATTTTTGATCATGGTGTACAGTAATGTACAGAGAAATGTATGTGTGCACATTGCTTTCATGTTGGGACCAGATAATATTTTTGTATATTGTGAAATTTGCAAGCACAAGTGTAGCATCCAACTCGCAGAATTCGTGAAAATAAAAACCCCACGAAAGATATGGTTTATACAGTGTCTAACATTGATTGATTGATTGTGATCTTCCAGGCCAGCATGGATGCCCTGGGCGTGTCTGGTAGGATGACCCCTCTGGATACCATCTTGGAGAAGGCCCTGGAGTTTGACATCTATCAGATGATCAAAATTAGCAGGTGGGAAGAACTTCAAGAGATTTCAGAACAAAGGCACAACATGTACCACATATAGTTGAATGATCACAGATAGCCACAGTCACACTGGGAAAAGGTTGTGAAGTTTAAGATTACGATCTTAAAGATCTTGAAGTTTTGCCAGTGTGACTGCAAACTTCTCACGAAACTTCCCACTCAAACAAAGATATGAATATTTGAAGTTGTGTTGGACTGATCACTTGTATTTCTCCTTCCAACTGTCTGTCTGTCCATCACAATGTCCATCCCAATATCCATCCCATTGTCCATTCCAATGTCCATGCCTCGGGCAAGGTTGTTGTGATACTTTGCCTAGACTATATCACGTCCTTCACTCACAGACCTGCTGAGTCTCCCCGATTGCACAGGAGGCTCCTTGAAGAGTTGAAACATCTCTCTTTAAAATGCTCTGAGGAAAAAACTAAATTTCAAAGGCCTCCTTGATCTTAGGTTCTTTCTCAAATACTTTAGTTGTATATAAAACATTGGTACATCTCCCTGAATCCTCCTTGAAACCTATGTGATTGTTATGTGTAAATGTTGCCAGCTCTTCTCTTATCACAGAACTTATTTCAGATTCTTGCTATTTTTTTCATGATATTTGATGTGTATTTTTTTCTAAAAAAGTAAGAATGAATGTATTGTAGGAGTATATTTTTCAGAACTTTTACTTTGCAAGCTTGATATGTGCAAGTTTCCCTGTTTCACCCCAAATGAGATTTTTGCCATCAAAATAATGTTTCTGACTGTGCATCAGTATGCTTTTTGATCCATGGAGGTTACTAGTCCCGTTATCACTTTATTGCTATTCCCCATTGTTGTGTCAACCAGCGCAAACATGAGCAATTGGTGGTTTGTAGCCCACCTGGCGGACCTCCTACACCACTGTGGCCAACTGGATTCACACCAACTCAAGTGAGTAGGAACCACTGATCTCTATAGGGAGTATATCTAGATATCCCATTGGCCCATTCACGCTGTACAGACAATTGAAGCCGCTGTGCCACCATGTTACCATGCCCACTCTATGGGAACTTGCACACATTTTCCAAACCTTTGCCTACAACAAGATATTGCAATTTCTCACAATTTAAAACACCCTGTTCCTGTTGGCAATAGTTGCACCTCCTGTATTTCATGACTGTTGACAGTGCGCATGGTTTTGCATGCCTTCGATATGTTGAGATTTAAGATTTATGCATCGTATGTGGCTTCCAACAAAATACCACAAGAGTTTGAATCAAAGAGGTAACCATCATGTTACGCTGGGTTTTAAAAAGTGTGCAATTCATTCAGGTAGAATTGTATGGTGTGTTTTCTTTACCTCCAATTGTGATATTTGTTTTTTTAAGTAATCAACCAAACAAGAGAAAGCTGAACATGAAAGAATACCTAATTTTGTTTTGTTTTGTTTTGAGCCCTTTTAGAATTAACAGTGACATCTCTCCACAATTTCTTTCCATCCAGCTTTGGTTCCGATTTACGAGAGTTCCTCCTTCTGGAGTATGCGTCAACGTTGATGTCACACAACAGGTAGGTTGCGTCACACATGATTCTCTTCTCAGCTGTTTACGCATGCCATGTCATCTCAACATCAAATGGACCAATGACTGGTCAGGTGCTCTTAAAATCTTGTGGAATAATGATAACTGTCATTTGTCTGTCATATGATCAATAACAGCTTGCCCAAAGTTTGTAAAAATTACGTGTTGGGTACATATTGAAGAACATTCCGGTGAGCTAAAGTTTTCCTGTGCTCTGTTGTATTGCCAGTTGGCATATGCTTTTTTTGTATAGTGAACTGCTGTACGATTCCACTAAAAGCATGACGGTATATCACGTAATATATTATGTTTTTGTTTAATTTTTTCTATATGTACTCAACACATTTTCTTAGTAGTTTTTTAAAAAGTTGCAATAAGGTATCATACAAAATCTTGCAGTGTTTCGTCTTAAGTTCTGACAGACAATTGAATTAATTTTTTGATGATGTTAGTTACTGTGTAGTTTTGACTGTGACTAAAAGCAGCTCATACAAGCAACATTATACAAATGATGCACAGGATAGAGTGCGTTAGTGGAGATGTAGCACACTCGAGGGTATTTACAATCGTGAAACATGCACAAGGCGAAGCCGAGTGCATGTTGCACTACATTGTAAGTACCCGAGAGTGAGCTGCATCTCCACTAACGCCACGAAATAATCCTGTGCATCATTTGTTTTATAAAATGGGTCGAAAACTAACACTGTAACAGCATTTTTCACGTACCTTTGTGGGCCCAAACATTTACGCACGTCGCACTCGGAAATCCCGCACATATAAGTACTGTACATATAAGAGTATACGTACGCCACACATGTTATGCATGCACACGTACACAAGAAAGGCCGGCCGGCAGCCCGAACTAGAAGTTGTTTACAGGATTGCCAGCGCGTATAGTAGCGCGCGATGCACTAGTAACAACTGATTGAGTGCGCACTGCTAGTGTAAACATTGTGACGTCAGGCCGTGGATGTAACGTTAGTGAGAAATTAATTCACGCACACGTGACTCATTTCAGCGCTTCCAATTGGCTACTTTCTTGAACCCATTTTATAAAAGACACTCAAACACTGGATTGTGGATTACATCACTGTCCCTTTCTTTTGTCTTCCTTGTTTTGTCTTCTCTTTTATTTCCAGTCTATGGCATATAGTTGCAGACTACTTCGATTACTGTCATCAGTTTGGAAGGTACGTAGATTTAACCTCTGTTTTTGTTTGTTTTTTTGGGGGGAGGGGACGTGAGATGGAAATGCATAATTAGAACCATGAAGCAAATTTTAATGGAAATTAAGTTGAGAGTATTTTGAGGTCAGTAGTTTGTTTTAATGCTTTCGGATACCTTACTATAAGTTTGAAACCTAGAACATAGATCTTACTCTCAAATTTTGCTTCCTGTGAAAATTATGCAGTTTGCTCTGAATACAGTTCACAGGCATCATACCACAAACCTGAAGGCTGAAGAGCAAATGCATAACACATTCCAGCATTCTGCAAAACCAATTGATGTATAAGATGCCGCTGTAAAGATACCTGCAAAAAAGACAAGACTCAGTCCATTTCCTGTGACCTTTGACCCTTTGTGTGCCCCCTTTGCACACCTGACTCACTCAGTGACCTGTCAACTTTGCGTATTTTGCTCAAATGCACATTCACATGCAAACGGATGGATAAACTGCAGTATGCCACAGTACAGTGCAGCTTGCAATTTTCTCTGCAACGTGGCTGTACTGCATTTTTAGCAGAAATGATAATAATGTTTTCTTTATCCAGGGTAGCCTCTCTAGTATTGCCGCTGCTCTACCAGAAGGCCCTGCCATTATTACCCTTGCATTACCAGGTATCCATTTATACACCTGGGTCAGGAGGGACATGGTGGGTAAAAACATCTTGTCCAAGGACGTAAGCACTGGGCGGGAATCAAACTAGGGTCCTTCGATCGGGAGTCAGGAGTCTTATCCACTATCCCACAGCTCCTCAACGGTCAACCCTTTACCATGTACACCCCCTGGAGTGTAGGGCAGCAACGAAGGTTCTCCACCCGTCTCTGTTGCTGGCCATACTCTGGAGAGAAGTCCAGGACTGTATGTTGTCTTAGAAAACAGAATTTTGTCCAAAAGTGCTCATATGTTGCATTCTCTAAATTATTGCAACATGACACACAAAGAGTGAAAGAAAAAGTAGGTGTACCTCTCATTATTTCTAACATTAAGTGTGTTCTCTCTTCCTTTGCAGGCACTACTTGGAATTGTTCATCGAGAGGATTCCCCTGCAAACGGAGAGGAAAGCTCTAAAGGTCCTGAAATTGTGTGAGGACCGAAACATGCAGGAACAAGGTAAAAAGTGGTGCTCTGACTTACACTTTAAAAAAATAATAAGCTAGAAAAGCACTTGTAGAGTGCAGACCTCCGCCAAGCAGCTCATTTCCTCAGATTACTCGTGTACGTGCATGCTGAAAAGCAATTCGCCAGTATAGTACCTTTTGTTTATACGTCATCAGCTTCCAGCTATGTGGCGCCTCGCCTGAGCGTGTGCTTTAGAGCGCGTATGCAAGGGCTTTTAGACTCTCATCTGCCAAAAGATAGAAAATCCTTCAAAAATCCATAAAAATTCCCAGATCACTGCCAAAATTTAATCACATCTGTTTTTTGTGTCATTATCAACTTTTCCTGCAAGTTTCATTCATATCCGTCTACAACTTTTTGAGTTATTTTGCAAACAGACAGACAAACAAACAAACCAACACTGATGAAAGCAAACCTCCTCCCTTTGTGGAGGTGATAAAAATGGTTGTATGGTTTACTGTTTCTACATCTGTCACCTTTGCCTGATACGCGCCAAAAGTAGAGAAGAATAGAGCAAGAATATCCATCTCACTATCCCTCTTTCTTTCTTTCTTTTTTCTTCCTCACAGCCCAGAGTATTTGCAAAGTTCTTGGGATGCGTTGCTACCGTCAGGGTCGCCTCGGCTCCGCCCTGTCGTGGTGCCTCCGGTCGCACGACCCCACGTTCGCCACCTACCTGGCCGACAAGTTCCTGACGGAGTACAGCCTGAAGGGGGGCTTCACCAACATCGACCTCCTGGACAATCTGGGAGCGGGAATGCTCCTCAGTGACCGACTCACATTTCTTGGTAGGGAGACAAGTGTTTTCCCCTCCTCCCAAAATCTTTAAGAAACACAGTTTCTGTCTTTTATGAATATTTGATGAAAAATGTTTTCCCATTTAGACTTGCATTCCTTGGAAGGAAGACAGGTCCCCCCGCCCCTCCCCCCTTAAAATCTTTTAGAAATACAGTTTCTGTCTTAAATGAATAGTTGATGAGATAAGTGTCCCATTTACATTTACATTCCTTGGTATGGTGACAGTTTTTTCCCCCTTCCCAAAATCTGTAAGAAATATTTTTTCTGTCTTTTATGAATATTTGATGAGAAAAGTGTCCCATTTAGACTGAAATTCCTTGGTAGGGAGTAAGCTCCTCCCCCCCCCTCCAAAAATCTTTACGGAATATTTTGTCTTTCTTTAACGAATATTTGCGATAAAGAAAAGTGCCCCATTTAGATCCACATTGATAGGTAGGAAGCTAGGTTTTTACCCCTCCTCCCAAAAGCTTTAAGAAATGTGATTTCTATCTTTTAAAGATACTTGATGAAGAAAGTATTCAATTTAACTGGCATCTTTAGATAATATGCATTGTAACAGTAACATACTAAAGGGAGCAATTCTGGATAACCTTGATGTAAACCCTGAAAATTGTATCTTGCATTTTGTAGGATTTCAGGAATATGCGTCTTCAGTTGTTAGACAGAAATCTTGATCTTCATGTTTCAGTAAAGTTGTTTTTGTGTTTTATTCTTAGCCTGTATTTCTTTTTTCCCATGGAAATTTGTGAGGGGAAAAACAAAAAATGAAGTTGAAAAAGTGCCAATAGGAAAGTAGTTTTCCGGGAACAAAACTCATTCGAAGTGTGGCCCTTGTATAAAGTTCTGTACCTCCAAACTTGTAATGCCTGTCCAGAGATAGAGTTTTCTGACCACACAAATGTTTGATGGGTTTTCATTGTTTTGGTTTTGGTTTTGGTTTTGTTTTGTGTTTCTCCATCTATATAGGTAAGTACAGAGAGTTCCACCGACTGTACGAGCAAGGTGACTTCAGGGAAGCCGGGGCTCTTCTTCTGTCGCTGCTACGAGCGAGGCTTGCTCCCAAACAGTGAGTGTATGTGCTGGCTTTAGTACAGTATGGTCTCCTTTGATCATCCTCGATCATACAAATTTTGGGGGTATCTTGCGCAACTAGATATTAGTATACGTATTAGATATAAGATATTCACTGGCCCAGGACCAACGGGCAAGTTGTGTCGAGATTTCATGAAATCTGATTTTCCTCTCAAAGATCCGATTTTTAATGATATTTCTTCTGTTTGTTTGTTTGTTTATTTTTTAATGCCAAGAAGTTGTCATCTCTGCCTGGGCCCGATTTCTTAAAAAGGTTGCTACCCAAGTAATTTTTTGCTGGAGTAGCAAGTGTCATGTTAATGACAAGAATCATGCTTTGGCTGTTGCTATGGGCATTTGCCATTCTTGCAGGAGGTGTCGTTTTTATATCTTGTATAAAATGGGGCCAAATCAGCAATTGAATATCGGATATCCTTCCAAATAGTTCAGGGTCATGTCGTCTGTGTCGCTGTTTTTCCTGTCACGCCACAATTCTCCAGACTCTCCATTTTTGACGAGGGACTCTGCTTTTCCCCCTTGACCTGCAGGTTCTGGCTGACCCTGCTGACCGACGCCCTCCCACTCCTGGAGCTGGACGAACTGGTTTTCAGCAGCGCACAGACCTACGAGCTCCTCCAGTGTCACGAGGAGCTCGACAGGTGGTTCAAGTCCGAGGAATACCAGCGGGAAGTTCTCCCCAAGAAGAGCAAGGTGGGGATGGAAGGCACTATTAATATGATATGTGACCGTGCATCACAAAACAAACAAAAAGTCGCACACACTGATTTTGTGTGAGGACTGAAAATAGGTGAAATGGGTCAGCCTAGCCAATCTTGACTTTTCCATATTTGCTGAAAGAACAAGTCTTCTTCTACATTATGCAAAAATTTGGGATCATAAAACGGGCAGGAAAGTGTTTTTTTTACAGTAGCAGTTTATCTCGAACATGTTTTGGTAGAATAGTATGATTAGGTGTGTCTTTAGAGTCCCCTTTTCATTTCTTAAAAACCTTGTACATGCTCTTCACTTTCAACTCTAATAACTTTTGAAAGGATGATGCTACTGCTTTGAAAGTTGACATTAATTAGTGACAGAATGTGTTAATAAGGGCTGCTCAATTTCAGTTCGATATAATGATCCCTTCATTGCAGTTACTCAGGTGGTTTACATCCTGTTTTTTGTCCCATTCATCGCACAGCCAGCACGGTTTGGTAAAGATTAAGCACTTGAATAGACACTGTACTTCAGAGCCTTTTTTCTCAGTTCACACTTTTCCTGAGTGTGTGTTTTCATTTCAATATTCAGATAAAAATATGTTAGGAGAGTCCATTTGATTTGAGTTAAACATCATTTTAAAAGCTTAAAGTCTGCTCTTTCAGAATAGGTCTTAACTAAAATTTCATGTCTGGCGACTTTATGTTTGTTTTGTGATGCAGGGTCACATATGGACTGGCCTTGAGGGGGATACAGCATTTATTGCCTGAACTAGAATTATATTTCCCCAGTCGGAGATGTGGGTAATGCGATTCTAGTGAGGGCAACTAATGTTGGGGGGGGGGGGGGGGGATCTATGAATTTTGTGAAGAGCCAAGATTCATGAAAGTAAAGTGCATTAAAAAATTTTGTTTTTACATAGTATTGAATGCCAGCACAATGATGTATGCTTCCCAAGTCAACTAGTAGTATGTGTACAAGTAGTGCGCATGCATTGTGTGTGTGTGTTTTTAATTGTGTTTAGTAGTGGGCATTCAGATTTGTTGTGTGTTTTATATCGACCAACAGCGCATGTTCAACAAGTCCCTGTGTCACTAGTACTCATATACGTAGTATGCTCATGATTTTTTTGTAGTCGGCAATTTGTGAAAATTTCATGCTGTGATTAAAGGAGACCTCCGGATGATATTATTAAAGACTTTTACATTTGAACAACTATAAATTAGTTATACTGAGTACAGAGTTTCAGAATTTATAGTGATTGGGATGAGGAATAAGAATATTTTCAAAATTTATAACCGATTACAACGAACAAGGATGGTGACGTGGCAGCTTCACCATAAGAATGCACGAGTTGGGGCTCAAGGAAGCAGAACAAAAGAAGAAGGCATGCATAGATTCTACACAGGTGAACTTGTTAAGCAAGCAGTATTGCAATGAAATTACACTGCTACATTTCTAAAATATGTGACGCTCCTATGTCATCAACACTGTTCAATGTAATTTGTTTGAGATTTTTCAGAGTATTGGTTTCTCTGCTCAAGGACCACAATAAATTCCACAAATCTATACATGTAGCTGTCGATTTATGTTACTACATGATGTGAAATTATGAAAATTGTTCTGGAATGCCCCTTTACGGCCATCGGCTCCAGTTCACAAGTTTTAGGCCACAAATATTTCTTGTTTCACAGTTATTAAGATCTGCTACTGCTGTGCTTACCTCTCCGTTTGTGTCGTTAGGGTCAGCTGGAGTTGGAGAAGGAGAAGCTAGAACTGCTCCAGCTTGGTCTCTCAAGAAACCTGGCCCAGTCTGTGCTGAACGAGGGGTGTGGCTGTCTCCCCGCCTCGTGATACCAGTCTGGTCCTGCTGCGCCATGCATGTGACAGCTGACCATTTGTGTGAGCAATCTCCAACTGTGGACCTCCTCCATACAGGACAGGCCATTTTGAATATTGAAAGAAACCATGGACACTTTCTACCCCGGAGACACCCCAACCTTATTATCAGCTATGTGCATGTGTATCTTCTTTTAACACAGGCAGTCAACTTCAAGCCATTCAGACCCAAGTATAGCATATTCCCATGGCGTACACATTGTGTATATGAATTGAAGAGGGAATAAATTTTCAGTGTCTCGTGTCATATAGTGCTGTTGGTTTTTTTTTATAGTTATATTTTGGATTATCCATTTCTATCACGAAACCATGCCGTATTATTTCTGAGGCAGAGATTGTGAATTATGTTATCAAATGAAACTCTCCATCTATATTTGTAATGTTGCAGAAATGAAGTGATGAAAGGACATACTCTATATGTCATTGGCTACAGTCCCGCATTGCACTCTGTAACTTTTCATGGATTGCAATCAGATTTTAGAGCAAGGTTATGCTGTGACAAGGCAGCTCTTTGCTATGATTAGGATATGGATTCAGCCGTGGTTGAATGCCCCAATGACCAAACTCCAAGGAGAAAATGTTATTAATGTTGCTCCAGAACAAGCTTTACTGGATGTCAAATTCAATCAAATTAATTGAATTCTACCCAAATTATTGATAGTGATTTGGTCATAGCATAGCCCCATGTGACATACTCATTGCAGCCATGTTTGTTAAAGTGGAAGTGCACTGTATGAAGGCAATGTGGCAGCAAGGGGAATTTCATTTCATGTTGAATTGGACGGTGCTCCACTGTATCAAGTTTTTGCCTAATACAGTGTTCTCCCGTCACAACAAACACGGTTATAACGAAATTTCGTTGTGACGAAGTAAAACTTCTGGTCCCAAAATTATCGCCATTAAAGTCTGTGGTACAAAATTCGCTTATAACGAACACAGTTATAGCAAAATTTTTGTTATAACGAAGTCTTTTCCAAGCGCCACTGACAAAAGAAAAACAAAAGAAATTGGCTCCGTTATAACGAAATGCGGAACGCTTCCGAAAATACGTAGCAGAACAAGCATTTAGCGTCTGCATGGGCGGACGCTTCACATCACACTGATTCTGATACACCTAATAAATGTCCGTTAGTTCGGAAATGAAATAGGGTTTGTTATCATGAACATTTTGGTTTTATTCCAGAGGTTCGTTATTGATAAGGTTCGTTAATCCGACAAAGAAATATGGTTCTTATTACGACGGTTTGTTAGTCCGAAATGATAGGAATTCCAAACATTCATTAATCAAAACATGGAAAACACGTTTTGTCAATCCAAAAGTGAAAAAGGTGAGTCCACTAACAAAACAATAAGAATCGCAAACCTTATAATCCTCTTAAAGCCCAAATAGTCTGGGTGCCAAAACCATTTTTTGGGCCTAACCTTGTTTTACCGTCCACCCAATGTTTTTTGATGGTTTTGCCCTATTTCGGGGGTGCTGAATCCGAATCTAGATGATGCAACTCTTGCATCCTTGAGGGTTTAGAGATATTCAAGATGGCCGCCAAAATGGCCGCCAAAACCGGAAATTCCCACGTATTTCCTTCTAAATGGTGAGATATTGAAAACAATTGATGGATTTACCCTATTTCGAGGGTGCTGAATCCGAATCTGGATTATGCAACTCTTGCATCCTTGAGGATATTGAGATATTCAAGATGGCCGCCAAAATGGCCACCAAAACCGAAAATTCCCACGTATTTCCTTCTAAATGGTGTGAAATTGGAAATAATTGATGATTCTCCCTATCTGGAAGGTGCTGAATCCAAATCTGGATGATGCAACTCATGCATCCATGAAGTTTTTGAGATATTCAAGACGGCCGCCAAAATGGCTGTCAAAATGGCCGCCAATTAAAACCGGAAATTCCCATGTATTTCCTTCTCAATGGTGAGAAATTGAAAACAATTGATGTGATCTACCCTATTTCTATGGTGTTAAATCCGAGTCTGGATGATGCAAACCTTGCATCCCTGAGGGTATTGAGATATTCAAGATGGCCGCCAAAATGGCCGCCAAAATGGCCGCCAAAATGGCCGCCAAAATGGCCGCCAAAATGGCCGCCAATCAAAACCGGAAATATCTATGTATTAGCTTTTAAATGGTGAGAAATAGAAAATAGTAGATGGTTTTACAATGTACTCTATTTCGAGGGTGCTGAATCCGAATCTGGATGATGCACCTTGAGATAGTCAAAATGGCCTCCAAAATGGCCGCCGAAACGGAAACTCCAATGTATTTCCTTCTTATAAATGGTGAGAAATTGATAACAATTGATGGTTTTCGTCAATGGCACAGTTTGAACTTGCTGTATATACAGTGAAACCAGCTCTACTGGATATCTTTGAGTTGGTACGATACAAGTGTGCCAGCAATAATTAACCCTTCAAGACTACAGATGCGGTTGAATAATTGCAAGATTACACTGTTTCCTCTACATATAATGGATAAGTTTTGAACACCAACAATTAATGGACAAGACATGTTCATCTAAATCATATTTTGATAGTGATGTAGAGAAGTGTACTGAAATTACCCAACATTACCTGCCTTAATCCATGAGCAGTTTTAATCTCTTTATCCATGAACACTCAAATTGGTTATTTGGTTTATATTGGTGGTCTTGATGACATTGTTGAAGACACGAGTGGAACATTTTTATTGTTATGCTTCAATTTTTTCTTCAATATGATGTAACATTATGTATGTATATATGTATATATAATCTATTACAAACACACACGAGGGGACGGACAAATCACAGGAAACGCGCCTTGGAAAAAAGAACTAAATAAAAATCAAACGACAACATGGAAGGTAATAGTTGATAATCCAGTACTTACGAATATCATAATCGCGCAGAGTGCTTTTGAAATTACCCTTATTGATATCTACTATAGTGGTCATGGATGCAACCATTTCCAATGACCTAATCAGAATATGCGACAAGTTTCACAAGAATACGAGGCGAGACTCGTCAGAATACAAGACAAGTTTCAACACTGCAAATACCAACATGCCATAATTTAATTTTACTCTATTGATAGCCGAAAAGGATTAACTTTACATCTATGGAGCCATATTATTGGAGACCACAAGCATTATTTCATAACAATTATGCATAAAGACATTTTCAATCGTATCTTTCTTTGCGTTTGTACGTTTCAGTATGATGTCAATATCACTTCTTCTTTTTTCCAGTACGTGTTAAAGGGATGGTACAGTATTGGTGAAGATGAGAATTGGGCTTTTAACTTTTTGCGAGATACCGAGAAAACATTTATGATATAGTACAGAGCATACCATTTTAAGAGGAATTCAGAGTTTATTTGATGAGAATCGGGTTTGGAATTACTGAAACATCCAAAAACAAAGTAAAACAAAGCGATCGTAATAAAGTGTGGGTCCCACACTTTATCAGAATCACTCTTTTTTGGATATCTCAGCCATTTCAAAACCAATTTTCATCAAATAAACGTTGAATTCCTCATAGAATTACGTGCTCTGTCATATTTCATAAGAGGTTTCTCATTATTTCACCCCAAAATGTTAGAAACCTGAAAATAGGTCTCAACCAAAACTGTACAATCCCTTTAAAGTTCCGTTTGAGACATATCGGAATATCTCAGTATATTATTACAATACCATTGTGACTGTCATTTTGACTTTCAATAAATTTTGGCTGATTTGACAAATTCGCTCAACTGAGTTGAATTCAAGAATACGAATTATTGCTTTTCACCCTGCATGGGTTTAATCTCCCGCTTCGCGTTGGAGCACAATACTTCACCATTTCAGTATAAGAACATGTTAAGGAGTTTCCGTTCATACAGGATATTTATAGATGTCCGAAAACCTTCAAAGACCTTCAGCACCCTCGAAATAGGGTAAGACCATCAATTCATTTAAAAAAATATATTAACATTGGAATTTCTGCCACTTATTTTGGCTGTCATCTTGGACGTCTAAAAACCCTAAAGAATGGACGAATTTCAACAACCAAGTTTCGAGGGTGCTGAATAGGGCCTAAAATTTACCAATTTTTGACAGTTATTTTGGCGGTCATCTTGGACATCTCAAAACCCTTAAAAAAGAACACGAAAGTTGCATCAACCAGGTTCGGATTCAGCACCCTCGAAATAGAGTGAAACCGCCACTTGTTTTCAATTTCACACCATTTAGAAGGTAATATAGGGCTCACATGGAAATTTTCGTTTTTGACGGTCATTTAGGGGCCATTCTGGCGGCCATCTTTATTATCTCAAAACCCTCGAGGAAGTAAGAGCTGTATACTGGAGCTTCAAATTCAGCAAACTCAAAATAGTGTAAAACCACCAACTGTTTTATATTTTACACAATTTAGAAGGAAATAGGGGGTCTACATATGAATTTCCGTTTTTCGCGGTCATTTTTGGCGACCATCTTTATCATCTCAAAACCCTTAAGGATGAAAGAGTTGTATCCTGAGCTTCGGATTCAGCACACTCAAAATAAGATAAAAACCACCAATTGCTTTCAAATTGTCACCATTTAGAAGGAAATACATGGGAACTTCCGTTTTGGGCGGCCATTTTAACGGCCATATTGACTATCTCAAAATCTTCAACAATGCAGGAGTTGCACCATCTAGATTCTGATTCAGCACCCTCGAAATAGGGTAAAAAAATCAATTGTTTTCAATTTCTCACCATTTAGAAGGAAATACGTGGGAATTTTCGGTTTTGGTGGCCATTTTAGCGGCCATCTTGAATATCTCTAAAACTTCATGGATGCAAGAGTTGCATCATCCAGATTCGGATTCAGCACCCTCGAAATAGGGCAAAACCATCAATTGTTTTCAACATCTCACCTTAAGGAAATACGTGGGAATTTCCGGTTTTAATTGGCGGCCATTTTGGCGGCCATCTTGAATATCTCTAAAACTTCATGGATGCAAGAGTTGCATCATCCAGATTCGGATTCAGCACCCTCGAAATAGGGTAAAACCATCAATTGTTTTTAATTTCTCAACATTTAGAAGGAAATACATGGGAATTTCCGGTTTTAATTGTCGGCCATTTTGGCGGCCATCTTGAATATCTCAAAAACTCCATGGATGCAAGAGTTGCATCATCCAGATTCGGATTCAGCACCTTCCAAATAGGGAGAATCATCAATTCTTTTCAATTTCACACCATTTAGAAAGAAATACGTGGGAATTTTCGGTTTTGGCGGCCATTTTGGCAGCCATCTTGAATATCTCAAAACCCTCAAGGATGCAAGAATTGCATCATCCGGATTCGGATTCAGCACCCTCGAAATAGGGCAAAACCATCACTTGTTTTCAATATCTCACCATTTAGAAGGAAATACGTGGGAATTTCCGGTTTGGGCGGCCATCTTGGCGGCCATCTTGAATATCTCAAAACCCTCAAGGAAGCAAGAGTTGCATCATCCGGATTCGGATTCAGCACCCCCGAAATAGGGCAAAACCATCAAAAAACATTGGGTGGACGGTAAAACAAGGTTCAGCCTCTGGCACCCAGACTAAAACAAAGTTCTGGTACGCTGGCAAAATTTGTCAAATTTCGCTCCCTAATGTGAACGTATGCTTAGGAAATGTGTAGGATAACGATGTTATTACAAGATATTCGATGGATAACGACGAAAATGTGAAATATTAACCAAAAAGGTTCAGTCTCAGAACTTACCCGAACGGGGTCAGGCTAAACTCGGACTCGGGGATAACTCGGCTTCGCTTTGACGGCGGGATGAGTTGTAATGGTTGTCCCTCTGATTGTACAGTGTTGTCCAATGGGAGCGGCCTGTATAAACTAGCGCTTCGTGTTCTGGCTACTCGCAGTAATGGTCCGAGTTTTTACAACGCGCGCATCAAACACCTCTTTTGCGCGCATGCAAAATTAGTGTGCGCCTATCAAGCACCTCTAAAACAATCAAAGGCGCTTGATAAACAACAACAAAAACTCCAAAGACCGCGCGTCTCAGCAACTGAGGACCGCGCGCTGTCATTTTTGTTTTGTTTTGTACAGAATTACGTTAGCACGCACTTTCCTGTCCATTCAGTTAGGCCTCATTTGGTATTATGTAGTGGCCAGTAGAATGTGGCGATCACGAACTGCGTGTGAATTGTCTGAAGTAGGGTCGAATTTTTCCCGAGACCGAGTTAGTCTGGAGCCTTCTGGAATAAAAGTCGGTTTTCCTACTATTATTATTTTTCTCAAAATACTCCAAACCGACTCATCATTCCGGCAAACCGCGTCAGCCAGGTAAGTTTCTTAGTGGACTCTTTCGATATATTGTAAGAAAAAATGAAATGGTGCTAGACGGGTTCTCAAGCACTTACCGAAACTTAGTTTTCACTTTAAGATAAGTGAGCCTTCGAAATAACTAACCTTTCTCATTTTTTTTTTTTTTTATTAACAAACCTTCTTTCGGAATGACGAACCTTATTTCATTTTTGGATTAAAAAGCCTTAGGAACAACGAACCTTCGGAAAAGTGCTCCTTTCTCTTTTCTTTATTTACAAACCTTCGGAATGACGAACCTCATTTCATTTTCCGATGAGCAAGCCTTCAGAATCTCGGAAATGGCAAAACTTTGGAATGAGGAGCCTTCAGAGTTACAAACTTTAGTGAGAAACAAACCTTTGGAATAGCGAACTGTAACCAAATCCTAAACCGTCATTTTCTATACATGCCTGACAATACAAACAACTTTATGCTCTCTTTTAAATTTAATATTCAAACGAAATTAAAAAGGTACCATCCCATTTCACATAGCTTTTCAGTGTATGATGAGTATTCAACAAACGGAATATGATATATGCGTGGTTTCCTTGTTTTCATTATACAGGGTGGCCCAAAAAGAACGGAACGCCTAAGATCTTTAATTTCAGTGATATCGTTGCAAATATTTCATCATGTTGCGTACTATTGGAAAGGCCATTCTTTTTCCAATAGAATGACACCAAGCTCTTTAATTTAAGTTAATGCGTTACGATTTTAGGCCCATTTTTGTCAACCCTTGCAATTTTCAAACTGTGATCATTTTGCACTCTCAGAGATACAGAAACCAGTGAGAATTCGGCTTATCGTAGAACCAGTAACGTTCACAATGTGCGTAATGTGGGGCGGACAGTGTTATTGTCGTCAGGTTGTCTCATTCACAATGGTAACGGACAATGACAGCCACATTCCACACATTGTGAACGTTACTGCTTCTATGGCAGGCCGAATTCTCGCTGATTTCAGTGTCTCTGAGAGTGCAAAATTATCACATTTTGAAAATTGCAAGGGTTAACAAAAATGGTCCTAAAACCATAATGCATTAACCAAAATTAAAGAATTTGGTGTCATTCTTTTGGAAAAAGAATAGCCCTTCCAATAGTATAGAAAATAATGACATATTAGGAACAATATTGCTAAAATTAGAAATCCTATTTGTTTAGCAGTGCATTTTGAAGACCAGTGTCTTTTGAAGACAGACTTTCATGTCCTTTTTTTTTTTTTTTTTTCTGCTTCTTCATCTTCTTCTATTACGGTGATGTACTTGTATCTTCAGTCTGTTTGCTTTGATGTACAATTGTAAAGCGCCTTGAGCATTTAATCAAAGTGGAGAACGGCGCTATAGAAATTGTATGTATTATTATTTTTATTATTATCTTAGGTGTTCCGTTCTTTTGGAGCCACCCTGTATATTGTATTTGTTCGGTTATAACGAAAGAAAACTGCCGGTCCCGAGCATTTCGTTATAACGGGAGTGCACTGTACAGTATTCTTTCTTTGCCCCTTTGATGACTGTAATGTGGCCCACTGATTTTGATTGGGACCTAGCTAAATCTCGACAAAGCTGTCATTAAATTTCTGCAAATGACTTATATGTCTATGTCAAACTTGACCTTGAGGTCTGAATGCTGTATATGATATATGACAAAAACATCCTTGAATATTTTGTTTATTGAAATTTGTCCATACATGTCTGTTATATACTACACATTGTTTTTGTAAATGTCACAAATATTTGTGAATAGAGTACAGCACTTGTTTTTTCCAATGTGTTGAGATGCAAGGTTTTTGTCAAATATACTGTAAAGGGCATACACTGTAGTTCAAGACTTGAAAGTTGAAATGAGAGAGAGAAAGAGAGAGGGAGAGAGAGAGGGAGAGAGCAGAAAGATAAACACTAATGTGACCTGCGTCTTCTTGTTTGTTTTTGTAAAGTGTATTTTGAAAAAATACAATTTGTGAAGCCAGTCCCTTCAGTTTGATACTGTCTTGCATTATTTTGATTTCATATGGCATGTGTTGTGTCTTTCTGTATTTTAAAGAAATTGCCTAACAAGTAGAATACACTAAAAAATCCACTAGCATAATCTTCTCTTTCAAGTTTGCCAGCACTTTTGGGGGAGTGCTCAGGGATGGAAGATGATACTGTCTTTGTGAAAGAGATGTTTGTATATTCAAAGTAATGAAATTCTTCCGTTGAGATGTTTTTATTGCAACTGATTGACAAAGTGCCGTACATCAACGTAAATAAGCACTGAATTCATCATGGCTACTACTAAAACACTGATCGATTCAGTGCTTATTTATGTCGATGTAGGGCAATTTGTCAGTCAGATGTTTGTTTCTTTGTTTCTTTGTTTTTCTTTCCTTTTTTGTTTCATTTTCCATCCGAGAAGATGGCTGGATAGTTTGTTGAGCTGCACTAGCTGGTCTTCCATGGGGCAGATGGATGATGTGAAACAAATGTATAATGCATGCTGTTATATTAGACTTGTATTAAGCCCAGTTAATTCTGTTATCAATCTTAAAGAATCGATCAGAAGAGAAAACAACAAAAACAAAGAAACACACTATTACAGTTCATAGAGAATTTAAAACTCTGCATCTGTGATTTAGAGGCATTAGGCAGTTGTGTATGGTAAGTTTTTGTTTGCATTCAGGTTTATGTGAAAATTAGAATACATGATTGTGTGTGTCGGTGTGTGTGATATTGTGCATGAGTGTTTGTGTATGTTTGTCTTTGTGTGTGAGGGTGTGTGTTATAGTGTGCTGCGGGTATGGTGTGTGCGTGCATGTGTGTGTGCATGTATGTATGTGGCTGTAGTTGGTGTCTGGTGTCCCCAGAAAATGCATTCATGAATATCCAGTGCATCAAGACAATACACTGAATAAAATATATTATGATAAAAAATGAAAGCAAACCCACCCTCATTTCATTTCATGTCATTTATTCATTTTTGCTTTCAGCAAAATTATAAATGTACAAAACATGAATGATGCTTTTAAAAAATGTTATATATATATATATATATATATATATATGTATACTATATATATATATATATATATATATATATATATATATGCCTACATACATACATACATACATAAATACATACAGCAAACTATAGCATAATCCACAAGGGTGTAAAGCAAAGACCTGACATTTACCCAATAAAGCAATCTGTGGAAGTATCTGAAATTGCAATTCCTGACATGTTGGACGTTGGTGCTAGATATGAAAACAAAACAAAATACAATCTCAAACATTTATACACTAGCATTACTAATCGCTGCCGTACATACCTACTTTTAATTATTTCCATTTGTTAATGTTCACCTAATTTCCCCCTTCCAGTAGCTGAATTCATGTCTTACTACACATTCTCAAAAAATATTAATTTTATCAAAAGATGACAAAATGCCATTTATTCTTAAATAAATATGGCATAATTATTTAAACATCAAATTTCATTCAAAATGAATTTCCGGCCATCCCACAAATACCAGTCGAATTCATTTTCCTATTTTCTGTGGCACCATATCATAAAAGTTTTCCATACGCCATAAATTCCATTACACTTCACAAGAACACACACACGCAGACACACACACAATCAATCAATCCCGGCAAATTTACAAGCATTCATCCAAATCTTCAGACTCTGCCTCATAAATATAACTTATACACGTATATTTAACAAGAAAAAAAAGGCAACAAAAGACCAATGGACGCAAAGTCAAATGCAAAATCTTGCCTAAAACCCAAAGTTACGATATTGCGTTGCTCTTCCCTATCGTAACGGCATGGATTTCCTCCGATATCTTGATGCTGCATGAAAAGCTAAAAAAAGCAAAAAAAAAAAAAAAAAGCAGACAAACAAACAAAAACAACACCAAACAAACAACAACATTGTTATAGTGTAAACTGCTTGTTAAATGAGTTTCTGCATTTCGTGAGGAATATTTTACAATTCTCGTTTTGTAAACAGCATATTGCCTGAATCATAGACAAAAAAATCCGGGAAAGGAATATCGAGTAAAATAGAATTAAAAACACAGTTGCGGATCCAGAGGGGGCGCACCGGGCGCGCGCCGCTTCTTTATTTATCTATTTTTTTAAAACAAAAGAAAAAAATTTGGGGGGGGGGGGGGGGGTGCGCGCCCCCTCTCCTCCCCCCCCCCCCCCCCCTTTTTGATTTTGTATAAAAGGCGCCTCCCCTTGATACGGAATTCCTGGATCCGCCCCTGCAGCAATACACGTATGATATGTCACCGAAATGAAAGATCGATATTAGAGAAGATCATGTTGTTATGCACTTGATGCACTTACCTGGCGTTCCTTTTTTTTTCCTCTTCTTCCTTTTTCTTCTTCTTTTTCTTCTCTTTCTTTCTTTGCCTTCCCCTTTTATGGGGCACTTGGTGATTGAACTAAACGTATGCTATGTCTTTTTATGGGAACATAGTCTTTTGAATGGGAAAGCTACGTGTTTACACAGTGAACAAACATCCTGCTCGAAATCTCCCGAGTAATCAAAATGTCAACTGTATAATATGTCAACCGTGTGAAAACAGGGCAGCAAACAGACGTTTTAATTGGAATGACGAGATTGATCATAGATGGGCTAATCTTATTTTCACGTAATAAATAAGTGTCACAAGTGCGATCAGGGTTTGCACAGGAATCACGGAGGGAACCAAGCAGCTGCTCGAAAACTGTCGATCCCTCCAGGCTACAACCTACAAAATCTCTGGTTCCGCAAGAGGGCTCCCTTCAAATGAATGATAGATAGATAGATAGATAGATAGATAGATAGATAGATAGATAGATAGATAGATAGATAGATAGATAGATAGATAGATAGATAGATAGATAGATAGATAGATAGATTGATAGATTAAGATAGATTGATAGATAGATAGATAGATAGATAGAAAGATAGATAGATAGATAGATAGATAGATACTAGTATGTAGATAGAAAGAAAGAAAGGTAGATAGCTAGCTAGCTAGTATAGATAGATAGATACATGTAGATAGATAGATGGATAGATAGATAGATATTCAAATTCAAATTCAAACTCAAATCCAAATTCAAATTCAAAAGAAAAGCCAACAAAGAAAAGAAAAGAGAAAAGAAATAAAGATAGATAGATACTAGTGGATAGATAAATAGAGATAAATGATTGAATAAATAAATGTCTATAATATGTGATATACATACTTTATATGTATTTTTGTTCTTTTTGTCTTCACAAGATAATGTATAAAGTATACCCTCTCCAAGAATTCTGGAAATATAGTAGCCCCATAATAATCCATCATAGTGGATCTTTATAACAGTGGACAAGATTCAAGACTCAGTATTGTATGGACTGCATTACATAGAAAAATCCGTCTGTCCGGAGGAGTCTTTTATCATTTCTTGAGTTTATCAGCTCTCCTCCGTAGATATAGGAGGCGATTCCGTGAAGCCAGACGCACTATATAGTTCTCCGCAGAACATTATCCCCGACGACCGGATAAAGACCGATCTTTCGGTCAAGGGCTGCATTAGGCCTATAGATGTCCATCTTGATCGTAAAAGCTGGGTATATTTTTCAAATAATGATGTCATCGTGCAAGTGGTCAAAATAGTCGCATGCGGGCAATATCATGATATCGTATTATTCTATTGAGACATGATATCAAATTAAAGATGAAAATGCTTATATCTATGCGACATATATTTCCTTTAATATGTGAGAGCCGTATTAAACAGAATGCCGTTTAAGCTGCTGATTCTTCCCCCCACCCAAAAAAGGGCCTTTCATATTGACAATCATACTTCAAAACATTCAAGTCAATTCCAGTGCAGCAACTCTATCTGTGAAGTTTTGTCATGTGCTATATTTTTCTTGTGTAGTCGGATGTTCTGTTTTCCCGAGATCGATGGTGCGTTGTAAAATCTAATCTGTACTTTCCGTTATTAGTAGGCCCTATTTTACTTGCACCTGATATTGGGCATAAAGTAGGACCCTATAACTTATAATTAACCCCTATCCCTAATGCGTTTGTTTCTATCGGACAGGTATGTGGAACTTTGTGAAGTATTGCTACATCATGAACGTAACATGCCTTTGGAGGCTTTGAGTATGAAGGCGGAAGTGAACATTGAGTTTTTGTAACTGTGTCCCTATATCGTGTACTAAAAAGAAACACAAAACAAAACAAAAACAATCCTGCCGATAGCTCCTGTATCTTCTGTTGTGGCGCTATGGCGTACTTTTTTCTTCTTCTTCTTCTTCCTCATTTAATTTTTTCTTCTTTGTTTTTTCCACACTCGGATCTCTCTCTCTCCCACCCCCCCCCCCCCCCCTTTGCTGTACTTTGACGGAAGCTCTCGCGTTCGTTGGTGCCAGTGCATGCATGCAGCATGTCAGCAGCGCTAACGAGTAGCTAGGAGGCAGAGCTAGCTAGCTGAGCATATTCGCAGCGACCAACAACAAACAACAGCAGACGATCAGAAGTTGCGTAAACCGACAAATTCCTACTTTCACTGCTGCCGTACTACACTTGTTCTCCCTTAAATGTCTCATAGTGTACCAGTTACATCTGCTTCCACACGTAAACGTGGCAGTGATCGACGTCTTTGCTGTTTTGATTTGGAAGCTGAGTGATTTGGAAGATGAAACGTCGTTGAATTGTCGCATAACCTTGGCCGAACGTTAATACTAGTGCTACAGTACCGGTATACTCACAGTAAGTAAACCTCAAATCAGTGCGAGTCGCCGCTGTTGTCAGCCACCAGCTACCCGATTGGTAAGTACGGAATCACATTGCTATGAATTTTCATTTTCGTTTCTGATTATACTGCTGTATGTGATCACCAGAATAAACGTGACGTTCCAGCGGGAGAATTGACTGAGTACAGTCCAGCGAAAGCAAACCGAACGATGTAGAACGTACATGTATGCCAGATTACTGATACTAACTAGTGTTATTGAGGTTGGAGTTGAAGGCTTCTTGCAGCCTCCTACTGCTTGTTGATGGGGAAGCTCCCCGGAGCGAGTCGGCTTCGCGTACGGGACAGGTTCGGGGCATTTCCCGCACACATTCTCGGAGACTGTCTTCGCGACTTCTTCACCTCGTCTTATAAAGCCTTCAAATCGATCACAAGTCTCAATCGCAACTTGCATTGCTTGTGATTGATTTCTATCACAAGTAAGACAGGCCCACTATTATTAATTAATACAGTGTAGAAAAGTCAATATACCTGGTATAGCCAATCAATGACGTACAATAATTGTACTTATTTATATAAAGTGCGACAATATCGGCTTTCTTGGAGATCAATGCACTCTTGGGAAGTTTTAAAGGGCATTTTATTCACCCAGATCACCATCTTTGTACAACCAGCACCATGCACTAATCTCCAGATTTGCATTGTTGTCAATGATGTATATCCTAACCTCCTGTATAGGCCTACATCATGTGCTTGATTTCCTGTTTTGAAGTTTAAATGTTTCCTCTATGATCTGAACTGCAAACAGCAGTTCTGCGCTACGCTTATCATTACATTGGTACCAAGTAAATCATTTATAAGTGACCTTTTGCTTCAGTACCATGAAATAGACTTTCTAATTCTATTGTCCATCTTGGTTTATAGTTGTAACATGTTACAGCTTGAAGTACTTTGTAACATTTTAGGTACCGGTAGGTCATATAAAATGCCTATTTTGTCCCACTTGTATGTTCTCCTGAGATATTGCACTTATGATGCTAGAATGTTTTCTTGTATGAAAGTACAATTTTTTTTTTTTTTTTGCATTATGCTTGCTTGTGATTTAATTCTCTCTGTGCCTCCAGTTACAGTATATAGTCCAGGGCATGCCATTGCAATAATTCTTCCGCTTGCCTGCCCAAGGGTCATGAGGCAAGGGCACCGCGTTAATAGCAGTTTAAACATCCATTCATTTTCTTTCTCTTCTTCCGTGTGATTGAAGTTCATTTGTCTCAGAAGAGTAAAGCTCCATGTACTTAATCATGTAAAGAGGTACGCAGTCATGGGGAATGTTCTGTACTTGCCAGGAAGTATTAACCTGTTGAGGACAAGTCCCGAGTATACTCAGGCAGGTGTCTATGGGAAATACGTTTTGTAGCAAAATCAGTCCATCCTCATACAGCAGGTTAAAGTTGCTGTGAGCAAATGGATAAGTAGCTTTCTGCCTGATGGCATCTCTGTGACAGTGTGCATACAATGTAGTGTTAGAACCATGAACATAAATGCAAATTACACCACGTACACAAGAGATGAGCTGTCTAATGCAAAAACACAAATGTGCAATAATGTCGGGTATGGGCAAGAGTGTTAGAGTCAAAAGGGCATGATGAATTTTTGATCCTCTCAGAATCTTTGTCAGACTCAGCAGTAAAATGGCAGGTCATTTTTGCCTTTGCAGACAAAGATTCTTCTAGGATTGAAAGCTGTACCAGGCCCCCGTTTTGCTCCATTTCATGCCACTGGCTAGCCACTATTGGATAAAAGCAGTTTCAGCAGCTCTTATTTTATCTTATTTTATTTATGTTTTGATACCTAGGCAAAAATGTTGACTTTTATGTAAAAAATGATATGATATGATAAGAAAATATGGGGAGGGATATCAGATACAGTTGAACCTCTCGTATCCGGACAAGTCGGGACGGCGGCTCATCCGGATAAGGGATTTGGCTGGATACGGGAGACTCAATGCTTTATACATGTACGTACTGTATATACATACACATGTACTGATGTAGCCCATTGTAGTACCACATGTAGTTATGTGTATACTGCAACCTTTTCATTGTTACACTCAGTAACAGACCCCAATATAGAGGTTCGTGTTTGCAAGAATGAAATCATTTTCTTTTATAAATTCTTGGGATGATTTACCTAAATAATTAAGAAATGTATCAAGTACAATTGTAGATCTTGAAAATAAACAGTACGAGTCGATGAAACGACGCTTCAAAATTCGATCATCACGGCTCGGCAAAGTCGACTGTAGGTCGCCATTGTTAGATTGAGTTGGGAATCCCCCTTTCCTTCCGTAATTATTAAAAAATTAAAAAAAATCACGGCGAGATTGCGTCCGTATAATAGAGAGATCCGGATAAAGGGAGGCCGGATAAGAGAGATTCAACTGTAGATCATGCAAAGATCAAGTATGAATAAAGAGAATGTTTACCTAATATTGATAATTTGATGTTTATTATTTGAGAAATCATATTTGAGGTACATGTATTCTAACATTTTTTTAAAATTTATATAAGTTATTTCCCCTTTGTATCAAATTAAGACAGACTTCACATAGTACATCAAGTGTAATACGGTTCATGAGCATTCACTTTCACACTAACATTCCAGTGCAGGTACTTAGTACAAAAGTGCAAACAGTTTTATGTGTCAGATCTCGTCAAATAAGATGCAAATATCATGCTGAGAACCCATTGAAGTTGACCACTTCTTCAGCTCTGACTGATGGACAGTTTTCTGTAGGTTTCCATGATAAATGCTGTATACTGGGCACAATTAATTTGATTGATATGTCATTCCAGGAAGATGGAAAGCAACCTCTGTGGTTTCCAGTTTTCCATTGGTATTGTCTGCCTGCCAATAGATGTCAAAATCAGAATCTGCTGCTTGTTCTTTGCTGTGCTTGATAAAAATCAATGCACAGTTTAGTCAAGGATGGATTCTGATGTGTCTTGCTTTTTTGTCATATCTATTGCAATGCAGTATAATAGAGCCAGTTGATCATGTTCATCCATATCCTGGTTTATGCCTCTCACAATATACCATGTCAGTCATATGATAGTACTCTAAAATCAACAATGTACACGCATGTGTACAGTGTAGATCCTCCCCATTCTAGAAAATCAAAACCAGTATGACATGTAATGTACATTGTACGTCTAGAGGTCACTGGGGGGCATTTAGTGGAAACTAATATGGTATATCCAGTACAGCATGTACCCTGGACGGTGTCCCCTGATATTGTGCTAATTGTAAAACTCAAACTGCTCACTGAAAACTGCATGGATACGATATGTACATTGTAAGTGAGTTTTGTACAAATTCATAGCAATATTGATAAATTAGCTCACATACGCTGTAGCTCAACAACAACATCATACATGAACAGTGATCAATGTCATTTGGTTTGACAAAGTGTGAAGTAGTTTGACCAAATGGTAAGCTAGTCAATCAAATCCAAAGGTTGGTTGAAGCTGAATTTGTGATGAAATTCTCATTATTTCACTGCTTTCCACTGTCATGAATTTGTAGACTCAGTAGAGTAAGTAAAAAAAAAAAACCCTCTTATTCGTGATTCACAAACATTTCTTATCAATTTAAAAAGTACATGTAGTCACTACAAAATTTTAAGTGTTCTCAGTAGATTGTAGGTGTTGCCAAAGACATTAAGTTTTTAAAGTGATAAACAAAAATACCAATGCATTGAAATCATCAGAAAATTAAATGGTGCACTGTACAATGTACATGTGGTAAAGAAAGCCCCGTTGAATAAAATTCAAATTACCACAGAAATGAATAATGGCACAAATTTCTAATATGACTGCAAAAATAATAATGATAAGATATGAATGGCAGCATCTGTGAAAGAGTTGAACTGAGTTTAATTAGCAATTGACATTCATATCCTGACTTTTAAAGAGAGAGAGAGAGAATAAAGTCAGTTCTTTTGATATCCCACTCGTGCAAGGCCTTGGCATAGGAGATGCACATCAATAGTGCTATTGATTGCCCTTCAGTTGTTCACCAGCAGGTGTTCCATTTCCAGCAGTGAAAATCAACCGTCCAGTTGGGGAAAGTCTTTTGTAGTTGAGTAAAGTTAACTTTACGTTTGTTTGAAATGGTATTACCACACTACAAAGAATGAAAATGACTGTATTAAATGCAATATATCAACGACACGCATATGCTTGTATGTAATCAATCCGTGGAGATGCTTCACGAATTATGTTGTACAATTTACTTTCCTTTATTTCCATTCTTTTGAATATGTTTTGTCGATTTTCCTGTATACATACAGAATGATTTAGGTCAAGCTTTGTGTGTTGTCCAAATTTTCATTTAAATGCAGTGTTCTACACTTGTGGTACATTGTAGTTAAAAAACAAGAGCAGCTAGTTTAACCCATTGAGGATGAGTCCCGAGTATACTTGCGCAAGTGCCTTTGGGAAATGGGCAAGTCCATGAAAAAAGTTACCTCGGGGTGAAAAAATAAATTTCACAGACTTTAACTGAATTTATGTTCAAAGTATTCAGAAAAGCCTATATTTAGATAAATATAAAGAAAATTTGGGGAAATCTAGCGAAATTGATTTTTTCACCATGTCAAACTAAATTTAGCTTCATTTTGAATGTAGTTCTCAAAAGCACTGTTTTGCACACATTTTATTAATGAGAGAAAAATGAGAATGTTTAAGCCCATCTTGCCTGCATTTTATTTTTTTTCTACTGTCCATGGAATGCACTAATGAAACAAAAAGAATTTTTCAAAAATATATTATATTAAGAAAATCACAGCGTATTGAAATTTGGTGATTTCTACCTTTTTGAAAGTGTAATGTCCGTGACGTTTTAGGTATAAAAGTTTTTGTACAGAGATTAAAATTGATCTAAGTAAGCTAAAATTTGGTTTGCAAAGCTAGAATATGGTGTTACACAAGATTACAAATTAAATTTTGAAACGCACGAATACTTTTCCAGTAAAATGCGTCACGGACATTACAATGTTATAAATCCCACAGATGTCACGGACATTACTAAGTATCAAAAATTTAGAAATACTTTTTAGAAATGCTGAAGTTTTGTAATTAAACAATGTTTTTCTGATTATTAATCAATCTGTTACACAAGACTATCAATTAAATTTTGAAACACATGAATACTTTTCCAGTAAAATGCGTCACGGACATTACAATGTTATAAATCCCATAGACGTCACGGACATTACGAAGTATGAAAAATTTAGAAATACCTGTTAATAATGATGAAGTAACTTTCTAATATTGCCTGTAATCTTTCTTTGTTAGTGTGAATGTGTGTGTGGGTGTGTGTGTGGGGGGGGGGGCATGTGTGTGGGGGGGGATGTATATGGGGGGGGGGTAATACCTTGTTCATCAAATCTTTACCCTTGCCTTTAATCTGTTTCTACTTTCATTATCTCACCAACCTGCAGTTGGGTCGTTCGTTTGAGTCAAGTTCTTAACCAAAAAGTCAGTGAAATATTTTGTAGCTCAAATCACTGCAGTTCATGGAGATGGATGTACTGTTACATTCATGAAAAGACAGGGTACATCTAATCTGTTCATCTATGGCAATGAAGAAGAGTCTTTCATCGAGAAGACAGATTATTGGGTGTCTGTCTTCTCTAACAATGGACAATCGAAATAGATGTTTCTTTAAACAAAACTTTGAAGCTGAATAACTAAACTTTTTTTACAAAATAGCAGTAGCAGTAGCTCACAATCTACCCTGTAGAAGAATTGCATCTAGGCATTTTTTGCTTTGGTTATGTGTTCTCTTAACTTTACTTAATTTTGTGGTATAATGAACCACTTAAATTAGTCTGTATTGTACCATGATTGTACATTCATTTTTATTATTGCCACTTATTAAAGAAAATCATGTATCAAAGAAATGTTATATGTTGTAAAGCTAGCTCATACAAAAAAGATGTCAGCAGAAAGAACTAAACAAAAAGTTAATCACCTTGTCTTCTTATGTTCAAAGTTCATCAAAGTTATAATATCTGTAACATCCATAGGCTTGTTCCAATATAAAAAAGTTGTACATGTATCATCAATATCATTCGAATATCAGAGATAAATATCAATATTACTGATTATGTATTCTTCATGTTGTGATTTACTTATGAAGATTGTTTCATTTGTCAGTATTGAGCCATTGTTTGATATCATTCATTTTTGTATTATTACATTGCATCATTCATATACACAACATGTTTATTTTTACCTTGGAAGGTGAAAAGAGAAGACATAAATATTTCAGAGAAATTGTTTAAAGTTGACATGATATATTTCATGGCATTGTATGTTTAAAAAAATGAGAAAAAGTGAAAACAAAAGAAAAAAAAAGTAAGTAACAGACTGATATTTCATATATTTTCAAAGTGCATAAGATTGTAATGTCCATGACGTTTTAAGACTTTTCTCTTTGAGTTTTCTTTTCAGTTTAAGTTTTAGGGATTGCTTCAATGACAGTGTTTATGTATTCTTAGATGATTGTAGAAGACATACCATGTAGAATAGTCTAAATTGTGAAAGTACTTTCATATTACCATATACTTTTATTAAATAATATTGAGTTGTTTATTGTTGCCATGGAAACTGAAAAACATTGTTTATTTCACAGAATGGACTAAAAAGTATCTTTATGTACCCTACAGTCATTTTGCTTCAGAAAAAGTAGAAAAAATACTTTTTCACTAACCATAATTTCAGTTTTTAATAAGTGGACAAAAGTGTAATGTCTGTGACGCTCAAAATGTACAAAAATGTCCGTGACGCCAGATTTTTTTCCATCATTGTCATTTGAAACACTTTTTAATTTAAATTTGTTCAAAATATGTTACAGCAATATCAAAACATTCATTGTAAAGGAAAAATGTCTTTGAAAGATGATTAAACTCACAGAGTTTGTAAACTATTTGTTGGCATGTAAAGAGTTGTGTCCAAAAAATGTAATGTCCGTGACGCACAACATTTTCTGGCATAATTAAACAACGATTGTATGTTTTTTTCTTATATTCACAGTGTTGTTTTATCTAGATGAGTGGTGTGTGATCACCAAGTATTAGCTTCAAATAAATGTTTTCTCTTTTAAAACTAACCTCATAAAGTGTCAAAAAATGTCTGAAATGTAATGTCTGTGACGCTGGACTTGCCCAAATGCATGTTGCGGCAAAATCAGTCGTATATGAACATTCAACATTTGTCATTTGTCACATTAGAAGTAATATTTCATCGCTTTTCTACAGAGCCGTACAATTGTGTGTATTATGTACTGGTATGTACATAGATTTTACTAGGTACATACATACAATGTATACATTTTAGATTGATTTCTAACGATTCTTGAGGGCAATTGCAATGTTTATGAAACTACAAGCTGAATATCTGTTCAGCATACCCATTTTGCAATTACAGCTGAAAGTTTTGTCATTTTTGTTATACAATATTATGAATAATTTTCATTATGTTTTTGCCATTATCATCATCAACATAAGAATTTATAATCAATATAAAATGTTATTCAATTAATATTTTTGTTATCATTTTTATGGCACTGTCATTGCTTGGCAGCATCACAAGGATGAAAAACAAAGGGGTAAATTATACATTTTCTCTGTCAATAGTGAACATATGTATAGTAAATTCTTGTCATTATGAATTCATAATCTTAGATTTGAGTGCATCGTTATGGGCTGCCTGTGTATTGGGAAATCTAGTAGAACTTTTCACAATGTATATTGTACACAAGTAGTACTTGTTTTGGCGTACGGATATAAAATGATTACAATTTTAAGTGCAAGGTTATGAAATCTATAACGTGGTATGCAATTATGCATAAATATTTCATATCAGCAGCCTGCATTGATATCTCTACCCAGTGGCAGATCCAGGGGATTGCACCGGGAGCACGCTCCCTCTTTATTTTTAGTTAAAAACAAAAGAAATTAAAAGAAAACTGGGTGTGCGTGTGCCCCCTTTAAAGGACAAGTCCACCTTCATATATACATAAGGATTGAGAGAATGCAGCAATATTAGTAGAACACATCAGTGAAAGTTTGAGGAAAATTGGACAATCCGTTCAAAAGTTACGAATATTTTAAGTATCTGCGCAGTCTTTTTACTATGCTGGCCTCGGATTTCTAGGTAACACTAGATCCTATCCAGTCAGCTAACCGCCGTACACACAATGTACAACAAGAATAAAATTGCAGACAGTCGAGTCGAACGTTGCACTCTTGTCTTTATTGAATTCTCCTTCTTGCTGTGCATGCGCAAGCCCAAGTGCGTATGCGCATGTATGTGATGAACGAACGGTAAAACTGCAAATGAAACAATGAATGATACACTGTATGAATATATCAAACATACATTTCTTTGGATCACAATAAATTGAATGTATAAATGGATATAATGCTCCATTAACACACAAAAAAGCTTTGCTTCTTCTGAACAAACAATAGTACACTGTCTTGTACTGCATCATCATACATATACATTTTGTATCCATGCATGCATTCACTACACATCATGAAATGGCAGCTTTGGAATGTCATTATCCATCCGCTGTTACACTATAACAATGTTAATTATACACCTTGTACACTGTTGCAATATCCATTTTCTGTTGCAATGTCTACAAAAAAAAAATAATATTTAGAGGCTGTGATATGCATGTAAAGACCCTATACCAGACTTACAGACTTGTGATCTTCCAAGCCTAGAAGCTTAGCCCTTCTGGATGCATTCCGATTGCGATCCTGTCCCAAGCTGTGAAATAATACAGTAAGTTGCAAAGGATTGTATGGAAAATGCAAAATAACTTACATCACACATTATATGCCTACATATGTGGCACTACGCTTGCCTTACATTTGAGCAAGGCAAATTATACTTTCCCTTAAGCCAGAGCTGCTTAAGATGCCTTAATAACGTACACGTCATATCACATGAAAATGTAAAAATATTTCAGCCTGTACGCTACCATACATCAAACCACATACTTATGAGAATGTAAAAATGTAAAGCACGTATGTCAAAACACAAAAACACAAAAGACAGTCTTTTATTCATCCTGACGTCCAAATGCATTATTTAGACTGAAACTGTCCACACAGCAAAATTATCACTAATCTTCATCATTACTGATATCGAATCCAACCTCATATCTACTTTTAAATCTTCACCTGGAAGTCCTACTCAACAAACCGAGTTGCTCAACTGTATAAATCAAACTCTATCTTTACAGAAGTTGTGAATTAATTCTGAATGTATTACCACCATATAAACCAAGTTCTGAATACTGCTCTACACATATCAGCTCCCGGCCAAGTGATAACACAAAGAACCAATGCGAATCTACAACGCTACAACTACAGTAACTCTACACGCAACGTACAATACACAATGCGAAGCTGTCAATCCTACGCTATATCAATATGCACCGTACATAACCTACACTAGCGTCACTTATGCTAGACCGTTCATGATATCCGGACACACAAAAGGCATTTAAATTCTCTTTTATCAAGAATTGTGAACAATGAAATAATCGTAAACTTACGCAGAACCATCAGAGGAAGAACTTCCACCCGGAATTCTGTGACTATCATGAGATCATCTTACATATTTTCTGCATTTTGGCTAGACTCACGAACGAGCAAACCGTCGGTTCGTGCGCCATCTTTCTAGCCCATTATGGAAGGCCGAAAATCACACTACTATATATTGCGCGCGCGCATACATTTAACACAC
Source organism: Diadema antillarum (assembly GCF_040938485.1). Taxonomy (NCBI): domain Eukaryota; kingdom Metazoa; phylum Echinodermata; class Echinoidea; order Diadematoida; family Diadematidae; genus Diadema; species Diadema antillarum. The sequence goes on from NW_027271055.1 coordinate 98,107, forward strand.
AATCATCGCTATGTTTGATGCGCTAACACTAGCCTACGTATGAGAAGCCGAAATTGCAAAAACAATTCAGCGCGAACAGCACAAAGACTACTACAGTGTATGATGTCACATGCGTACAACTATATAAGGAAAATAAATAGAGAATTTCACAAAACTTTACTTTTTGAATAAAGTGCACGTTTCTTCGACTTGCTACTGACGTATGTTAAGGGTAATATTATTCCCCCTGCCTTCTGAAAGAGAGAAGTCGAGTGCTCTTTTGTTATGCGAGAAAAATGGAAATATGTTGAATTTTCTTTATTCTTTCTTTATATCGTTGTACTCATGTGACATCACAAGCTATACAAGTAGTCTTTTCATCCAGCCGTGACTGAGCAGAAACTTCAAAAATTCATAACTTTTTAACGGATTGTCCGATTTTGCTCAAACTCTCACTGATGTGTTCTACTAATATTGCCGCATTCACTCAACCCACATGTCTATGAAGGTGAACTTGTCCTTTAAGTTTGCAAAGGCGCCTCCCCTTCATGGAATTCCTGGATACGCCTCTATGTGTTTCTACTGTTCTAGAAAAATTTGAGGTGTTACCCACATGACTGTGCATCACCATGCATCAACCAGGGAGGTGGAAGCATACACTCCCTGCATCAACTATGCACCACTTCAAATATATGTTGCTCAGTAGAAACACACCGTCTGAGAGGAAGTGAGGTTTTATATTCATGAACAAAACTTCCTGTAGTGAAGTCAGTTTTACTTCCTCATGAACAGTCAAAGGACCTCATCTTCAGTATATCAGTATAAAGTGTGATTTTATAAAAAGTGATAATATTTAAATGCTTATATGGTGCTTAATACTGAATAAATAGTGTTATAGCGCTTTACATAATTAGTAGTAGAAGCTACATGACTAACCATGTAAACAGAACAATAAAATAAGAGAGGTGGTCAAAACACAACAAGTTATGTTTGGGTACTGTAAAAGTGGACCTTTTCACGCTCAGCCCGGTTAGAAGAGTTTTTCATGTTTTTAATTTTGCGGAATCAAGACAGTAAGTACGGGAACATGTATACACTATTGCAAGCAAAAATATTTGCATGCTTTTATTTTTGCACCGAGTTAGTTTCTGGTTATGCGAAATGAGCAAAAATTTTAACACCGGTCGCGAAAATTTCTACTTGTACAGTGTACAGTTTAGTGTATTGCATCAGGCGTTAATTTACCATTCACTCATATGATTTACATGATATTTGCCTGTTTCATAACTCAAATAATGTTGAAATGACATGGAATATGAGTGGAAATACTTCTCTTGGTCTTTGTGCCTTCTATAGTAGCAGTGCAGTGCTTTGGTTGGTATAGTATCATAGCACGCAATATTTATGTCCCTACTTTGCCATTTCCCATACAAAACAGTTGTGTGCCAATCCATATCTGGATAATAGAGAGACTGGGGGAAGTGATGGATGGACAGCCGAGGTCAGATTGTATTAACAAGATTCGAATATTCCCATAGAATTTATTTACAATTCACCATGTTCCCACCAGCAGTGGGTTAAAGAAATAAGGGGCAACTTGTCATTCAATTAGTAACGTAGTGCACAGCAGCATCAGTAAAGGTCGATCTGATACTTAAATACAAGGGTCTGTTTGTTGTTTGTTTATTACATGTCTATTTCTCCGAGAAGAAGTTTACAACTGACCTTTTCATCTGACAAATGGATTTGCAGACTGTGTATAAAAGTTGTCCGATTCTGGACACTAGCCTCTCGCTTAATATCAATTTGCGGTGCTTGAAACACAGTTTGGATGCAGAGTAGCGGCCATCTGCTGATCGCTTTTAGGCAAAGTGAATCCATTCCCATTCTATCAGCCAGACTGTCACCGAATACCAAATGAAGGGTGGACGATAGAACGAAGAGCAAAACAGTAGGAGCTTCCTAGAATTGTACTGTTTTGGGTCATATCAATTGGACATCAACGAGAACAGTAACCTTTTGTTTTTAATTTGTCTGTTCCTTATTTGATGAAGTATTATCTTATTTTATTTTTATGTCAATTTAAATTGCTGCGTATCATCAGCTGACATTTTTAATGTACTATTTGCAATGGCGTTCATTAATATTACTGAGAGATGTATGTTTTTGACTATAAACAAATGTAGTTCAGTTATTCCATGTAGAGCTTTTGAAACCACAACACGAGCCAAATGAAGTGGAGAGTAATGTGATTTAATACGTCAAATTGAATCGGCCTGATTCTAAACAGAGAAAGCATGTTTATCTGTGTGTGATACACTGGCTGGTTGAATGAATGAGCCGCACATGAGGTGCACAAGGCATCTGGTATATGTATACATATGTTTGTAGCATACAAAACAAAAGCTAATTAAATCCTTTTTGAAGTGATAGCCAATCCAGTGGTCCAACTCAATGTCTAAATATTTCTTGTATACAACAGTATTGAATTGCAATTCATTACATGTACCTTGGTGCCAAAATCAGGGTAAAAGGTGCTAATATCACTTCCTGCAAAGAATAGAAGTCATGATGCACTTTGCAGAATAATTCTCGGGCAGTGATGTCAGTAGAGAGCAATCAATACACATGTTGTTTGAATTCTCCGATATTTGACACTGCTTCGTTGCCCTTCATCAATTTTTACAAAATCAGCTTGTCCTTGACGAGTTATTTAAAGGTCAATATAACAGGTGAACTTGCATTTTGAACTGTTGTGACAGATATCACTCTCTTGTATATTTCAATAGCATTTTCATGCCATTCCTCTTACATGTACCTTGCATTACGTGGTGATTTAATATCAATTAGTGGTCCCCAGGCTTTTTTGAGTAAATTCTAATTTTTTGTCATGGTTTTCTGTGCAAATGTCATGCCTCACAGACCTGAAAAATAATATAGCTGCTGACCATTTAAATGAAAAATAATCATGAATCTGTCATAAAATTCACATTTAGATTAACAGCAAGCTTGGAGTTTTCTGTACAAATTGCTCATTGCATATCAAGCATTGTAATTTTGATAAAAAGTTAACTATTAATACACGCGGCATTCAAAACAGATTGTTCCCCAAAGCTTGCCTGTTTTGCAGTCTCAGAAAAATGTGGCACACAGGAGGTTTACACCATGGCACATAAGGAGTTCAACATGATTGTAATGACATATAACTAGTATGTTTCACATTTTAAAAAGCATTCTTGTTGTGTGAATGCAAACTGGAATCGGATTATTTTAATCGTAACTGCCATCGTGTTTCAAATGGCGCTCCTGAGGTGTTTTCCCATCATGTTTCGCCAAAATTAAGTAGCAAAATGACTGTGTGAACGTACAATTGACCTCCAGTGGTGTTTTTTGGGGTGGAGTTTACGATGACCTTTCAACGACTTCCACAGAAAGACAGCGCTCCTCAAATGCTCGTGCTGTAGTCAAAGCGCACATTACTTACAGTGTACTGTACAGCTCAAGAGTAATTGATGGGAACTCGGAAAGAAGTCTAACCTCCCCCCTTGCTCTGAAATTGAAAACTGCAGAATCCGCGAAGCCTTCCTCCATCGTGTAAAACAAACGATGATTCCACTTGTAATTGCAATCATGTTTGTATTTCAGCATTCAAATTAAGCACTCCCGGTACGTGTGAAAGCAAGGTAAGTAGGATGTTCTGGCGCAGTAGCTGTCAAAATGGAGCAGGTGGCTGCTGTGGGTGTTACATTTATTCAAGAGAATTGAATTGAGACATCGTCGTGTTTGTCACGCAGATTCTGCATCAGCAGAAGGAGGAAGGAGGACATGGGATTATTAACCCTTCACACCTCAAGACATCAAATATTGATGCAGGGTCAAAACAATGTTTGCTCATTAGTTACTTTGTTTATAGATAGTTTTCACAGTATGTAGCAATTTCCTGCATGTCCAACTGGAATTTATTTAATAGCTAGGCTAGAATACTGGATTATCACTGGGAGAGTAGAATAAATATTTTCTTCAAGTTGTAAAAATTCAAATGGATTGGCATCATTAAAGGACAAGTTCACCTTCATAAACATAAGGATTGAGAGAATGTAGCAATATTAGTAGAACACATCATTGAAAGTTTGAGGAAAATCAGACAATCCGTTCAAAAGTTATGAATTTTTGAAGTTTTTTTGCAGTACCCGCTGGATGAGAAGACTACTGCAGTGTGTGAATAACTTAGATGTCACATGCGTACAACAATATAAGGAAAATATAAAGAGAATTTCACAAAATTCCATCTTTTGAAAAAAGTACACATTCCCCTGACTCGTTACCGATAAATGTTATGGGTAATATTATTCCCCCTGCCTTTTATTATGCGAAAAAAATGAAAATGTGTTGAATTTTCTTTTATATTTTCTCTATACTGTTGTACGCATATGACTCACAAGCTGTAGTAGTCTCCTCATCCAGCAGTTCCAACACAAAAATTTTAAAAATTCATAACTTTTGCATCGATTGTCCAATTTTCCTCAAACTTTCACTGATGTGTTCTACTAATATTGTTGCATTTTCTCAATCCTTATGTTTATGAAGGTGAACTTGTCCTTTAATAATCAAGTCAGAGAAGCCAGCTGAAAATCTTTGTCATTTTTATCCTTGTTTTTATCCAAGTTTTATTGTAATATTATCATGTACATGTGGTTTCTTTCACACCAGCATTTCCTTTATTTCAATCCATATTTCTTGGAATATTTTTTTTTCCTGTCATATTCTCTACTCTGTTCTAAGGCCACATTTGTATTAAAGGTTTTGAAGAATCTGATTTGATTACAGACATCAATGTGTAACTTTGTGTTGAACAAATTTACAATGAGTTCCTATCCCATGTGAGCTGAGCCCTAATACATTGTATATTAACCCGTTGAGGACGAGTCCTGAGTATACTTGGGCAGGTGTCTATGGGAAATACATGTTGTAGCAAAACCAGTCCGTCCTCAACGGGTTAGTCTTTATGTGCTTTGTCGTTTTATCCTGACTCTCTTGTTTGCATTGATCACCAAACTTTCTCCTTCACACCCTCACCTCACATCTCTTTATACCTTCTTTCTATTCACCTTGAATATTCAGTCAATTATTACTAAATTTTGTCAATGTATCATTTGTATCTTCACTCTTCTTTCTCCACCATCTTAATAACCACTCCTCTTTCAGGACTTTTTTGATAGGTTGATGAGAGAGCAAGGAGAAAGGAGAAAAGTAGAGGAAGAATAGTTAAAAAGACTGGGTTGAATGCAAAATTGTCAGCGTGCATTGGTGAGGGGGTGAGAAGTAGAAACATGAAATCTGCTAAAAGGATGATTGTTGAATGAAGTTGAGATGCTCGGTACAATATCGCCATGGAGACCACTCATCTCCCCTCCAGCATTCACACATTGAGATGTCATCCTCACCACACAGTGGAAATGAATTATGCATCCTCTGTCTCCAGTAGTAATTGTGTTGATGCTCCCACTGCAATCCCCCACCCCACCCCCTCCCACGCTCCCTTCAGTAGGGACAGGTTTACGCAATGCTCACCTGGGGTGGCGCATGGTCCCACGTCATCCATTATTGATGACAGCGAAATCCTCCCGCCTCGGGAACCGAGACGACAAGATGCATTTCATGCTCACGAGAGCGGGTAAATTGAAACACTCTCTCTGTAAGCATATGATGCCGGGCATGCGCAGTGGCCGAGCCGATTTGTGCAGCAGCAGATTGGATTGGGAGAGTTTGACTCTGCTTGGTGAGGGAATATGAGTGGGAAACGTTTGTTTGTAGGACTGTGTGCAACATGTACTTTGTGCCTCCTTGATCATACTCAGCTCAACATTGCAAGTCGCCATCTTTCACAAATTTGACCTTCTCTCCCCATTACGGAACAGAAATCACGTCCTTTCTTCATCTTTTCAAAGTTACTGGTAGGAAAAACATCAATACAACATCATCCCGACACAGCTGCCTGTCCTATTTTTTTTTATACACTTTATAGATCACACTGAAACATATGTTCTGTATGTACAAATGTTGGGCAAGTGTTTTGTGAATGTATGCAACGTGGTACTCCTTTTAATGGCCTATAAATGTAATTAATACCATTAAATCTTCTCTTCTTCTAGGGAGCTCAGAGCATCAAGATGGAACTCTCTGGAGTCTTGGTTGTCTTCTTCCTTGTGCTCCTTGCCTTTCACATCCCCGCCTACCACACTGAGGACCTTTCATCTCAGAAGTGGAGCTACTGCATCGTCGGGGCGGGCCCAGCGGGCCTCCAGATGGGCTACTTTCTGGAGCGAGCCGGTCGTGACTATGTCATCTTTGAGAAGGCGAACATGAGCGGGGCGTTCTTTACCAAATACCCTCGTCATCGGAAGCTAATCAGTATTAATAAGAGGTACACGGGGAAGACCAACAAGGAGTTCAATATGAGACATGACTGGAATTCGCTGCTCAGCGATGATGAGAGCTTGCTAATGAGGTGAGCTCATTCCAAATGCCTTTCCTTTTAATCTGCCCTGGAAAAGTGGGATTTGAACACATCAATTTTTAATAGGTTAATTCTTTTTTTATTGGGGGAAGGGGGTGGGTAATAATGTCGATCTGTATCAAAGCCTTATATTCACATTGCATGACACTTTTTCCCACTCTCTATTCAAAGGAGCTGCGTGCAAATGAAGTTTTGTTCTTCTTGTCTCGGCTCCTACTACTATTAATTAATGTTTTGTCCTTGTATCACATTAAACCATTTCATTGTGATGCCTTTAAATCAATGGGGGTCAGAGGGTGGGTTGAGAGTAATACTCTGTCATCAGTGATTGATCTAAAAAATGCTCACGAATAAATTTTTGGAAAGTCATTAAATGTTCAATATGACAATATCTCTTCTAAAACTGCTACTGTTAGTTTGAAGTTGAAAGATTACTCAAATATAATGGAAATTTATGGGAGAAAAGTCTTAAAGGCATATTGTGAAGAGCAAAGAGAGAAAATGTCTTTTTTTTTTAATAAGTATATTTTTAATATATATTTGTGTGTGTTTTCATAGGCATTACTCCAAAGAGTTCTTCCCTGATGCGGACTCGTATGTGCGGTATTTAAATGACTACACGACTCGCCTTGGTCTCAACGTCCAGTACAACACAGAAATCTTCAATATAGAGCGGCATGAGCTGGCCAGCATTAGTGGTCAGTACTTCACAATGCATGACCAGCATGGCACCCTATACCAGTGCAGGTGAGCTGGTTTTCACAGAGATTCAAAATTCATTTTTTTTTTCAAATGATGTGTGCATGCTATGTGCCAACAACATGATATAATCTGTATTCTATCACATATGAACATTCCAGTACTTTCAGAAAAGAAGTTCTAGCTTTATTCACCAGTGCGAATTCCTAATTTTGTGAACTCCTGCTTTGATAACACTGTTAATAGTAAATTCATATTTGGGAAATGGATGAAAATTCCTGTTTTTGCCATATTTTCTCCCATTTATTCTATTTTATTAATATTCAGTTTCATGGTTGGCAGTTGTGGTGATGGTTTCTAATGGATGAAGTTGCTCCGTATATCAAATTTTGTTGTCTCTACATTTTTATCCATGCAAATGTCTGATGTGTTGTCTACACTTCTCATAAGACACTATACATGTGTGCATAATCATGCCACTGAGGGCCCCATTTTTTCTCTTTTTCTCTTCTTCCATTAAAACAACAACAACATGTCACCGAGACAATTATCTGGAGTTTGAATTACCACCATTGAATAATATTTCTTGATGCGTTTCATGGTATATTTGCATTCACATTACAAATCATGTTGCAAAATACTGTAATTTAGTATTTGAAATACTATGATATATTGCCATAAATTTGAGTACACCTAATTGATGGTTGCATTGGAAATCCGGGGAAGAATCTTTTCTAATCCTGAGATCCCCTTTCACATCCTAATCAGGTACACTTGACACCCCATGTACAGGAATCCTCCCCCACCCTCCTGTCAGTGATTAATGGTTAGCATTAGAGTATGACTGCTCGATTTTAGGTGTTTTTTGCTCAAACACAGCGAGGTGAGTTCAGCCTGGTGTTTGCCAGGTCAATGTTCTCATATTTCTCTTGTATGTGGTATAAATAAGCACACAAATATGCTAGAAAGATTAGCTTGAAATGACTTCATTCTCTAGACTCTTTTGATCATAAATCTTTGAAGAACAATTAGTAATATTCATTATACACGGCACTTGTCTGCATAGAACCAGAAGGGCATTATCACATTATTATTTTTTTAGCTCACCTGAGCCAAAGGCTCAAGTGAGCTATTGCGATCGCCCTTCGTCCGGCGTGCGTCGTGCGTCGTGCGTCGTGCGTCGTGCGTCGTCCGTCGTCCGTCGTCCGTCGTCCGTCGTGCGTCGTGCGTAAACTTTTTACATTTTCATCTTCTTCTTGAAAACCCCAAGACAGATTTTCATCAAACTTGGCAGGTAGCATCCCTAGGGGGTTAGAAACTCAATTTGTTAAAATGGGCACCATGCCCCACCCAGGGGGCCCCCAGGGGGGCCCAAACCCCCCAAAATTAGGGAATCTGTAAAAATCTTCTTCTCTAGAACCAGAAGTGATAGAGCTAAGTTAATACTATGAGTTAGTACATTGATGACTGTAGTTTCAAGTTTGTTCACGGCAGAATCAGGGGTGCCCCCCTTGGGACCCCGGGGAGGGGGGTGGGGAGGGGTTCTAATGGGGCCTAAATTGTACATTTTCATCTTCTTCTTGAGAACCCCATGACCCATTTTCACCAAACTTAGCAGGTAGCATCCCTAGGGGGTTAGGAACTCATTATTTTAAAATGGGCACCATGCCCCACCCAGGGGGCCCCCAGGGGTCCCAAATGCCCCAAAATTAAGGAATCTGTAAAAATCTTCTTCTCTAGAACCAGAAGTGATAGAGCTTAGTTAATACTATGAGTTTGTACATTGATGACTGTAGTTTCAAGTTTGTTCATGGCAGAATCAGGGGTGCCCCCCCTTGGGACCCAGGGGAGGGGGGGGGGGGTGAGGAAGGGTCCTAATGGGGCCTAAATTGTAGAATTTTTATCTTCTTCTTGAGAACCCCATGACCCATTTTCACCAAACTTGGCAGGTGGCATCCCTAGGGGGTTAGGATCTCAATTTGTTAAAATGGACACCATGCCCCACCCAGGGGGCCCCCAGGGGGGCCCAAACCCCCAAAATGAAGGAATCTTTAAAAATCTTCTCTAGAATCAGAAGTTATAGAGCTAAGATGACACTATGAGTGAGTACATTAATGACTGTAGTTTCAAGTTTGTTCATAGGAGATCCAGGGGAGCCCCTCTTGGGGGCAAGGGGGGGGGGGGTTGGTTGGGAAGGTCCAAATGGGGGCCTGAATTGTACATTTTAATCTTCTTCTTGAAAACCTCATGATGTATTTTCGTCAAACTTGGCAGGTAGCATCCCTAGGGGGTCAGGATCTCAATTTATAAAAATGGGCACCATGCCCCATCCAGAGGGCCCCAGGGGGCCCCCATCCCCCCAAATTAAGGAATCTTAAAACATTTGGGCCCTTATTGTACATTTTCATCTTCTACTTGAGAACGCCTGGTCAAATTTTGGTAGAGCTGTGAATAATTTAGATTAGTGACTGCGTGAAAGGTGAACTTGCGATACTCAGGTGAGCGCTAGACCCGTGGGTCTCTTGTTTTTTTTTTTGGGGGGGGGGGATCGAAGGGGAGGGAGGGGGGTTGGTATTACATTGCAGAGCTTGATTTCCTCTACATTATGTCGTCGATTTTAAATTATTTTAATCAAATTAAATTCTAAATTCAACAAAAATTCACTTTTCTAGCATTATGAAAGAGCACTTGACTAACCGCTTTCAGAAAGCAGGGGGAATAATTGCTACTTTTTAACATTATGCAGTATCAAGTTGATGGAATTTGTAATTTTCATGAAAAATGCATTTAGCGGAATTTTCTTTTTATTTTCTTTATACTGTTTTCCACTCATACATCATAAACTCTAGTAGTCTCCTCACCCAGTGGTTTCAACACCAAAACTTTAAAAGTTCATAACTTTTGCATCGATTGTCCGATTTTTCTCAAACTTTCACTGATGTGTTCTACTAATGTTGCTGCTTTCACTCAATCCACGTTGCTCTTTGGGTTTTCATTCCCTTTAAAGAACAATTCCACCCCATCATTAAGTTGGCTGTGATATTATAGCATAAAACAAGGCAATCAGAATATTAGAAGTTGCATCAAATTGGACCCTAAATAAGTTGTAAATGTACATATGTAGTATTTCAAAAAACTGTTTTAATACTTTGGACCAACTGTGTAATATAAATAAAGCCACTTTATATGCCATGAGCGGTTCTTTGTACGCATCCAATCATTTATGTAAGAGGAAACACTTTACACAGTAGTATATCAGTGAGTTTGACAAGCCTGAGGTTTGTAGACAAATTTAATTTTAGGTGGAGTGTTGATACAGAAAAGTATTAAACCAGATGGTGGCTGATTGATTTGGGTTAAGACAACAGAGCAAGCCAATCACTATATGTCATTATGTAATTTTAGAATAGAGAATTTCAGTTATCTACCAGAGCAAAATGGAGTAGGATTGATTATTGTATGTCATCTGTCCTGATGAAAAGTTTTATTAATTTGATAGTGAAGACCTCTATGTGTTTTCTTTTTTCACTGATTAATTTGAAGTGTGTGCTTTCTGTTTTCTCTAAGACATATATGTGTAGGTATTCCAACTTTGTAATTTGATACTTAAGGGAAAAGAGTTATCACTTTGTTTCTTTTTCTTTCCTTTTTTTTTCTACATTTTGAGACAGGATATCGCTCAAAATGGTAACTTGAAGTGATAGGGTACATTTGTACAGCATGGCTATTTGAAATCTGCCCTGTAATATATCATGTGGAATTGCCAACTGTACATGTGTATGTGAACATGTGCTGAGAGAAAGAAATGGAAAGAAATGTATGACTGAAAAATATCAGTCCTAGATGAGACGAACATAATGCTAGCACTTGAACAAGTAATGTAGTGTTCATCTTCCATGTAGCCATGTTCACAACTTACTACCATGGACCTCTGTCCATGTACATACACGTAGTCAGAAGTTGGAGTTAAACTTTTGATCTCAATACAAACTATTTGCCTCTAGGATTTTTAGCTGTCAACTTCTGAAAGTCTGTGACCCGCTTATTGATCGTCACATGATCAAGGTGAAGATTGGAGGGGTCAATGAAGGATTTAGTGCTAACAGCAGAAAATTCCAGAGGTAAATAAAGTGTATATTGAGATACAAAACACCAAATTCAGATGAAGTACCAATACTGAAGAGCCTTGACTCAAACAAACTGTACACAGTATACTGAATATTGATGCTTTGCATTTTGCAGTCTCCATAAAGCTTGAATAGTTCCCACTGTACAAATGTGGGACTTTCCTGTTTGAGTGCATGATTTAATAGTGGTGTGGAACTTGAGCTGAACAAGGCCTTTCAAGAATACATCCATCTCTTTGAACCAGACTGCGGTGAAGAATGAAGATTTGTTTTCATAGGTCTCGCCTTGTCAGCCATGGGAATTGATTGCTTAACCGAAAGTGGCTTCATGATTGGAACTTTTCAGTGTTAAACATATCACATCACGGTTAGTTTTGATGGTAATGCAACATTGATACAAACTGTGCTCCCATGAGGGTATTGGGAAGTGTGGCTGGTATTCTAGGGTAACAAGGGAATTAATTGAGGGATATCAGCATGGCATGAATATCAAATACCCTGGATGGTGATAATTTGAGTCCAACTTTGGCGCCACATATTCTGATGCTGTGTTAGTACTTTTGTTTTTCAGTTGATCAGGAGAGCTATTGAAAAGGAAACCATGATTTCTATTGAGATGTAGCGCCTTGTACATTGTATTTGGGAAAGGTCTATGCATGGAGCTACTAATAGCTCCATGGTCTATGTAAGGTTAGAATGCTCAATAGGATGAATGGAAATGTCCTTTCACTGTGGCATGCATTTCTCGAGAATAGCCTGATCTTCTTGCAGCTCTTGAAGGCTAATACCCTTTGCCTTTGCCCAACACACATAGACAGAGCTGTAAATGTCATTCACTCCATGGACAGGTTGGTTTCAGCTAATGGAATAAAAGGCAAGCTCTCCCCCTCCCAGAGGAAAACAGGATTTAAAGAACATTAGAATTTTCATCAATTTTTTTTTACCTGAAAAGACTTTTGCATTGAATTTCATGGGTTTTTTTTTTTTTGCGGTAAACAGTGACGTTAGTTGCAGGCGGGATGCAAGTAAGTTGAGATAATGATGCTATGGTCTCACCAATCTTCCAGTCATCCACTCGCAAATTTTCATTAAACTTCTGTTCTTAATTTGAAATAATACATGAAAAAACTTGTTTTCCTCTGCGTTAAATTTTGCCTCATTACAATAGCTGAGCAATGATTGCTGGACTGGAAGAAAGTTTACTTTCTTAACTATAATATACCCCAAAACATTACTGTCATGATTTTGTTGTGTTGTTGTGCAATTGGGATATCATCACTTCAGATGCACATTGTGGTTGGGACAATTTTCACTGTTTCATCAAAACCTGGTTATCTTTGCAAATCCACAGCTTTCCTACCTTAACTTGCATTTTATCAATGTAAATTCTACTTTAAGTAGAATTCAACTTGATAAAATGCAAGTTAAGAATCATTTGACACCAATTCAAGCATGTAAATGTTCTAGGTATTAATACCTAGTACATAATTGCGTGCTTGAATTGGTGTCAAATGATTATTTAACTTTTTATAGATTTCTTGAGTACTTAGTAAAAATCCTTCTCAGTTTTCAGCCTTTATACTTCTCTGCTCTTTCTGTAACATAGATGCATACACACACACACACACATAAAATTACCTTTGAGAGAAAATGCCATTTCTCTATTTGTGCTCGAGTTTTGTTAGCGCCCCTTGAAGCAGCCATTATTTTTTTTTTATTGATTCTGTGGAAGTCACATTCTTCCACTCTCCACTTCCAAGATGGATGCTGCCAAAGTTCATGTTATCGATACATCCACCCCTTGTTTGCTCTACTGACATGAGGTGACAAGGCATATTTCCACTGAATGACCCTGTAGGACCCAGAAATGATTGAAAAAACAAAAAAAAAAATCAAAACTTGCGACTTTCTGAAGGTTCTGCCCACAGATTTTCTCATTAAAAGGGGGGGGGGATGGGGGGGGGGGGGGAGTTTAGCATTGACCATCGACCCATCACAAGCTCAATCTACATACATCTAATAAAGGTATGATTCACAACTTCTTGCAACATTTAGTTTATAATGGCTCTCAGCGTGCTTTGATCGCCAATATATTTGAATTGATACAGGTCTTGATGTAGATGGATTTGAATACTCACATAACTATGTATGATATACTCTATACACCCATGCATGGACAGGTTTTGCATTTCATGGCTATAAAGATATCACAAAGTGTTTCTTGTGGTTTTGGTAAGAATTCTTTGAGTTTACCAATACCCTGAGGATATCATGTTTGCTATTTGTAGAGTATACTTGAGGTATGCCGTCTGCACAATATTAGAATTCTTTGTCTCTCTGATTTTTATTTGTTGGGGTTTAAATGTAAATTTTAAAGAGCATACAAAACAAAACCAACTTGAAATAGACTAGCCGATCGCCATATTCTTTCAATCGAATGACTGTACTAACGATATGCTTTTTCCAAACATGTCTTGAACAATACTGATATAATGCGTCCGTGTGATCAGCTAACAGATTGACATGGAATCTCAATGTTATTTGTAAAAGCGTATGCTATGCTCATAACTAGAATGCACACACATCAGTAACGGTGCTTACAAAGCAGAACTTAAATGTGTGGAACACATGTTCCAAATTGTTTACATAGAGTTATGATCTGATTTATCAAAATATGTATACTTTCAAGGGCTATCAATTGAAGTATGACTGGTTTTTCTTTTGTGAATTCTAGCTGTATACAAATTTGATTTCCAGAGTATTGGTATACTTTTAAATACTTGTAGGTAGTTCACAGGTGGTGTCATAGGCATCAATCACAGACATTACCACACTGAGAAGTCCATCAGATACACTGTACATTAAGCATACCACTAAAAACAGCTTACAGCTGTACAACAACATAATATTTCATGAGGAAAATTATTTTACACATTCCTCAGATTATTCGGTAAAATGAGGTGGTTTTTGATTACTTGGATTGGAAAAAAGAAAGAAAGAAGAAGCTTGCTTTGTGTTAAGCTTCTGTCTAAAATGCTGTGACCACATTCAGCATTGTGTGTGCTTGGACCTCATACACTCAACTAATCTTGTGAAAGGGTTTATTTTCCGATGCATATGATACTGAAAACACAAGGTCTAAAAGAAATACCTATTTATGTTATTCACTTGGACTTTTAACTGTTGTGCTATTGATGGCTTTCTCCATCAAGATCCCTTTTTACTCCCAATATCAATTGTTGCATAAAGGCAAACCTTCCTTTGTCCACCCCTCTGCCTTTTTTCTTTCTCTGCGTTGTCTTGCCTTTTTTTTTTCTCTCATTCTCTCTTTCTCTGGCCCTCTCTATTACGTCAATAGTGCGTCTGGTTGTAGCCACATTGATTACAACAAATTTGCTTCCTACTTAAATATGTCGCCTGTGTGTATGGCCCAATCTCCCGCTGTGCTCCTCTAAATCGCCATTGTTCACCCAAGGAGCGTGCAGCTGGAGATACTGGACAGCCGTTTAAGCTAAATTGAGCGGCGCAAGGAAATTCACATATTTATTGCATTTTTGCACAGTTTGCATCATGTGCGGAGCGCGTTCGGAGAGAGTTACGTATATCTGCAAAGTTCAGGCTATATTTAGATTGTGACCCCTGTCTGCCATTTGATATACTTTTTTCCCCCTCTCTTCTGAACATCATGTTTTATCTGCCCTTTTCGTGTTGATTTCACAGCTCAGTGTCTGTGTGTGCCCCATAGATCTTTGTGTGAATTTAAATTGACTTCTAATATGTTTGAACCCAGGATTTGGCTTCCTTATCTCTTTATTTTATTTTATTTTATTTGCTTTGGTTGCTGTTCCACTTTTGAATATTCCGGTGAATATAACATTTCATACAAAAGTGAGTGGGGTAATTCATCGCAAAGGAAGCAGGAAACTGCACTAAGTAGATAGAGAGACATGATATGGAAGAATGGATTTGAAATGGATTAAGAGAACACTGTGTGGGATCAAGAAGCTCCTTGAGGGGCTTGAGGGGAATCAAAGAATAATTGCTGTGTGCAATCAAGTCCTCCTTCCTTTAAAGGGATGGTATAGTATTGGTTGAGATCAGGAATCAGCTTTTAACTTGTTGTGGGATACTTTTAACAGAAACCACTCTATGAAATGTTAAAGAACATACAATTCTAGAGGAATTCAAAATTTATGTGATGAAAATTGGTTTTGAAATGGCTGAGATATCCAAAAACAAAGTAAAACAGAATGATTTCATTACATACTGTGGGATCGCTTTATTTTGGATATCTCGGCCATTTCAAAACCAATTTTCATAAAATAAACTTTGAATTCCTCTTTGAATTATATGCTCTTTCATATTTCATGAGAGGTTTTTATAGATTATTATCTCAAAAATCATCATCAAAAAATTTTGGAAACCTGAAGCCCCATGTCAACCAAAACTGTACCATCCCTTTGATATTCCTTTTTTTTTTTTTGGGGGGGGGGGGGAAGCATGTTACTTGCTGCCTCCTCCATCAATTCTCTTTCTTTCTCCTCTGCAGACTCATGCAGCTGCCATCACTTTGATCTAAAGGCATGGTATAGTTTTGGTTGAGATGGGGATTCAGAGTTTAACTTTTTGCGAGATAATTAGAAGCCACATGAAATATTCAAGAAAGTACAATTCCAAGAGGAATTCAAAGTTTATTCGATGAAAATTGTTTTTGAAATGATTGAGATATCCAAACAAGAAGTATAAAAACATAGTGGTCCTAATAAAAGGTTGGTCCTAATAAAAGGTAGGTCCCACCTTTTATTAGAACCTTTGTTTCTGGATATCTCAGTCATTTCAAAACCAATTTTCATCAAATAAACTTTGCATTCCTCTTAAAATTGTATGCTTTTTACTATTTCATAATTATATTAAAGAAGCTTCTCATTAGTAATTACTTGTAGCTCACAAAAAAGTTGGAAACCTGAACCCCCATCTCTAGCAAAAGTATACCATCCCTGTAACTTCATACATTCCTGTCCATTCTGATATGCTCTAATGTTTTGCTGTTTTAATTTCTGATTTTGAACCTGTTTTGTTGTGGTGGTTGTTTTAACCCATTGAGGACGAGCTGATATTGCTACAACACATATTCAGGACTAGTCTTCAATGGGTAAACTTTGTATGCTATAATTTCTAGGGAGATGGAAGCACTATCTTGGTAGGTCTGTTCATGAGTCTCTTATTCTAACACAGGAATCATCACTTTGTTTGTTTTGTTCTTTTTTTTTTTCCTGTGGCAATCTATATATTCTGCTCATTCTTACCCCTCCCTTGCTCTTTCTTTAACCTGTTGAGGATCAGCTGATTTCGCTACAACACGCGTTTCCCATTGACCCCTGCCCGAGTATACTTAGGACTCGTCCCTCAATGGGTTGAAATATGTATACAGTATTATGTACATGTATGCATGTATTATTTTATCATAGGCAGCTCTGTCATTGTGTCTTATACTGTTCTTGCCTTCTCCTTCCCTCTCCCTTCCACTTTCTTGCTCCCTTCCTCTCTCTCTCTCTTGATCTGTTTCGTGCTTGCTATGCTGTAACTTTCACTCATGTCAGGTTTTATAATCACCTTTTTCTCTCTTCTCTCTTCTCTCTTCTCTCTTCTCTCTCCCTCTATCTCTCTCCCACCTCCCTCCCCCCTCCCCCTCCCACTCCCCCCCCCCCCCCCACGAGGAATCAAACAACTGTAGGTGATCACATTATCCACTTCTTCGTGGCATTTCCAGTGCAACTTGTCATGAAATCTAATTTTCTTTCTGTGGAAATCTTGCTTGAAGGAATCGGGTGGCAGGGGGAGGCATTCCCTCTTTCTTGTTAACACTCTCAGATTCAGAATTATTTCTTTGAAATAACATTGTTTGAAATAGCATTCTGTAGTTAGTGCAAGCAGAGTTGTTGGCAGTGGTATCAAATACAAGATGAGGGAGAGACTTTTCTCTTTTTAAAGGGATGGTATCATATTGGTAGAGATGAGGATTGCGCTTTTAACTTTTTGCGAGATACCAAGAAACCACTTGTGAAATAGTTCAGAGCATACCCTTGTAGGAGGAATTCAAAGTTTGTTTGATGAAAATCAGTTTTGGAATGGCTGAGATATCCAGAAACAAAATAAAACAAAGCGATCATAATGAAAGTTGGGTCCCACCTTTTATTATACCCCCGCCAAACGAAGTTTGAAGGGGGTATATAGGAATCAGCGGACGGTCGGGCGGTCGGGCGGTCGGGCGGTCGGGCGGTCGGTCGGGCGGTCGGTCGGGCGGTCGGTCCGTTGCAAATCTTGCGTCGCGAACTACTTCCTCAGTTTTCAACCGATTCCCATAAAACTTGGCACAGATGTGTGCCTTGGGTTGTAGATGTGCAAGACGTATTTTTTGACAGTACCCGAAAGTACGTTGCCATGGTAACGGCATATTATGGGCAAAAATGGGTACAAATCTTGCGTCGCGAACTCCTCTCACAGTTTTTGATCAATTTTTATGAAATTAGGTACAGATGTTCATCTGAATATGTTAATGTGCAAGACACATATTTCCGCAGTGGCAAAAAGTGCGTTGCCATGGTAACGGCATGTTATTGGTAAAATATAGGGCAAAATGCTTCATGGCAAAACTGCTTCATCAGTGTTCTTCCAATTCTCATGGAATTCATATTGAATGTTTGTCTTAGGATATAGGTCAGCATGACACATTTCTTGACAGTGACAAAAAGTATGTTGCCATGGTAACAGCTCACATATTATGAGCCAAAATGATGGAAAATTTTGTGTTGCAAACTACTTCCTCAGTTTTTGCCCAATTTCCATGAAACTTGGTACAGATGTGTGCCTTTGGTTGTAGATGTGCAAGACGCATTTTTTGACAATACCCGAAAGTACGTTGCCATGGTAACAGCATATTAATGGCAGAAGATCAAGGAAAGATCTTGCGGATTTAACTACTTCCTCAGTTTTTTGACCAAAGCTTATGAAATGTGGCACACACCTTGATCTTGGTGGGAAGATGTGGAAGACATATTTTTCAGACGTGTCGGAAGCTGCGTTGCCATGGTAACGGCATATAAATGGCAGAAGATCAAGGAAAGATCTTGCGGATTGAACTACTTCCTCTGTATTCGACTGAAGCTCATGAAATGTGGCACACAGATTGGTCTTGGTGGGAAGATGTGCAAGACATATTTTTTTGGACGTGTCGGAAGCTGCGTTGCCATGGTAACGGCATATTAATGGCAGAAGATCAAGGAAAGATCTTGTGGATTGAACTACTTCCTCAGTTTTTGACAAAAGCTTATGAAATGTGGCACACACAATAGTCTTGGTGGGAAGATGTGCAAGACATATTTTTCGGACGTGTCGGAAGCTGCGTTGCCATGGTAACGGCATTTAAATGGCAGAAGATCAAGGAAAGATCATTCCTTGGGTAAGACTGTCGTCACGGGGCGGGGGTATTAATCACCTTCAGTGATATTTCTAGTTGTAATTGCTTTTGTTTGGATATCTCAACCATTTCAAAAACGATTTTCCTCTAATAAATGTTGAATTTCTCTTTGAATTACATGCTCTGTCAAATTTCATAAGAGGTTTCTCATTACCTCACCAAAAAAAAAAAAAAAAAAAATTGATAGAAACTTGAAGTTTATAGGTCTCAACCAAAACTATACAATCCCTTTAAAGCCTTGTATGTGTGTTGCTAACATGCAGTACAGGGGAGGACAAAACTCACCTTGTCTTAACCCGTTGAGGACGAACTGATTTTGGTGTAACACGCATTTCCCATAGACACCTGCCCGAGGATACTCGGGACTAGTCTTCAGCGGGTTAAACTCGGCATGAATTTGAGAAGATGAAACTTTAGAGGATGCAAGGGGGTCTTCTTTGTGAGGGTGGCACGACCTGCAGGGTTTCGAGAATCTTGTCACACGCAGAGGGAAGTCAGTTCTAGTGCAAGCACCTGAGGCTATGGGCATGCTTTGAAAAATGAAACATATGTTGTTGTGCAAATGGTACATTTTAATGAAGCTTTCATGCTATGCTTGTGTAGAGATATGAGATGAGGGTAACATCTTCATACTCCTTTCTTCGAATAAAGTGTTCACTGTGAATATGTCGTTGGCACTATGTAGTTTTTCTTCTCTCTTTTTATTGAACAGATGTGATGATAAAGTCTATGCACCTTCCCTTGTATTGTCAACGGTTTTGGCATATATGCCTAAATGTAGTTTTTCTATGAGTTATCAAATGTAGATAATGTACATGTATGTAACACACATTAAGCTACACATGTAGGATATCTGGACATGTCAGTCATGCCATAAGGGAACTGTCCAGGTAAAATCTGCCATTCTGGAAACCAGTGATCTGCTGCCATCTGTTTAAGATAAAGAACAAGACAGCCACACACCACTTTTACGACAGTAAACAAAATCTTCATCAAATGTTTACTATTAAGCATAGATCATCCATTCTTTTTCCTCTGAAGAAGACAGAGAGTAAACAAGCATAAAGCAAGTACAAAATACTGTGAAAGTAGATATTTTACGCGCCTGTAAGTAATTCACATGTGGCAAGCGAGATGAATTTTGCGTGTTTCAAATTCCGTGGAACCAAGGTATTGGTATTAAAGTGGTATAAACAAGCAGAAATATTTGTGTGCTTTAATAAATTTCTGCACTAGTTTGTGGTTGTGAGAAATGTGTAAAAATTTCCATACATGACAATTCCCACCCTTATATTAGATAGTTGTATCTCTCAACAAGAACAATATTTCAACGAGAACTGTCTTTCAATAAGAACCTTTTTCTATCTCTCTCTTCCTCTTTTTTCTTTTTTTCTTCAGAGTGATGATAATATGTACTGGAATGCACAAGCCAAACATTCCCAACTTTGCTGGACTGGAGTACACGGATGGCTATGAGGATATGTCCCTTGACCTCGATGACTACGAGGGCAAGAACGTCCTGATACTCGGTCGGGGCAACTCGGCCTTCGAGACCGCCGACCACATCCTTGGTTCAACGAACCTCATCCACCTAGTGGCAAGGTCAAGGGTGAAGATGGCTTGGGAGACTCATTATGTGGGCGATCTCAGGTAATCATCTTCTAAATGTTGACATTTCCAAGTTTGCCTCCAGGGGCTTCTTGACCTTGTTTGAGAAATAAAGGTTGAATTCCCCCCCCCCCCCCCCGATTTTTTTGATTTTACTGTATATTTCAAGATTTATTTTCCAAGAAAACATCTTTTGTTTTTAAATGCTTTTTATAGTCCAGAGCTTTATGGTCATGTTATGATCACCACCTACTGTCACAGGAAATGACATGTGCTTTTTGTATAAACCAATAAAAATGACAAAAGTGGCAAAGCAAAGTTTTTTAGTTATGCTGTATTGTAACATGTAGTTGCTACAACTTTAATCTGATGCCTTCTCTTTTATTCAAGCCACTATTGTCACAAAGCTTGGTTGCAATTTTCAATGTAGAAATATTATTTATGATACGTTATATGCATATATATATACATGTATATGTATATATTTGTACATGATTAACACTAAGAATTCTTTTCCGTAAAGCAAATTTTTCAACACAACTTCCCTTTCACTTTAAGTATCCAGTGTGATTAAAAATTAGTAATTGAAATTAAGTCATTGAAGATCATGCATCAGAATGTGTACATAGATAATGTGAGTCCATTTTTTTTGTCACAAAAGTGAAAGTTTTCCAGGAAACGTAATGTCAAATCTAGCAAAACTAAAAGATGAGATATCAAATTCATGCATAAAGTAACGAATAAGATGTGCAGAACATCAAGATACCTCTGTAGAGTCTATTGTATTAAATGATTTATGCTGTGACATGCTATTTGAAGGATTTCCATGATCTGTCAAACTAGTATTTTCATGGAAGACACAAGACTTATTTTTTAGTTTTATTCTATTTCATTTTAGTTAATCTTTTTTGTGCCGTTGGCGGCCAGATATGCTTATCTGATTTGTCATGCAAAGTGTACATAGTTATGAAAGATGCAAAGCTCCCATGCTCTAGTGATGATAGATGATGCGTAGAGGCAGTTTCTCCTTGGTCCCATACCTAATGAAGCGTGATGTTTGTTCTCTTCTCCCCTCAGGGCGATCAATAATGGTCTCCTGGACACCTACCAGCTGAAGTCTCTGGACGGCCTGCTTGAGGCCGACATGTCCGAGCTTCGGCTGTACAAGCGGCAGGACGGGCGGCTGCAGCTCATCCCGAGAGATGCGGAGGAGGAAGAAGGAGAGGAGGAGGACGATGGTGGGCGTCAGTTGCAGATTCCGCTTGACAACCCGCTGGAGGTGGACAACTTTGCCCTGAGGGACCCCTACGACAAGGTCATCCGATGCCTCGGCTTCACCTTCGACTTCAGCATCTTCAAAAAGTGAGAATTTGGCAGCCGAGAGCACCTCATGTTCAATTTTTTATTATTATTGTTTCTTTTCAAACTTTTACATGTCATCTGATTATCAGTTACCATGGTAATAACTTCAGATTTTATAGGAAGGAAATGATATCAAGAGCAGTCAAACCATGTTCATGCAATACTGTTTCTAAGATTGTATGATGTAATTATTGATTTGAAAAGATCTCTGTGATTTAGCTTTCATAATGCAAGTGGTAAAACTAACTTTAATACAGTAGCATTCATTGTAAAACATTTATGTAGACTACGTGTATAGTATGAAACCTAGAACCTTCAGATTCATGGTATTCATAATGAAAAAAAAAGCTGTCAGAATCTAGAATAAAACAGCAGAGGAAATACAATGAATAATATCTTAATCCCAAGCTGGGAGGCAGTGTAAAAATCTACCCCATGAATTTAAATTGAACTGCCATTGAAATCCTCCACAGCATTTGGCCATTGAAATGTTAATGTTTCATGGCCTATTTGTTCGATGCTATTCACATGCCCGTGTTTCTATAGATCAAGGTAAGGTCATGACATAATTGCGTTCGTCCAACTTGCTTATCATCAAGGCTGATTTCCACATGTTTTTGATTGCATGTGCATATATGGCCTTGCACCACAAAACCCAAAGTCACTTTCCCAATCAATGCACCTGAAATGTCTGTTTGAATCAGCAATTATAGGTTTCCGATTTGCAGTATTTTACTGGAGAAGCAACGCCGTTTTTATGTGAACCTAGTTGGGGTCTGCAAACAGCTTTGGTCGACCAGTGTTTTATAACTAGAATCTCATTGTGTAGGCATTCACACCATTTTGTTTGTTTGTTTGTTTGTGTTTTTGTATGCAGCACCTCAAAACCTGAACAAGGGCAAACGAAGAAAACAAAGAAATTCCCACACGTGAAAGCAAACTATGAAGCCGCGGGAATTCCGGGCATGTTTTTCGCCGGAACCAACTCACACTCCATCGACTTCAAGAAATCCGCCGGGGGTTTCATCCATGGCTTTAGATACACAAGTGAGTAGATGCAAGGGGCCCTTGACTGTCCTCCCTCCCCCCATGATGTGTTTGTTTTGTCCTTGTGAATCAGAGCTGCACATCCAGCCAAGCATTCATTTAAGGAGAGCTTATGGTTGATTTCATCTCTGGACTATTAAATTTGCAACTGCAGAAAACTGCCTATGAACGGGTCATTGTACCAACCCCTTCTGACCGATGCAATGACCGCATTTATACAATGGAATTGATTTTATTAGTGAGGCTCCTCTCTCCCCCACCCCTCCCCCACTGTCTCACGTGCCACGTTTCATCTAATGTTTTTCAGGGTTTTTTTTTTTTTTTTTAACAAAGGATCGTACCTTCAATATGGACTTCATTTGAAAAGAATCTTCAATACCGGGTTATAGTAACTTTATTTCTGTGACTGGATGAAATAAATTACATCACATGAGCTTGGCAGTTTATTTGAAACAACTGATACAGAAACAGGGGTGGATCCAGGAATTCTGTAAAGGGGAGTCGCCTTTTTACAAAATTAAAGGGGGAGGCGCACGCACCCCCCCCCCATTTTTTTCTTTTTATTTCTGTTGTTTTAATCAAATATAAAGAGGGAGCACGCACCGGCCGGTGAGCCCCCCTCTAGATCCGCCATGGCAGAAAGAACTGTTGTAACAGTGTATAAAAAAGCCTGTGTTTCCTTGTTCCTAAAACAAGTTTTTCTCTTCAGTCTCTATGAAGGATTCATTTCTTTTTTTTTCATGTTTGTAAAACAGCGAGGGCGCTACATTATCTCCTGGAGTGGCGTTACCACAAGGAGGCATGGCCATCGTTGAGGCTGCCAATCACAGAGCTGCTAGACCACTTTGTCAGACGTTTGAATGAGGCTTCGGGCCTATACCAGATGTTCTATGTGCTTGGAGATATAGTTCTTCTTCATAAGTAAGTGCATCAGCGAGCTGTTGAAAGTTGTATTGAATTATTATTCTATTGAGATGTTTTTATTGCAAATGATTGATGTTTTGCCCTTCATTGACATAATCAAACACGATGTCCAATTAGCTATTCAGTGTCTCAAGAATAGCCATACATGATAAAAATTCATGGGCATTATACTCGGATAGTCAAGTCATATTTTTTGTGGTAAAATTTTTTCAGACATTCGTGGTAAAATGATCCATAAAGTCGTATCACCATTATCATATTTTTTTCCTCTCCTCTTCTTCTTCTCCTTTTTCTACTTCTTTGTGGCTTTCATTGTCTTCTCAATTTTTTTTTCTTCATTTTCTTCTTCATCACCTTGTATGTTGTTGTCATTGTTTTCTTCTTCTTCAGCCTCTTCTTCCACTTCCACTGTATTAGGGAATAATTTTCCTGATATCGCATCACAATTTGCTATGCATTTTTTATATGACTCCTATACAAAATTTCTTGTGTGTAGCAGGTCTTCCACATCGGATGGTACAGAACTTTGTTTAACAAAAGTATTTCCCATTGATCTGAACTGCTAATCAAATTTGAGAAGTAAAGGTATTCCCTGCTTTATCGTTTGTTTTTTCTCCTTCCTTTGCTGCCATTGTCTTTTTCTTTGTTGTTCTGTGATCATCATCATCTTCTTCTCCATCCTCTTCTCCTCCACCTGTCGTAAAATTGACTGGTCCTACAGCTAAGTGAGGGTAGATAGGGTAGCCCATGAGGTGATGCCAAACAATAGTCAGAGGTTGCTGTTGTGTCCTGGTATAGATACACCCCAAATCATTAAGACCTCGATTCGATTGCAGTGAGGACATTGTATAGAATAATCTTGTCCCCTTTACACCAGAGGACAGTACTGTAGAAGTTGAAATGTTCTCATTGTTGAAATTTTCACGCATTTCATGCAACCAGGAACTAACACAAAAATAAAAGTACACAAATATTTTGCTTGGCATACAATTGTATGTCTTGATTCCACAGAATTGAAAGCATGTGAAACTCATCTTACTTATCCAGCGCAAAAAAAAAGAAAAAAAAAAGAAGAATGCTCACATGAAACTACCCACTTTTGCAGTAAAAGTAATGGAAGGAGAAATGTATTATGTAAGAGATGGGTCATATATTTCTCATGATGATAACCTTTAGGAGACTGAAGTAGCCCAGTTGATGTATCACTGCCAGCAGTAATGTAGAAAAGCATGGGCATGTATTCTTATTTGTATTTTTTTTTTCTGTGTGTATGTTGTTTTCTGTGTCTCACCTTTCAGAGATACCATGGAATTTGAGTATCTTGAGGAGTTCCCCATTCTCATGTTACCATGGTTACAACAGGCATCTGGTCACAACCACACAGAGCTTCTCGTCATGGTGATGGAGTATGGCAAAAATTACTCTGGTAAGATGAGAGGCGTGAGCAGGATTTGAAGTGAAATATTAATTTTTTTATTCCGTTGCTGTGATGGCATGGAGGCACGAACTGATCATCATTGTGAATATGAATGTGTTCTATAGCCAAGAGCTTCAGCACGTAACTGTTTACTTCTTCAGTTGTGTATATTCGAAAAAAAGTGTTCAGTACTTTCCTGCATCTATTCTAAAAGAATCTAGTCTCTTCTTTATTGATTAACTATAGCCAACTGTCAGTAATGATGTGTTCCAAATACAGTACTGGAAGTATTATGAGCCTGTGCATAATTTGCTCACTAGATGGCACTGTTCAAGTTATATCCCTGGTAATGATAGAGGCAAATTGTGTTCCATGGTAAAGGTTTTTGAAGGGTGAGGGTTTCGTTTTGTATGTGTGTGTGTGTGTGACACCATGTGGGTGTTTGTAGTGCATCATGTTGCATTTTTTTTTTTTTGTGCAGTGTGAAGGATTTTCACTATTGAAACACTGCCATTGTTGGTGTTGTTGTTGTTGATTTTTGGAGAGAGGGTTTGGGAGATGGGGTTTTTATTATTTTTTTTCCGAAATCAATGTCATGTGTAAGTTTACATCATTTCTGATTGTACTCAGTGCCTTGTTCTGTTACACTTCTGCATCATGTTGCATGTTTTATGCAATGTGAAGGATTTTCACAATTGAAACACTGTTGTTGTTGGTTTCTTTTTTTGGGAGGAGGGGGTAGGGAGATGGGTTTTGTATTAGTTGTTTCTGAAGCATGTTGAGGGTAATATTATTCTCACTGCCTTATGAAAGAGGCAAGGCAAGTGCTCTTTCATCATGCAAGAAAAAAGAAAATAGACTGTATGTTGAATTTTCTTTATATTTTGTTTATATCGTCTATGCATGTGACATCCAAAAAAAAAAAAAAAAATGTAGCAGTCTTCTCATGTAGTGATGGCAGCACAGAAACTTACTTTATAATTCATAACTTTTGAACAGATTGTCCAAATTTCCTCAATCTTTCACTGATGTGTTCTACTACTTGTCCTTTAATGAAGTATATCCATCTGACTAAATGTGCATTCTGCAAACCTATTGTGATTATCTTGCCAAATCTCTGTGTACCCACACCCGCCAAAGTCTAGCGGTCTCTCCTTGAGAATGTGATGGCAATTTGAAGGACCAAATATGAAAAGGGACCAACCTTCCAATGTATTATTTCCAACTTCTCTCTCTACACCGTAACCATGGCAACCAGGTGCAGGAAAGGACATCTTCAGGCAAGACCGGGCGGTAGGTGACCCCGAGGAGGCACACCTCTCAAACTTCCTACACCCCGTCATCTACTACTACAAGCAACTCCCAACAGGTGAGACCAGTATTGACCCTCCCTGTACTAGCCTAACATTGGGTATTGCTCAACAAAACCGTGTTCTGCCCTGATATGTAACCAGGTTCCATGACATTTGCTCCTGCAACAAATGCTCCCATAAAATATCTACACGCTGGGCCAAACATAAATTCTACTCACAAACATAACCCTAACACTAATCCTTATCATTACATCAAACTAAACCTAAAACGCTATTACAACCCTACACCTAGTCCTATAAGATCCTTGGAAAAAACAACACCTAGCGAATGTGGCAGGAGCAAATGTTATGTCACCATGCTACTTACAGTGTGGCCCGAAAAAGAAGTGTTGTCGCCCAAAAGAAAAAGAAATATGGAATTTCACTGTGAAGTTTAGCTGCCCGCTCGGGCCACCAAAAGATAACCTATTTGGAAATTTGGTGGCCGGCCACCACTGCAGCCACCGCTATTGTTAAGCCCTGATATATGATGTATTCCGTGATATACATTGTGGAATTTTAGTACAATATATGCTTGCTTCATCAATGAAGATTACATTCTATAGCAACCTTAGCCTTTAGAAGACTAGATTAATAGTCCTTGAGCAGGTGTCTGTGGGATAGATAAATTGTGATCCCTAGTTAGGAGTGTGGTTGAGTATGAATACAATTCATGTAGTACTTTTTATCCTTCTCAAGTTTCCCCATTGTCATTTGTTTATTTCAAATAATATGAAATGATGACTGTATTAGACTTTATCGATATTCAAATTCAAGTGGGAAAAAAGAAATTAGTTTGCGACATTGGCGGGAGATAATAGCCAAGAAAACCAGAAGCTAATTCTAGAAGGGTTTTTTCCTTGTGCATATCATGTGGTGAAATGCAAATTTGATGCAGAATTTGCCTGTCTAATTTTCTTCATTTTTTACTGAGATAAACACTGTGAGAAAAATGAAGACAGACTTGATATCTCCTCTTTGGTCTTACAGAAGTGATATGATATACTATCACTGATTCAATTCTTAAAGATTTAAACATTACATCTTTTTTTTTATGGCACTCTATCCACCCTCATTCATGCAGTGGAGGACATGCAGAATCGCAGGAAGACAGAGACACTGCCCAGGCCAGATGCCCTTCATCACTTTGTTGAGGATTTCCTCACAGACTGGACTGCACCAACAAGGTAAGGGTGACATTCAGTAGAATTATCCATTTCTGAGCCCCCCCCCCCCTTTTGTGTTTACAGCTCTCTCACTGCTGCATTCAATTTGTGTGAGGGCAGAATTATGAGTTAGCATTTGGTGTCCTTTTCAAGTGAAACAGCCGTAGGAAGAATCACTGAAAAATCTTTTAATGGCATCATCATGCTACTGCTTATGTGAGAAGAAGATAGAATTGAATAAAAGAGAACATCATGTTATCAAACTTCGTTTGGATCCCATTGTTTTGGATCCCATGGTGATGGAGTATGGCAAAAATTACTCCGGTAAGATGAGGGGCGCGAGCAGGATATAAAGTAATTTTTTTTTTTTAATTCCTTTGCCCTGATTGAATGAAGACACAAAATGATCATCATTGTGAATATATATATCCAAGAGCTTCAGCACATAACAGTTTACTTCTCCAGTTGTGTATTTGTGAAGCAAATGTTCAATACATGTACTTCCTTGCATCTATTGTAAGATAACCTAGTCTCTTCTTTTCCATGCAATTAATTGTAGCCAACTGTTGGTGAAGACCTGTTCCAAAAAGTATATGAGCCTGTACATGATTTGCTCACTAGATGGCACTGTTCAAATCACTGGTAATGATACAGGCAAATTGTGTCCCATGGTTAAGGATTTTTAGAATTATTCTAAGCTGAAATCCATAGATTAGACCTGTAAGGACGTGTGATGGTAAATGCAATATTTTAGCTTCAAATGGATGCAGTGAACAATTTTAATGTAGAAATATTACTCATACACATCTTCTATGTCAAATCTTCACTTTAACACTCTTGGGTGCTGCTGCCTGTCTTGTGTGTATGAAATACATGTGAAGCTTTGCAACAGTGAATTATTTTGTTGAATAGTCAATCTTTTTTAAATGAATGAGTAAAGACACTTTGCTGTTCCTTTTCATGGTCAATTATTTACAGAATTGTTTTCATTTCTCTACACATTTTATTTGTTTGTTCATTTCCATCTGAGAAGATGTCACCTCTTTATGGTCATATCTTTTTTTATCATTCACATATTCAGTAGCAAAGAGTAGAATTCTCTGGTAGTCAAATATGATAATCATTTTCCTCTTTTTTTCTTTCTTTTCTTGTTTTTCTTTGTTACAGCCACATACTGGTTTTTCGTCGTTTCTTGGAGCATGCCCTCGGCACTGACCTACGCTACTTCTTTGACCAGCACTGCTTTGACCTTGCGATGACCCACACCACACTGCCCCTAGCCTGCCAGCACTACTGGGCCAGTGGTCAGGGACTGCCCGCTACTGAGGCCATGCTTGACAGTGTAGACCACATGAAGTTCTTTTGAATTGAGCAAATATCATCATCAACATGTATTGTCAACGGCTTTAATTTTGCTTTGAAGTGGCGATTGTGAAAGGGTTAATATTTGCTTCGTTGCTTGATTTCTGCCAATTCTCAAAATAAAAAGTTCAAAAAATTTGATGGCCTTCCATCCACGATCAAGTCATCTCCTGAGGGGGTCTGTGCAATTTGAAAGCTACTGCAACAACCTAGATCAAAGTGAATATATTTTTTAACCTTTTGAGGACTACTTCTTAATATTTTGCTATTTAACACATTTCCCATAGAGACCTATCCGATAGTACTCGGGGAATGGCCTTCAATGGGATACAAATCATGAGCTGTGTCAATATAATTAGTTGAGAAGCTGACAGGTGTGAGCATCCTTCCCATGCTCAACTGGCAATAGCCCTGTTTCTGTTGGGTCCTTGCAGAGCAAGCTATGTGGATGCAGCACACTCCTTGAAAGAGGCTTTTGGCGGTAGTGCTTCCGTGTCCGCTCTGTGCGTAGCTTTAGATGCTTTCTCAGACATAGGTGTGTAGAGTCATTGTGATCAAAATTTAATTAATTAATTGCATTCTCACATGCATTGATGTTGCTGTGAGGTACTGTCAGTGAATCTATGAAAATCATGTACTAAAAGCTATGGCTGACTTATGTAAGGTGAGATGAATTATTAGAATGGTGTGAGTGTCCAACATGTTTTGTGTGTTTTGGTTTTTTTTTTTTTTTTTTTACCTCAGTCAGGGAAAATGTGAAATGTACGAGACACTGTGTTATGACTGTGTCAAAAAGTCATTTTCAACTTGCTTCATCATGGCAGCTATCAAAGACCACGGCTCTCACAATGCTCTCACATCAGGTTTGATACTACCAGTACAAAGAGTCTATTGATGCTGCAGCTTTGACAGAGACAGCCAAGGTTACATTCTATACCTGTCTATACTTAAAATCATGTTCCTATGTAATTTGCAAGCTGTATGAGATGGTGGCAGGTGGAAATCGGTCTACTGAAATGTCACTCTCCAGAGCATGAAATGCAGGTAATGATCGCTTTTAAGAGGGGGAAAATAAAATAAAAATAGCTTTGAAATGAATGAATTGAATGACGTCTTTGTGATATGTACATTTTGAGGTCTATGTCCTCAACTCTTATCTTCTCTTTTGAATTAAAGCGACTGGATTATGTTCTGACATTACCAAATTGCTACAGTCTGAAATGGAAGGGAGTAATATTCTTACTGCTTTGACGCAATTTCCCCTTCTGTTTTGATAAATCAGCATTGGCTACTTTCCCCCAAGTTGTTGTTGATTTCTGTTTACAGTCTGAGTGAAGTGCATACAACTGTATCATAAGAATCATGAATTTCTATCATTCAGTAGAAGCCTTTATAGAAGTGATGCCTTTGGTTTTTTGAGTAATTATATTTTTGAAAAGCCTTGTGATACTTTGCTCTTATGCGCAAAGTGTTGATGGAAGATATTTTAGAATGAAAAAGAAGTCACACAACTCAAAAGTGCCAAATAGAGATATTATATATTTTTCATGAAGTATCAAATAATCCACATATTTAATCAGCAAAAATTCATTATACCATTAGTCAGCACTGTCAGTAGATATATTGATCATGCCCCTATCTTGCTGAACTCGCTTTAACCCTTGTATTCATTCCATTTCATGCCCCACTTCCTCAATACAGTACACTTCTTTTTAACGAGTGAGTTTATGATGACGCTTTCCATATATACCCAGTGTCCTACCCAGAAAATTCAAATTTAGAGTGCCTGAAATTTGCTGTGCAAGAAGGTCCTTGTGTGAGAAATGTCAGGGCTGTGTAAAACCAGACACTCTGTATGCTTACTTTTCAGGCATATTTTGATGAAAGCAAGATTGTGTGTATAAAGAGAGAGAATGGGTATATGTGTCATTTTCATGATGAAAGCCATTATTATGTGTTAATGAGGGTGTGGGCAAATGTGTCATTTCAGTGATGGAAGCCAGCCTGTGTGTTAAAAAAAAAAAAAAAAAAAAGTGTTCTAATGTCATTTTGATGTATATTGTGTGAAAGGAAAAAAAAAAGACAGACGATAAGGATGTTGAGCAGCCCATGCACTGCATCTTGTGTTAGTAGATGAAGGAAGGCAGTGTGATATGAACCAGGGAGGTATTTTTAAGCCAAAGAATGGCTTCTATATGTCATGTTGATGATGTACAGACACAGACTGGCCCCCTGATGTAGCCGTCCTAAATTGATAGTCATGTCTGTTGAATAATGTATAACCATTTTTAGAATGCATGAATTTTGCTGGAAAACAAAGCACTCATATTTTCATCCTGGCACTGCTGAAAACTTTGAATTTTCTTATCTAGTTTCTGTTCATTAATCTCTTGGAATCAGTCAAACAAAAATCATGTGAACTGAGATTAATTTATTGATATTCCACATACAACTAGCTTTGGAAGAATTCTTTCTTGTGAAACCTTCTGAAATCATGTTAAGTAGCATGACAATCTCTATCATTAGCCTAGTGAGAAATTTGTGTGTTTGGATTTTAAACTCATTTGCCCAGACTAATAGTATCTCTACTCTGGCGTTATGATCAGTTAAATTGAATTTACAATGAAATATCAATGTATACATGAGTCTGTTATAGTCTATACAGTAGTTTTCCTATGATGCAGAAATCTTCATTTCCCAGATCCAACAATGGAATTCTTTTAGCTTGCATGGTGCTATGACTACAAAACTTCTAAATACTTGGTTTTTGGTTTTTACAAGTATATTGTTGTCTGTCTGTCTTTTTCTCTCTTATGCACCTATTTTCATTTAGAAGGAAATGTTGTATCAGACATTACTCCACTCATAACATCTTGTATCCTTCATTTTTCCCCTCTACCAAAAATTGGAAAAGATGAAATAGGACAGGAAACATTCCAATCCTGCAAACTTTACGCATATCATCTAGGTTTTCTCACTGTTTTTGTTGTTATTTGCCTTTAGTTACATCCTTGTGTCGAGTCATTCATTAATTCTTAGATTTTGGTTGTTTACAATTGTTGCAGTCTGGCATATTTTGTGGATTCACTTTTGAAGACCTATATATTTGCTTCTGTGTAGTCTTGTTCGTGGCTAACGTCTTGTTTTGCAGAATAGACCTTTAAGTAAGTGTTTGATGTTCTGAAATCAACTCAAAGATACAAAGAAGAATTAAGACATGGCAGCCAGGAAACATCCTGGAAAAGCAGCTTAAAAACTCTGATTGGATATCTAATGAACCAGGCAGTGGCCAATTAGCTGTGTTTTGGGCTAAGCTTCTATGGCTTCTTTAGCATGTAGGTATCACAGTGTCATTCAGTGTTTTTGCCTCAGGCAATGCTATCCTGTGAGCAAGAAAATTATGAAATACTGGATCAGGAGCAGATTTGGTTGTAAAGTTGTGACAAATTTTTCCTAATTACATGTCAGACTCATATGTTGTATTCTGGGCTGTTCGATTAGCATAGTAGAAATCGTGAGTCTACTTTCACTTTGTTTGGGTAGAAAAGGCATTAAATTACATGAAAGAAGATAAGATTGCTCCTCTGTGGTAAATGATTACGGTGGCCCATGCAACTGGTTATGTCCTTTTAGATCTTGAAGTTAGTGGAGGCTTGAAATGCTCAGAAACTAGAGTTTATTTTCACTTTGTTTGGGTAGAAAGATATTTACATGAAAGAAAGTGAGTTTGCCTCTGTGTGGTAAACAATTTATTATGTGGCTCATGAAACCTGTTATGTTCTTCTTCCTGTATTGCATGATATGAATCTCGGCATTATTGTCATTCAAACCTGTCGCATTGATCATCAATCTCAACCTGAAATTTGTGAGCATATCTGGCATGAATTCTGCTACACGTATATGTTTGCATACGTGTTTAATAGTGACTAGTATAATTATGCCTTGTTTCCTTTGTTTTGCATGTTTTGTTTGAAGCGTCAAATATGATTATTCTTAGAATGGCAGCACGCCCTTTCAATCGAGCACGGACATTACCCTTAATGAGGTCCATGTGCTATTTTTGAAATGAAGTATCTGTTGGAATATGTCATATATATATATATGTATACATGAATACATAATTATTGTAATCAGTACTGTTATTGTTTTCTGTGTGCACATGAGTATGTGGTAGTACTCAAGTATGTGTACTGAAGAAAATCAAATGGCTTGGTTGTGCAGAATTGGCGGGATTTTGTTTGGTTGGTTGGTTGGTTTGTTTTTTGTGTGTGTTTTTACCATATTGGAGTGAATCTATTTATAAAAGATGAAATAGTTTGAAGACGAATATTATGCTTTCATTTTGATGGCAGGTTACGAACCAACAATTTTACAATCAAAATAATGCTGCACGATCGATGCTGTGTATCTAATGTGTCCGTTGAAAGGAATTTACCCTACATATTTAAAGTTTTTCCTGAGTGAAATGCACACAAGGAGATAGAGCATACTAAGTTTATTTCTCCCCCGTTTAGTAGGTTTGTTGAATTTTGACGAGTTACTTTGATATGTATAAACAGATTAGAGTTCGTAATACGGGTAGTATTGTTAAATCATTTTTCTTTATTTGATAAATTGAATGATTTATTATCTTTTTTTTAAAATGTTATTATCCTCTCTTTTTTTTGTACCGAAAATGCTGAATGCTCGTCCGTGACATGAGTTTCGGCGAATAATGTAATCATGGTTCTTGCGGACGTGTATATTGTATTGCAGCGATGAGACATCAATGTGTAATGAATTCGTGGGCGATTTTTACCCTAAGGGTGGTGGAAAACCGTGTTGTAGAGTTTACATTGTCGCTCATTTAGTTCGAATGTGTCTCTGAGGTTTAATTGCGAGACTCTATTACCGTCTCGCAAAGTTCGAGATTTATTAAGCGTCATGTCGGACCTTCAGATAATTGCTTCTCGGCCCGAAGGATTTTTCTCCGTTTCGGCTCACGTATCTTGGTATTGACGGACCTTGCAGTCTCTAAGGACGAAATGCGTATTTTCGCTTTGCACATACGATTGTGTGCTTCACGTATTAGAGTAGCAAATTGTCTCTCTTTTTTTTTTCTTATTATTATTAAAGCGTGATTTTTATCTCTATAAGACCATGTAAACTAACGAATGAAACCATGCCTTTGACTGTTTAACTTCACTCTCGCACTGTGTACGTCATAATTTTGTATACGTAGAAGAACAAAGATACATGTATTTTGTAAGTCAGTAGTTTCATAATGTTAAGGGCCCCGCAAGACTCCAATTACCTCTGACACAAAATCTTTGCAAAGTTTTCCTCATTTTTTGTGATTTCATAAGGAAGCAATTACATTCTTACCAGATGATTGCCGCATTGTAATGATTTATTGATGACTTATGAGACGTGGGCGATCGTTTTTGCTGAGTTACATGTGTATTGACATGCACAAGCAATGTATTATTTGTTTTGTACAGACGGATTGGAGAGTAGTGTGGTAACTTGAAGCTTTGAATACTGTTCAGATATGATATTCTGTTGCTGTCTCTGTTTCAGAGTTTGATGATTCTATAGTATGTACTGACTGTGGACGATAAGGTTGCTCTGATTTTCCCTTGTTCCGGCGTCGGTAATTAATTTCACGCTCGATGTGGCTTTTAGCCGGGCTCTTTTGAAACTAGACACGCCCATTCCTAAACTTCCTCAAACTATACAGACATGCGCACACTCGGGGGGGGGGGGGGGGGGATCTGTATTCACATAGATACGAGCGGACATGCTTTTGCATTGGGCATTTTTCCCCAATCTACCATCATCCTCATCAGTACTACGTGAAAAGGAAATGATTGTGGACAATGCCTTCAAGGAGAACCTGCATTTATTATCCATTACCTCCTGCGATGTCGGTGGAGGACATGAAATCTTTTCACCCTCTCATTGCATGGCTAATCTGCCTTTTTTCTCTCTCTCTCTCTCTGTTTTTGATGAAGAGATATAACAACTTTATTCTTTTCCGGCGAATTGTTGCCTAGAATTAGAATTGATACAGTTGTTCACATGGTTAAGGTTGTTTGTGTATTTGCATAATGTCTGGATTACGGCTGATTTCGCAAGTGAAGTAATATATCTCGTATCAATTTTTCAATGAAGATTGAATCCTGCACAAAACCTTATAAACTTAGAGATGATTGGATATCTTACCACTCGTATAATTTGCTTTTTACCAACACTTCAGCTGTCGAGAAAGGTGCAGGAGAATAAATGCACAATGTTAAGGACAAATTACAAGCGGCTTATAAGTGACGTGGAAGTCAAAATTTCACCGATGTGATCATCAACTTGCATTACTGTATAGTCTTTAATCTTTGGAAGGTTCCAGGTTTACCCAACAAAAATTCTCGTATCTAACGCTTCATTTCTGTATTTTGTATACTTAAACACAGATTTTTTTCTCATGTTATTAATCCCTTTATTCCTTTACTTATGAAATATCCGATGAGCCCTCTGAAAAATCACGTTGCTCCCTGTGCTTGAAGCTCATTTTACTGAATACTTATAGCAGTTATTGTTGTTACGTCCGAACAAGGCGCGCTTATGTTCAATGTTTAGTTGACATTCTGTGGCATCAGTGGTCACAGTGATGATGTTTGACATTTGATTTTGTCGTCTGTGTTGGTGGCTGGGAATAAATAAAGAAACTAAAAAACATAAGAAAATAAAGTTTGTACAGTACTCTTTCTTCCTTGTTTCATTATTCGTTAATCCGCAAGCCTGCGTCAGAAAAAAAAAACAAGTCGAGGAAAAGAAGGAAAAAATACAAAAGGATGAAGCTGATATTACTTCATGTTTCTTCAAGGAATTACAACCATACTTAATCTCGTTATTTGTGTGGTAATTATACATGTGTATTATGAGTGCGTGTGTCGTATGTGTGTGGGTGTGTGCGTTTGATATTCCTCAAGCCCTTTTTACACTTGTGTTTGTTAACCCAGTACTTTCTCTGACCCAGGACTATCGTTAGTCCCGTACCAATTTTTTCAGCTTTTTACACTCGCCAATAAAACCCGTACTAAGCTCTTGTCCTGGGCTAAGGAGAAAACTGACCTTTTTACACTCATATTTCTTAGCCCCGTACTTTCCAAACCACATGAATATTCATGATTACGCTGTGCACTGTACAAGTACACGCACGCACCGGCAGCACTTGATTACCTCGTTTCTGATTGGTCAGTGGGGGGTCGGACTTCGTCTCCGTCGCTTATACACATAAATTAAAACTACAAAACTATAACAAGAGGAAGGAGAGATATCCCTGTGCATTGACTTTTGCACTTGCCGACCACTCAACGAACAGAACAGAAATACATTTGCATGCACTAGTAAAAGTTACAATTTTCAGCTGCGTTTCCGCAAATACGCAGAAAATTGTCTTCAATTTAATCGTTAATAAAAACATAGCTGCACTTTCATTTCATGATCTCAGTGAGAATATATGTAAAAACAATTTGCAGGTAGCATGTAGCATTTTGCTTACCAAGTTCAAAGAGACGCCGCTTTGATCATCGTACAGTGAAAAACAGTTTCTGTGGGGGAAAATACGAACTCTTTATATTCTATAGTAAGACCTTTTTTTTTAATGATCAGTACCTATCTTTTTGCGTACTGTACGTAGAAATCTGAATTATTTTCTCCTTTCTTTTTTAGTTGAATTTTATGGAATTTTTAAACACAAATTCATAAAAATTAGCACAGATCGACCGTCAAGAACTGAATCATACTGAGTTGTTTTGGTGTTCTTGTTTGTTTCTAGTAAAGGAGACTTCCGGACGATTTTCAGACTTGTGCATTTTTGCACGTGTGCATATACTTAAGTAAGAGTTTCAGAATTTATAGTGATTGGCATAAGGAATGAGAGTGTTTTCCGAATTCATAACAAATCACAATGAACGAGGATGATGACGTAGCCGATTCACATAAGAATGCATGAATGGTTGTTCAAGAAAGAAAAAACAACAAGAAGAAAGCATGCATATTCTACGCAGGTGAGTATTGTTGAGCAAATGGTATTTTAATGGAATTGCATTGCTACACTACTGCAATATTATGTGAGCCTCCCATGTTATCCTTGTTCGGTGTAGTTTTAGTGTGTCAGACTGTTGGTTTATCTGCTCAAGGACAACAATATATTTCACAATTCTATACATGGCACTATCGATTTATGTAATTAATAATGTGAAATTATATAAATCGTCTGGAATGCCCCTTTAATTCCTACTTGCTTTTCAGGACAGAGAGTGGGGATGGTTAGACTCAGAAGCCGAACCGTTTACGATTTAAAAATATGGACGACGGATGAAAAGCGACTCAGGGTTGCCGCGTCCTGGAGTGAAGCCGGCCACCGAAGTCAACCACGAACAGAAGGCAACAAACAACTGAAAAACACGAACAAACAAACATAACACTCAGGATTAATCTTTAGTATCGGTTGAAATACAACGAATTAAGTATCTGGGATTATGTTTGTGGTGCAGTGGATATCTAAGGCTCTTCGCTTGTTTGTTTGTTTGTTTGTTCATTTCCATCTGCGAAGATGGCTGGATAGTCCATATACTCAGCTACACTATGCTGGTCTTCCATAGGGTCCAGTTGGATGTGAGGTGGGACTACTTTACCGGGTTGCGTGTTTTTTTTAGACGGCGCAGATTGGGGAAACTAAAAATCTATCGGGGACCCTATCCCTAAACCTAACCCTAATCCTAATCCTAACCCTAACCATCAAACCCTAACCCCAACCCTAACCCTAACCCTAACCATAACCATAACCAAAAACCCTAACCCAACGTTTTTCCCATAGGTTTAACACGCGCCATGCCCCAATCTGTGCCGTCTTAAAAAAAAAAAAAAACGCTACCGGTTTAAACACCCTGCTCTTTGCGATGAATGAATGAAGCGGGATCTTTTACGTGCATGAGTTGTGACTCTCTCACACACGGGACCTCCATTTCATGTAGTATCCGAGGGACAGAGTGTTTTGCCTCTAATTTGCTAGAGGGGACGGTATGATTACACACAACATTGCTCATGCAGTCCAGACTCGGGTTCGCACCCGGGCCCTTACGATCGTGAGGCAGACGCGCTACCGACTGAGCCAACTCACCGCCCTTATCATGGGATGCTGTAGGTTTGAGTCCTGGCTATTGCATACATCTATGGGCATGATGTTTAACGCACTATATACAGTGCACTCCCGTTACATCGAACATGGTCATAATGAAATTCCGGTTACAACGAAGTTAAAATTCAGGCCTCAACATTATCCACTCTTATAGTATGTATTTATATTGTTTATTTGTTCGGCTACAACGTAATTTTGATGTAACGAAAGGAAACTGCCGGTCTCGAGAACTTCGTTATAACGTGAGTCCATTGTATCCCTATTGAACCGGGAGTCTGACGATTAGGTAATAGAAATGCGGGGATAAAAGCTATGGCAGGGCTCACTGATGGAAGAACGTTCTTGAAGATGCTAACCTAGTTAAAGAAGACGACCATATCTTTTTTTTTTTTTCATCATCTTCTCATCCAGAGAGAGAGAGAGACGGGAGGGGGAGGGGCGGTGGGTAGCAAGTCATTTCAATATTTTGAAGTCATTCGTTGACATTAACTGCAAACCATGTAATATTTCCGGTTCAAAAATGAGAAGAAGAAGAAGAAGAAGAAGAAGAAGAAGAAGAAGAAGAAATACAAAGCGTATCATTTGCAAGGGTTTTCTTATCTTTTTTAAAGAAAAGTAATTTGACTTTTTCGTTCAATCGATGTAATAATCAATGAAACAAACATTTATAGCTCTCACAGAAAAATTGCCGTTTTTATTTTTTTT
Organism: Diadema antillarum; assembly: GCF_040938485.1. Classification (NCBI taxonomy): domain Eukaryota; kingdom Metazoa; phylum Echinodermata; class Echinoidea; order Diadematoida; family Diadematidae; genus Diadema; species Diadema antillarum. Next base: position 137,027 of record NW_027271055.1, read on the forward strand.
CAAAATGTAGGATATCAAATAGATATAATGGGTAACAAACTTTCCGTATTGTAGTAATTAGTAATTGACATCAGTGATTAAGTACAATATACTAAGATTATCTGTAAAATGATAAATGATGAATACAGACAGAGCGCTAGAGCTAATGGCAATATGACTATTACCTTTCAATCGAAAAAAAAATCGTTTCTTTCCTATTCATTTATGTACACCCTAAATGCTATCTATACATTTAATATAAGTTTTGATTTTCGTGGAGATATTTTAATTCGCTTAGGAAGAGGATATCAAAATTTCTTGTCGGCAGAGGTTCCTGCGGAAGTTTAGCAATCTGTTGCTTCGGTAAAATAGTGATAATGATAATGATAATAATGATAAAACTGTAATAAAAATTAACTTCCACCTTGGAAGTGTGGGATCGCTTATACGTCCATAATTATACAGGTTATAAGGGTATCACAACCAAAATATATAATTTGCATGTTGATCCTATTTAAGATGTATTGATTGAGATTGTGGGATTGCAGTGAAAATATATATGAAACAATGCGAGAATCAACTATGGATAATCATTTTCCCGTATGAGCATGGCATAATGGCAGTCACAAAACATGTTATGCCAGTGGAAAAAGGAACATGGAGGTACTGAGGGTAATTACAAGACAATGATTCATTGAAATGAATAGATTGAATTTTGTCCGCAGCATGTCCTGACTTTGCGAAGATATGAATATAAAACTTCAAAATTACGAATTTCGCGTTGCACTCACTGGTATTTATAGTCATTGCCTATAGGGAGAACTTAGTTATACTCACATTTTTTTTATTTCATTTTTTCAATTAATTCCATCATTGTTTCGTTTTGCTGTTGTTAATTCATTATAGTCAAATAACATTACTTTCATCAAAGAGCATTCAGATGAAAAAAAAAAATAAAAAAACCCACAATCTGTTCAGAATTATCAGAAACTTGTACAAAGTGAAAGATTTGGTAAATAGAATATGGAAACACAAATCCGCTGCACCAATTATAAAGGAAACACAGTATGAACTGTGTTTATATTCTGCTACAGTTTTTTGTATTATAGTTATAATTTGTGCTTGACAATACCGCATTATTTGCGGTATAACAAATAAATACCGATTTATTTGTTTTATATTAGTATTGTCTGGGGCAAAGTATTTGATGTATAGGGACCCATTTTTTCTCTCTTTCTCTTCTTCCTTAAAAACAACAACAGCAATACCGCAGAAATATCTATACGTAAAGTAAAAACTAAAATCGTATACTATACATTCTGTCTGACAACCTATTAGTCTGACGTATCTTATTTACAGGCAATAGCTCAATAGCATTCTACTTTTTGAAAAAAAAAAACCAAGAAGAAGTTATGCATGTTTTGATGTAGTGCGTACAAATGAACATAATTCTCAAACAATGGTCTAGGGCAATTACCACCTGGGCAATTACCCCAGACCCTTCCCGTGACCCTAACCCTAATCCTAATCCTAATCCTGAACCTAATCCTAACCCCCTTACCCAAACTCTTACCCTAAACCTAACCCTAATCTTTACTCTAACCTTATCTCTATAAACGAGTATTTAGCCGGGGGCAATATAGTCGGGGGAGGGGGGGGGGGGGTAATTGCCCTGTTACGCTCAAACATCAATTTCGGTCATCTCATCTTTGTGTTTTTCTCATCAAAATGTAATTTGAGATAATGTAATCACGATGAATTCATTCATCACTATGATACCAGGTCTGTCATTACCTAACCACAACTTCTGAATGAAACTGTAATTGTGATCTTAGAAATCCCGAATTTCGTGCAGTGAAAAACGTCCACTAACCTATCAAAATGTAAAATGTCGAAGAAAGTTTGCCAGAGAAAACTTGTCATCATCTTATTAAAATTGGAAGCTTTTAATTTTAAATGAAATTGGTTAAAATCAGAAAAATCTGTAGAAGATAACCCCCCCCCCCAGAAAAAGAAGAAAAGAACTCAGCCACATTTTGCAAATTTGAAAGAAAAGTAGAAACTTTATCATATTCTGTATTGCTTTGACAATTTGAAATGTCAAACTCGAAGCTTCGAAAATGGTACAACCAAAGCACAAGCGAGTATTTGAACGAAAGAGAGCTCAAATAGAGGAAAACTTTGCTTATTCGGTTACAGTTCGTTATTCCGAAGATTGAATTCTTTAATCCAAAAATTAAAAGAGTTTCTTTATTTCGAAGGTTCGTTAGTACAAAAATGAAGTTCGTTATTCTGAAGGTGAGTAACTCGTTAATGCGGAAAAGAAATAAGGTTAATAGTAATTGCGAAGATTTGTTGTAACGAACCTCTTTTCATTTTTGGATGAATGAATATCTGCGTATAATGATATAATCTGTGTGTTTCGGAATGACAAACCTACGGGGTTACAAACCTTATTTTATTTTCGGATTAACGAATAAATAATGAACAGTAACCGTTTATCCCTATATACTTTTAGATTTATGATGAATTTCAAAAATAATGAAAGAAAGAAACAGCACCAAACCGCAAATATGTTGTGTCTTGGTTGGTTGAAGAGATCAAATAGTTATACATAGCGTCTATTGCAAATCATGCACTGATGTTATGATAGGAGGTCTAGACTGAATATTTTCTGGTGCACATGCAGATTAACAATTTTGGTAAGGGCTGTCCTGAATACGAATATTGTATGTGATTATGATACTCTGTGCTTGGGGATGCCTCATTAAAGGGGAAATCCAGTCCAAATATTTGTTTGATATCAGTCTGATAAAAAAATAAAGAGTAAAATCTATACGATCTCAATGGTAAAAAAATTGACTGAAATCGGATGAAAGATAAGGAAGTTATGACATCTTGAAGTTTTGCTGATTTCTGTAAGACAATTCTTGTGCAGTGGATATGAATAATTTATGCAAATGAGTGAGCTAACCATGTCACCTACCTTCACAATTTTGCATTGATCGTGTACAAAAAAGACGAAAATTCAGTGTTTCTCCCATTGAAGTTTAAAACATGATGTTATTCCTAGTTGAATAACTTCAGAATAGTGATCAATTAGATACACGAGGACTTGAGCCTCGGGCATAATTGCGTTTGAATGAAAAACTTGAAATGTTAAAATTTAATGTACAAACTATCATGGCAAGTTCTGAGGGGATGACATGCTCACTTTGCTATTTGCATATGACCGTTCAAGAACTGTTTTCTGAAAATATAGCGAAACTTCAAAATGTCATAACTTCCTTATTTTTCATCCGATTTCGATCAAAGTTTAAATAGTGGTGTACTGTATTGCTGGAATGTAATAAACGTGTATATGAGTACTTTTTTGTGAACATGACATCTTAGTTCCACTTTTTCTTATTTTTATTTGCTCTATTTTTGTATTTTTGGAGGTCCCTTATTCTTTGAGTAAACCCAGGATTCCAGCTTTATAGCTTTTAGTACATTCTACTGGAAATTAATAAACAAAAATGTACTGTTTAATCGAATATAGACACATCGAATAATATGGTTTTATATACCCTCCTCCCCCCTGTCTTACCCGTATGGGTGCACGTCACAACATCAAAGCTATATTCACCACAAAGTTACACATTTCTTGGTCCATTGTTTCTTTTGATGTTGTTGTTTTTTCACCATTACCATGATTTCTATTAATTGTCTTCTTTTTGTTGTTGTTGTTGTTGTTGTTTCAATGTAGCTTGTGCTCTGTATAGCTCTGTATATTATGTGGTAGGTTATGAGATGTGGAAAATGTTTATGGAAATTAATGACCTCCCCGTCCCACTTATGAAGAACATTAAAAAAGAAAAATGGGGGAGGGGAATGAAACAAAGAGCATGTATTAATGACGGTGCTGATCCAAGGCCAACGCATGGTTTAGCCTCCCTTTCGTTGCCCTTTGTCCCCAGTTTGAGCGCATACGCAGTGGGCATTGTTCTCAAATCCTAACCCTGACCTTTGTTACCCATTGAGTAGGCCTACTCAAAATACGAGATAAACGCCGATCATGCCGAATGCGTTATGTGAAATTTTGACGTTGCATTGAGGATCTCGAACGGGGTCAGATATTTTTAGCTAAAAATAATGTGTTCTGCACTTTTCAATTTGAACGACAGTTACCAACCTTTTTATGAATAATATGCTGGCAGCTATTACACATTATATTATACACACACTCAAGGGCACATGCTTACGCTTGCACTTACATAGGGTTTAACTACGTCTTACAGCTACTGTCTTAGCTTTGGATAAATTAAAAAAAATATATATTCCTGTATTCGATAGCTATGCTGATATTGATCAGTGATAGATGATCTCCATGCGCTTTGGTATTCACAATTCTATTGTTTAGGCCAAGCTTTGTATCGCTAACCCGTCGTGTCTGAGCAAATGCAAAGCGCCGAGAAAAAAAAAAAAACACTGTGAGACAAATACATGTATTTCTAATGGACGATGATTATTATTATTTTTTAATGAGTATGCAGTTGTTCTGCAGAAATTCATGAAACCAAATCGATTGATTCACGACTATTGCGCATGCCGTCTAAAGCCCGAGCTGTTCAGAGCTCCGATTGCTGATGCATTCAAAGGTTTATTGGTCTGGTTTGTGTGTATAATGTATGTCTGTGTGTACATTGTGTGTGTGGGGGGGGGGGGGAGGGGGGCTCTTCTAGGCCAGATTACTGATGTATTACAATGTTCATCGATATTACTCTTCTCTTATCTGGACGGAGTAATAACCCGTTCAATCCATCAGTAAACACTAAACGATTTCAATATTTGCATATTCAAAATGCCAACTGTAAGTAACGTCCAGTAATGTGTACTACATCATAAATCGATGTTTTGTTTTTTGTTTTTTGTTTTTTGTGGTTTTTGTTTTTGTTTTTTTTTTCTCGTGGTCACTTTCTGCTTGTCTCTGGTCGAAACGAACCAAAATTATCAACGATTATATTGTTTCTGCAGCAATAATGCCACTAATGATTGATTAGTCGATATTTTTACAATAATTGTATTCATTGGCATTGATTTTATTCCATAACTTGAACATTTGAACATCCGTGCAAACAAAATAATCTGATTCCATGTATCCGTATATTTATGACAGTGTTTGCAGGTCAACTATATTTATATGAAATCAAATGAGAAAAAAACAAGGACGAAATTTTTTTTTTTCGTTATTGCTTAAGGATTTTGTGGAACTTAGTACGAAATTTTATGTCCATAAAATGATTAACCTGAAAACATGGAGGTCTGGTGGCCCGAGGCCACTAAAAATGTATGTAGGGCCACTACATTTCTTTTTTTGGACCACCAAAATTTCAGATTTAACCAGAGGAAAAAAGTAGCGTAGAGCCCAACGTACACAATATATACATATATATATATATATATATATATATATATATATATATATATATATATATATATATATATATATATAGGCGTACCTGTGTTTTGGTGCCTTGTCTGCTACCGGCGGTTTCACGCTGTCGCGATCCTCAGGCAGACTGACAAAGTGGTGTGTTTCTGTGCTCATGTGGCGCGGTGGATCGGTTTGACGCATGGATGATTTTTCTTCTTTTCCGGTGTCTGCATTTGGATATAAGCTCTGACCTTTTATTGAGTGCGTTTTTGTTTCGGATGATGATGGCCTTCTCATCGAGGCAGAGGTTGCACAGGCCACTCCTTCTTAGAGTTAAGTTTGACTTTTTTTGGATGTCCCATGTCAGTGTGAACTTCACGCGTTTTTCTTTCAGGCTCCAGATGTATTTTGAGAGTTGGGTTTCGTTTTTGTATTTCTCATTCTTGATGGATTTAACATGATTCCTATATCTGTCTTTGAAGGTACCCCCCGCCAGCCCGTAGTAGCACTTTTCCTCGTTGTCATGCTTGACGGTTGCCTTATACACAAGAGCCGTTTCCATGCATCTTCCTCTCAACGGGCATTGATCTTTTTGGCGGCAGTTGCATTTGGGTTTGGGTTCGGTGTCACGTGACTTGGGTTGTTTGATGACTCTTTGGTTGTGGGATTTTATGACTGCATCCATGTTTTTCATGCAGCTGTAGCTCACTTTTACCGTATTCTTATTGAATATTGGGTTCAGCTTGTGCCCTTTGGGAAAGTGTTTGTTGATGAGCTTCAGAAATCTACCCCCCACGTTTGTCTTGGTCGCTGCATTGTAAGGTGGGTTGAACCATGTGATATTCCTGCTCCTGTTTTTCCTTTTTCTTCTCTTTCCCTCTTCACTCGTTTTGGAGTACTTGATGTTTTTCTCGTAGCCGCTTTTTTTCAGGGCTTCGTTGTACAGTGGCGCTGCGTTGTGGAATATGTCTTCGTTTGAAGACAATGTCGATATGCGTTTTTCAACTGCTAAGGGTATTTGTGTTAGTGTATTAGGGGGCGGGCGGTTGGAGTCCCTATTGACGTAGAGGGGGGTGTCGTTTGGTTTCCTGTACGGTTGGAAGGTGCCAGTGTCTAGGTTAAGTGTGACATCTAGGTAGTCCACTACCTTGAGGTTGGTTTGGACGGTGATGCGCAGACCTAGCTCATCAAAGACTTTAATGAGGTCTTTTCGCGCCCTATCGGCTCTACTCCCAGAGGCTCTCCTGAGCACTGCAAGGCCATCGTCCCTGTATAATCCTACGCTGTATGTGTTCAGTTTTTTGTTCAAGAGTGAGAGTGCATGTAATCCAACTAGTTCGCATATCTCGGCTCCATCAAAAGCCCCCATAGAAACATCGAACTGTTTTCGTCCCTTTTGTTTTTCCCATGCTTTGTTGTTGTTGTCAAACAGGAGTGTCCTCCTCGCGTGCATTATGGTTTCTATCTCATCCTCTTCTATGGTGGTGAATTTCTTGGCCCAGTTCAGGCATGTGGACAACAGCTCAATTGAGATGGAGGGGTAGAAGTCCACTATGTCAAATACAATGAAGGTCAGGGACTCTTTGTCCGGGAGTTTGTTGAACCAATTGAGCACGTCGGTTGTGTTGGTCCACTGGTTTGGGTTGATTTTGTCTCTTATTTGTTTGTTAATGCGATCGAGCATTATTTTGCTAACGCGGCCTAATTCTGGCTTTGTGGGGTTGATTAGTCTGGCCTGGGGCTTGTTGTTGAAATTGTCCTTGTGGTCTTTCAGTGTAACAAAGGCGGGTTTTTCCATAGTGCCGTCCAACCTGTCACTGATGTGTAACTTTTTTGCGATTAACTCAGATTCCTTTTCAATTTCAAAAAAAGGGCTCTCCATCTCATCCTTTTTATGACACTTTCAATTTTCTCAATTAGGCATTTGATGTAATCTGTCCTCGGTGGGATTGGTATGTTTTTCCCGGAATAATCCACATGAGCCCTTTTTTTCCTCGGAGCGAGCGATTGCGCGGGTCAAAGTGAAAGTGAAAATGATCAATTTGAAACCAGGGAGAAATTTGGATTCCAATCCAAACGCTCACCACCCCAAATAGAAGAGATGACAGGCTTCGAAAATGACCTGCTGGCCATTGTAGATGACTTGGAATTCAGGCAGGTAAATAACAAATTCCAAAGAAAACTCCACGACGACGTGAAACGCATAAACAAATCGGAAACAGTGCTTGTCCACGCCGATAAAACCAGGAATGTGTATGCGATGAACCCCAACAGTTATGAGAAACTTCTGAATGAGAATATAACCGGAAAATATAAGGTTGCACAGGAAGAAGTAATAGCAGACATTGAAAAGGAATCTGAGTTAATCGCAAAAAAAGTTACACATCAGTGACAGGTTGGACGGCACTATGGAAAAACCCGCCTTTGTTACACTGAAAGACCACAAGGACAATTTCAACAACAAGCCCCAGGCCAGACTAATCAACCCCACAAAGCCAGAATTAGGCCGCGTTAGCAAAATAATGCTCGATCGCATTAACAAACAAATAAGTGACAAAATCAACCCAAACCAGTGGACCAACACAACCGACGTGCTCAATTGGTTCAACAAACTCCCGAACAAAGAGTCCCTGACCTTCATTGTATTTGACATAGTGGACTTCTACCCCTCCATCTCAATTGAGCTGTTGTCCACATGCCTGAACTGGGCCAAGAAATTCACCACCATAGAAGAGGATGAGATAGAAACCATAATGCACGCGAGGAGGACACTCCTGTTTGACAACAACAACAAAGCATGGGAAAAACAAAAGGGACGAAAACAGTTCGATGTTTCTATGGGGGCTTTTGATGGAGCCGAGATATGCGAACTAGTTGGATTACATGCACTCTCACTCTTGAACAAAAAACTGAACACATACAGCGTAGGATTATACAGGGACGATGGCCTTGCAGTGCTCAGGAGAGCCTCTGGGAGTAGAGCCGATAGGGCGCGAAAAGACCTCATTAAAGTCTTTGATGAGCTAGGTCTGCGCATCACCGTCCAAACCAACCTCAAGGTATAGTGGACTACCTAGATGTCACACTTAACCTAGACACTGGCACCTTCCAACCGTACAGGAAACCAAACGACACCCCCCTCTACGTCAATAGGGACTCCAACCACCCGCCCCCTACACTAACACAAATACCCTTAGCAGTTGAAAAACGCATATCGACATTGTCTTCAAACGAAGACATATTCCACAACGCAGCGCCACTGTACAACGAAGCCCTGAAAAAAAGCGGCTACGAGAAAAACATCAAGTACTCCAAAACGAGTGAAGAGGGAAAGAGAAGAAAAAGGAAAAACAGGAGCAGGAATATCACATGGTTCAACCCACCTTACAATGCAGCGACCAAGACAAACGTGGGGGGTAGATTTCTGAAGCTCATCAACAAACACTTTCCCAAAGGGCACAAGCTGAACCCAATATTCAATAAGAATACGGTAAAAGTGAGCTACAGCTGCATGAAAAACATGGATGCAGTCATAAAATCCCACAACCAAAGAGTCATCAAACAACCCAAGTCACGTGACACCGAACCCAAACCCAAATGCAACTGCCGCCAAAAAGATCAATGCCCGTTGAGAGGAAGATGCATGGAAACGGCTCTTGTGTATAAGGCAACCGTCAAGCATGACAACGAGGAAAAGTGCTACTACGGGCTGGCGGGGGGTACCTTCAAAGACAGATATAGGAATCATGTTAAATCCATCAAGAATGAGAAATACAAAAACGAAACCCAACTCTCAAAATACATCTGGAGCCTGAAAGAAAAACGCGTGAAGTTCACACTGACATGGGACATCCAAAAAAAGTCAAACTTAACTCTAAGAAGGAGTGGCCTGTGCAACCTCTGCCTCGATGAGAAGGCCATCATCATCCGAAACAAAAACGCACTCAATAAAAGGTCAGAGCTTATATCCAAATGCAGACACCGGAAAAGAAGAAAAATCATCCATGCGTCAAACCGATCCACCGCGCCACATGAGCACAGAAACACACCACTTTGTCAGTCTGCCTGAGGATCGCGACAGCGTGAAACCGCCGGTAGCAGACAAGGCACCAAAACACAGGTACGCCTAATATGCTCTGCTTTACAGCATTGAGCACTTTTCAATCCTCAACAAACTACATATTCCCGACGGATATATACCAAACGGATATATATATATATATATATATATATATATATATATATATATATATATATAGAGAGAGAGAGAGAGAGAGAGAGAGAGAGAGAGATAGTGAGAGATTGCGAGAAGGGATCCAGATCGTGTACAGAACCAGTGTAGCTCCTATATATATATCTATATATATATATATATATATATATATATATATATATATATATATACACATATAATTGTTACAATCTTACGACATTTTTCATTTCATCCAAAACTTCACGATATCAAATTGTTGCTTTTCAAAGTAGCTATGAATAGGTCTTCAGAACAGCAATGGTTTTGGAGCTTACAGAAAAACACAAACACACAACCAATAATAAATTTGTGAGCTCTTCTCTTTTGACTCAGTGCACTTACATTATTCATAACCTGACATTGTATTGATAGCTACTTTTCTCATTTTATGGATTTCAGCATTGTTGACAAGAGTAGAGAAAAATCTTTATGTGTGCTTGCTCGCGTGATTTTGTCTCCTTTTCGGTAAGTCGTTTCGTCGATTCGTTTGCGCAATTTATGTAGAAGGAATACTTCTGATCAGTCGATGTCTTTCACGAAGCTCCCTGCAATTGAGCAATGAGGGACTGTTACAGCTGTTGTCTGCAGACTCCCGAATTCCAAGAATGTAACAAATTTTGATGAATCTTCGTCTAGACATTTTTCAAAGGAGCTTTTATTCCCCTGTAGATTTATTCATTCATAACAACAAACCCTTCTACTGCACAGCACATGTGTTTTTGGAAACTAGCTCCGCGTATATACGCTATACTTGTAGCTCATTCTTTCCAGAGTTGCTTCGGCAAATACACAATTGTTTCATTGTTTGCCACGTTCAGCATCATTTAACCTCTTGTGATGGTTCATGTGCAAAGAACAATGTATGGATAAGGAGACAAACATGGATTCTTTCTTTCTTTGGATTGTTCAGTGCATTAGAGTTTCCTACTGGAGACTTAAAACCTTTGTCTCGTAGTTTCTTTCTTTGATATGTTGCAAAGTCATAAAGAAAAAAATTATATCGCAGCAGAAAAGAAAAATGAAATGAATCCTGACTCAATGCAGCAACGTTGTCACGCCTTCTTTCAGTATTGAATAAAATAGTTCATCTTAAAGGGATTCAGGTTTTAACTTTTTTGCGAGAAAATGGAAATCGTGTATATGAAATATTTATTACAGATCATGCAATTCTAAGAGGAAATAAAAGTTAATTTGATGAAAATCGGATTTAAAATGGCTGAGATATTATCCAAAAACAAAGTAAAACAAAGTGATTCTATATAGAGGGTGGAAATTACTTATTTTTAAGACAACTTTGTTTTTAGATATCTCACTAAGCCATTTTCAGTATTTTAAAAACCGAATTATAAGTTTGTTAATTTTGATGAAAATCGGTTTAAAATGGCTTAGTGAGATATCCAAAAACAAAGTTGTCCTAATGATAGGTAGTTTCCATTTTTCATTAGGGCCACTTTCTTTTATTGTTGTTGTTGCTTTGTTTTTTGTTTTTTTTTTTCGATTTCTCTGCCTCTTAACAACGATTGTCCTCAATAAACTTAAAACTTCTAATTCCGCTTAGAACCGTATGTTCTTCAATATTTCATATGCATGGTTTCTATTATCTCGCAAAAAAGTTAAAACCTGATCCCCCATCTCAACCAAAACTCTACCATCCCTTTAAGGTTTTTTGTAGTGGACCAGTGGTCAACACAGGCACACACAGGCACGTAATTATTATGATTCATATCTAATGTTTACATGAGTCTACTCTTTGTAAATCTAAATAAATGTATTTAAGCATGATTGTGTGCCAGGGGTAAAACACTAAGCTTGTTTCCAAAGATTTTTTTCCCAAACATTTCTGAAACATGTCTGCATGAAGACAGGGAACCGCGGCAAGATTACAATTTATCCTGCTTGACGTTTGGATCATTGCACATTATGCGGATATGGTAAGTGCAGTGGAATTTGCGTGCAGGAATCTCAATGAAATTTAATTTTCCAAATGTGCTTTCGATTCGATCATCCTGATCCACATTTCAAAAGAGCAGCGATTTAACTCCCTGCGTGCAACTTTCATTTCATGTCCATAGTTTGTGTGTGAAGTTTGTACACATTTCACTCATTGGCACAGAAACGGTTAAGAATAGAAAAATAAAATAAATGAAATGAAATGAAATGAAATAAAATGAAGTGAAAGTCTTTCCTTGCCCTGAATACAACCCGAACTTAGGTAGAGGCCCTATGTCACCTGCACTGCAATGTCAAGATAACTTTTGAATAGGGGACCTATACACATTATGAAAATTGTGGGAGTGTGTGTGTGTGTGTGTGTGTGTGTGTGTGTGTGTGTCTGTCTGTCTGTCTGTCTGTCGCTGTCTGTGATAATCGTATTCCATTGCTTTTCATTCATTCATTTCTTTTATTTCATTTCCAACAATGCAAAACATTGCTTTTGTTCAGGTGCACGATCATTCGATCGATGTGAACATTGAGTTCTTCCATGAAAACATATGATCAATGTAAAGACTGGCATCTACTAGTATTCCATTGTATATTACTATGACAAATAATGTGTAATCTGTCATTCAACATAACATAATATGGCCCACATGCATGTAAGGAGAAATATAAATAGTTACGTTCAGCTGCTTCGTTCAGCCTTGTTTCACAGCGGTCGAGACCGAGATGAATGAAGCTGTACTTGAGCGAATTATGCATTGGGAGTACATGTAATTCAATGCAATTCATTCGAGACCGTGGACGATTTATGCTTGTATATTAAACTGTCGTACTTTCAGCAGTACAGGAGAAACTCGGTATAACGAACACTGCTATAACGAGATATCGGTTATAACGAGGAAATTTTCTCGGTCGCAAATTTCCTTCCACACAAGTCTATGTAAAATGCTACTCTTATAGCGAGATCGGCTATAACGAAATAACTGCTATAACGAGATAAATTTTGTGACTTCCAAACAAAGAAAAACATAGTAAATCAAACCTGCTATAGTGAGGTAAAGCAAAATGCCTTCGGTAAAGCTTTACTTCGCCTGTGCTATCATCTTCCGAGATTGTAAAGCTTGATGCGCCAAAAACTGTCTTGTACACACATAATCATTTTCTTCAGTGCACTCCAGCTAGCACTGCATGTTGTACTTGTGAAGTGTTTGTGTGCACGCACACTGTATGCAGAAAATGTGGTGGGACGGCCATGTGTATACATGACATCATCATGACGTTTAGCAGGTGTGAGGCAATCTGATGCCGTGATTGGCCTTCGACTTTGGGAATTCCCCGTCTTCACACACACACGCAGTCATAATGTACATACAGAATGTGTCACATACACACACAGCATTGTACAGACCATATTCTAATTCAAGCTTTCCATACAACACACACCCATACGATAACCACATACCAATCCACAGACGATCTTGATACAATCGCAAGCTATATAAATTTACAAATTCAAACATCTACAATTAATGGGAAACACATTCTTGATATTGGATTGCCGGATTTCCTTGGCGAAAAACATCTTCTTACCCATAAAGGTGAGTAATTCCCTCACACACAATATCAAGTTATCAGTATTGATTGAAATATGATGGGTAGTCCCACATGTGCAAATTAATGTCTTTATTTTATGCCTTCTTTTATGCCTACTGATATAACGAGATATCGGCTATAACGAGGAAAATGACTCGGTCCCGACCATCTCGTTATATCGAGTTTCCACTGTATTCTTTACACCTTTTTCGTATAATGGACAGTGGCGAACCGTGGGTCAAGACATTGGGGGGGGGGGGGGGGCACCTCGTGGAAAAGTAATTTTGAGGGTGTGAATGCTTGTGCGTGCGTGCACGTGTATGTGTGTGTGTGCGCGCGTCAGCCTGCAAACTTAATGGAGACTGCAATAAATAACGGAATGTGATACATTCCACAGTGCAGTCATTGAGCAACATTGCCGGCAATTACTGGCAACAACATCAGGAGAATTGCATAACAATTAAATCCGAGCAAGCTTGAACATTTTGACATTTTAAAGTCCTAAAACTGCCGTTTGTAGCTATATATATATTTTTTTTTTCGCTTTGGAAATTAAGGGGGGCGCACCGGGCGCCCCTCCCTCAGATCCGCTGCTGGCAGTCAAGGGTGTCGGTCATGTTCATGATTGGGGGAGGTATGACCAGCGAGGGGGCGTCGAAAAGACAAGCGGGGGAAGGATGTTCACAATCTGCACTTAAGAGCATCCCCTAATTGTTTGTGTTTGTGTGTGTGTGTGTGTGTGTGTGTGTGTGTTTTATATACATGGAAAAGTTAGGAAATAGCAAGTCTTATCATTGGCAATGCAAGGCATTTTAATGTAGACTAGTATATTAATATGTAAAGCAACAATGCAAAATCAATGATTGCTTTGATATAACGAAGCGTAAGGTACATTCTACATCACATTGCGCAACATTGCAGCGACTCTCTGTGCCGTTCGGATGTTCTGAGTACACTGCGCACATCCTGCTTATATTCAGAATGCCAACCAGGAATCACGCTGAATCACAATCTTTTGTCGGCTCCGGGCTTTTTGAACAATGTTTCACACTATATACCTCTTTGATTATTGTTTAAAAAAATCTTAGAAAAATATCTTATTTCTTGATCACCCTTTCATGTCGATGTCAAAAGCTGTTGAATAACCCTTGAACTACCATTTTAGTAAGTTTTTTTTTTTTTTAACCCAGCGGATTGAGGAGGGGGGGGGGGGCACGTGCCCCCCGTGCCCCCCCCCCCCCCCCCGTAGTTACGCCACTGATAATGGACACATCAAAATGAATTCAGCTGTTACTATTCGAAACGCTTGTCACACTGCCTGTGTCTCTTCTCTCTCTCCCCCACAAATCCATGTCTTAGAAATTTAGGAAATGTGTAGTGTGATTACAAGTCAATCATTATGATCTGTTCAAATTAATGTCTGCCCATGCCCAATAAATGTTGCACACCGGAGTATATTTCACAAACAGTTGTGAAGAATGGCAGAATTTCATTCCCATTCGGACATGAAATTTTTTTTTAAAAAAAGTTATGCAATTCAACGATCCCACACGAAATAGTGATCTCATTATTTTGCAAGCATGGATGTAAGTTTAATTAGGCGATGACAATATATCATCGACTCTTGTCTTCCTACAGTTTGCTCATGAAAAGTACCATAGAAATCATGCATGTGGTCGATTATAGCTATAGTCAAACGAATGCTCCAAAACTTTCTCTTTGCTATGTTATCACATGTCCATTTTCAAGAATACTGATATCTATTTGTTTTATACTAATTCCAAAAGTGAAATGAATTATTTTGATGACTGGTGAACACATCATTGAAAAACTTGTTAGCCCGTGATGTAAAGGTATGTAATTTTGACCAATGTTTGAGTAAAAGCAAGAAGCGTTTGTGTCCGAATATAATGAAGCTTATAGTTATTGCTCTATCTATTTGATTGTCGGATTTCCTACGTGTACGTAACCTTGAACACAGAGCGTTGTTGATCTTTAGATCAAGCGATTTTTTTATTATGGGAAAGTACATAAAGTATTATATTCTGAGATAGGTATTAAAGAAAAAAATCCAAGAATAAGCACCGAATTAATCTGTGTTAAATAGAAGCCATGATAAATCATTAATATAATCATATCATTTATATAATGATTATCATTTTTTTAATTTGATTTTCTTATGATTACATATGGCAATGATTCTGGGTCTCTGCCACATATATTTATGTAAATCAAAATGATAGCTATAATCGATGTGTAAAAACAAATATAAAACAAAAGCAAAACATAAACATAAATAGACAGGAGAAATTACTGCCTGGCATTTAATCATCTCAGGCGTTGCATTGATCTAGAAATGAAGTTTTGTAAAACAAATGGTTATTGCTTAACGAGGCGCAACAGTTACCAAAGAAAAAAAAAAGATGTTAAAATCAACAACTGTATGATGATGGCATCGTCGCCTAATCTTATGCATGTATGTTTGGCTGATTCCAACACATTTTGTACAAACGTGAGAAATTAAACTTCGATACTAATCGTCTCTTCTAATTTACATTAATCTAAATAAGTTTTCGCTCTTCTTTTACTTTGTAATGTCTCTTATTAAAAAAGAAAGAAAGAAGAAACCCGTCTTAATTGAACATGAATCCTTGGCTTTTTTTCCCCTTGTGATGTCATAACATATTCATAGCCATTCACTTATCTGTTCTGATGATTTACTTTCTCATTTTCAGATTGATGAAAATTGAGAATCAAAATGTAATTCAGAATATTGCTTAAACTTATATCCCATTTCGAAAGAACGCTGCAGGTTTATCCGAAATTAGACCGTCCTCTTCAAAAGTCACTGATCAAAATATACATGAATCAATCAATCATCAACATATTGAGGATTATATATATATATATATATATATATATATATATAATTACTATTATTGATATTACTATTATCATTATCCTTTGAAAATCACAAGCTCAACAGAAATGAGCTTTTAGTAAGACGTCATTTCCCTGTGTCTCTTTGATCATGATGCCGATGTGGATGATTGTGTATTCGGAATGTCGATCTGTTTGTAAACGATATAAGTTATTAAAAAAAAACCACTCTCTCTGTTATCCCCTCTCCTGGGACTCATCTTCGCCGAACGCATGAAGTATCGCGTCATTTCATCCTGATCACGTTAAGAATACATTTCTTGGCCGAGGTCATCTTCTTTTTACTGCTGGGATGCACTTATTGGTCATAAAGACAACAAACGCAATGAAAGAAATGCACTGTATGAGAATCACATCTATTCGTGTGGCAGAGAATGGTTGTCGACACTCTTTTTCGAAAATTCGGAAAGCTAGCATGCCAATGTCGATTCCTTTTTGGTCATTGCGGAGTAAATTTTCAGGAATTCGCCAACGAGTCTGCTCGTTACCGGGAAATGACAGATTTGCGCAGACGGTTGATCGTGATGTCTTTGGCGGGGGATTGCTTCTGGCGGGAATCCCCTATACTATTTCGTTATGTTTGGAGCCGTGACAAGCTCACTTTATGTACATGTCTTCAGCACGGTCAATCACTTGTAATGCGTGAGCGTGAAAACAAATTCATAATTCATAATTGCCATATGAATATATCAATGATAAAAGAAGGAATACACCTACGCCATTGATAATTAGGTGTCTATACCTTTTGGGTATTTTTTTTAAAGATAAGGAACAAATTAAACAAGGAAAAGATTGTGTAGAATATGTATATATAATACATATATTATATATATATATATAGATAGATAGATAGATATACGTTCATACTCTCCTCAACCAGCAATCTCTCATCGTCAAAAAAAAACCCTGAAAATCTAAAAACTCACTTTCTTCATTAATGATCCAATAGTACAGCGCATTTCAACATGTACGTCTATGCAAAATGTGCTATATAAATATATTACTATCATAATATGTAAACATTTATGTTTTTATATGATTATGTGCCATAATCTGGGTTCGGGTATTAAAAAGAACTTTAAAAATTACACAGAACTTTATAGTGAAAAATCAATGAAGCACAATATTCATCCAAATTCGCTTAATTTTCATTCCTTCGTTTGAAAGGACGAAGAGTTTTATCCGACTGGGAAATATTATCGTCATATCTATATATATATATAGAGATATATATCGTCAATGTTACATTTACAACGGGTCATAATAATATGTCTGTATGTATATCACATAGGTATATTGTATACAATTAGGCTCGATATTGGTTGTGGTCTCCATCGAGGGGTCGGGGCCACTAAAAATAAAAGTCGGGCCACCTGAAATTTGTGAGCCTGTCGATTGTTTTAATGTGTTATTGTTATCCAGAAAAAAAAAGTCTCAGTGTTACATACCTGCGTGTATTTCAGCTAGCTGCCCCGACCGCGGTACAAGATAGTCTTCACGGCCGAGCTCAGCATATTTTACGGCCAAATTCGGACAAACCATTTTCTTGCTGTCTTTCCTCTAAATCTTATTTATCCGATAACAGAAGTAGGTATAACCATTTTACTATAATACAGATCTTTTATGAATATACGGAGTCATTGAAATTTGTGTTTATGTCTCTATTGAATATCAAATATGAACGTAGTTATCACAACGTGGCATTTTGAAGCCCTTAACCTGGAGGGTGCCAGGTAAAAATGTCAGAGGTAGAAATGTCAGAAGTTAAAATGTCAGAAGTAAAAATGTCAGAGGTAAAAAATGTCAGAGGTAAAAATGTCAGAGGTAAAAATGTCTGAGGTAAAAATATCAGAGGTACAAATGTCAGTGGCAAAAATGTCAGAGGCAAAAATGTCAGAAGTAAAAATGTCAGAAGTAAAAATCTCAGAGGTAAAAATCTCAGAGGAAGAAATATTAGCAAGTAAAAATGTCAGAGGTAAAAAATGTCAGAAGTAAAAATGCTTTTTCAGGAGAAGGCACGGGAAGCGCGTGTTGCGAGAAGGGTGTCAGAAACATGAAAAAACATTCTCTGGCACCCTTACCTCGGCTCTTACATTTCTGCGCCTAAACTTTTACCAATGACATTTTTATCTCTGGCATTTTGACCACTGACATTTTTACCTCTGACATTTTTACTTCTGACATTTTTACCTCTGACATTTTTACTTCTGACATTTTTGCCTCTGTCATTTTTACTCTGACATTTTTACCTCTGACATTTTTACCTCTGTCATTTTTACTCTGACATTTTTACCTCTGACATTTTTACCTCTGACATTTTTACCTCTGACATTTCTACTTCTGACGTTTTTACCTCTGACATTTTTACCTCTGACATATTCACCTCTGACATTTTTACCTCTGACATTTTTACCTCTGACATTTTTACTTCTGACATTTCTACCTCTGACAATTTTACCTCTGACATTATTACACCGAACCTAGCGGAGTATACCTGCCAATGTTCACATACTAACTATGAAGGTTTATGATCATTTTGATGCTTTATCAAATCATTTCGATTTTCTAATATATTACTCTCTTAATTTTTAGTCACGTTACACACATGGTAAATGACGAAATTTGCAATGAGTAATTGCGTTATTTTCATGTTTGGTCATATCATTTCACAGTTTTAATTCTTTTTCAGGCCACCAAAGAATGTAATTTGACGTTTTTTGGTGGCACGAAAGGGGCACGAAGAGAAATTTGAGTTAATGTCGAGCCTTAATGCACATGTACCTGTGCATATCACAGTGTCTTTTCTTTTTGCTATGCAGCAATCATAGCAATCATAATATCATGTTTTAGACCAGAGAAATACACACACAAAGTTCTGGAGTTATTTATCAACGTTACAATCTCTAAAATTCCAAATCAGCGTAAAGGTGCAATCACACATCGCCGGTTTAGATGGCGGTTCAGCAAATCGCCGTGCTCCGCCAAAGACAGTGTTTACACCGTACAGAAACCGTGGTCATCCGTCACCCATCCGCCATGAACCCCGAGAACCGCGGGGAACCGCCAGAAAAATTAAACATGTTTAATTTTTCGTGGCGGTCTTGGCGGTTTGAAATGGACCGTGTTCACATCGCCGTTCATCGTGTTAAGAACGGCATCCTCCGTGTTTGCACCGCAAGATCCGTGATAATACATTGTTAACACCGCCATAATTTTCAAGCGAAAAGAAATAATGAACTTAAAAGAGAATAATGGCTCCGGCGACACTTCGTGGCGGAGCAATAAAAAATGGAGAAAAAAAGCAAAGATGAACCCATAATGCAAGATCGGGCAAATATACTGAATGCTACAGTTTCCTTACTTCTTTAACACATATCAGTAACAAATAAAGTTTAATGTTCAAAAAGTTGTTAGGTGCGATGTTGAATAGTACATCATTTACATTAAAAGGTAAGTTCATAATCTTATCAAAGCTTAACAGCTTTTAAGATGGCCAGCAACGTGTTACACACAGAAGACTTATGTAAATATGTTGGGTTCTGCTTTCGTGATTATGTATGCCATTTTTGTAAGACTGCATGTTGATACAGATAATTGTTGAAACTTAAGAGAGTAGAGGGAAAAGCAATGTTGAAACTTGAAAAAAAAAAACATCATTGTTATGTTACATGAACCTGTAAGTAAAGAGGAAACTATGCACATGATACTATATATGTTTCTTTGATAATGTATAATGTACATAATATGTTTTTTTATTGACTGTTGTTAAAGATATTATTATCATATTATCATCATTACCGTTCTTATATAGCGCATAATACCTTTGGCAAGGTCTCTATGCGCTTTAGAGGGGGAACAAAAAGATAAACAAGAAAAGGTAATTTCAGAAACAGTAACATGCTGCATAAATCATCATCTACAATCACTATGTTACTATTTTAACAGTTAAGTATTTAAAAACATTTTGGACTTATTGATGGAACTTGCATGTTTTATCACTTGGGATGCTGTTCCACAGTTCTGGGACGGCATAAACCACGTTTGCCATAGTAGTTTGTCGTAATGGATTGAGGGTATCACATACAGATTCCCCTTACGATTTCGGAACTCTCCTAGGCTCATACTTCACAAGAAGCTGTGAAAGATAAGAAGGAGCAATTTTGTGAAACCATCGATAAACAAGCAACAAGATCTTAAATTCAACACGCGAAATAATTATGTGAAAACTTAATTAAGAAAGAATTAAAAAAAGAGAGATGTTGAAACAAGCAAGTACTTGTACATCACTTGATAAATAAAGCTACAAATGAATAGGAAACTTTGAAAACTATTTTAGATTCTGCTTTGATATGCATGTCTTTTTGATGACAGTTAATACGGATATTTTAAAAATTCAAAGAGAAAGAGAAAAGTCACGTTGAAACTTGAAGATAATCGCTTGTTGCATCACTTATATCAATCTGTAAAACACAGGGGATTACAACGTTTCATAATTTCTTTAAAATTGTGTTTACCTAACAAAGCAAAACGCTCCTTGTTGAAACCCATTGAAGACAAGTGAAAGGGCTCTGATTGCATCCAACTACATGGGCTTGGTATGGACTCCTCCACCTTCCGGGACGATACGTGTTACTACCGCGTCAATCCGCGTTTGCTCCGTGTTCAAAACGTGTTGAGAACGTAGTCAAAGTGCTTTCCGCCATCATTGGGACACGGTTCACGGCGGTTTGAGAACCGCCATGAACCGCCATCTAAACCGGCGATGTGTGATCACACCTTAAGAATCGTAAGTCATGCCGATGATGTTTTGGGCGAACAATATGTTATGTCACCACTCTGTTACGCGGAAATTTCACAATTTCAAAGCAGGTTATAATGTACATGTATAATCTACGATCTATAATTATGTACAAGACCGCGTATGCATTAGTTTGAATGCGCCTGTATACAACACAGCTGTGTGTGAGAACTATGTCGCCTGACAGATTCACCTTTCTTTATTGTTTGTTTTAATATCTGCATGTACACCGTGCTTTCGCTGTTCACGCCTTCGTGCTATGATTGTTGCCATGGAAACAGACACGTCGAGTGAACTTGTCTCATCAATTTTAAATGAGCCGTTGGGAGTTGAAGTTATTGTCAAGGGCGGCTTTACACAAGTGGCTCACGGTAACCAGGCGTAGCTTAATTATCTCTTTGTATACTATAGGGATCAGCCATTTCTCGAAGGCAACGGATTAAAGAGTTTATACACCAGAAATACATAATTATTAGAGGGGAGATTTTATACATAACATAGATATATAGACTGCTATTTTCGTGTCATAATCAAGCCTTATCAGTTATGTTGGTAGAACTTAAGTATTACTGTGAGTAGATGATAGGAAGATTTAGTTAGATTCATTCTTGTTGATTTGAGATACTGGCGATAAAAGCTGCTGAAAAAACAAGGATAAAGAAGTATAGGATATTCTTAATATCAATTTCAAGAATATTCTCTGTTTATGTTTAACATGAGGTATCACTGAACAAGTTAGATTCGGCTCTGTCTGATGGCGGCCTCACTTTGAAATATTTAAAAATGGTACCTGGCCCATTTTGCGATCATACTCTTATATCTTGGACGTAAACTGAGACTATGCATGCAGGGGCCTGGGTCACAACAGGTATTAGATGGTCGCTGTGATTAACATCAACTTTTTACTAACGTCGTGAGGGGAACACTTGAGATCGTGTCAAAATCTTGACTTCACAGGATCATATTTCGTTTTTGTTTTCTTTCTTTTGTTTATTTTTTGTAGCTCTAACATTTCGTTGTGAACTCGTGGATGGCATGGTATCGTGGAAACAAAACGTACATAACAGGACTTACCATTCTGATTCCTATATGTTGTGTCTCACGTTTTAAGTTGTCTTTCGATGCCTTTATCAAGGAGGTAAAGCCTATCAACTCCGTGCTTTTGTTATGTAGAGGGCAAAGTGGAAACAGCAACAGAACAAACTTGACAATACGACAGTAAAGATAAAAGCGATAAGATTTATCAATGTTTTTACACACTTTGTGATCTGGACACTATCTTTGACTATGACGGATATGTATATTGTATTATGTACTATGATTGTGTATGCCTGAAATCTATGGAATGTCGATCACCATATTGAACTCGCAGACTGACGCGTCTCGCCCATGTCATCACGCAGTCCTCAGTCATACACTGTACTCAGTAATCATTACTGATAGGCATGGTCATTGACAAGTATGGCTGCCATTACAGTATCAAGCAGTGTATCGCGCTCAAGCAGGTTCATACATTTTCCCCCTTTTCTCTCCTAAACGGGAAATAAGTGTATTGCTGACTGTTTTATTCAATTACATTTGTTCAAGTAATTTAATGATCATCGAGGTTGTTAGGCTGCATATTGTTATGTACCGTTGATTATGTTTGATTTTCGTGGAAAGTTCAGAAGGAAAATCAAACTAAACCTGAAAAGTAATTAAGACTGAAAGTGAAACTTAAACTACGATTGACAGGACAGAGTCGACCAGAACAAGGTATATACAGCATTAAACCATGATTAGAAAGTTACTTCCTCCTTGTAAAGGGAGTAATAAAAATAATGATATAATGCGGTATATTCAAAAGTGGAACTGTATTGAATGTTTAAGTTAACTTTATTCAAATTAGTAAAATCACACAAATGCACAAAATAATGAAGCATTGGTAATTTCATCAAAGTAGGAAGAAAATAAATCTAAAATTCTGTGAAATTGAATTGTTGGATGTGCTAATGCTTCCAAAGTGAAATAGGGATCTCGGGTCACATAAATACGGAAACATAGATGCTGATGACGTTACCCCCCCCCCCTCCTCCATGCACAAGTTTGCCAATATTTACTTGATGTTTTCCTCTTTCTTTTTCTTCTTCCATATTATTATCTTTTGATACTATGGAGTTCAGACCCCGAAAACATTTTGATTTCGTTTTAATTTCATTTATTTTCTGTATCCAACTAATGCAAAACTATAAGTACAAAGTAACAATATTAATTTGCTAGAACAGATCAAAAGTCATATACAGATGATACATTGAAGTAAGCCGCAAGAAAAAGATACATAAAATAAATGTCAAATTACCTCAATAATTTATGTGCACAATATGCATGTTTGAATTATTATGGAAGTTGTTATCAAGTTATCTTGATCTCACACTATTAAATGCATAAAGGTTACTCTTACTTCTTCCGCATTCCAAGCTGATATCGTATTCATGAAATTAAGAAGTAAAGCGGAATAATGATTTACATCAATAATTGAATTAATATAGGAGTACAGCGATGATAGATCTTCCCTCCCTCTCTCCCACTCTCTCTGTCTGTCTGTCCATCCGTCTGTACTTACATGTATACATACACAAAGGCTTACAATATGAATAGAGGGAGAGAGAGGGAGAGAAAGAGAGAGACAAGTAAGAAAAGAGAGAATAAAATATGCAGTGATTATTAACACACAAGTTTACAGAGCAATTATGTGCACACTAAGTGTATAGGATTATAGATATTATATTTCAGAGTGAGCGCATACATATAAATCATGTACATGCAATTTAGTTTACATCTTCCCTTTAAGCTTTGCTTTTATCTACACAGCATATTAAAGAATACAGTATGTACTTTAAGATACGATAATGTTCGTGTATAAATATATAACACATTGTACATATTCTTTTTAGGTACTCTTAAAGTTTTTATTCATATTTTGATAAAAACACTGATAACTTGTCGTTATTAGTAATTGGCTGGAAACTTTTCTTTTTCGACATAACTCACTTCATTAAATTGACTAGAACATGGAATGGTATTATCCCCTACATAGAATGATACTACTTTTAAACAGTTCAACGTATGACGTTACCCTTAGAGAGTAACAGAAAGAGGTGAAGTTCACATTCAAAAATTAAGCAGATCACCTAACGAACCGTCTTGATAGGAAATTGGATCTATATCAATCATTTTAGACTAAAAATGGATAAACACGCACGTCATGATAATATCAATTGAAGAATTGAGTTCAAATGATTATTGCTATAAAAAAAAATATTTTGTCTCTCTTTGGACACGGAAAAATAATAAAAAAACGTATATTCTGATAACATATACAGTAAATAAGTAAGTGATCATAAGAACCAAAGTGGGGGACCCTAAATCGAAAGCACAACTTGCATTATTAACGCCCCTGCAAATTGAATACTAGTAACATCATAGTGAGACAATCAAAAACATTAAAATAACAGAGTATATACCAGAATGGCATAAAAAAGCATCAACAGCAACAACTGAAACTGAAGCACTGGGCCGCCATTATGAGAATTCACCAAAGAGCTGGGAAGAGAAGATAAGAATAGAGGGAATAGATAAGACGAGTTGAGATGAGAGGGAAAAGAATATAAATGATATAATTTCAAACATAGTAATTTTGTAGTAATCCCTGATATATTCTTGACATGTCTCTTAAAGGTAATCAAGGTAGATATTTCTTTTAAAAATGTATCAATCCAATGAATTTCAGAGTAGAGATCCTGTATATGTATATATTTTGTTAGCAGAGAACGTTCTATTTCAAAGGTTAATACTATGAGTTTGACTGCCTTGTTGTGTAATTGTTAACAAATCTATTTTTGTTAAATTATTTCAGATAATATTATTGGAAGATCATTATAATTGAATTTATGAATGACCTGTCCTAAATGAAAAATCAGACACATCATGAATTGATAATTTTATGATCATGAAACAAAGGATTGGTGTGTGAATAAGATTCGGTGTAACAAATAATACGGAGTAGCTCTTTTTTCAATAAATTAGTTCTATCAATCAAAAGTTTTCCTAGGTTGTCTCAGGTCAAAAGTCCGTATAATGTTAATGATGAAGAATTTGAAGTGCGATGAAGATTGCAAAGAAGAGAACGAGGAAAATACTTTTTTAGTTTATAATGACTCCAGAATTTCTGGATATAATTTTACAAATAATTATGCTGTACGCAAGGAACTCAAACATGCATTATACACATACCAGCTGGTCTCAGAGTGATATCCTAACGTTCTTCAAATATATTGCCATATCAAAAGAAACCAAATTCCAAACCAATGGAGTGAGAAAAGAAGTTATTTTCCCCTTCATTTAACGTTTCTAAATGGCAAAGACTACTTCTTGGCTTCGTCTGTAACAATGATAATTCTCTTAGAATTCTCATTTTAGTATCTAATCAGCACATTTTTTTTTTTTACAGTTGTTCATACATTTTCCTATTTTATAGCTCAAGCCCTCAATTTAGACAATTTCTCATTAATACTTTATAATACAATATACCACAAGAAAAAAAAAAAGATATCGTAATGAAATCAGTCCGGATATATAACAGTTACAGTGTATAATCTCCGATTTAGATTTCTGTGGCATCCAGTGCAAATTGAATGATGATAATAATAATCATATAATGAAATGGTTTTTAACATTATATTTACAAAACAAATCATTGTCAAATATATCTTTAAATCAAACCTAAAACTATACGTTATCATCATGCAGCACATGATAACGATAATGATAATTTACGTTTTTACCACACTTAAACAGAGTTTCTAAACACCTTTATATACCATCATAAATCATACCACATTATACACATAATCTCACAGTATTAAACATAACTACAATGATTTACTTTACTCAATGTACTTGAATAAAAACAAAATTACAGCATCAAATACCAGACAATCATAATCTCATACAGAATAGCACATTAAAGTTTTTTTTTAATAAATGATCAGTGTCTTATTGTATAATCACATGAAATTCGTCATGTAAAGTGAAAAACGATTGTTTTGTTGTTTGTCTTCCTTTTCCATAAATTTCCACCAGTAACAATATTTATTCTTAACAGAAGAGAGTAATCTATTGCTGTTATTATTTGATACAACTCTGATGGCTTCGAATATTTCCGCCTTCTTTTTCTTCCCAATTATCTTTATGAGAACATTGCAAATTTTATTTCAGCTTCGCTGTCTTATTCATTTCGTTTATTTCGTTTCTTTTAGTTTTGTTTCTTACTGATATCATGGTTGTATTTGCACTATTCTGCAGATAGCATCACAACCAGACTGCTAGAATTGATATTGGTTGGGATGCTACCGTTATCGATATGGTAACAATAATTGTATCTACTAGTGTTTTCTTGTTTTATAGAAAACTATATACTGTGTATTCAAATCTCGGTCTTTGTATCGTCGTAATAAGAATTGTAATAAGAAAGCTGTTTGCAGAGCCCTATATGATAGGAACCCTACACATTCAACTTGACTATGCAATGATTATGAGCGATGGGGCAAGTAACATTTTTTTAAAAGATACCGTTATCTTGGAAATGTGATTTGAAACCTTATAGAACAATATTTTAATTATTGTGTGCTCTCTTCGAGGAATCATGATCAAACTATTGAATCCCTGCATATACATGCATGTATACAAGTAAGCCTATATTATGAGTTTGAGTTTGAGTGTATTAACGACAAAACATGATTTACATGAGAATATGGATACACAAGGTTCATACATTTGCATGAACATGTGTGTATGATACATTATGAATGCAATAAACAAAAATATAATATATACAGGGACTGCACATGCATAGGCCTACATAATACCTTGATTAGTTAGAGAAAAAAGAAGTTATTGTGAATCCACACAGGAAACTCTCAAACTTCAGGGCCCCATGCATGGAAGACCATGTTTATTTCGTAAATGACTTCCCTGACGAAGGATTTGAAATAGACAAATACCGTGGCAATCAATAGGCCTAAATAAATTTCAGACATGACCCTGCTTCGGAGTCTGGTTACAGCAAGGAAGAAACCATGAGTTCACGGACAAAATGTGAACGGTATATATAATTAATAGTAAATGGATGATTCATATACGATGGGACTAACATTCTAAAATCCCATTAACTATTTGCTGATTAGAAACTCTTTAAATATGAAATGATAAATCGACAGTTGTGGATCTGCGTTGATAGGCCTATACCTTAGGCACGGAGTAACAGTCCTTATAAATAACACAATTAGTGCATCACATCATGTCGTATCGAATATGTCTTCCTTCATCAACGTTCATATTCATTAGCATGGTTTTCGTTTGTATGACAGTAAGGTAGGCCTACATAGTGGTTGTCATAAGTGTGACATAAGTACGTTTCCCTGAACACCATCGTACATGAAATACAATTTCTCATTCAGCTCGTCAGCCAAAACCTGAAACGAATACATGTATGTACTCTGATGCCCACCAACCCCCGGGCTAAGTTAAATTGTCTTCATTCACCGCGTAAGAAATCGTTAACATGACATGCATGCATAACACATGTGACGAATATTTAACTATTATAGATTTGCCTCAGTTCTGCTGCATTCTTTATAATCATGGTTGCCGATAACACACAACGCAGGCCAACCAGCCAACTCGAGCTCGCAGCTTTGTAAATGCCCTTTAGGACGTGACGTCACTGTGTGTTTATTATGGGATATGCTCATGAGCGGCGTACAGGCACACACACAGCGTGCTGTATGCAGTGATGAAAGCAAAAGCCGTGTGGTGTGTGTTATGTGTATTCAAGTGCGCAGCAGCAGAGCAGCCGGCGAACACGAGCCAGCAATAATACAGAAAAGAAAGCACGGGGTCCCCGTTCAAACCAGAGAACTCCGCATTGGTTTGTGTGTGTGTTCTATGAGTTCCGTATATGAAAACCCAGAGCCAAAAGGCTTCAACGTGTGACACTATTGTAATTATATAGAACTCATTCGTAGCGACAACGAGCAGGAGCTCGCAAAAAGATTACCGAGCCCACAGACAGCTTGCGGTGTGGTTGTCTGGCCGTAGTTCAACCAGGGATTAACGTTGGGTTTGCCCCTAGCCAACGAGCACGAATTAGTTTTGGAAGGGGAGGATCTGGCGGTCTTAGATATCGGAGCAATGGACGAGGAGGAGCAGATAGACCAGGACGACCAGCAGGTTTACGCAGCTGAAGAGTTGAAACAGAAGAGAATGAGGAAGGTAAAAAGAAACAGGGGCAGTGAAACTCATCGCCTATTCTTACTCCTACCACACAACTTCAACACGTGGGATCCTGATTCAACATACCGTTCATCCATGTATACTTCCATCCCGTTCACACGTTAATTCATTCCGTGCAACATCCCTCTCCCCCGTGGGAAGGTGTTACGCAATTAACCCCCTTTTCTAATCTCGTTCCATTCTCTCTTCCTCTCTCTCCCTCTCTTTCTCTGCAGGGAAGGGTGGAGTATCTGGTCAAATGGAAGGATTGGTCGGATAAGTAAGTTTCTTTCAGAGTAGCGTCTTTATAACTTTTGCATCTTTACCTTTTTTATATCTGTACCAAAACTTTCATTGCATTATATGATAGTAGGCCTAATGATTATAATTATGATTATAATTATATTTATATTTTCGTTTATGAATATGAAATTGTGTCTAGTTTCATTGAATTCGGAAAAAAAAGAAATTATGAAACGTCATCCGATCGAAGAGGAAGTTGTCACAGTAACTATTATAATACATGTACTTGTGCGAATTTGAAGAGAAGATTGAATGACGTGGCATTTAGATCTTCCATTACTTACGAATCTTTTAGGCCTACTAAATTTCTTTTCTTTTTTCTTTTTCCCTTTTCGTTGACATTCATAGGTTCAAGAAAACGTCATTTACATCTTAGACTCTTTTCTTTTTGCAGATATATTAAAACGATTTGTATAAATGACTTTTAATGGTAATGATTTATGTATGCGATTCCATGTGCCCAATCATTTTCTCATGACAACCTCTGCCATAATTATATAAAACTTCCATTTTTTTTATTTTACTCTCTTGTTCTTTTTCACTCATTTTGGAGTGACCTCAATGATCACTCGAAGATTTTGGAGTGATCCCTGAGGTCACTCTAAAACGAGTGAAAATGAACATTTTCACTCAAAATTCACTCTAATTTCACTCTAAATTCACTCTTTTTTGTATTCACTCCTTTAAGAGTGAATATTTTCACTCGATTTTTTTAGAGAGTAGATTTAACTTTTTATTTGCATCACTTTTAATCTTCTTACAACTGGCAAAGTTGACATTCACATTTTTTTAAAATCCCTTTTTCTTTCCGTCTTTTTTTTTAAAGACATAACACGTGGGAACCGGAAGACAACATTCTAGATTCGCGCCTGGTCGAGCTTTTTGAAGCGAGGTATGGCGTAAAACCAATTTTGTACATTTCATTATTACCATATTAATACTTCTACTACTGTGGTTGTTATTAATAGGGACCTATACAATAATTATTTATTAGGGTTGAGGGGAGCCATAAATCAAGAGTTATAGGAGGACATAAACAAAATCGACATGAGATTTTAATAAGTATTAATGATTATATTTCAAATACTTCACCATTATACGGGCTATCGATGCATGTATGGTGCGCTTATACATCAAAACAGTTGCAGTCAGTTCTGATATAACAATACCATATCCAAAAGCAAACCGAAAAACAAATCCACCTGGGCCCTTTTTTATGAAGGGTAATAATTGATTATATAGGCCCTAGTTGATTTCTATGATAAGTCTGTGGCAGCCTGTGTAGTAAGGAATTCCTAATCGATTATATCTTTTGATAAAACGGGACCCAGATATTTATGAATAATGTCATACTATGTCAATACGAAATACCTCTGGCGATTGTTGAGTGTACATGGATGCTAGCAAAATGAGTAATATATCCATTGGTGATTATATCTAATGTTTACCTGATAATGTGCAAGTGGCAGAAAATTCGAAAACCAGAACAGACACATTAAAATGTTAATCAGTTTTTGTGTATATGGCTACTTTTTCAAGAAAAAAAAAATCGGTCTGTTTTAAGTGCATATTGCGGTTTATGACTAATTGTGGATTTTTTTTTTTTTTTTGGTCTTCACTATTCGAAGGGCGCGGAGTGGAAATACGTTTCCAAGTTTTTGGTTGTACATTAATGTAAATGTATGTTATTACCCTATGGATATATCATAATGTCTATAATTTTGTTTGTTCATAGTATTTCGCTGTATCATCTTGTAAAACGCACGTGTATTATGGAACGATACAACTTCCTGTGTTGCGCGCTGATAAGCTTGAAGTATTTATAATTATTATAATCTTATTGACTTGCATAAATTATGAAGACGTGTAATTATGTTCTTATACAGACTTGCCAAGGAAGGTCCAACACATCTTATTTCAAGACGTGGACGAAGGGGTCGTAGGAAGGTGAGATTCTTTCCACTTATGCGTAGAAGTGTTCCCATTTTATGTGATCATTACCTTATGCAGTCAGCATAACAAAATTTTGATGCCAAATGAAAATGCTAAATTAGGGTATACGCATTTACGCTCCTCCAAATCCCATAGATATAACCAATATTAACAGATTCACTGTAGACCTAAATTCCTTGCGATTGGATGAGATGGACTTGCATATTTCTGAACTTATTCTAGGTATATGATGACTGATTAATTTGATGATATATAATATTAAAAATTAAAAAAACACACACACAAGGCAGCTACACGTCTAAGTATCCCACAGACTTTACAAATATACTATATTCTAGAGTGAACTTGTTTTGATTAGATTATATTGGTGGGCTGTGTTCTCATGCATACTGCACGGTGATTTTTTTATTATTATTTTAATGGGATAACGGTATATCGCGTATAATCATACCAATAAGAAAATTTTTACTCGAAGGCTTGTCGTACTGGTAATGACAAGAGACCATCCTTTATTATTTCATCTAGTGTTTGTGGTTGACGAGGGTTTCGTTCTTTTTCAGAGGTTTCAGTTTTCGTCATCCCATGTTTAATACAAGTGACCTTTGTGTATCAAAATTGATACTTTTGTGTATAGAAAAAACGTGTAAAAACGTGTAAAAAAACGATCATATGCTCTTAGCCAACAAAATGCTTTATGACATGGTCCTTAACTTGAATACGAAATATCCTCACCTCAAGGGCAATATTATTATGCAAGCCAAGTCTTTACTACACATTCAATTGTAACTTTTTTTTAAACTTAAAAATGAGCGACTATTTACGTTTTAAGCAGTATGAGTAAACATAATATTCGCGTATGTTGATTATTATGATTTATATTTCTCGAAGAGACTCATGTTCCAATTGTGATACCTTAGGTCCTTAACAGTATTAGCCTATATTCTGACATGAGCACTATTATCATAAAGATATTGTAAATATTATGAAAATTGATATTTTCAGAAGATATGACATTTTCATTTGTTATTATCATAAAGGGTTTCAAATAATGGGAAAATAATAGGAAAATATAATGAGAATGAGAATAAAGTATTGTATACATTTCCATATTGCTTTCATCTTGCGACTGCACTCAATTAATGTGACTTTTTTTTTTTTGCTGATGTTTGTCTGATTGTGGAGAATATAACCGAGCCCTTGAATTCAACCAGATTCCCTGCGAATTACACCGAAAAATAACTTCAGTTGACCGTTGTATATTAAGTCGTTCACACTCGCTTAATTTTAAAATGTTCTTATATCAAAATGCAGTGACTTCACAAAATATTAGCATATGAAATCAAGTATTTGTCTGCTGTGAGCTTAAGGGTAGGTGTTCAGAAGGTGTAGACTTTTATTTCTCAGAGAAAAGAACTTGAATGGAGAAATGTGCCTAAGGAAGGTTCGATACCTTCCCAACAACTTGCGTATTATGATAAGGCGAAGTTGCACACGTTCAGCGCGGGCATGCATTGTATACACACCCATGGCAGTCGTATTGTACTTTATAACTGATGTGTTTTCGTTTATGTTCTCGTCTCTCGGTTTAATGACACAGGCACACACAAGACACACACGTACTCATACATGCATACATTTATAAATATACATCATCTTGTATCATTATGTGTAATGTGTAGAATTATTCGAATCCCTTTGGAAATCCATTTTCTTCGCTCAGCTTTTCAGTTATTATTATTCGATACGTAAATGAAAAATTATCATCAGAGCACCAATTTACAATAATCAACCTACAGAGGGGATAATGAACACTTTTTATTTCAGATATGTTTACCGATTAGTTCTAAGCGATGGTTTCCTTTATTTCCAGTGGCGACCATTTCTTTATTTTCAAAGTATCTCTCTTGGGCTTGCTAACTTTAAATATATATATATATATATATATATATATATATATATATAATATTCCTTGTTCTATTCATTTCAAAACCTTGATTTGCTGAGCTGTTTTTTTTTTTTCTCTCTCTCTCTGTATTCATGTAAAACACTTTCCGAAAAAGGGCCCAATTATTGTTGCCTCATTTTCGCTCGTATTGCACATACACTTTCCACAATCTTGCATTACCCCTATAGCAGGCCGGGCTTTTTGGCTTGTTCTGTGGCCGGGGGAGATCTCGGTCGTCGATCGCGCAATCGCCCTGAAAAGTGGCACATAAATTACATCGCGTAATCTACCAAACTATAAAAGAAAAAAATTGAATTTTTCATTTTTTATATTAATTAATATGATTGAAATCATAAATTTTGCTCTCATTCAGAAAATAAAGCTAATGGCATCCTAATTTTTGGTGACATTATTCAATGTAGCATTCCTAACAATGTACTTGAAAAAAAAAATGTGGGAGACTTGAAAGTAAAAAGTCAGCGAGCGGCGCGGTCAAAAAAAAAAATCGCGCGGCAGAATGGTCGCAGAAAATGTCGAGGGGGTGGGGGTGATTCAACCCCCGGCCCTATAGGGTTTAGAAAATAAAAAATACACAAACAGAATTGCAGGGTAATTTCCACCGTGTGAGATGGTACAGAATCGATCGAGTCTCGGACTGCATGCGTGCCAGAGTATAAATCTGAGCATGCGCAAAATCGAACTTAATGCATTGTGGAGTCATCACAGGCAAAGTATATAAAGCGATGTAATTTTTCATGTTTGTTTTATTGATTTGTTTTCTCTTTTTTTTGGGGGGGGGGAGGAGGCATTTAGAGGAGAATTAGTGGGGCTTGGCAATATCATGTTGAAGGTCACTTTACATGCAATCTGTGTATAATAGACAAGCTTTAATACTAATTTGTATAATATGCAATTGTTCATAGAGATGCAGATAATAGTTAAACTGAAATTCTTTTCAAAATTATTTGAAGTACGTCCGGGTGTTCTGAATTTTTTTGGCTCCGTTGGTGTGCGGTACACCAGGAAGATACCTGTCTTGGATAAGTGTTGTCGTGGAAAGGACCAAGCAAGTCCCTAGAAGTGACGGTTGCTATTATCATCGTCACCATCATCACTGTCATTACTATTACCTGTTTTACAATAAATTGAAATGATAAGGAATAATACTCTCATATAAGCTGATTTCAGATTGCCGTGTGCAGTCAGCATACAGAATGATGACACAATTTGATGGCCAGCAAACTTGCATATTACAATGTATGTCCAAGCTTGCTGATACTGAGATTCAGGCGAGAAGCAGGGACTAGTGTATTTACAAAGCGGAAATAGTCTCAATAATAAATCTCTGTATGCCTACCTGTTGTATTTTTTTACTTAGTAACACTTTATGGATATCTAACCGTTGATCAATGTAATATTAAAGGCATTATTTGTCATTTGCAGATGAAACAAAAACCCAGCTTTAGTGATTCAAAATAGTTCTAAAATGTGAGTTGGGGATAGAAAAACTAATGAAATTTTGATAAGGATAATCAGTGTTACGTTTATATTGTTAAATGATATACAAAATGTGAACAAAAGATATAATATTGTTTCAGTAAAACCGTCTACAGTTATGGTTTATTGAGAAAAATGGCATATATCAGATCCTAATATTTTAGACTTTAGATTATTGCGAAATTTTTATATGGTACACAGGATGTCTTGTGATACAACTGACCTTCACTTTATATGCATCAGAATGATTGTAAAAACTAGAACGTTTTTCAAAGTCACTGCTCCCAATGGTATAAAACAGTACCTTCCACCTTCCTGCTTTAACCAAAATTAAAGTTGACGTCCAGATGACTTTCAGATTTTTACATTTGAACAACTATAAATTAGTTATACTGAGGACAGAGTTTCATAATTTGTGACAATTGGGATGAAGGATAAAAATATTTTCAACATTTAGAACAAATTGCAATGAACAAGGATGATGACATGGCAGAGTCACCATAAGAATGCACGAGTTGGAACTCAAGGAAGCAGAACAAAAGAAGAAGGCATGCATAAATCATACACAGGTGAACTCGCAAGTAAGCGGTATTGTAACGGTATTTAGTGGAACACTGTTTTCCATCATTGTGATTATTTACTATTTTTGTTGCCATGGTAAAGTGCATTGTTTCTTTTTTTTTATGACATCATTCGTGCATATACATTATATTGTACATGTATTTGAAAAAAAAAAACCTTTATCAGACGAGTGTAAGAAAAAATGAAAAAATTGTATCACTTTGGATTATGTCAACTTTTTCTTTTCTTTTTGATGATGGAAACAAATACACTATTGAATTGAATTGAATAATGGAATTACACTGCTACATTTCTGAAATATGTGAACCCCTATGTCATCATCCTTGTTCAGTGTAATTTGTTTAAGGTTTTTCATAGTATTGTTTTTCTACTCAAGAACAACAATAAATTCCACATATCTATACATGTAGCCTTTGATTTAAAATGTACTGCATGATGTGAAATTATAAAAATCGTCTGGAATGTCCCTTTAACGTTTGTAACCATTCACTCGTATTCACAGTCGTCATGCTGCATGGTACTTTAGTATATGATGGAGGGTTGGATATAAGATGATCTCGTAAGACGTCAGAGATACAGTTAATGACGTATTCCGTTTCATGAACAAGTGACCTTCTGATCCCCTATCACTCGCAATACATTCAACTTGAAAATTATTGTGGACTTTCATGATTGTGATATTGCAATTATATATACATGTATATACAATGTATATATATATATATATATATATATATATATATATATATATAGTTGGTGATCTTTCTTTCATCGAGCGAAAGTACATCATGATTCTTTTGTGGCGGCGGACAAGTTGACTGGCGATATTCGCCGGAGGAATTACCGTGTGAGAGAAGGTCCGTTTGAAATAAAGTTTGTATATATTAACAAGGAATACGATCAATGACTATTTCGGGCTAAAAATATGCTATACCTATTTTGAGAGCTGTGACTGTCTTGGTAGTACTACCAGACTACGGCCTTCTGCGATGGTTTGGTATAGCGGTCTTTATCAATCACCTCACTGTGGCATGTAGATCCATCATCTGAAATTTAATACACGAGTTATGTTTCATGGCACCGAGATTACGTTTCCTTGATGGAAGAAGTTGTATATTATGATTTGTCTCTTTACTGCAATAATGAAATGTAAATTAGGTACATGTTTTAAGAATAATGATTGTGTGTTACCAGCTAAGTCTTATCTCTACCCTTAAGGTGACTCAAGGTGACTCAAGGTGATCGATCTCCACCTGCTTACATGGAAGACCAAGTGTTATATTATTTCGCAAAGTCTGTAGAGTGGCAACAAATAAAAAAAGAAAGAAAGAAAGATAGAGAGAGAGAGATTAAAAATAAGTATTGTGCGACACAATATATCGTATCTTTTGATTCGTATTATGGCACTCCAACATAGCCGGTCTGAGGAATGTCATTGTATTTGTGTTACTTTCGAGACTACGTGTCATGTTCTTGTGTATAATTCACAATTAACATGCTATTAAAACGGGCGCTGTTATTGTAGCGCGCGTGGCTGTTGAGTATAGATAGAGACAGGCTTTGCTATACCAATGTCAATTAGCGCACACACGGTCATGCATGGCGGGCTGCTGACATTAAGAGAAAGTTCCCTGAATGGTAAATTTGTATGTTTTGTGACGTGTTTGGATGTGTTTACGCCCCCCCCCCCTCCTCTTTTCTATCTATCAATCCATCTCTCTCTATCTATCTCTGTATTACATTTATAGGTTTCGTTTCATCCACATAATTCGTATTACTTTTATAATCATTTCCCAAATCCAGTCATTCAACGGCAGAGGATATATGTCTATAATAAAAACTGCATCAACAACTCGTTTGTTCTTTTTCACAGAATATACTTCCAAACAGTTCGTGAAAACTACTCCTTCGCCAATGTATGATCCTAAGCTGCAGTTATATTTTGTTCGAAATGAAATTGTATGTGCTATGAATATTAGGTCTAACATCATCACGTTTGATCTCATATTAATCTTGATTTCTGAATCGATTTTATGCCATCATTTCACTGAGGGAATACCCAAATCAGATGAAATAGACTTTGCAAGAAACACACACATAATAATGCCTAATCACTATAAGGGTGACACATTTCCCATAT
This sequence comes from Diadema antillarum, assembly GCF_040938485.1. Taxonomy (NCBI): domain Eukaryota; kingdom Metazoa; phylum Echinodermata; class Echinoidea; order Diadematoida; family Diadematidae; genus Diadema; species Diadema antillarum. Next base: position 173,677 of record NW_027271055.1, read on the forward strand.
CAGGCAACTTACGCAAGCTATTATTGACGTCGGCAACGAGATCATCAAAAGTCAGAACCTCCATGATTATTATACGATTTTCATATCAAATCTGCGTGTAAGGTAAAGGAGAAATCCATTATGTGTAAGCCAGTTTGGAGTTGTATAGGCCATGTGCACATTTTGTATAAATGAGCTTTCTTTTTTTTTTGTCAGTTGGTATGGGCACTTCACTCGTTTTTCAATGTGACATAATGCTGTAAAAAGCTTGCCTGATGTGCCAATTCATGGAATTCATCAATCATGTTCAAACTATGTAAGAATGAACTTCCATTGTATTATGGACTTAGGTGCATGACCAGAATGGTTGGTCGATATTGAAGGCATAATTTACCATTTACAGATGAAACAAAAACCCAGCATTAGTGCTTGTAAAAATACAAAATGTGAACATTAATTATAATAAAAATGTTTCCAGACTAAACCCTCTACGGTTACGGTTTATTGAGAAAAATACAGATATCTCCATATTATATTTTAGGCTTTTTCGCGAAAATGGTGTATGATAAGATGTTTTGTGGTATAGTAGACCTACACATTATGCATTAAATATATCTTGAATTTTTTAAAATCACTGTACCCAAAGGTAAACAGGACCTTTAACACTTCGAGAAGCATCCATTTCATTATTTGCGTTAATTGAAGCGTTAACAAACTTTTTTTTTCCTAACATCGCCAAATACCAGACTTGCTGTCAGGTAGATGTGATGGCGATAGCACCATTTATAAGGACTAAAAAAAAGAAAGAAAGAAAGAAAGCGCAGTGATATTAATTTAATAGAATATTTAGTGAGTTTAAAGATGACTTCTTCCTCCGGAGCGTGAGAATGATTTCATGGTTTTAAATTTTTCATAGTTTTCATATTTTTCCAGTCTGCGTATGAGCTTAAGTGGCAATTTGTACTCTGCGCAGCGATACTATAGTAAACTATTTCAATGGGTTTGAAAGCGACATATTTCTTGGGAGTCGGAGAATGAATGTAGTTCATTGTATTTTGTGTATAGTGGAGTATTTGAAATAAATTGTTAGTCATTGTTAAAAAAAGAAACACACCAATAATATTATCTCAGGTGACTAAGACGCCTAATATTGAAACCCTGATAATGGTTAGCTGACGTCGCGTCACAGATGACAATCATGCTGTCATTATCGTTTTGATTATGCTGTCATGAGTTTGTAAAGAGAAGAAACTACATGTATTTCATACAACAACCATGCTGTGAAAATTCTTCTCTACCACTTTCCATGATATGCTGTTTTCAAATCATCATTGTTATTTTTTTTCTCTTTTGCATCCTGGTCTATTGTAAACTTCCTCATACAACGACTCAGGATCGTGTATAATCATACACAATCCTGGCATGAGAATTAAAAAGTTGTACTCGATTACCAGCATACAGTACTAGTATATAGTAAATAGCACTAGCAGTACCATTACAAGTATAGTAGTACAATAACAGCGTGATGACTGAGCATCCATGCGTCATGCTCTTGCATGTATGACTTGACTGTGAAGTAGGTAGTGTATGAAAGAGTGCATTAGTCCCTTATACTGTGTCTTGTGTTTCTTGTCTTTTATTTCTCAGAGGGTGTTATTGTTGTGATGTTAAGTTTATCATGTTTCCTGTGGCCCAACGGCATCATCTTGTAATTCTTCCTGGTTCGAGTTTGGCTGCTGCTGCTGCTGTTGTTGTTGTTGTTGGGTTGTTGTTGTTGTTGTTGCCGCAGTATATGTCTTATACCCTGTCTTGTACCCTGATCTCAGCGCCGAACTTCATACCATATAGCGTGTATAACCTACATACAACACTCAGAGTAATAATTATACGCCAATTTATAGGCCTACGGTAACATGCTTCTTCGCAGTTTGAGAAATTTGAGCTGCCTTGGTCTTTACACAGGAGTATAAAACCAGGAATATCGTGCAAATGTTGAGCTTTACAATATCAAAAGAAAGAAAACTAAGAGCAAGATAATATATAAGCAAAAAAGTGAAACTTTGTCGTGACCGGAATCACCGTACTCAACAATTCCCATAGACATTAATGTAGAATAAACCATTCAATGAACGGCCTTTTGGCGTGATTATTTGTTCATAGATCTCTCGATAGTAACATCATATAATGCTTAATAATTATGTAGTTGCTCCTTTTTCACCATATAACAGCTCGTTGGCATGCTTTTGACTATTTCTGAAATTGAAACACAATATTATACAAAGTCTGTAAATAATATCGTTGCGACCGAGTCATGTCATGTCATTAGATGCATAATTGCATTTGTACATTGACAGGTGTGCAGTGTAAAGCCGAAACAGAATTATGGTTCGTGAGGAAAGGTGCTGAGATTCCATGGTAACCAGTAGACTCCGCCCACGTGTGTGCTTTGGTTATTACCTTTGTAGGATAGCATTGCACCCACTGTGGTACACGTGTAACTGTTTTCGTCTCGGTGAGAACAGGGAAACTTTACATTTTCACCACCTTTCAGCACCTTTCCTCACGAACCATAATTCTGCTGATCCATCCAAATGTTGATCATCTCAGAGTCCAAGCAATACAAAGCCCACAAAGATCCAATTAATATCTTGCATGTTGCCGAGTTATTGCTCCTTTCTGGAGATCTGTATCTTTTTTTTCCGTGGTCGTTGGATATCTTTATGAACTTCAGGGCGAGAGCGTAGATGAAAGTTTGCGAGAAGCAGAAAATAACGTCGAATCGTAATTTCCTGTTTTTTCCCCCTGTACATTCTTTTTTCAAGTGTTTGAAACAACGAACAAACATCAACACGTACCAACGGTATTAAAATCACGAGTGGCCATTAAAGAGGAAATCCAGTCCAAATATAAGTTAATCTGATAAAAAAAAAAAGTTCAACGGTAAAAATATGACTGAAATCGGATGAAAAATAAGGAAGTTATGACATTTTAAAGTTTTGCTAATTTCTGCAAAACAGTTCTTGTACAGTGGATATGAATATGCCAATGAGTGAGCTAACCATGTCAAAACCTCACAATTTCCCATTGATCATGTTCAAAAAAATGACGAAAATTCAATGTTTCTGTCATTGAAGTCTGAAACATGGTGTTATTCCTGGTTGAATAACTTGAGAATCGTGATCAGTTAGATATGCGAGGATTTGAGCCTCGGGCATAATTGCGTTTGAATAAAAAACTGGAAATTTCAAAATTTAATGGACAAACTACATATTTATCATGGTAAGTTGTGAGGGGATAACATGCTCACTTTGCCATTTGCATATTCATATTGACCGTTCAAGAACTGTTTCTTGAAAAATTGCGAAACTTCAAAATGTCATAACTTATTTTTCATCCGATTTCGATCAAAATTATACTGTTGAACTCGTAATATTTTACTCTTTCTTATCAGACTAACTTATATTTGGACTGGATTGCCCCTTTAAATGGGATTAGTTTGGCTGGTATTAGCTCCGATTGGATTGCCACTTTGTTAGGAGTAGTCCAAGGGGGATGAGTTGGTTTTAGTTTAATGTCTCGAAGAATATCATAGTCGAAGAGTACCATGAAAACAGTTGTCACTTCCTCGGAAGTACAATACCTTTCTGTTTCACCTTGTATTCTATTATATGTATTTATAACAGGAATAAGAGAGAAGTATGTTTCTTAAACTAATGTCCTGCGTATGATTGCACTATTGGTCTGACTTGAGACTTGCTTCTCTTTTTACAATCTGCTCATTTCGTACCATTCCGTTTTGTTCAATAGTGTTTGTGTCCTCTGAATTAGTTTCGCACTCACATCATGCAGTTGTCGAAGGTGGTTGAAAGTTTCAGATATTCCCTATAATTAGGGCTGCCACTGAGATGATGGCTTAGTGGACAGGGATGTGGACACCCAATCAGGGATTCAGGGGATCGAATCCTCTGCAGTGAGAACATCTCTAAACGAAATGCTGTACTCGCTATGTCCCTCCTCAATTGGGTATGGGGTATGATATAGATATGTGCATGGCAATATTTGGGTATAATAATGATGACGTGTCATTCCGGGACAAGAATGCTGATACTGACGAAGCTTAACACAAATTTACCATTAAAGTTAATAGGCTCTTTCACTCTTTCTATGGAAGTAGTGTACGAAATCGAAGTTGTATGAAGTAATTTCAGGCGAAAGGATACCAAATGATATAGGAAGTCATTCACTTATTGCACTTATTTATTGCACTATTATATTACTTATTGCACTATATGCTATACTATAACAGCCAACTTGTAATAGATCCCTCCATTATGTGCGTATGGTCAATCTTCCATAACAATAATGGTTGCCCATGACAACTTCAGAATATTTCCGTCGGCTTGCCTGTCCTAGCAACTATCTGTCGTAATATTTAGTAGGGACACGGTGTTCACAAGTTTGCAGTGTGTGCGTTATAGAATCCATATAGTGACTGCCCGAGGATGAAATTTCCATACATTTCAATACATTTGGAAAGTCGTCTGCAGCGGTAGAGAATTCATCGCGTGTTTCTGCTTGATTCTTCGTTTTGAGGCGGGAGGATTAAAGTAGGCCGAGGCAGGAAATTCCTGCGTTGGCGATTGCACGAATTGAATTGTAGATTTTATGTGAAACAGATTCTGATCATGTAGATATCATCTGTTCGCTTCCTCCCGCGCCAAAAAAGAAAAAGAGAAAATAAATAAATTAAATAAAATAGAACAAAAGAAAAGAAATCAACAACAACACTATAAAACAAGACAAAAAGAAAAAAAAACATAATCAAACACATCTACCCCCCCCCCCCCAACAAATTCATTATTCGGTGTGTATAGATTAATGCGCATTTACGTGCCGTATACAGTTAGTATATGCACGCGGATGAGAAAGTCATGATGGCATGAGCAATATGCTGGTTTTTCAATTTATTCAAATAAATGGATATTTATCCCCTAGGACCTAGCAACTAGCTCTTCAATTCACCTGTCTCTGCTAAATGCATATATTTCCATACTTGTAATTCAGTTTACGCCATTAGATGTCGTTATGTCGTGGACGAGGCCCATGCGAGTTTGATTGGCCATAACAAGTCTTTTATCATCTGGAAGTATAAATGCCCGAAATTTGAAAAATGTTAGGGAAATTGTAATGGATTGTAATGGAATCGAGTGTGCAAGAGAGTGATATTAGGCGTTTTCACATCAGCCCGATGTTTCGAAATAGCGCGCTATTTTCTGACTTGGGAAATAGGAAAATATCTCGAGCTTGGATTTTTATCGGGCTGATGTGAAAACGCCTATTGACCATGGCATGTAAATCGCGCAGATAGCTCTTTCTCAATTATGCATATAATCCTTGCAGAGTATAGGATTTTGGTAGGTTTGCTTTGCCTTGCGTAGCAGCAAACTGACGTATCTAAATCCAAATTTGTGACAACCACAAAGCTTGCCCGAGGTTTGTCCAACATGATACTGATATATTCTTTTGAGTTTGTGGAGGTGGAAAGAAATGTTTGTTATACATTGGTCGTCAGAGGAGAACTTTTCATAATTACTATAAAATTTAAAGGAGACCTACGGATGATTTTCAGGCTTTTACATATGGACAACGATAAATTGGTTATACTTGGTACAGAGTTTCAGAATTGGGATTGGGATGAAGAATAAGAATGTTTTCAAAATTTATAACAAATCACAATGAACAAGGATGATGACATGCAGCCTCACTACAAGAATGTATGATTTGGGGCTCAAGGAAGCAGGACAAAAGAAGGAAGCATGCATAAATTTTACACAGGTGAACTTGTTAAGCACATGGTATTGTAATGGTATTCCACTGCTACATTTCTGAAATATGTGAGGCTCTATGTCATCAACACTGTTCAGTGTAATTTGTTTCAGATTTTTAGAATATTGATTTCTCTGCTCAAGCACCACAATAAATTCCACAAATCTATACGTGGAACTGTATGGATTTATGTACTCCATGATGTAAAATTATGAAAATTGTCTGGAATGCCCCTTTAACACATTAGTACACCATGGTAGTCTGACCAAAACATAAGCTGTGTTCAGACGGAGGCAGTTTTGATGGGAGTAACCTCGGAGGAAGGGTCGGAGGAAGCTTGGTCGGAGTAACTTCGGAGGAAAGGTCGGAGTAGTGCCCGTCTGAACAAGCTCGTGGTAACTTCCTCCGATCGGAGGAACTTACAACGACCTCTTCCTCCGAACGAGATACTCCTGAGTTTTCTCAGGAGTATCTCGCTACCACGACTAGCCGGTCGGAGTAAATTGCCCGTGCGGACAAGCCCTCGGAGTATCTATGAACTTACATACCTTACGACCTATAGGTAAAACTTCCTGGGTCAAATCGCAATGTTGACATTTTGCGAGCACACGTGCGCGTGTAGTGCAATTCTAACCTAGTCGATTGCGACGAAGAAGCTAGGTATAGAGCTCATGCAGAAATTTCCATCAACAAGAATGGAGAAGACAAATGCCACTGGTAAAACACAATCGCATGGTCGACGTGCGCGGCGCTACCACTTCCGGAAGTTACACCGACCCTCGCACATAAATTGGTCGGAGTTTCTTCCCACGACCGTCGTGTGGACACAAGGGTCGTGGTAAGATATGCATTAATTTGAATTTTAATTGCCGTGCCATAAATTTTTACTCCGACTAGAAATACGTCTGAACATGGCTATAGAAAGATAAACGACACCAGGTGCAAAGAATAGAACAGTCGTCGCATTAAGACCCGGAACAAAAACTAGAAACATGGAAGACCTTATTTCTCTTTGCCGTAAAAGTAATAATGTCAGAATGTAAACAAGATGTGCTTGTAAATGCACGTGATTTAGAAGGTGACTTTGCGACCCTTTCGCGCACGTGCATTTGGCATTTAAAAAAAAAAAAAATCATTTTCGTTTCTGATAAAAAAAAAATAGAATTGCAACATACCTTGTGATGCTGATAGATTCATTAGAAGCAGCTGTTAGTAACAGCCTCATGCATGTTAATGGAAACTCAAAATCTCGAGGCGACTTCCGAACTCAATATTAAAATATAATGAACAAAAGAAGATACTGAATGGAACAAATTCACGTAAGGGTTCTTGGAGGTTAATTGACAAAACTAAAGGGGGAAAAGAGGTTCACATCTAGGCCAGAATAATAAAGCATACTTTAGTGATTTGTTGCTGAAGCGGGTGTTATATCGAATGTAAGGAATGTAGATCTAAATTCTCAACTAAATATAACCTAGTTTGTGGGCCTACATTTTGATTAAGCTCCTATGATAGTGTGGACTAAATATCATTGTGTGCTCTGAATATGATTGTAAATTCTTTATTCAGTTTATTTATAAACAATTTATGTGAGACTTTTTTTTTTCAAATCAAAAAATTAATTGAAACAAAAAAATGTGATCTACCATCAATTTCAAAAGGATGGGTTCTATGTAAAAGCAAGCAGCTTGGTGATCTATAGGCAAGGGCGATGAAATTCAAGCACTGGAACACGCAATAGCATAGAAAGAACATGACCATGACAAAAGCACTAACATGAAAAAATAAAAACAAGTGCGAAATAGATTTTTTTAAATCCTTTTTATTTCAGCTTTGGTAGGCCTATGTCGTGGAAACACTGGCTTAGGTATGCTGACCAAACTTGTCTTTTCTTAGTCTCTCAGGAGAGTTAGGAAGTTATTGGAAGAAAAGAAGCAGATTGAAGATATGACATCGAAAGTGTGGAAACGTGCGTATTTTGTTTGTCTTTTTCTACGTGCATTCTGTCTCAGAATGTTGGACCGAGAAGGGGCAAGTGAGGGCGTGTCGAGTTTCATAAAAGTGACGCGACACCACGTCCCCATGAGGGGGCATGATTGCCGTTCAACATTGTGGTACTGGATTCGTTGTATTTTTTTTTTTTAATCACAGATGCTTACTGGTATATCTCGATGAATTTAAACACGAACACGCCTGTAATCTCAAGTGACATTTTCTTGCTCATGCTCAAAGCGGAACTACGAGCTGGCCTATATAATCCGAACCCCACCGATCATGTATTGTATAATAGGGCTTGCTATCCAGGTTCCCGTAATAGGTAATGGCTTAAAGGGATGGTATTGTATTGGTGGAGACAAAGATTGAGTTTTTAACTTTTTGCGAGATAATAAGAAATCACATATGAAATGTTACGGAGCATACCATTCTGAGAGGAATTTAAAGTTTATTTGATGAAAATCGGTTTTTAAATGGCTGAGATATGAAAAAACAAAGCAAGACAACGCAATCTTAAAGGTGGGTCTCACCTTTAATTAGTGTCTTTTTGTTTTTGGTATCTCAGCCATGTCAAAACCGATTTTCATCAAATAAACGTTGAATTCTTCTTGGAATTTCATGTTGTTGTTTTTTATTGTACAAGAGGTTTCTCATTATCTCACAAAAAAGAAAAAGAAAAAAGGTAGAAACCTGAAGTCAGGTCTCAACCAAAACAATACCATCCCTTTAAGTAAACTGACAGATGAAGAGCGATGATCTATCAGGAGTATGATGTCCAGTCTCGCAGTCTCGCTGCTTTTAGACTTTCGTTAGCTTTAACCATTCGGGTCTTTATTCATGTGCTACAGCATAATATGCTGTGGATGTATTTGAATGGCATTAATGTCGAAGCGAATAAAGAATTCTATTTAAAAAAAAAGAGTCTATTAGCGATGTCTACTCTTAAGCAGTACTAGCTTCATTTCCCCTTGACATCCGCACATGATTTTCAAAACAGAAATAACAATAATCATAGGTCTGCATAGCAAAGCATTCAGTCTTCTAAATTGTGCATTTTATTTTCATTTACGTCATCTGGTCGCCATAGCACATAATACACCCCATACACAGGGAAAAAATTAATGATTTAAGCCGTGAATGTACTCTTCTGATATACAACACATCAAGAAAAGTCTGATAAGTATTCATGTGGCAAGTCCATCGTAAAAAACAAGCTTGCATAATCAGGTGCCACATAAATGAAGCTGAAGATGGAGCTGGATTATACGTGTAAACCATTAATCTTGCGTAGACAATGTGCCGCCCAGGATACGCTATGCATGGGGACCATGCATGAATGTCGCATACCGTTCAATTCGACCCACCAAGGTTGTCATCTTGATCTCCCGAAAGAAATAAAAAAGGAATCAAACGCGATTCACATCTTCTCATTTCAACTTCACATTGTCCAGTTACTTAGAGGGGCATGTGTGATTACGCTAATTCTCAAATTCCCTCGCCATCCATAATAATCTGATAATTTTCCCATTTAAAAAAAAAAATGATTGGTAATTTTCACGTAATCATCCTGTCTTACGTTCATGCTAACAGCGATTGCAACTGCCAGTTTGTTTGTGCTAACAGCTTTAACTTCCCACAGCAATCACACACAGTATGAGAGGTTGTATCATGCTGTTTTTCCAAGGATACAACGTACTGACAATATTGATGAATTTTGATTAATCATTGTTACTATCACATAATTGCAGCGATGCCACAGTCTTGGCGACACTAAGCGTGCTGTCCATAGGTATTTTACTTTTCATTATGGGACAAACAATCCAGATGGTGTTCGCAGGATATTTAGTTTAGTAAGAGTACCCGCTTAACGATGACATTCTTGTTTCCTTATTATCGCATGACTGAAAACGGTACCTTCAGAATTTCATCATACTTGTACAGGTTATAAAGTCAATGGTTTAATTTCAGGAATATGTCCTTGAGTCAAAGTGAAGTGAAATTTCCGTATGTTTACTGTCTCTGCAGCGAAGCGAAGAAATACTCGAGATGATTCGTCAAAGCAGGAAAGGATTCGAAATGATTTAGGTTTGAGGCTTAGAATAGACCTCCGGATGATTTCAAACATTTAAATAACTATAATTTGGTTGTACTGGGTTCAGAGTTTCAGAATTTACAGTGATTTGGGGATGAGGAAAAAGATTTTGTTTTTCAAAATTCATAACAAAATTATGATGAACAGGGGTGATGAAATAATTTAGCCTCACCACAGGAATGCATGGGTGGGGGCTGAGAGAAGCAAAACAAAAGGGAAAAAACATTCATAAATTCTACGTATTTTTGAATGGAATTACATTGCTACTTTTCTCCTGTGATGTGAGCCTCATTTGTCATCATCATTGTTCAGTGTTATTTGTTTTTCAGAGTATTTGTTTCTCTGCTCAAAGACCACAATGACGTCCACAAATCTTTACACGGAGCTGTCGAGTTATGTACTACATGATGTGAAATTATGAAAATCGTCTCGAGGTCAAGGGTGATAAAATCAAAGACAGATCTAATGATTTGCCGTTTTCTTTTTTCTTTATCTTATCAGTCCACTACAGATGTCATCGAGATACTTAACTTCTCCAAGCCAGTGGGGCAGCCGCCATTGATCCGTGGGCGAGGACGTGGTCGGGGTCGAGGATCCGAGCGTGCAAGGGGTCGGGGAAGCAGCATCGGACGTGGTCAGAGCAGCACCCTGGGTCGTGGCCGTGGCAGCATATTCGGCCGTGGTCGTGGCAGTGACCTTGGCAGGGTCAGAGGTCGTGGAAGGGGACGAGGTCGTGGCCGAGGTCGTGGTCGAGGCCTAATTAGGCTCAACAGAGCAGAGAGTATGCCCGAAGGGGTATCGTCCTTGCCTATGGTGGGCCAGAGTCCCCTGGACGTCAACTCGAACTCCACAATCTTCTTTAAAGACGAACTCGTAGAGAATGACGATGAGGAGCGCGAGCCCAAGGACAGGGTGATGTTCGAAGCGGTAGCTGAGGATGAACACGAAGACGCAGATGGGATGACCGTTGATGATGAAGTGTCTGTGAATGTCAGTGCAACGGATTTTGAAAGCGAGTCGGAGCAACCGGCAGTGGCACCATCGACGAGCGCAACGGCGATGGCAAAGGCGGCGAAAGGGAAAACGAAGGAGGCCAAGTCGGCTGGTCCGGGCAGAAAGCCCAGAGATGTTAAGAAGCAGGATCAGGGAGTGAATTTGAGCGAGACGGCGGCCAAGCCAAGCCCTCCGCCGCTCCCACCGTCGGCCAGCCTTTGGAAGCCGCGCCAATCCTTGCTACCAGCTGGAGAGGTTCTCATTACGGACGTTACAAGTCAAGACGTTACTTTCACCGTGAGGGAGTGCTGCACCAGTCGCGGATTCTTCAGAGAGTTGAAGCAGGAAGTGCACGGGACGTCGACCCCCGTCACGAGCGCCTCCATGAACTCCGAGCCTGATGACCAAGCAAGGTCGTCACAGGTTCCCTCATCGACATCGTCCTCTTCGTCGTCGACGTCAGCTCAGGAAGTGACGGTGAACGGGAAGGACAAAGCGAGCGTGGGTGAAAGGTCGCCTGCCGTCAATGCACATGAAGATGGGGAGGAGCAGACTCCCAAGGTCGAGCTGGTAGAGCAATCGTCTACTGAGTAGCCGCTATTCTAGTTGCATGACACACAGGGAATGCAATTAACTTGTTCCACGCCTTCACTCCCTGTAGGATGCAAGAGATATTACTGCTGTATTTTACATTACTTTTCCACTTCTCTGTGATTGTGGCAACATTCTGGAGTCCCAACATTTTACAGGGATACAGACGTACGAATACGTCAAGATTTTTTCAGCACGTGAGAGATGAAAGCTCCCTGCGGAAAGTTCGCTTCTTGTTTCAAGCGGGAGCGCGGTGGAATATTGCTAAAGACTCGACAGATACACGTGCATTTTCTTATTTAGGATAGCTGGCTTTCAAAGAAAGATAAATCATTGATAGGAAAACTGTTCAGCTTTCATTTTGCGATTCCTCTTGGGCCACAGCACCGCATGTGAAAAGTTCAATAATCGTATGTAATTTGGCTGGCGTCCTTACATGCGTTTAGTTCGATCAATTAGATATCAAGATAAACAATACTATGTTACAAACCGCTTTTATCGATAAATCGAGCACTGGTACCTGGCATGCCCTGTTGATTTCCAAATCCCTACCACTGTGTTAAATGTTTTTCGTGGATATTGGGAGCTTTTATAGCTAATCTGGAAAATCATTATGTTGTGACAATTTCGTTTTGTAAGCTCCAAAATATATTGTGAGTGACAAAGGAAATTGTGAACGTATCCATGCAGCTGTCCATATACCACTTAGTGTTTCAATGTAATGCAACAATATTGCTGTAAGAATTAATCACTAATTAGCGATTTTCACTAACGTAAGTCACAAAGATTTTCCAAGTCATATAGTACATTATAATTATGGATTTTGAGGAGTATTGTTTAATTTTGTAGGGAGTCCACGTAATGGTGCGTATTCAATGATGACTGCACCAATTTGATTTAAGTTCATTATGTCACCGTGAATTTATTGTAATTATCATTATTTGTCATCGCGGATATACCGTGCTATCTTATTGTGGTCCGAAGTACTGTTGATCTGCTGTGTAAGCAAGACACGGATCCATTTCAATGTAAAACCAGCACGTGATATTATGCCCAGGGATGAGCTTTTTTTTTTTATCCAAGACAATCTCAGATGTGGTCGAGCCCCTGGAAATAAGGACTGTCGTGAATAATAGAGGGACACCTTCCAACTCAACAATGTAATCAAGAACGTAGCTAACGAACACATTCCCTACTTATTTATCTTTGTCGCGGAATTGTAGTTGTGCGCTGCCTCCCTGTTAGAAGAGATGAGGCACACAGTAAAATATGATAAACAATTTTTATGATTGATGGCGGTCGTAATGGTACAACTGTTGCCACTGAATGTAGTTTCATACAACTGAATAGTTTATCACGTCTCTTACATCACTTTCCTAGAAGCGTAAAAATGGAAAGATTATTATGAAACAGAATGTAGCAGGACGTATTGCCAGCGATTACGTGCAACATACAGCGATCTGCATAGGTTTGATGTGTGATCATAAATCTATCCGCAGTTTTTGGATATGTTTATGATTTTATTTTTCCTATCCAATGGGTTAAGAAATCCAAGTCATCGTCAGATGATCTGTCAGTACGATTCGCCAAAATTTGTTTTGCGTCGAGATGAAAGGATTCACTCCATACGGCGCACTTTCAAGTCAGTTTGCGTTTAATGGCATGTGACGGGGAACAAGAGTATAATTTGTGTTATTTTGTGAAGTACTTAAAAATGGAAAGTGAAATGTTATCATGTGGTGAACCTTATGTCTGAGTTTGGACGTGCGATTGAATTGGCATGGGATAACCTAGCGTGTTAAAGGAGCAGAATCACCCATCAGTAATCTCGGGAAATCGTTTTTTGTGTAATCTGTTTGTTTGTGGAATTTTGGCAATTTTATATTTTTAGGAGCTAAATATGAATAATTATGTATTAGTGCTTTCATCATAGTTCCTTGATAATCACATTTCTAAAATTCAGGTTAAGGGTTACTGATTGTTTAAGTAAGATTAATTATCAATTGTTTGAATTATGTAGAAGGTACATGGTACTGAACATGGCGCAAAGTGATTGTAAATCGCTGTCGACTGTGTAAATGAGATCAAAATAGAAAATAAAGAGGAAACGCGCCCGGAAATTAATACAAGAAAGTCACAGAAAGGTGACTTAAAGACCCGTTAGCGTGGGGGAAGAGAAGGGTGTCCCGATGGAATCGATCTCCATTCGCTGCCCACCACGATTAGTGCTTGGGCAGGTCTGCTAGCTATAGCATACAATATTGCACGTCCGTCAGCGAATTTGTGCATCGAAGCGTACGCTCATCGGCGACGTTCGGTTCTAGTCGAGATTCTTCGGCTGTGTGTGTACTCTCATAGAGATCAGCGATAAAGCTGTACACAATTCGTTACGGGGATTCTCGAATATATCCGAATCGGGCCAGCCTTCCCACTGTATGGTATCCCGACACTACCGGGTCTCCAAATTGCCTAACGTCGTATACAATGTAGTACAATATTGTGTACTAGAGTATGTCACTTGTGATTGGGTGAAGTCAAAGGAGATGATTGTCGTGCACTAATCTTGTGACTGAACAATTAGAATTTGAGATTTTGCGTTCATTCACCCTGTTATTATTAAAGGGCGGAGTTCATTGATGATATTTCTGTTCCTCTTACGTCAGCATGTTGAGGGGCACCCCCTTTGGATCAGCCGTTTACCAATTTCTTTCTGGGATGTCTATTGGTTTTAAAAAGGATCTACTCATTCCACGCTTTGATCAGTGTGATGGTCGATTTCCGTCGGGAATCATGATAAGAGTATCGCAGAATGCGAAATTTAGTGAAATGATCTGTCATAAATTTATACGTATACACACATACAAATAATATGTATGACGTATAAATATATTCATACGATTTAGACGCTCGTCGTAATAGCCTCCATACATTGTGCATGATTTCGGTAATTATTTCTTCTAGCATTTCCAGTGTATGGACAAGATCACAAGAACGGGAAATCAAAACCTGTCCTTTAAAATTTAGGACTAGTCCTCTTATCGTCACATGGACTTTTTGCAAATTGTCATTGATGTAGAGCACCCTTCGAGGCAAATTGGTCACGAGAAACCATTTATGGATACCCAATTTTTATTTCTTCAGTAATGTTAATAATCGGTATTGTGTCTCTTTTTCTTGTCTTTATCTCACAAACCGTAATCAAATTAGAGGTGTTTTTTTTTTTTTTTTTTTTTGACAGATGTTGATTGCCTCGAAACAGCTGTATCCAAATCACATGTTGATGCATATTCAGCTTTCGTATGAAAGTTTTTTTTCACATTTCTTTCACATTTGGGTCATGTTTTTTGAGGATGTTCGTTCTACGCAAAAGAAAAAATAATTATTATTATCATTGTTAAATAAAATAATGAATAAAGAAGGAAAGAAATGAATAGATAAAATAGTAAATAACACAGAATACCCGATTTCAAGATAATCGTGATGCATTTCTCAGTAAATGTGTCATCAGAGACCTATGATTTATTTGTTTTGTTTTGTCAACTTCATTATTGATGATTGCTGAAAACTGCGTCAAGGTTTTTGACTTTTACTGCTTAATTTTCCCTACATTGGGCCTGAGCACGTTCGTTTTCAGCTTTGGTGTTTTCTTCCACACACAAGGTTCGATGGCTTAAATGGAAATGTTCGTATTCAATGATTGTGAATGGTCACGGTAATTTCATTTTGACCGTCATATTGAGTACTTTACAATTATTGTTAAACCTTCTATTTTTGTATGGATGGATTGATGTATATTGACCACCCGCCTCGTGGAAATTAGAGCATTGTTTGCTTGCAAATACGCCTTACAATAAAGATTATATTCTCGTCATTGATGTACTACCAAACCCTGATGTTTGACTTCGTATCCCGTGTTTCTGCGTTTATTTTGTTTAAGCTGTTTGTTGTTGCTACTGCTGATTTGTTTTGGTTTTGGTTTTGTGTGTGTTTGTGTGTCTGTGTGTCTAAATGTGTATGTATTTGATATGAGTGTGTCTGTGTGTTTCGTAACAGCGTGGGCGTCGTATGGAAGAAAGACAAATGCAACACGCTGTAGACTTGGTAGAGCTTTTTCTGCACGTGGTCTCTGAGAATCATTCGGGCTGTCGGCGTAGGTGACTGTCAGAGCGCTCAAGGTGGCGCTATTCTATACCGGGAAACGCCGCACATGGACTATACATTTATTATGAGATACGAAGTACGTAAATGTACGATGTACTAAATAAGATAAAGGTATACAACCACGCCAATACACTGTAGAACACGAACGACTAATATCATGCTTGGATTAGCGTGTCCAAGGTGAACCTACTGATATACATAATTATATATTACATACGTGATATGGGAGAAACAGAGGGAGGGGGAGCTGTATCATATAAATATGTGCCAAACTGGATCTGCCTCACAGATAGGAAAACAATGAATGAATTCATGTCTTAATGCAAATTGGCCAGCCTCTATCTAAGGAAAATGATGATTATATTATGGTGGTGGTTACTTTTTGCCATCCCCATACTTATTAAAGATGAGCTGCTGTAGATAATGGTATAAAGACACCGGGGTGCGCAAATTGAAATTGCGCAAATGTTGTTGAAATAAAAACGAGAATAACTCAACTGTGACAAGTCTGGACACAAATTTGACATATTGATTTATAATGAACTATATTCTTAAGATCATACCATATCAGCTTAATTAAAAAGGTGATAAAATCTTCTTTCCAGGAGGACCCAGTTCCAAACACATTCACAAGATACAGCTCAGATTTACTCTTTGTATTAAATTCTGGACGGGGTTGAGTTTTGTGTTGTCATCAGGTGAAGTTTTATTTCACAATATACCCCAGACATTATGCTGGCGTTGAAAGTGAATCTTCAGATTAGAGAAAGAACCCCGATCATCAAAAGGCACATAATGTAATGTACCTGTGTATTTTGAGCATGCATGGATAACTCACATCTCTTAGTTCAATGATTCTAAGTTTTTAATTTGTTTAAATTGGTGTGTAATGTATTGCAGACATGCATGGGTATTCGTACCCCCCCCCCTTTTTTTGGCACCCTATATAGACACAAGACATGTACGTTGTTTTAATTTGTCTGAATAAACACAATACAATACAATACAATACAATACAATACAATACAATACAATACAATACAATACAATACAATACAATACAATACAATACAATACAATACAATACAATACAATATAATACATACAATACAATACAATACACAAGCGTCAAGTCGAAAATCACATTACACACCGGCAGTGTGAATTCCAGTTCCCAAGCGATTGTGTTATAGGTGAATAAAACTGGAGTGACTCTGTGAAGTACCTGTATGTGAACATTGTTCGTGGCCATTGCACCTATTTAATCATTTGAGAGACACTCGTGTAATTGTTTTTTTTTTTTCGGAATTTTTTTTTTAATATTTTTTTTTCCCTCACTGGGATATTTATTATTCTCTTTCATCTATACACATATTACAACATATTTCAAATAACATCATGCTTTTTTTTTTGAATTCAATACAATATACATCAAGAAAAAAGGTGTCTATTTTTTCTGAAACGCTTGCAACTTATGATTATTTCTTGCGATAAATTTCTCTCTATCATAATATTCCCTTATACTATATTTACATAAATCAAAACGAGACACTCGTGTAATGGGGTTATAGTATAGTCTGTAGTATTCGCTGGAAATTGTAGTATAATGCATTTTATCACTGCTTGAAAGCGAATCTCAAAATAAACAAGTCTGTAGTGCTTCTTAGCAGTTATTTTCAATACCAGATGTCTTTCCTCAAGAGAGAAAAAATGAAAAAGAAAATGCCTTACTTAATTTTGTTACCTTGGGGGTAATTAAAGAAGCCAATATTGATCAAGATAATCATAAATGACAGGAATACAATAGATATTATTAGGCACTCCTTAAAACACTGTTGAGGCTCCTGTCTTTGCTTAGACATAAAGAAAGAAAAAAAAGAAAGAAAGAAAGAAAGAAAGAAAAACGAGAATTTTTGTTTTGTGTAGAAATGTTATGGTCTCTTGTAGTGAAGCTTGCCAGGTAGAAGTACCGAATCTAGCTACGTCAGACCATGAACCCTATTGTAGGGTCTATGGTCAGATATGGTGGTTATAGTTATAGCGCCATCTACTCGAGAAATCGTGACTGTAGCTGGGCAAGGCAGTTCGAGCTTCGTGTACTTCCGAGAGATCAGATGTTGAATTACACTGTACACAGCACTGACACCGAGGGGTTTTCTGCTGAATTCCTGCCATATAATGGACATCCTTCACCCCAGTTAATTACAATGTATGCAAACTGGATCCCAAGTATACGCTGTTAATATTGAATAAGTGTTTTTAAGGACCAGGTTAAAAGAGTAGCTCGTTGCTATAAGACGTCAGGAAATTGGAATATGTTAGTAAACCGGTGAATCTATGATGTATGCATGCACAAACATATACATAATGTATAATTATGAGTATATACACACATTTTGCGTGAACGCATGGATTGCGTTTAATGGTATGAGAGTTGACATGTGCATTTAGTTAACTCTTGGTGTATGAAGATGAATACATGTAGAATGTTTGAGAGAATATCTCTTTTTCACACAGACCGTCGGCTCTCGGGCTTTTTTTTTTCTCTCTCTCTTTCTCTCTCTCTCTCTCGCGATATATATATATATATATATATATATATATATATATATATATATATATATATAAGTCCACGTGTTGGTACAATAATTTACAAAACAGAAGACAGCTCAAGAAATGTAGCATGCTGTCAATGTGTTCTTCAAATAAACTGTTGGGATTGACACCATGATACATTTCTTGAGTTATGTTCTATTATATATATATATATATATATATATGTACATATACAACATTTTTGCATATATATATATATATACATATATATGGATATATATACCTATGTATATTATGAATAATTATTTCAATGAAAACAATGAGCAAACGGGCAATCCTTTGAAAATTCAAAAGTATTATTTTATTTACTCTACTTTCATTCCGTTCAGCATTTTGCAGATAATAATGATTATTCCCTTTCAAGCACAGCAGGTCATGAAGTGCAATGAAACATTACGCTATACAGGAAAAACTTATAAATGAATTAATTTCAAACAAACAGAATGTTAGAGATTCGTGAAAATCGGACCTACTAGGTCAGGTAGCGTAGTAAATTAAAAAGTTTTTCAAGTGCTTCGTGAAATAGTTACATTAGTAAAAACCACTTTTTGTCCATTACATGGTATTGTCTCTCATTAACCAATCCAATATCTTGACTTATCACTCTCTTTATACTTGACAATATTACTTCGACGTATATACTTGTCTAATCAAATTTCACTACTGTAGTGTTAATGCAATAACCGAGTAATGGTGAATTTTAGGGACGAGGATTGCAGTATTTGGAGTATTATTGTATAAATTTTTATTGAAGGATTTTTTTTTTCAGTGCCAAAATCAAAGGAATATACCCGTGAGCTGATGATTTTTATCATCACGTCCACTAATTTGCTCTGATTGTTGATGTGACTTATATCACTTTTCAGCGAAAACATGCGACACTTTTAGATAACATTACTTTCACCCCTTTTTTAAATTTAATGAAACACTTACTATTCTGTTGTCTAACATGGCGTGGAAAAGCACTTGAATATCTCTCACACAAAAGCGCGCGCGCACCTACCCCCACACACACACTCACACACACACACACACACACACACACACACACACACACACACACACATAATTGCAGTAGTCGATTCCAGTTAAACCAGCTGATACATTTTGTTCCTTAATTGGAATGTCTGGATTTTATGCCATCCTTTCTTTTCTGAAATCAGCCCATTAACATTCAACGAGTGCAGTCATGTCTCATTATGTAGTAATTACCTTTCAAATCGAGAACAATTACCGGCAATATGTGTATGGTTCTCTAGTTTTCGACAATAGACATATTGAAGTCAAGCACTTCCATTATCATTCGTCACATTGAGTGCTCATCAAACATGGCGGATAAATCTCTGCGTGCTGCATTGATTACCTGTTAATAGGTTTGTGTGCGAAATTTGTACACAGTTGACTCTTCGGCTCAAAAAGGGTTAAATCAATGTTTGTTCAGACGAGTCAAGTATCAAACTCAAGTCTTAAGCCGCATCTTAAGAGTAATGTATGGCGATTATTCACTTTATTACACCGAATTGATATTCAGGCTAAAAGGGAAGTTGAGCAATCTAATGGTCACGACACGTGTAGTCTTGGCGTAGCTACAAAACTCCCTGAGAAGAACATCATACATGGAACCATGTACAGGGGCGGATCCAGGAATTCTGTAAAAGGGAGGGGGGGGGGCGCAACTAATATTTCTGGTGCCACTTCCGGGTTTCATTTCATATTTTGTTCTTTTTATTTCTTTTGTTTTCAACGAAAAATAAAGGGGGGCGTGCGCCGGTTGCGCCCCCCTCTGGATCCGCCACTGATATATGGGATGGGAGGGGGTATGATTCTGTAAAGGGGAAAAAGACAATGAACATCATACTTATAATGTCATTCATCGTACAGGGTGACCCAGCATGGGCTCTTCTTTAAATTTACACGACAGTGGGTAAGTAGGAGGCGATGTGTATTATACTCGGTGATTGCCTGGAACTCACCTGCCCTGGTGTCTCTGCTTAAAGGCATAATTTACCATTTGCAGATGAAACAAAAACCCAGCATTAGTGCTTTAAAATAGTTCTAACATGTGAGTTAGGGATAGAAACAACCACTGTAAAAATTTGAATCCGTATTATCGATGTTTATAAGTATTGTTGAATACACAAAATGTGAACAATAGTTATGATAAAATGTTTCCAGACTAAACCATCTACAGTTATGGTTTATTAAGAAAAATACTGATGTCTCCTTATATCTTAGGCTTTATTGAGAAAATGTTATATGGTAGGATGTTTTGTGATACAACAGACCTACACATATGCATCAAATGTGATATCTTGATTTTTTTTTAAAATCACTGCTCCCAAAGGTAAACTGGCCCTTTCAAACCCCACAGGGTTGTTCCACATGATTTACATGTACTGAATATTGATTGTGATGTACATAACATGAATATCCAAGAGAGGTACAATTACTATTTAAATGAGTTCGATAAAGAGAGTTTAGATACAATAGAGAAGGAATGTGACATATTCAAATGTCATTAGGTGAAGTGAACAAATAAAATGGAGAACACACACACACACACACACACATATATATATATATATATATATATACACACATATATATATATATATATATATATAATTTCTTATGTTGATGATTTCTTATGTTGACGTTTATATGTAGTGTATTTTCTCTGTTTGTTGTATGGTTTTTATGGAGTATTGAATAAATAAATCCAATCCAATCCAATATATATATATGTGTGTGTGTGTATGTGTGTGTGTGTGTGTATAGCACATTTCTATATTATACTTCATACAAACATAACTCATTAAAGGTCCTGTTTACGTGTGGGAGCAGTGACTTTTAAAAATGTTCAAGATATCACATTTGATGCCTATGTGTAGGTCAGTTGTATCACAAAACATCCTACCATATGAAATTTTTGCAATAAAGCCTAATATATCAGGAGATATCACTATTTTTCTCATTAAACCATAACTGTAGACGGTTTAGTCTGGAAAAATTGTTTACTATAACTATTGTTCATGTTTTGTTTAGTTAACAATACTTAACATCGATTATACTAATTTAAAATTTTACATTGGTTGTTTGTATCCCTAACTCACATTTTAGAACTACAGTTGAACCTCTCTTATCCGGCCTCCCTTTATCCGGATCTCTCTATTATACGGACACAATCTCGCCGTGATTTTTTTTTAATAATTACGTAAGGAAAGGGGGATTCCCAACTCCTTGAGAACTCCTACACAAACACACATGAATTACATATTACTTCCAACATGATTACCATACATTACATCAAATTTCCTTCCAAATTGCTTACCTTCAGACATTTTAACATCCCCAAACATCCCCAAATGTAACAATGAAAGGGTTGCAGTATACACATTACTACATGTGGTCCTACAATGGGCTACATCAGTACATGTGTATGTATAATCAATGTACATGTATAAAGCATTGAGTCTCCCGCATCCGGCCAAATCCCTTATCCCGATGAGCCCCGGTCCCGACTTGTCCGGATACGAGAGGTTCAACTGTATTTTGAAGCACTAATGCTGGGTTTTTGTTTCATCTGCAAATGGTAAATTATGCCTTTAAAAGTAATTTATCATCATAACAGTGTACATTGCACCCAAGAGACAAAGGAAACCGGATCCCCTACCAGCACCTGAACCGAAGTGAGGGGATACGTCTGTTTCCTCGACATCGGGATCTACATGGGTGAACAGTGCGTGCCCCACATCAACGTTTGTCATGTTTGTAAAGCTCTGATCTTTTCTTCTTCTGTTTTTTTTTTTCAGAACTTATTACGCCTCGTGGTATTTCCTACAGAAACTTCTGGAGAATTGGGACATGGATAGCTTGTTCTGATCATAAAATGATTAAATGTCGATAAAGTCATCAGTTTCATCCTCGTCACAAGGAGAAGACAGTGTTTACAGTTTACATTCGATCATGACGATGGAGAACATGGAGAATAGATGACAACATGCTAAATATAGTGGTAATGGAACTGAAGCAGTGTTTGCCGTTCCTCAACTTCGTTTGTTCGTTTGTTGAACATCCTGGATCAATCTTGACAGTAGCTTTGTCTTTTTATTTATTTTTACATCAATATCATCAATAATTATTCTTTGTAAAGAAAAATATGTTACGCGAAACATGATGGACTAGAGTGTAACTTGCGTCGAAGATTGACTACATGCACTAATAACCATGGACCTACTACACGTATGGATTATGAACGGAGGTCTTTCTTTGATCCCATCATCACCACCGCCGCCTGATTGTGTGCATCTTAATGAGTACATTCAGGTGTCTGAACAATAACGATCGTGTGATTAGTGTATCGTCACTATAACAAAAGAATCGTTTCCCTCATTTCAGTCTTGTTTCGCTGATGTGCCTTTTTCAGACAGAAATGTCTTTGAATAAACACCAATGATGGGGAGCAGCAAACCTCAAAATATGTCAAATTTTGTCTCACAAAAAGAGTAATTTACGGAAGTGGACACTTGTGGACACGCATTATGTCATCGATACCGTTACTGTCCATGTTTTCTTTGAAACATTGTGCGAAAGACGGGAAAAAATAGATTACAAATCACAATCAACCTGCCAAAATATATGCTTTCCCTCGTAAATTACCTGCATTTCGCAAATGAAATGGGCTGAGCGATGATTTACCAATTCACACTACAACTGCATTTGCATTTTTGAGAGAGTTACCTCCCGCGCATGTAGTTTCTAGATTTCCCAAAGCGCCGTCTTGTTTTTATCCAAGCTGACTGCCGGCAGTTGTGGTGAGATCTAAGCAGGAAATTGCCACGTTCAATGTTGTGACACATTTGACAGAAACAGGTGTTTTAATTAATTAGCGAGCGATGTATGTACGGGCATGTGTAGTAGGCCCATTGTAATATCTAGCAGAAAGTGGTGAATTCGTTGACTGGCGCTGTTTGGCGCGTTAATTATGAAGTTTTGTTAACTAGTGAGGGCGCTCGTTCAAAACATTCCGCCTTTCGGCGACATCGTCACTGTGTAAGAACACACTGATAAGCATACGTTACTCCCTTGCCCTTCAGTAAGCCTTGAATTGACGATTCTACATAGCAATGCGAACAGTTAAAGGCACTGTTTGAGAAGGCATAATGTAGTGTAGGATGTATATATGTACATATAAATATACATGTATATGGTGTTTTTTCGTAGCGATAAGTTTTCTCAATAGTAAAAAATAATAATAACAAATGATGATGATAATTAATAGAATTATTTGAATCTCAATACACAGCCTTGATACCAATCACAATCACGCATTTGACGATGCCCGATCGTCTTTGGATTTGTAGGAAAATTCATGAGATGTATGACAGGTTTTAAATTGCAGTATAAAAATTCTGCAATCAGGAGATATTTATTTATTCATTATTTTTATCATTTTATTACAATTATGATTCATTTTTTTTCTTTTACAGTGTGAGAGTCGTCTGGGAAGTTACTGGTTAATCACTTTCAAATCAGCAACCGACAGAGTCTCAAAATAAAAGAACTTGTGTGTGTGTGTGTGTGTGTGTGTGTGTGTGTGCGTGCTTGAGGGGGTATTACTCTTTGTTCAAGGGTCATTGCTTCCCCACTGGAAGAATCTCATGTTATTGATATTCTTGTTTTGTTTTATGTATCATTTTATGATTTATTTAAATACGGAGCCAACAGTGCAGTTCTACCCACACCTTCCTATTTCCATGGCCCCTTGTACTAACACATAGTTAATACCCCAGCACCTTTGTTGAGAGGTAGAAGGACCTTAAATCCGTTCGTTCTGATGCCATTCTTGATCTCATCAGAAGCATCTCCTCACATGTGCTTCTTCCTACTCTAGATAGGCCTAAATGTTAAAGGGATGGTAGTTTCCGGTTGAGATGGATAATCAGGTTTAAACTTTTTACGAGATAATAACATTATAGAAACTTTTTACATGAAATATTAAAGAGCATACAATTCTAAGAGGAATTCAAAGTTTATTGGACTAAATCAGTTCTGAAATGGCTGAGATATCCAGAAACAAAGACGTCCTACTAACAGTTGGGTCCCATCTCTTTAACACCGATTCTCATCAAATAAACTTTGAATTCCTTTTAGAATTGTATACTCTTTCAAATTTCAGACAAGTGGTTTCCAATTATCTCGTAAAAAGTTAGAACCTGAATCCCCATCTCTACCAAAACTATACTATCCCTTTTAGTTGTTTTGATTGTATATACTGGCTAAAGAGTCTGACGCTCGGACACATGCCATTTGCAATGAAAGAACATTGACCGGTCTAATCTCAGTCCAGAGTCCAATGGCTGATTTGTTTGTTTTCAATCTCCTTTTTTCCCCTTCAAACAACTACACGTAATTAACTAATGGAATGTACAAATACCTACAACCCAAGAATTTCAAACACTCGAAATCTCACTTCTTGAATCGAGCACGTGGCACCAACATGAGGACAGCTCTATACGTGAGTAACGTGTTATTTACGTCGCCGGGACCAGTAGAGCTATACTGCAATTAACACGTGCAAAATATAACCAACCAACAGTCACAAAGTGTACAAATGCCACTTTTTTATTGTGGTTGATGTTGCATTTTTTCTTCTTTTTTACCTCCTCTTTCTTCCCTCTCTCTCTCTCTCTCTCTCTCTCTCTCTCTCTTTATCGCCACTCTGTGAGTGGTGACTTGAATATGTATTCTTCTTAGTATGTCGTATGGTTTAGACAATCATTTCTGAGGCCATTATCCTCGTATATTGTGTTTGCTTATGATGATGGTCGCCTGTATTTCTGTTATATCCAGAGTTGCTCAATTTGTCTTTTGCCCAAAATAATGCCTGCTTGTTTTTATTTTGCATCGTGTTAGAAAAAATGTTGGATATTTGAATTACTCATTTCTCTGTTTTAACTGTCAGATTCAAATTACACTGTGCTCAATTAGTTTGTTCAATTGACTTTATATTTCATTTTTGTATAAAAAAGAAATTCAGAAATAAAACAAAATTAATCAAATTAAATCAGGTTAATTGAATATTGGTTCTTGTCACAACTCTCATCTTGGGTTTTATTTTTAAGATAAAAAGGGGTCGGGGAGTAAAGGAAGTGTAAGGAATGATTCTTGTGATTAAAAAAAAAAGTGCAGAATATTACCGGTATGTTAAAGAAATGGTCTTCTTGTGTGCTGAAGCATGGCAACTCGAGATTAAGTAATGTTAGAAAGAAAAATCAATAGTGATATGTGTAATATTGTTTCACTAATCCACAAATCACCATGAATTACGCAAAATCATATAACCTTTGGCTGGAGACAAAGTTGATTCAGCCTTTATTAAAAAAAAAGAAGGACGACGAAAAGTTACTCATTTTTCTTGATGACCAAACAAAATAAGCTGGTAACACTGTCCGAGTTTGTGTCATATGGTACTACGTTCACGTATAAGCACTTGCGAGATCAGTCAACAATCTTGTTTAGGCAGACATGTCATATTTTTATCTAGATAACAAGGAATATTAAAGTTTGCCGTCACAACATAGATGTGGTCAGTATATACGAAATACCGAATTAAGTACTACCACTTTCCCTAATTGTTTCTTGTATGCAAGAAGTACACACACGCGCACGCACATACACACGCACACAAACACACACAAAACAAGACAAAAACAGATATCTGTAAATGTTCTATACAGGGGAAAAAGAACAGCCGCAAGACCATCAAAAGCTCCATTCACCAGATATAGATATAACTACATTGTACGAAGAAAACCACTTCATGAAATATTTTCGCCTGCAATGATAACACGTGTTGTATCATGTAAATTGTTGACTCCCGCCGTTAGGGAAATGAACATAGTTTTCGATGATCTTTTGAATGTGGTCAAGGAATGTACCTGTCTTACCTCTGTAGAGTTGATTACCCTTAGGAACACGCGAACACACCAGCACGTGACCCAGGGTGGCCACTTCGAGGGGTGTATACAGCTACAATACGGTGTACAGTTGAGAGACAGACATCATATAACACTATTAACAGACATAATAAATGGAAAATTCACCTGCGTAGTCACAAACACATTACATGTATTTCACAAACATATTTCGCCAAACTTGGCCAGTGGACACAATTGTTCAGTGGATTATAATTATTCATTATAATCTAAATGGAATAAAATATCAAATGAAAGCATTAGTGCGAAGACAGCAATACTATGGAGCAGTTTAGTCACCTAATAAGACATGATTTGACAGGTTTGATTTCAGTGCACCGTTTTCATATTCATTATTATGAATACGGGATCATTTTGGAGAACTAACTGGTATGGAGAGACTGATGTGAAGTGGAAATAAATCACTGCGATAAAGTGTCATGGAACAGATGAAATAATAGGCCATACTGCTTCCGATTTATAGTCTTAAATTTGATGAATGAGCTACAGTAACAGTTGCCAGTTAAATCTGTGCTGTATTCCCAGTACAAAAACAATGAATGCTTTTGCAGGAAGTCAGCAGTACTCAAACCGAAAAATCCGGTGGAGTTTGAAAATCTGAGTTATAGGCAGCTGTAGAATTTGCAAATGAATTAACTATGACAAATTCTTAGCACTAAACCATTTTTTTAACCTAAGGCACAGCAAATAATGATAATGACACATCTTTATCGAGCCCTAAATAATCAGGTTTCGTGATGCGAGGACATTCCGACAATTCACAAGCGACAATGGTCGTGATGGTCATAACACGAAAGCGCACGAAATCGTAGATGTTCACCTGAATATGACCTGTTACCCACAGGCGACTTAGCCAATGAGGAGCCAGCTTTGATACTACAACAGTATCGCGTCTTTCTATTGGTCGCCGAACTCCGGGCGGGTGGAAAAGAGGGGAAATCCCTTTTTAATGTTTTCTTTGTCAGGCGTCGAGTACAACAGTCATGGAGTTCGCTTGACGGCGTCGATATCTGGGTTCGTGTTTGCTGGAATTTTCGCAACCGAGTAGTGATACAAGTGAGATGTTTGTATACTCACTCGTGCCTGGGAGTGTGTTCCTTGTCATAACAAGGAGAGAAGCTATGACAACGAAATAACTTTATTAAGCTATATATATTTACACAGTTTAATGCAATTTGAAAACCTTTCTTAAAAATCGTTCCTACCCCACCCCTTCCCCCTTCTGTTTCTCTCACTTTGTCCCCAGTAGTTTGGTGATGATGATGATGATGGTAATAACGATAATTATGATAGGCAGTTAAGTACAATCAATAATTTCACGTGATTTCTCGCTGCTTCAATTTACACAATTTCGCCAAATGCAAATTATTCGCCGCCGTTTCTATTACCACTTTTGTTTCTGTTACTGTTCTTGCCGCTGGTACTTCTACTGGCCGGGGGGGGGGGGGGGGGGGGCACTGGCTACTGCTGTTTGCAATATAAATGGACTACACATACTACTAGTACTACTGTATCAACAATATTGCTACCCTACTGCTACCAACTATTGCTGCTACAACTGATTCCACTTTTTTAACTGCAAAAGGCTCCTCTGCAGTCATTTTTGCAACTTAATACACATTTAGTTTTTAGTCCTACTACTACCACGCACACTAAGGATGCTACTGTAGTATACCGTTCCGCTATTGCTGCTACTTTTATTTCTAAAAGTGACATTACAATACCATACCTCCTGCTGATCATATAACGCTACCTATCCAGGCATGCCAGGAAGTAAGTAGAACAAATATTACTATAGCCACTTGCACCACATAAAAAGCACTACTATAGTTTGTAATGCTGCCATGCGCTAATAATACTGCTGCTGCTGTTGCTCTGCTGCTGGTGGTATTTACAACTAAACTTTTTACACGCGCAATTGCAGTGAAATAATGTATACTTATACCTTTATACGACAGAAGTTTCTGTCATTCGGTGAATTCCCGCGCAGTTGACTATGCAGACTATGTGAACACACTGGTTATGGACTCCACGTTTGCTTCCAAGCCATGTCAATCAGCGCGTCCTCCGGGGGAAAAAAATGGTTACAACATTGAGCATGAGAGGCTAAGCATTATAACATCTTTACAAAACTTTGAAGACAATGACGCGAAACTTTATGAAAGCAACCGAATCAAAAACATCATATGCACAAAGACATGAAAAATACACGCAACTGGCGACGGAGAGACGTTGCGTGTCAGAGTCTTTCCGCGAGTTCCACGAAATGCTCCAGGTTCGTACTTTCACATCCTGCTTCAATCAACGGCATGATACCCCAAAGTAAAGGAGCATGTTCGGAGCATAGTATGGAGCAAACTTCCATGATCGGAGCATTGAGCTGCATTGTGTTGTACCCAATATGGTCGGAGCTTGTAATACATCACTTCAGAGAGGGTAATGTTCGATACCTGATTGTGACGTACGTGGAAATGAAAACAAGAACCAGAATGTTCTATTGGCATGATGATATGCAATCTGCAAGGTCTGACCACCACCCAAACACAGTAAAGTATACATAGCGATTGGTGTGATAACGTCCGAGTGCCAACATCTACGCTGCATGATGTAGCCATGATACCTTCAGACCTTCTAGCTAGAACTCCTTGAAATGAAATCGTCACTTGCCCTGAAACGTTGGGGAGCTATATACGCCAATTCATACCCCACTGCGCCTACAGATTAATTTTGTTCTTTGTAGCTGTAGTTTTTGTTTTGGGTGTGTGTATGTGTATGTGTGTGTGTGTGTGTGTGTGTGTGTGTGTGTGTGTGTGTGTGTGCGTGTGTGTGTGTGTGTGTGTGTGTGTGTGTGTGTGTGTGTATGTGTGTGTGTCTATATGGGGTGTGCTTGTGTGTGTGTATGTGAATGTGGGCGAGGTTACTTTTCCCGCACTTAATTTCTTTCAAATCCATCCCAGCCCCTGACCCCCCTTCTTTTTATTGTTTGGTTTTGTTTTTGTTTTGTTTTTGTTTGTTTTTTGTGTGTGGGTGGCTGCTCGGAGCTGCTTTCTTATTCATAAGCATCGAGTGAATCTGGAGAGGAACGCATCCATCCGCGCTATTTTTTTTTTCTTTATCCGGACTCTTTGGATATGTGGTACCATTCCGGTGCTCGGTTCGAATCCGGTCAGCAGTATATCCAATCTATATGACGATAGGGAAAGAATAATGGCAGGGCCCTCTGGTAGAGCAGTGGCAACACTGTAGAGGCTGTCCTGGATAAAGAAGACATTATTGTTAATAATAATAATAATACATACATACATACAATTTCTACAGCGCCATTCTCCACTCTGATTAAATGCTCAAGGCGCTTTACATCAAGCAAAAAGACTGAAAATACATACATGTACACCGTAATAGAAGAAGATTGAAAAGAAAAAAATTGTTATTATCATTATCATTAAATATCATTATTAGTATTGGTATCATTATTATTACTACTACTACTACTACTACTACTATTGTTATTACTACTACTACTACTACTATTGTTATTACTACTACTACTACTACTATTGTTATTACTACTACTACTCCTACTACTATTACTACTACTACTCCTACTACTACTACTACTATAACTACTACTACTACTACTACTACTATTATTCTTATATGATTTGTTAAAGGTGCATCCGATGAAAAAAAAAATTCTTGAAATAAAAACCACAGCCATCAATCAGTCATGACAAATACTTGTACCTGTGGGAATAAGAAGAAGAAAGAAAAAATAGAAGGAAACCAGATTTTAAAACATTTTAGACAAAATGAGGACATAATGCTGAGAGCTGGTGGAAACTGTTGGTCTTATTAATGAGCTTCTTGAAGCTCCTTGGTCCCATTTTCGCATTCCATAATTCACAATGCGTATAATGATAATTATTTCGAAATTCTTAGTCCTTGTATTTACTCACCACCAGCAGAATAGTCAAATATTCATTTTTTTCTAAATTTCTTAACTGAATTACCATATGTGTGTCGAATAAATCTTCCTCTTTCTTTCTCTCTCTCTCTCTCTCTCTCTCTTTCTCTCTCTTTCAAAGTTACTTTACAAGGCAACATACACCGTATTTTCCAAATATCAAATGTTGCTATTATGAAGAGCTGTCCACAAAAGTATTCATAGAGGATTTTTTTTGTAGGAATAATCATCTCGTCATCATTAAATTGGGAACTCTGAACTAAATGCATTCACTGTGACCTAATTTAAAAAAAAAAGATTAAGGTAAAAAATTGCAAATTTGAGACCGAAACAGAAGGCTCAATCATTGAGAAATGCCATTTAAAGAGTCACTTAAATTTTTTCCAACAACCGAAACAGAGAATAACATATGACCAACAACGCACTCAAATGGACGAGATCTTTTTATTGAACACTACCATTAGGATGAAAAGAGACACTTATGACAAAAAAGACGCATCTCTGAATCTTCAAAATGTGGTTTCTGGGTTTTCAGCAGATTCAAGTCTTCCATAGGGTTCAATTAGTATGACGCTATGTGCTAATGTTGAATGGCAGAAAGTTAAAGGGATGGTGCAGTTTCGGTTGGGGTGGGAATTCAGGCTTCCAACAAATTTGATGATAATTTTGATGATAATTTTTTCGAGATAATGAGAAAAATTTCATGAAATTTGAAACAGCATGATAAAAAGAGGAATTCAAAGTCTATTTGGCTGTTTGGTGAAAATTGGTTTTGAAATAGCTGAGATATCCAAAACAAAACAATCCTGATAAAAGGTGGGACCCATCTTTTGTGAGGATCGTTTTCTTTTACTGTGTTTTTGGATGTCTCAGCCATTCCAAAACCAATTTTCATCTAATAAACTTTGAATACCTTTTAGAATTGCATGCTCTGTAACATTTCATAGAGTGGTTTCTAAGTACCTGGCAAAAAAATTTAAAGGCTGAATCCTCACCTTGAACAATACTAGGGTCCACAGTTGAAACCATGACAATGCTGACAAGGGGACTATTCACGGGAAAAGAAAAGAAGAAGATGAACGAACTCAGACATCATATTGTTCAGTAAGCTCATATCAACGCATATATCTGGGGTGAATAGGATACTGAATACAAAATTAATCAGCATAGATATTGATTTGGAATAACAAAAGATATCGCACAGGTAAGGAATCAAAACATTGACTTCTGTCATGAAATATTCATTTCAGTATAGTGAAAAGAAAAGAAAAAAACTTGAGGATACCTATATGCGAAAAAAGAGATACAGATGGAACATATATTATGGCACTGCTTTATAGCATATGCACCGATGATACATCACACATGAATATAACAATGATTATCTGATATACAGAGAGAGAGAGAGAGAGAGAGAGAGAGAGATTAAAAAAAAGGATAGAGAGAGGGGATTGATGGCAGAGAAAGTTGTAGTTGCGTGCAGTCGAAGTTTTGCCAATTGAAGACTGGCCCAACAGCTGCTGAAAATGATATAAAACATCATAATTATTGTACTTTGTACTTTTGTTGGAAAGGACATAAAATGAAATGAAATGAAATGAAATGAAATGAAATGAAATGAAATGAAATGAAATGAAATGAAATGAAATGAAATGAAATGAAATGAAATGATATGAAATGAAAGGAAATGAAATGTTAGTGCACCTTTGGAAGAAGAGCCTTCCATGTATGTCACCCTGCAACTTTTGTTTTTCACATTGTCTGGAGGGAGGATCCTGAGGGCTAAGGGGTAACTCCTTCCCAGCCCCATCCTAACCCCATCCCAGCCCCCTCCCAGCCCCACCCAGCCCCCTCCCAGCCCCCTCCCAACACCCTTGCTGCGAAACTAGGGATGACAGAATCTTGATTTTTGTCTATTACTCTTAATGATTATAATCTTATTTTCTTTGGAAGATTTTGGCCTCTGTGATTTTAAATTATTTTAAAGAGCACGCACTGAATGGTCAAAGATATAGGAGTGCTAGGTAATCAGGTCTGATGTTTTCAAACAACAACATCTCTAGGCATTTTCATCGTTCATTCAACTTCTTTTTTTCACATTATCTGTTTCGATGTCACAGCAAACAAACAAACAAACAGAAATTGTTGAAGAGACACTGGTTATACATAGACGATGATGAGTGGATGTCGGATATGGGCAACCTCAGCTCCGGTATCACCGGCAGCGCATTACCGATTACACAACGTCCAAGCCCTCGTAATACGGTGAATACCGTGCTACGCACATCATTCAAGTAGTCTATATAATCGTGAAGGTCATAACTTCTCCAATGTTTCATACATGCCCTAATGCAGAGGAATGACGTGACCAACAAAATTATTAACAGCAACGCCAAAAAACAAAACAAAGCACGAAGGCATCGTTTTCGCAAAGAAAAATTGGGACACGACATAGCAAGGTCATTACGAGGTCACAACCTTTTCGTCTTCACGCCAGTGTAAATGAAGAGGCGTTCATTGTCATTGGCGCGAAATGAAAGGCGAATCTCCGAGAGTCCTACAAGCACAACGCCTGCCTCGCTCACTGAACCAGATAAATGTGCTGGAATGCTGAAAGTGTATAGTCCTGCAAAACGTGCAATTAGCCACCAGAAGAAATATATAAATACACCAGCCTTATTTTCTCCTGACAGAGTCAACGACTGTTGGGTCGAAAACGGCTGTGTGGCCGAGTAATCAAGGCACCTGCACTACCGTGACCGTTTTCGTGTGAAGTCGCCGCACGACAGTGCACGGAAAATATTTACTCATTTATCATACCGACGGGATAGCGGGCCACGGACGTCGAACGAATGAACATTTTATTGTCCGTACGCGGTGACGAATGTCTCTATGCTTCCCGTGCTCTTCAATGTCAGCAACGCCCATCTGGCTCTAACAAAAGCATACCTATAGCATTTTACAAAAAGGTAAGACGCTGGTAATGTATTTCTCTCTTTTCTTCGTGCTTCTAACTGACTTGAGCATTTCGAGCAACTGAAAATATTAGGCTTGGCATTTTACTAAAGTCGCAAACCATAGACGTGATTCCGTCATAAGATGAAAGAACTCGTAAAAGAAAAGAAGAAGCACTGAGGCTTTATCTATCAATGAATTTTTAAACACATTTGGAGGCATTCAGTCGACTGCCATCATATAAGGAATGATACATTTGTCGGTCTGATCAGGCAGGCAACACAGCGATAACGAAACGTCGGCAGGTTGTGCTGCCGCTATAGAGCGATTACCGTCGTACAGACTGACAGCGCAAATCCCGCCAGGACCACTGGCATGTTTCTCGTTGGTGATCCGCTCTAAAATTTGAACGCTGGTGATCCCGTGTGTTCTGTGCAACCCTGGAGCTCGCAATGCTGCTTGCGACATAAGACTGCAAATTTTTTCATTGCCCTCTCTGGTCTGGCTTCATACTGTTCCTTGATGTTCTACCCATTCATACTAAACTACCCATTACACTGTCGTGGCAGTCAGCGTCGATGTATGAAAGTACTATGAGGATCTACATTTATCTCATCACTTACAAATATCACAGCTATTGTTGGTAAGTACATTTTGGATTTCCTATTTAGGCATACGGCACTTTATATGCATACAAACATTGTATTCAAATTCGCAACAAATAGTCACTCAAATCTACCATGAGCGAGGATGTTGTCACCAAAGGTGCAAAATTTTTACTTTGCCTAAAAAGCGAACAAACAAACAGGCAAAAATCTCTCAATACCGAATTTGGCTTATGATGAAGGGAACATGGAGAAATGAAGTAACAATAGTGTAATTAGATAAAACGTGACCAATTCACTACAAACTGAAAGAAGAAAAAAACTAAAATATACATTATCTTGAAGCACAGCTTAATAAAAAATATGTCTAGTCAGTTTTTGATTACTGGCAAGTTTCATTGCGTTTTGATGCGTTTTTAATTTTCTCTTGTTTTCATACATCACAAAGTATAGCTGCTTTAAAGGAATCTATATATGCTTTGGAACATGTTATCATGTGAGTCATTGTTTGTAAATTTAGATAGAAACTTTGACAGTTACTAACTTCAAAATAGAATACATACAAAGCTATCAATCAATTTTAATTCGGTACAATCATAAAAGCATCTATTGTATATCAGTTCACAGTATTCTCCTGTTTTAGAATATTGTATACTAATTTTATGTAACTATCTGTGCTATGATAAGGTCTCAGTGTTTTTGGAAACGAAATGAATGAAATGAAATGAAAAATGTTCGAAACAAGAAGTGGGAAGATAAGTGTCTTACTTCTACAGATACTTGCTCCAGTCTGGGAATAAACCAGCGTCAGAGACTTCAGGGCTATAATATAATGATCTTTGGACGCAGAATTAGGTGTAATATTGGATCAGTTTTTAAATAAAGTCATACTATGGCTCGTTGAAATAGTGTGTGCTCGATGTCGCCATGCTTGTGGCACGGACTATACAAAATGGCGGATACAACTGACAGTCTTACGTGAACTGAGGCCCTGACGGGGTAATTCAAGCACAACCAGATTATGTTTAAGAACAGAGAACACTGGTAAAACGTCCAGCAAACCAAAATATCGCTAGGTGTGATTTTGGACTTCTGACGACCGTTCCTCTCCCGATACAAAACACTAACTGGACGAAGGAAACACATACTGGAAACGATGATATGAAAGCCTGAGATTAAATGTATTATCATGCTAAGTCTTGCTACTAGTGTGCGTGTGCAAGTGCATGTGTGCAATGATTATGTCCGTTACCTCTTTGATGTATTTCCTCATCTCTGTTTTATCTTATTTAGTTGTTTTAATTCATTCATTCATATTCAATTATGAGAAATCAACTTACATTCAGCAATGTATCTTGCAAGAGGAAAATTCACATTTGGGCTACTGTATCATTGTGTGATTTTGACCAAAATGTACTATAACGTCCATAACCGTCCATATAGAACGTCCATGTAATGGTAGAAATATAATGTTAGAGACGAATTTAAAATAGCTCACGTTCATTACATATACGTTTAAGCGTGAACTTGTAAACGAACATTATAGTTGCCAACGATATACATCTGTGTGATCATCAACACTTCAACCCTTTCGCACAATCCGTGAATAACAAAATTCCCCTCGCAACAGTGCGGTCTGCTCGCCGTCGGTTGTAGAAAGCAGATAGCGGCGAGTGCTTATTGCAGCTTCGGCCACAGTCCGTCAACAGTTGGCTACCACGCGCTACCAAACGTCGCCGAAACCCCCGGCATGTCACGACGCATACTCGACGCGAGCTGCAGTCGAAGTCGTGAGAGCTATTTCAGAAAATCGACTTTCCTACAGCTAGCTACTTCAACCTCTTTTTGATGTTAACGAACGCAGTAGCCTCATATTTCTCACGATTTCATTGGTGAGCGATAACCAAGGTGAATATGTGACGAATTTGGACAAAGCTGCACTTTTTGGAAGGTAAGAAAATACTGCTATACGCTTACCATGCTTACAATTCAACAGTCATGTTTGTACCATATACATATTATGACTTCAACGTTACAAATGGTGCGTATACTGATATATCAAAGTGGAGTACCTTTGCGAAGATATCGAATGAAGCAGTTTGTTGTTCTACTGCTACATGTTTGTATTATGATTACGCATGGTAACTCATAGCTGGCAACAACACCGACAATAGCGCCAGCAGTTATCACAACAAATGTCGATTTATCATATTTAGTCCTTCATCTTGAATAATTCATTGTAAGCCATTCATAATAAGGTTCTATCGTTCCTCTTGAATCTTTATATAATTTGAAGAAAAATCATTAACATGATTGAATTGACCTAAATTTTCGCCAGTGTTGTTACATTCGTACATAGCCTACACGATGCTCTATGTTTATATTCATGCAGGAAAGAAAATGATATCTCAAAAATAATGTTGTTGACGAAATTGGACTCACCTTTTTTTTAAGTAGAAGCTGTTTCTTTTTTAATGATAAACACATGCTTGATACTTTGTAAGATCACTGATTGAATGTTTCATTTTCCCTCTTCAAATTAATCAAAACTGATCCCTCGAATTCGGTCTCGCAGAATTAGGATGAATTAATAAGATATTGTAGTTCATGCTTTCGTTTGAAAGAAGCTGATATCGCTTGAAAATGCACCACTTTCCTGAAGCTCTGCGTTGGGTGGGCGGCAGGCCGCTGAAATATCAACGCCGAATGAACGGCGAAGCATTTTCCCCGTACATTACATCCTGCCGTTGTTATGCTTTTGAAATCGCCCTGGTCAAAATTTTTGTTACGAGACCATTATATTCCTCCGTCTGCTCAAAAGAAATAACACTCAAAATTTAATCCACGTCTTTGTCGTCGTATCTCAGTTTTAGCCACTTTTCTCTCTTCCATAACATCACAAGATATCGATCAGTTATGGAGCGGTGTTTATTCACACCAACTGAGAACTATCTGTACGTAAACATAATTATTCACCTGATAGTCTTGTTTTGATTCTTTTATCGACTTTTTTTTTTGCAGCCGTATAGGAGTACATATTGCTGTATAAAAAGTAAGTGTCCGATTTACTTAGTCACTAGAACTGCCTTCTTTTACTAATGATAAGAAAACTCTAGCTAAATTCAGTGAATTTGATGATGAAGAGGCGAACAAGCATAGCTCTGCTTTTGTTACCCTATAGTATGAGGGTGGTCAAAATGTAAACGCTGTTGCGTGTGTTGCGTGTGTACAATAGTTTACACTGGCAATAATCAACACTTAAGACGTTTCTCGAATGGTCCCTGATGATTCAATTCAATTCAAATAAAAGCGATTTTCATTTTTCGACAAAACATACATTTCACTTGATGATGCCTTCAGTACGCAGTTTTATGACAACATAGTATTTCTTCATGTTAGCATGCATTTCTAAATAATGTCAGTGTGAAGCAACGTCCACGTGTGAAACGAACATTGATGACACCATAACATTCATTCAAATGAGATTTGTTTGTCACAGTACTTTGTATATCACAAGAATGCTTAAGTTTGTAGGGACTAAGCCATTGTCAAATCTGTGCCTGGTGCATTTTTGAGAAGAATTGTTATTGATTGATACATTAGAATATCGCCAATTTAAAAAAAAAAAAATTGATAGTGGGCAGTGAAAATGTTGACCCCTGAATCCCAAAATGTATGCCTTGCTGGCAATGCTTTATCATAGGAATAAGATATTACAAACATAATAGGGAAGAAACATTTCGTAATTCTCTCACTCTTTGCTTGTACCTTTTTCTCTCTCTCAAATGAAATCGGAGGAGGGGTATAGAATGAATCACACATAAAGAAGAAGTTATATGTAATCACTTTGAAGCCTTCCAAACTTTGAAATCACGAAGATTGAAGCGATAGTTCATGATTTTGAACAAAAGGTTGGAGTCGGCACATCATGAGGGTTTAATTCACCTTCAAAGATTACTTTAAAGTTTACCGGATTCGTTTATTTCACCTAGAAAAGTCACATCTGTCGGGCGTAACTGCTCTTTTCCTTGGCATGAATTTCAAACACTAAATAATGTAAATGGATCGTCTACTCCCAGTGGGTAATGATAATTTGCTGCAATGTGGTGATATTGTTTTATAATATCGCAACAGCGACGCAAACATGTGTGCCCTTACGAATTTTGCCACACCATTGTGGACGATAACAGCCTCAAAGTGTTGTGTCCTGGATCAATAATGATTCGAATTACTTTCTTTCTTCTTTTTTTTCCTATCAAACTTGAGCCATCTTCTGCGCCAGTAATGATTACCGTACCACTCAGACCCACCTCCCTGCTCAGACAAATAAATGTACATACTAAGACTAAAACGGGAAAGTAAAAATGATTTATAGTCCCAAGAGTTTGTCTTACACTGTTGGTATCTTACCCTTGTGGCAGAGCTGGCGTCCACCCCATCCGCTTCCCATTTTCGGCCGAGCTTTCGAGAATGAGTCGTGACATATAAGTATGCAATAATCATATACTCAAAACATCTCAACGTCCAACAGCAGACACAGACAGCGAGCTATGTGTGCTCCGCCAGACGTTCACCCCTTCGAGAGTGACCTACTTTTTTCAAATACCAGCTCGTCTGCACGTGATTTGGTGGAGCCAGTTTTTTTGGCGGCAGGGGTTGCGTGAACCTCTGACACCGCGATGATACTGCACGCCAATGGTGAGTGTAGTCTGTTGTAGCTGGAAAGGACGCAGATCAAATGGAGGGTATTCGAGAGAAACCCACTGGTCGTATGGTCCCCCTAAACGGAGAGAACGCTGATTCCTCTTGATGAAAATATATCTACTTTTGAGGCGCTCGTTACGTCTGTCCTGCCCTCGAGAGTTGTTCTCCTGACCAAACACTTTCCTGGCATGTTGCCGATTTTTCTGTGGATGCACCCCTGTAGAATTTACGATTGCATTGTGCGCAATATTTCAGGCTGACCCAGTAATAGACGTTAAGTATTATCCAGAGTTGAAATACTAGTAAGAGGAGCAGGTACCTTACAGGAAGCGGACCTATTCCTAGATTTAACAGGTCTCTCAACCACACACAGAACCTCCCTACATCTTCCCTCCGATCTCCAAGCTTCCTCCTCCCTCCCCCCCCCCCCCCCTTCCTCCGGCCACCACCCTCCCCATGCGGTCACATCCGTAATAGACCCACACCTTCGAAGGAACATGTATAGAGAAATTCACTCCAAACATAATTACTATGTATTCTTTTTTAATAAGTTTGTAGTATTTATTGGTAACAAATAAACGGCATTTACATCAAAGAATAAAAATTAAGTGAATTACAGAATCACAGAAAAAAGGAAAAATATACAGCATAACAAAATGAATACATAAAATGTACGTTAAGTCGTTGAATGCGGACCTTCTGACGGCAGTACAGTACAAAAACATTAGTAGGCCCTATAGTGACAGATGTGTTTCATATAAGTTTTTTTTTTTTCAGTATAGGCCACGGTGTTCCAAAATCTGCGCAACATGCTGTAATACGAAATCAGATTATACTGGTAAATAAACCAGAATAGCAATGCCACCACCTCTTCTAGTTCACTTGTATAATAGGCCTACGTTGTAGTAACGACAGTACTAGTATAACGATAGAAATTCAACGGTACGAACAATATGAACATTGACTGTGGCAATAGTACATAATAGTAGTATCATAGTAGTAATAGTAATAGTATACTCGTAGTAATAATAATTGTACTGGTACTAGTAGTAATAGTAATAGTAATAGTCATAGTAATAGTAATAGAAAGAGTAAGAGTAGAACTAATAGTAATAGTACATGTAATAGCTGGGGCATAAGCGACAACGAACATATTGCCACATGGCGCCCGGCTTGATATGCATTAGATCATAAGAAGAGTGTCATATTGTGGATCAAACTAACAACAAATATATTACTACAAGTGGTGCTACTTACAGGTGAAGGAGTATTTGTTGTTTTTGCAAACGTCGTAGGGAAGTGGGTATACTTCAGGGTATACAGACGAGTATATCATATATATATATATATATATATATATATATATATAATTATATATATGTATATATATGTATATAAATATATTATATATATTTGTTTTTTGTACATCACATTCATCTCTTCCGTTCAACGTGGGAAACACTGACTGTATAATAGTAGTCGTAAAAAGTGATGGTGTGAACTCACTCCATGTTTACATTGACTTAGCGGGGAATCCCAGCCAAGTTAAAGGTTAGTCTGTAAAGTCAGTCGAAACGAGTAAATGTTTAAAAGCATACAGTGAAAATTTGATCAAAATTAAATGAAAATTATGGAAGTTATGAAATTGTTGAGTTTCTAATCTTTGCCAAACATTTCTCGAACAGTAATAATTGAATATTTAAACGTGAGAGCTGATTATACCATCACCTCACAATTTTCCATTGATCCAGTGTACTTAAAAACCGAACAAATACTTTCTTTGCTGTGAAAGTGTAAACCATAATGTTATTCCTTCCTGAATAACTTCAAAATAATTACCAGTCAGATATATCAGCATTTTAAAATGGGGCATAATAGCGTTTACATAAAAACATAGAAGAAAATGTAAGATTTCGAGAAAATACATGACAAGTGAGGCAATGACATAATCAATTCACACTTTTGAATATTCATATTGACTGTTCAATAACTGTTTTATGAAAATTACCAAAACTTCAGAACTTTCCGATATCTTTATTCCATTAATATCTTTTCCCAGTTTCAATAATACTTGTATCAACTGTCTTGAGTTCTCAACATTTTAGATCTTTCTGTTTTCCCCTAAAAGTCAACTTACTATTTTTAGAGCGTTTATGCACTTTGAAGCCATGTGAAGCCATGTGAAACCTGGAAAATTGTTTGGCGCGTGTATCTCTGCGGATTGGAACATCTTTCTCTTCATTCAATACAGAAACGCTCGTTATAACCTCCGCCAAGGAGGTTACATTTTTGCCGGCGTTGGTTTGTTTGTCTGTTTTGTATGTCTGTTTGCAAAATAACTCAAAAAAGTTTAGAACGGATTTTCATGAAATTTTCAGGAAAGTTGAGAATGACACAAGGAACAGATGATACATTTTTGTATTGATCCGGATCCAGGACATTTGTTTATTAATTCTTTTTATCTATCTATTCATTTTATTATTATTATTTTCTTTGGGGGGGAGGGGAGGATCTTTTATCATTGGGAAATAGGGTAATTTTTAGGATATGTGTATATAACTCCTCAAAGAATAGCCATCATTACTTACCGTCGCTATCAATCTTTCTTGTGCACTATGTCATGATGACCGTTGATTAATTGTTATTACACAGTGGGAACGCAGGACAATAATAAAGGCTTGAAATCACAATATGGGTGGAAATGAGCTACTTGGTGGAGGTCCGCGCTCCCCTAATGCTTTTCTAGTTTAATAATTATCCCATCATCGTCCTACCGAATAAAACAGTTTTCACCTCTTATTCTCTTGTCTAACCGTCGAAAACTGCCGATACTATACAACTGTTGGTCCGGAAAAATGCAATTTCTACGCATAAATGGTCAATGTGTAGATATGATTAGTGGTATGTAAGGAATGCATTATGAAAGGTGAGAGTTTTGCTGAGTCGCCAAATTTGCGATGATGTCAACTTTTTTCTTTTGGTACAAGAATAATTCAATATAACTATCTATTGCTGGTTAAGATTTTGTAGCTAATATCCGTGATAATTTTAGTTTATCTTTAGTAAGCTTGAACTGTTGAAAGAAGGATTTTCGTCAACAACATATCTTGAATGAAGTAGGATACATTAAGCATTAACTGAACAGAAATATCAAGTGATAGGTGAACATTAAACGTGAAAATGTGAAATTATTATCAAGGAATTACCAATAAAAGCACGATAAAATTAATATGAACATTATTTTGGAAAATTCAATAAGTTACAGTCTACGTCACTCCACTGTAAATGTTGCTTGCGTTGAATTCACCTTCGATGAAATACCATCAGGACTTTAAAAAAGAATGAATCTGAAAAAAAAGAGAGAATGTTTTCTATAGTCTGATTGATCACACTTTATGCTTCTCGGGGAATGTGAAGGAACGAAACTGCGTATTTTGAGCAAAATGTCCAAACGTACGAAAGGAAAGCGGACACTGTACTTTAAGCGACTCGATTGTGATAATTCTAATAACCGCATTAGTTAATCCCAAAATTAACTTGGTTGTCATTATCTCATCACTTGCTTTTTTATCGTTCGGGAACTGTCATTAATCTAATCTGTTTGATATATATATCACATCACGCTCATTCAATATCTCTTATAGCAAGTGATAACCTCATTATAAGTATAAGTGGGAGCCTGCAGCCATTTCATAGACATGATTATACCGCTACTTATGCACATTTACAACAGTGTGAAAGAAATCTCCAGCATACAACTTTAACAGGTTTGCCAGCTTTTTGTGTAGGCATATTTGATATTTTTACAATCAAAATTCACACCAAATGAAAATTCCTTGGTTTCTAATCGTTTCGCTCACGTTTAAACAGACAAATATATGACAAAATGAGCAATCATACGAGTAGGAAAGACGGTTGAAGATCTCTTCATCTGTACACAGCACCACAAAGCTATAGCCAACCAGAAA
This sequence comes from Diadema antillarum, assembly GCF_040938485.1. Classification (NCBI taxonomy): domain Eukaryota; kingdom Metazoa; phylum Echinodermata; class Echinoidea; order Diadematoida; family Diadematidae; genus Diadema; species Diadema antillarum. The sequence goes on from NW_027271055.1 coordinate 216,123, forward strand.
TAATGGTCTCAGCTATAAAGATCTAGATATGCTCTCCCTCACGATAAACCTGTGTAAATACGGTTTTAAAAACAAAAACAGATGGCCGACACAGAGCTAAAATTTCAGTTAAAGATTCCTCAGTTTGCATGATTTCATATAGAAGCGTTGTCCGATTTTGCTTTCGTGTTTGTCTGAGCGTTGCCATAATAGCCCCATGGTCTCTGAGCCTAATATCTGTGTTGATGCACGGGAACGTCAGGGTGCAAAGTGTGGGGGATGATGAATGACGGTAGAAATGTGTCATTACATGTATCTCTGCATAATTATTATAGACGGGAGATATTTATGAAGTTCAGTTTGACGTGTGTACGATAATACTTTATAGAGACCAGGGGCCCCCTTTTCATAAAACTTGCCATCAGTGACAACTGCCACATTTCTATGACAAATTTGCTCTCAGCCAATCAGATGAAAGGATTTCAGTAGCTTGTCACATCTTGGACAACTTGTCACTGATGACAAGTTTTATGAAACGGGCCCCATGTCTATTCATAGTCGATGTTTGTATGGCTTATTCCTCCAAGTGGAAGGTCAGGGATGTTTCCATAAAACAAAATACTTTTTAGCTCGGTAATATGATAGCATTTATATACATTATTATTACTGCAGTCAAACCTGTCTATAGCGGCCACCCAAGGGAGACGGAAAAATGACCATTGTAAACATGTATCCGCTAAATATACAGTTGTCAGTTATGGCAGGAGGAGTGAATGCTGAAAAGCAGAATTGGAAAGAACGAAAGAGAGCGAAAACTGTGATGATTTTTAAATACTGAGCGAGTCTCTCCTTACTGGCTGCAGGAACTGGATGGTAAAGATCTTCACCAGGCAGAGCGAGCAAAACTAGAACGATATGACGTAAGGGAAAAACGAGAAAGTTAGAATCGAGTACCTAAGACAAAACACAGACGAAGGACGGAAATAAAGATACAAACAGGGGCCTGCTGGAGTTGGGATGTAATTACAGAAGCAGACTTGTACTAACAAAATTATAAAAGCAAAATGATCTACACTTGCCTATCGCAGGACAAGTAAAGGTTGACGTAAATGTGAGTATAGAAATTTGACTCGAAGGTATAAAATACGAGTTACGAATGCCTGTCGTTTATAAAATATAGAACCGAAAGTCTAAACATCATCCAAGGACTTTTGTAAATTGCTTTAAAGGAGGTAATATTATAATTCTCCCGTTGAAGACAAGTCCCGAGAATACTCGGGCAGGTGTCTTTAGGGAAATGTACGTTATAGCAAAATCAGTCCGTCCTCAATGGGCTAATTAAAGCAAGATATCAAGACAAAAGTACCGTAGTATCAAACGCCTCCATTTTTTTTCTTGCAGTATCCTAAGTTTGAAGTTATTCCCACAATATTTTATCATTCACACTACTATTTGGGAGCAGAAATAAGTGAAAAGGAAAGATAATCAAAGCTGCTAAATGATTCTTAATGTATCAATCAAAATACATGTAAGTTATAAATGACGCTTTTGCCAAGACAGTGGCAGATGACCACAGATAGCACACATGAATTAAGATACCGTAAAGCTAAGTATGGAATTAAAGTGTGAGTTTTATTTTCATTTTTTTAGTTCGCTACGACATATCCACTGCTTCTGCATCGGACATTTCAGTGACAGCGCATAGACCTATACGTATAGAAAGAAAACACATCTGATGGGATTTTCATAGAAAATGTGTTAACGTCTCTCTAAAATACATACAGAACGAGATTTAGGTTTAGGCATGAGATGTCTAGTGTTGGAGCAAAACGATTCAGCTATCAACTTGAAATTAAACAAATATTATCGTATTTACCACGTGGCCAGAGTTGGAGAGGCTTTCTTTCTATAAGTATATTGTCAATATTACATTGTCATTAGCTCGTCCTAATGCCTGTGTATAGCTTTTGCATTTATTTCAACAATTTTCGTTTTGCAGTATAAATGGAAAAAAAAAGTTTGTTGTTTTCAGACATAAGCGTTTAATGACACTATGAAGTACTTCCAGTCTGAAAAAAAAAGAAGAATCTGGTGTTTGGTGCGGTGCGTAAGTAATGCATAGATTTGGATCTCTATTTGATTAGACGAGATTAGGATCAGGATGAAATTACACCGTTTATCATGTGATGAACTGATATTCTTGGCATCAAAACTTTCCATCAAGTCGACCCCTCTGAGCCTATATTACTTACGTTTTCAATCACTCTAGTGTTTGGTCGGTAGTAATTGTTTTTGTTTTTTTTTGATAAACGCTAAAGTAATAAAGAAGAAATTACTAGATTAGATGTTGCTTTGTGTTGGGATCACGATTAAAATGTGAATGAAATGACAGTGGTCACGTGGTTTGCGGCGAGGGTTCGTTTGATAAACCCTCACTCCACAGAAACTACCGAATGCATGTCATTTACATTTGATTGATTTGATTTCATTTGATTTGATTTCTGCATCACTTTTTCCCCACAAGAATGTAACACAAAGTCAATTAAAGAAAGTTATTGAGCATTGTTTGAATCTACCAGTCTAACAGGTGGAAATGATTTGAAACGGTTAATTGTGTTACTTCAATGTACAACACTTTTTTTCGTAATACTATACAAAATGAAGACGCGCAGGAGTCATTTATTGCGTAAGATTTCACCTACCTGCTGTCCAAGAGACAAATCAAGCAATCAAAGTGTTGTAAAAGCAACGCAGGAGGCCATTTATATCACAAGCAGATTCTTACTGAGGATAATGAACTGTGACGTAGACATTACACACAATACGGCATAATAATATATGAATAATCCTTTCAAAACTCACCAAGAGGGGGGGGGGGGATGCGCAGTGGTGCATATAGTGCAACAGTGTGGAGAGTTTGCGTATCTACAAGTATTGTTGTGTTTATGATATGTTGGTGATAACGAAGGTATGCTTGATGGTCATGTTAGTTCTATAGGCAAAATTCGAGGCCCTTTCGTGAATGGTGAGAGTGAATAGAGAAGGAGAAGCAGTGAATAATTAGCGACATCCTGAAACTGTCAGCCATGCACCCTGCTGGAAAGAACACTGTGTCTCACAGTGTGAGACTCACAGTGTGAACACTGTGTGAACTCAGTGTAAAATCTCTTCACACTGTGACTCTCACACTGTCTCTCACAGTGTGAGAGTCACAGTGTGAGAGAGAGTGAACACAGTGTGAACATGTCTTTTGTTAGTCACATTGATATCACAGAAACATGCAAGTTGTGCTGAGTCGAGGGGAAGGTGCATTCCAATGTCGTTTGTTAAACATTTCAGTACTTTAGCAATGATTGGCAGATGAGGTCATCTGAGGAATATTGGTTTGGAAGGATTTTTTGTGGGCGTTCCCAAGTAATCTGAAGAAAAATAGAAGAAAAAAAAATCCTTCAAATATATGGAATGTTTCTAGATATTCGTTTCACCGCAAAAGTGATGATGAGGGTATCATAAATCAACAAAAATCAACATGCATTTGGATTTCAGGGGCCCTTTCAATTCGAGCATTTTAGCAGTGTGAATACAATGTGATTTATCAATTCACAGGGTGAAACAAAGCATTACTATGTGAACACTCTGTGAAAACCACACCATAGTGTGAAATCATCTTCACACTGTTAAATTCGAGCGTTTTCACATAGTCGATTATGTGAACACACTATAAACACACTGTGAACACACTGTGGGACACTGTATTCCCTCCAGTAGGCAAGTAAGGATTGATTTAACTTCAATATCTCAAAACTGTTTTTTTTTTTTGTGATAGATAATGAATTTTCATGCTAACATTGACAGGGAAGGAATTCCAGACATTCGGTCCATGGCATTTGAAAGACTTTTTTTTTTTTGTTCTAGGATATTTGTTGGGTTTGCTAAAATGATAGCAAGACAAACCATGCAAACGGCAAGATATAAGGTAGGAATGAATTTTGGATTAAGGGATTAAAAAATCATTTAAAACTGAAGGAAACTGATTTAAAAGGTATGAATGTCATTGATTTTGTGTTTTTGAATAATAAAAGGATGAATCGGGGGGAGATATAATGGTGGGAGTTCGTAATCAACCGCATGGCGCTTTGTTGTTGTTGTAAAAGTAGTATAGGGTTTGTTTTGGTTGAACGACTATTTGCATAAATGCAGGTTGCCAATTATGGTAATTACATTGTTAGCAATGACTTAGAAGTCACTGGCAGATTGAGATATGAATTTACCATGGAGAAAGACTTATACTGATATTGACAGAGTCTACATTTGATAGGTTCCTGCATGGTGAAGTCTTATGGTATTATCTACGTTACATTTTCGATAGACTTCACTATTATGGGGCTGAAAGAAAAACGTAATTTTGTAGAACCCAATGTTGCTGTATTGTGTTATATCTTCCTCAATATCCATGGTACGTAACACGTATAAGGCGCAAATAATTTTCATGTAATCGTATAGGGTCTTGGGTATTCTGGAAAAGAATATTCAGCAAGGTGTATTAGCACAATGATTCAAATTTGATGTTTGACATTTAAATTCCAATTTTGATTTAACAATTCACTGTAACATTCATTCCATTTGCATGATTTTATTTTCGTTGCATTCTGGAGCAAAACCATAGAGTTGAATATGTTCTTGAAACACGTTTTGTTTTGTTTTATTCTGCTTAATTTTGTTTATTTAAGGGGTCGATCAATGTCTTCTTTTCAAATGTAGAATATTCTCGTTTTTTCTATCAAAAAAGTATAAAAACAGCTATACGCCGTATGATATTCTGAGCACTGTAGATCACTTTCTCCATTAATGGGCACACACACACACACACACATTATTCTCTTTTTTAACTTCATTTTCGCTCCACCGGCTTGTCGTAGACCTAAGTCGTGGTCCTCTTGTTCAATCACACTGTCGCAGTTCCAAGCAAATCACAATGTTCGTCACCCTTTATTGAGGGGAAAAGCAACTTATTATCGTGAAGTACATGAAATGAAGTTCATTTTGATTGAGGATTAGCCCTCTGGTTCCTGAAACAAACAAATGAGAAAAAAAAAAGAAGTATTACAGTATTCATTGGGTTTTGAGGGCAAAGATTATCAACTTATATCATATCAAACAAGTCTGAGACCCTTCTAAAGCCTCATTTTATTAACAGGTTGCAGTTGTTGTAATTTACATGGATTGCAGTCGCAATTAACAAAAAAAAAAATGAAGCCTTTGACGGAGTAACTTTAAAACCGACATCTATACGAACTTAATACGATGTATTATTCCCTGGATTGTGGCAGATCACCCGCAAGACAGAAGGACCTTTATGTGTCTGTACATGTGAAAACATCATACACATACACACATAAACACACACACACACACACACACACACACACACACACACACATTTTAATAGCCATATCTCTATGATACAATATGTCAATTTCTCATAGAGTTGCATTCAGTTCAGAGTGCTAGTCATTGTGAATCCAAGAATAAAAGCACAAAATATAAACCGCCTACGTTTATATTATATATCCAATGTCACATTTGCGAATAGGTAGGAAAATATGTAATGATTAGTCAATAAAACAAGTATTTACACTTCACTCTCGCTGCGTTTGTACCACTGCATGCTGTTTTTCATTTCTGTTTTCATAATATTATGTAGATACATGATTATCCTGCTTGGCATTGGTTAGGTATAATATCTATAATCACAAGTTCTAAGTTTGATATACGATTTGGCAAGCGATTGAGCATAACTTGGCAAGCCTAAAACTCAATGCAAAATGGTCCTCATTCAGTTCCACTGAAGTTTGTTCGGGAGAAGAAAAAAAAAAAACCCTTCACGTCATGTTAGTTTCTAAACTGTGATAGGTAGATTACTTGTACTTATAAGCTGTTTTTTTTTAGTTTTAGTTTTTGCAAAATCATCTACGGGATAACTCATGCTTATAAATGAACTACGATATGTAGATAGAATACGATGCAAACACAAAATATTTAATACTTAATTTTAGCTTGGTAAGCTTCGATCTACCTAGTAGGATAAGGTTTCTACAATTATTACCTAAGAAATTTTATGTTGTATTCGATTCGCAGACTATCGACGAAAAATCAGATTGGCACACTCAACATGTTCAAGAATAGGATACGCTTATGCTTACACATGACAGAATACATTTGGTGTTCCAGAAATAACCATTGGATAATGTTTGTTACAGACTATCATGTAGTAGGATTTGAGGACTCAAAGTACCTTGCACTCCGATGGATTGGTGGAAAAATACAAATAATGTAATAAAATGTACTTTGAGTTTCTTTTTGTTACGTCCACTGAAGGGTTAGTTCTTTTTCACTGACCTTGGAAACAAAAAACAAAAGCGAGCAAAATCTTTCTGGTGCGGTATACATTATGTCTTGTATGGACAGTCATCTACACAGATGCCATTTTATATTTCACGTTAATTTTACTGCAGTTACTGCCAGTACAATAATCTCCTGTACTCTTCTGTACAGTATGTAGAATATTCGCTCAATAAAGGGTCTGTTTGAATGCTCAGGATAGGAAAAAACGGCGAAGCAGGAAGTTTAAAAGCACATTCGGCACGCATGTTTCGACATGACTACTATTTTTATTACTGTAAAACACATTCTACACTATTTCTCTATATGTATGAATGATAATAAAAAAAAGAAGTAAACGGGAGAACTGGATTGATGTTTATCTTTCCACGAAATCATGCAACGTTCTATCTTCAAATGCTTGCATTCTCTTTGTTTTTTTTCATACATTATCGATGTAGACAAGAAAAGATAAGCAGCTGTGCATTCTATCTACTCTTATCTTTCGACTTTCTCCACCTGACTGGGTTGGCTATGTGTTTTTACGCTTCCTCCCTTTCTCCATTGTCGCCTCTAAAAGTACAAGGATCTTTGTTTGCTCATTAATCATGTTTGCACGTTTCCTGTATTTAATCACCATAGATATAATTCAGACCATGATCAGTTTCATTTTTCTTTTTTTTTTACTCTTCCATCACACCATCCCGCCCCAACCCAGCGACCATGAAGGGTACCGAATATTTTATTGAGAATAGTAGTCTTAACAGTCTTTCTTAGAATTCTCTGCGGGTCTGGATAGACTCTGGAAAGTGTAACCCTCATCTTTTCACATCTCAGCTAATAACTTTACAATGGTTAATGCAGGGCTCAACATTAGCGGCGGTGGCCCGGTTGCCCGGGGCCACTAAAAACATGATGTCGGGTCACCAAATTTCAAAAAAAGGTTATCTTTTTGATAGCTCGATCGATCGGGCAACTAAAATTAAAAATGAAATCTTGTATTTCCTTTTATTTTAGGGCCACTTCACTTCTTTTTTTTTTTTTTTGGGGGGGGGGGGGGGAATGGGGTACCAAATTTCATATTCAAAGATTTCAGTGGCCCGAAGGGCCCATCAGAGAAAAATTTTAGTGTCGAGCCCTGGCTAATGCATGAATCATATACCAATGGAAAACCAACGGAATTAAACATTGCCTGGACATTTCAAGATATATCTATTAAAGATGGATTTGTGTGTGTGTGTGGTGTGTGACAGATTTACCATCGACTACCTCCCGAAACATTACAATTGTAAATCGGTAGCAACCAATCCTTAAACTCTTGTATGGAGATGGCTAATACTCCTCTGAAATGGTTACGGTTCCTTATTCCAAACAATTACCAAAGGTTCTTTGTTCCGAGGGTTCGTTATTCGGAAAGTTTGTTGATACAATACAAATGACAAAAAAAGTATCGTCATTTCGAAAGTTTGTTTATCCGAGAACGAAATAACACTGGAGGTTCATTAATACACGGACCTTCGGAATAAGGAACCTTACACGTTGGTTTAATTTTCAGACTATCGAACCATCGGAATAACGCCACAAAATAAATAATAGGATAATCGAACCCTTTTTCATTTCTGGATTAACGAACATAGGGAATTCGCGTGTTTCGGAATAACGAACCTTCGAAACAATGAACCTTATTTCATTTGCGGATTGACGAACCTTCGGCATAACGAAGATCACCTGTTTATAACCAGTGTGATGAACACAACTTAAAATGTCACGAAATTCCGGAAGATAAAAAAAAAAACAAAACAAAACAAAACAACAAAACACACACACACACAGAAATGGATTGGGTTGATTGCTCGGGTGACCGTGTGATGTGCGTTTTCTGTTTTTGCTTGCGTTTTTGTTTTAACTTAGTATAGACTATAGTTGTTGTTGTTGTTGTTTTGTGAACGTTTTCTAGTTGTTTCAGATTTTTCAAAAGAAACATAGGCAATAACTGACAACTAAATGCTTAACGATAAGACAGTTTAACTTGCAGAGAAAATTGATTGAAATTACAAAAGAGGTATAAGAGCACCCTTTCAATTACACACAGACAGCGAAATCAGATAGCTCTGCTCTTTAATTAAAAAAAATGCCAAAATGAGCTGTGCAAAAATGGCGTCGTATGTGCACACTGAAATACATGACTTGGCTTTGTCACGTGACCATGGCGTCGGCTGTGCAGATTTGAGTGTCTGTTTTGCACACTTGTATCGATAATTCATTTTTATAACGGAAGGAGTTACATTCGTCTTGGAGGACGTCTAATAACATGACACAGTTGATGCCTTTTTGAAGGGAATGATGAGCAAACTGCACCTCAACGGTGTCACTTTAATTCGCTCAAGCTAATTAAAGGAGCATTCCAGACGATTGTCATAACTTCACATCATGAAGTTCATAAATCCACAGTTCCATGCATAGATTTGTGAAATTTATTGTGGTCCTTTAGCAGAGAAATCAATATTCTAAAAATCTGAAACAAATTACACTGAACAGTGTTGATGACATAAGAGCCTCACATATTTCAGCAATGTATAGCAGTGGGATACCATTACAATACCATGTGCTTAACAAGTTCACCTGTGTAAAATTTATGCATGCCTTCTTCTTTTGTTCTGCTTCCTTGAGCTCCTATTAATGCATTCATGTAGTGAGGCTGTCATGTCATCATCCTTGTTCATTGTGATTTGTTATAAATTTCTTCATCCCATTCACTATAAATTTTGAAACTCCGTACCAAGTCTAACCAATTTATAGTTGTCCATAATCAATGTAAAAGTCTGAAAATCATCCGGAGGTCTCCTTTAAGGTCAGCTGTATTATCTAACTGACATCAATTCAGTGAATAAAGAAACTGGTCGTTGATTTTTTTTTTTTTTGTTTATAAAGAAACTGGACGTTAATTCAATTAATTAAGACACTTGAATGATAATAAGTGTGTCGAGGAAAATCTGTCTTTCGATAGAACGTGAAATAAGAAGCATTTAATGCGTATAAGCTCTATTTTCTTCTCATGTTGAAATCACTTGGCTAACCTCCAAGAACATGATTGAATGACTTTACGCTATGTTACCGAAAAGGATAACGGTCAAGGTCATGCTTATCATCATCAGTTTTAAAACGCTCCCTCTATATTTGTGTGCAATTTAATTCCGTGGTTCGCGCGCTTTTGATATTCTATACTAGCTGTGTTTCTTTCCGACGTTATTTAGAAGTAAATAAATAGATAAAAATCATCGAAGCAACTTCCGGAATAATGATAATGCACATAAAATGAATGATTACGATCTATAAAAAGTGATAGCAATAATATGCTAACTTGTCGGGTATGTTGCGTATTCTCACATAAAATGGGTGCACGGTATAACATGCATATTTTGTTACAGAGTACGCTTTGGTTATTTCCGGTTTGCAGGTGCATGATTGTCTTTGTACAATATATGACTGTATGTGGCGTCGCCATTGGGCTTAAGCGCGGGATGTGGCGCGGCAACACGTATGTTATATGTACTTGAAATACTTTCCATACGTTCTAGTTAACGGAGTTTAAACAAACAGAACGGGAAAGTTTCTCCGACATAGGACGAAAAAAACAAACAATGGGATAAGAAATTGTATTGCCTCTTGGTTTACATTAAAGATTGATACTGGTCTTAACTACTTATGCACATTCACTGTGCTGATGAAAAACAATCGCTTCAATCTGCTCCCACTATAATCTGAACATAATACTACAGGAGCATAATTCCGTAAAATAATGGCCTGATAAGGATAAATAACGAATTCACCATTGCTAAATTATTAGTATGCAACAAAGGAATAAATGAAAGAACGTTATATGATTTGTGTGTATGTGCGTGTGTGTATGTGTGTGTGTTTGTGTGTGTGTGTTTAAAAAAGATAATTTAGTACAGCCATGAGGAGTACGTAAACCATACGAATGTTACGGGCTGTATCATTAAGTTACCTTATCCGCTTTTGAATTTACACCGGCAACATTACCACAATTAAATTTTTATGTAAACCAGGACACGCGAAATGTATAAACTCCATAATCATCTCTTTATGAAAAATTTTCCTTTCTGTTAGAGCGACGTCAGTCTATACTTTTTAATGGCAACTTTCATATGGAGTAAGGTTTCATGTTTATAGGGCGCCAAACGGATATCTTCGCCCTACAACCTGTTTGCTGTGGAAAATAGTGGCCTTCATCGAGGCTCATTCAGTCATAAAGACGATCTTGAAGTGAATTTGTTTTTGTAGTTGCCATGTACAAGGGGACCACATTATATTAGATGAATGTTATTTTGTTCAGTTGTGTAGATCTATTCTATCCTTTCATTTCATTCATGTATTCTTCGAAAACCTGTTTGTCCCATTAGGAGCCATGTGCTGGACTGCTTTGCAAGGGATAACCCTGCTGCACTCGATGCTAGTTGGGCGTTAGGAGCGCGTCCATGACATTCGCCTAGCGAGTTGTGAAACCCACGGGTCTGCGCTAGGGTCTCAGACTGACTTTGCTCGGGGAGTAGATGGCGTAGGAAGCGAAGCACGTACCGCTGGACGTGGAGTGTAACCATGGAGCTCCACAGTGCGACAGAGTGCTGATTGCTCGTCGGTCTGCCTCTTGCCTGTTACTGTAGAGCACAAAGTATTCAGGTTAAAAAAAATGTTTTTCCCCCACTAATGACGCATTACCGGTTTCAATGGTTGAACTACACTAAGTAGTTGTGCGACATTGACGATTTGGAGATATGACTACATTACATAATCACCTCATATTGGACCGACAAGGAGAAATGTGTGGAGAAGCATTGCTACAGGTTAGTACAAAGGATTGGGTGAGAGTGGAATGATTATCAAGAAGAGGACTCAAGCCAGGAACATATAGAAAGCCTCTATGTTTATGGTGTAGGGAGTGTTCTGGGTGGGAATAAGAAATCATTTTCCCGTTGTCCATAATAAGATAATGGAAACCAGAATACTCGGTGGACAAGATGTCTCAGTGTGACATAATGACAGGTTTGAGGTTCGAATCTCATGAGCAAACTGTTGCTTGCTAAGATGCTCTCTTTTTGAGGTGGTGGTGGTGGGATCACTTTCATGCGAATTAGACAAACCTCAGCGTGTGTACTTCTTAGCATAAGAAACAGACATGCTTTAAATAGTGTGCCATAATTGAAAGACCACTGGCACGACTGGCGACATGTATATAGTAGATGGCAAACGGTAATAGTTACCAATAGACTGTTAACAGGTGCTAGAGATATTTCATATCTCCAACACTAATATCAATATATTCGCGAACTCCCAAGAAACTTTTCACGCCATTTAAATTTGGTAAATGAAAACTACGAACTGCCATGCTTTTTGGACTACTCTTCGTCCTCACCCCAACGCTATTAAACAATGAGCAGTGATAATTAGAGACGAAGATGTAATACATGAAATACAGTTAACGTGTAGTCGACATGGATTCGTAATAGAACACTGAGTACCGAAAATACGGTTCGATCATTTTTGGATGCAGCGCTTTCCATTTTTCGTTATGGTGTTCATAAATGCCACTTGATGGTATAGCGTGTTATTGACGAACCCCCAAATACCACTGATGTTGTTAGCTTTTTGATCAACATCATTTTGCAAAGGAAAGCCCATGTGCTGGTTGTTTTTTTTTAAATTTTCCATCCTCTATAGTTAATACACAAAACAAAACATAAATCATACATGAATCAAAGAAACATAACAATGAAGATGGATTATCCATTTCAGATTCATTATGATAATGATTCGGTTCTTCCATAGGATCTATGTCACCGAGAAAATTAAGAAGTAGTTAGACGAGACGAGACTAAATGACGTTTAACACTTAAACTCACTAGGAAAAAGGAAACGGCACTAATCATGCTAATCAACAGAGTGGTATCTAAACGTAGGACAGAAAATACTTGCATGGTGGAGAGGCCTTGATGCGAGTCTGCGTCGGCATAATCGGCCGGAACGCCGGGGAAGTTTTGCTCCAGCACCGTCGCTTTCGCTTCACGAGTGATTTCATATGCTACAAATATAGCTTTCCAGATAACATCCGTCCAGGTCTGTTTACCAGGAAATCAGATGATCTGCTTTCTTTGTGTTTTTAGAGTGGGTGTGTATGTGTTTGTATGTGATATCAGTGTGAAGATATAGAACACGAATGCAAAAACATGTATACACAGCAGTATCTCTTTATAATAAGCTGTCATTGTAGTTGCACCACTGGAACGAAATGTTGTCTTCTTCATATTGTTGCTGTTTTTAGAACCAATATCGACGTTTGAGAAAACATATAATTGCCGTATGCTTGTACAGACTGCTGTTTTGTTTGTTTTCATTTTACTTCGTTTTGGGTATTTTAAGGATGTTTCTTTTTTCTTCAAAGCAGTGACACCCTTTAGGCGAAAAGAGGGAAAAGATTCCAGTGAATATTTGATTACCATTACATGCTTATGCTGACGGTCTCCTGCTTACGTATTGAATCAAATGTACTGTCTTTTCTGTATTATATGCAACCATAGATGTTTTACAATGATTTTGTTATGATGCATGTATAAGATAATATAAAATCCACCTTTGTATTGCTCCTTTGTCATTTCGCTGTTTTGTTTTTGAATTAATCACACCCATGTAATTTATTTTGATTTGATTTGAGAGGCAGAATAAAATGATACGAATGACGAAGATTCAATGATTACTTTATCGGGTTAGCATGAGATGAAGCAAGAAGCATCAATAATGGAAAACTCAATCATTAGGAATTAGATACAGCATTCCCGCCACACCCCTCAAAATATCGGACCACCAAAACTGAATTGACCGGACGACCAAAACTGAATTGACCGACACTGTTTCATTGAAAGATACAAACTTTAAATTGTAGATTTATCGAGACTACACTCTCAATTCTTCCATTTCAGGTTTGGTTTCTTCCTTATCAGGTGCGCGCATGAACTTGTAATTAGTACGAATCAATTTCACGCTGTGTTTGGTTTGAATATAGGATTTTGGAATTGTACCAATTCTTTTTAAAATACCTCCACGATGTGTAAGGTAGGATTTGGTATTCTAGGTTTTCCCAGCTAATTTTGTAAAATTGTCATCCATTTTCATTCAACACGTGTTTAATGGGCATTCAAATTTGTATGTTTGAACTTTTGAAGTGACTTTGCTTGAGCGATTTTATGTTAAGTGCTTTCAAATACGTTTTTGGGCACGCAAATCAATGGTAAGAATTCATATTCGGTGTGAAGGCATTCAATTTCGAGTTTGGGCATTAATTTCCAAATTTGTGCATTCAAATTAACGCGATGGTTTAACGAACACTTCAGAGCACTTTCAATGTCATTTTTGAGCGATCGATTTTCACAACTAAGCATTGAAATTCGTCATACATTTTCAAATAATAATAGAAAAGTGATTTTGTTCATATGGAATGTGACTTTTACTTTTTGTGTTGAATTTCGTTATCATGATCGTCACCCTTTGAATATCTCTGAATATCATTCTTTTCCTCAACATTCCATGTGAACGTCAGTATAAATCCTTTTTTACATCATGATCATCAAATTGCCTTGTGGTTTTTATCTTAAGGCTCTATTTTAATCATGATCGCCATATAATCGTAATTTTGAATTTTTATTTCCATCATGATCATCATCATGTGTGATCCACATATATAAAAGAGTTGTCTTGACATTCAATTCAAAATAGAGTAGAAGTAATGTACTTTTTTTTCAATGGACACCTAGCAGAGTCGATTTGAATGCTCCTGTTGTGAACGTGTTTGCCCATACATACCATATGTATGCAAATTTGAATTTTCGGAAAGAAGCTGCCGAAAATGTATGCGCATTCAATGAATTGGAATGCTTAAAAGCGAAATCGGTTGCCGCCTTAGTTAATTCGAACAACAACAACAACAACAAACCGATTCTGAATGACGATATTTCGATTCATGAGCGTATTTTATGAAAATGAATGCTTCTAATATGGAAATTGTATGATAAGATAATGAAATTGGCCGGGAAATCTATATTATTTGACACAAAGAATGAAGAGAATAAGGATTTGGAGCTGAACCCTTCCGTTAAGCCAGTCGACGATATTAGATTTACGTCATTTCAACCTTCCCCCGCTTCTGGCTAGCTTTCCATGTGTTTGTTTTGATAGAACCAATAATTCGCAAGCCGTCAACATTATTTGCGGAGGTTGGCAGTTGATAAAGCAGTGGGGTAAGTGGCGTGAAACACACAACCCACAAACAAACCAGGTATAGAGTTAACAAAACAGATACCAATCGCTTGTACCCTCAAAAAGTATGATAATTGAATTATTCCAATGTAAAGTGAAGAGTGTAAAGTATAGATATAAACGCTGGAATAATCCAGCTATTCTCGAGTTTAAGATCAGCGAAGTTCCCTTTAAAAAATGATAATAAATCGGCAGCAGTTGAGTCCGAAGAGAATGTTCATTCATGGACAATCTGGTCATGCCATTACCAGCATTACCAGCATGAGACAGAGAGAGATAGAGGGAGAGACACACACACAGAGAGAGATGTATATATACATATATATATATATATATATATATATATATATATATATATATATAAAAACATGTTGAAACTCATTCTTTATCGGCCAAAAATGCATTACCAGTTTGTTTCTTCATTTATATATATATATATATATATATATATATATATATATATATATATATTGTTATGGAGGAGAGTAAAAGATGACCGATGACTGATATAAGAATTCCCCATCTTCATCCATGTATCCCGATGATAAACGTAACAGTGTTCCCACAATAAAACCACCTGTTATCACGCCTTCAAGCTGGGCAACCGTACTCTGGTACTGAAAATGCATCGTTTCCACTTTCAACCTATCCCCAAGAAAACTGTTCCTGGAAGGAGTATTTGAAGAGTTTTATCGAAAAACAAACAAACAAACGAGCTAACTCCATTCTTGAGAGTTTGAGACATTTGCTATTAAAGCTGCTAAACAACAAATAAAATAATAAGAAAATACGAAATGTTATTAGTCATACCTTTACGAACATTCCTTGTCATGTTACAAGTGAGGTTACTTAAAGGGGAAGGCTAGTAACTGATCAGTGGGAATCAGTGGAAATGCTGGGAGATGATTGTTCCAATCCTTATGGGATTCATTCAAGAGTTCATTGTATATCTATTGTTGTGTGAAAATGATTTGCTTCAGAACGGTCTCATAATCAAGTAATGTGCAGATTAATGCTCCGTCACTGACCAGGGACGCTAACCTGGAAGCATTAAACTGCACATTACTTGAATATGAGACCATTCTGAAGCAAATCATTTTCACACAACAATAGATATACAATGAACTCTTGAATGAATCCCATAAGGATTGGAACAATCATCTCCCAGCATTTCCACTGATTCCCACTGATCAGTTACTAGCCTTCCCCTTTAAAGGGATCATACAGTTTTGGTTGAGACCTAATTTCTGGTTTCTAACATTTTTTGGTGAAATAATGAGAAATCTCTAATGAAATATGAAAGAGCATGTAATTCTCGATGAGGAATTCAACATTCATTTGATGAAAATTGGTTTTGAAATGGCTGAGATATCCAAAAAAGAATGATTTTAATAAAGTGTGGGACCCACACTTTATAACGATCGCTTTGTTTTACTTTGTTTTTGGATGTTTCAGTCATTCCAAACCCGATTTTCATCAAATAAACTTCGAATTCCTCTTAAAATGGTATGCTCTGTACTATATCATAAGTGGGTTTTTTTTTTGGTATCTCGCAAAAAGGTTAAAGCCCAATTCTCATCTCCACCAATACTGTACCATCCCTTTAAGGTTTTGTTTTGCTCTATCTGATGATGGACTTACTTCAGATGTTTCAAAATGGCGCTCAGCCCGTTTTTTGAAATGAAACTCTTCATTAAAGTTTATCCAAGCACGCATATTGCTCTGGTTCGGAGGTGTACATTCGATGGAATTTGCAATTTCATCTAATTTAATCCGCTATCAAGCACACTATTTTTGATAACCCCTTTGATCAGAAGCATTTGCTATCGCGAGCTCAACTTAGCATACTACAAGACATTTTGGGAAATGAAATTTGTTTCTTTTTTTCGCATGCTAATATGTTAATCTTGAGATTGGCACGCCATGATGTGTACATTACTCAGAAACGATAATGGACAATGCATGAGTCATTTAGTCCAGTCAAGGTATAATCCACCAAAGTTGATAACAGCCAAAAGGTGAGCAACTCGTCATATCATTTTGTAGTGAGTGAACTATTCATATAAATTATTTTCCCTCGCACACGCATCTACACAGCATTTTTGTGGAATCCAACAAAACATTGTTGGTTTACTGGTTCGAAGGACTGGTTATTTTGTCACGGTAATTCTTCCAAGGAGAATATTCCGAGCCTTTTCATTGAACGATAACTTTTCGTTGATTATTAAAGTAGTAAGTTACCAGATCAGAAATATTGAAAGCATGAGAAGTAGCAGTGATTATTATGTTTAATCTAAAACACACACACACACACACTCAAAGATATGAAAGTTACTTATCGCTATAAATGTGATGAATGTATCTAAGCATTACAGCAGGTCTTCTGTCTATCTATAGGGACAGAGATGAGTAAAGCAAAGCAAATATCGCACAACAGCGAAGCGTCTTGAGATTTAAAAAAGTATATATGTATATATATATATATATATATATATATATATGGCATTCTTGGCCTATTCGTTTGTTTGTTTGTTTGTTTGTTTTTGTTTGTTTGTTTTATCTAATCACGGAATAAAATGCCCTCGGTCAGCCAGGCAATGCTGGTTTTGTTTTTGTTTTTGTTTTTTCTTTTTCTTTAAATGTTACAACAAGAACGAAAACACACTCACACACACACACCACAACACAAGCAAATCAATCAAATCAAGTTAAAACAGAAACAGTACAACATGCATCGCAACATTAATGAAAACATTTACCAAATATTGCGGGAGAGAGAGGGAGAAAAAAAGAATACGAACCATATTCATTTGTACTGTGCATTCACGATTTCGTGTAAACTTATGCAGTGCCAATTTTGAATGCGGTCCATGCATGTGGCACGCAGTTTATTTAACTAGCAATACAAAGGGAAGGATGCGCGGTACGTCTCTTCACTCATAGGCGATCCTGGTGGGTTTTTTTTTTTTTTTTTAATGAATTGGTTATTGTAATTTCACACATGCTTCTGCCTCGAGAGCGAATACGCAATTTACTTTCGTCATAAATAATTTGAGAAGAGACATATGCATCCGTTTCACGTTATGTCTATCAAAAGCAGAGTCCAAATGAAGCGCCATTGTTTTTTTTTTTTTTCTCTCTCTTTTCCTTTTTTAATCACGCCACTACAGGGTTTTGTGTATAAGTATTAAGTACGTCTGACGAACAGCCATCGTCGAAAAGCCCACGAAACTGTGGCGGCATATAAGGGGGAACAGGCACAGTTAACTATGCACGCTCACTGGGCTGTTCAGGGCCATGTGGTGTAGTGGAAGCTACATGATGGACTCCGAAGTACAGGAGAACTCGTGGGTCTGACTTCTGGCCAGGCCGTCCATCATTGGACAAGGATAGGGACTTTGATTTACAACATTCCTCCTGACCAAAGTGTACGAATAGCTGCTCTTAGCAATGCTCGAGGGTTACATACATACCAATGACAGGGACCAAAAGGACAATTTCATAATACCGGTGATGATGATCATGATGATAAAATGTAATTGTCCTATGTTTACCCATGATAATCTTCAGGATTGTCTTCAGTGTCGGCAATAGCCGTTAAGGGATATAATTATGCAGCACACATTTGCAGAAATGTAGGTGTTATTTTGGATGATAAATTGATCATGGAAAATTTTGTGTCCCAAAAAATTTCTGCTCTGTTTCATTCGCATTGAACAAAATTGGGAAAGTTCGAGGTTTTATTGACAAACACACATAGCATCAAAACGTTCAGTTGACGCTTTCTTCATATCCAGTGTTGATTTTTGTAATGAATCACTTTTGTGGCTTGTCGATCAAACAAACAAAGAGAAACACTGCAAAAAGTCAGGTGTTAAAAATGAAACACCGACCTGGTGTTAAATTCCCGGTGCTCATCTATGGTGTTAGATCAACACCTCAGGGTGTCATTTTAAGATATAAGATTGTGTTTTGAATAGTTTCTTAGTTACTTTTCTTCTTGTTGATTTTAAACTTCAACAAGACGATCACGAATTTTCCGATAAAGTACTTGATTTTTTAAAAAGAAAGTGTAAGCACATTTTGCACCACAGCAAGACCAGCTGGTGTGGATATTGAAGCTGGACGGGTGATATAACATTGAAATTAACGCCAATAATGTCAAATCAACACCATGCGATGTCATTTTTGAATTAACACCAGCGCAGTGTCAAAAATATCACCAGGTACAGTGTCAAATTAACACCACGAACACTTTTCAACACCATCGCAATGTACTTTCTACACCTTTGGGTGTGGTCCTCTATTGACACTTGATCTGTGTTAGATTTAACACCCAAGATGTTAAATCTAACACCGATGTTTTTTGCAGTGTACAACCTGTCCAAAACTCACGTGTCACGTGT
Source organism: Diadema antillarum (assembly GCF_040938485.1). NCBI lineage: Eukaryota > Metazoa > Echinodermata > Echinoidea > Diadematoida > Diadematidae > Diadema > Diadema antillarum. Next base: position 235,217 of record NW_027271055.1, read on the forward strand.
CCAAAATCAAGAAGCATGAGCAAAATTCACCAGTTCTAAGAAGCTTACACTGGCTTCCAGTCAAATATGAAAACAGTTTAAGATAAGATATTGCTATTAGCTTTAGATTTTTTTTCTTTAGTTTGCTCCTTACTATTTGAGAGAACTATATTTCAAATCTACACACCGAGAGGAACCTTCCCTCAAAACGCAGAGACTAGTTTGTTATTCCGAACAGAAGAACCAAATTTTATGGAGAACGAAAATGTGTACATAATAGCTTTACCTTATGGAATAATCAACCCCAGAATTTCAGATAAATTACTGACCGACTAACGTAAACAGCTTCAAGTCTGCTTTGAAAACGCATTCTTAGAGTCCAAACAAACATGAGACTCGGTACGAATAACTATTATTTTGTATATTTTAATACAGTCTTTCTTTTTCATGAGAGCATACATGGGGGCATTATGTTGTGCACTATGTGTTTAGCGTTGTATAAGCATTGTTAATTATTATCATTTTGTTATTAATACCCTCAACAATTCAAGCTACCGTGCACGTAATCACGTGATGAGGAACATAGTAAATGCGACAAAAGAAAAAAAAGCCCTTCTTTTTTAAAGGGAACCTCCGGATGATTTTCAGATTTTTACACTTGAACAACTATAGATTACTTAAACTGAGTACAGAGTTTCAGAATTTATAGTGATTGGGATGAGGAATGAGAATGTTTTCAAAATCTATAACGAATTGCAATGAGCAAGGATAATGACATGGCAGCCTCACCATAAGAATGTGTGAGTTGGGGCTCAAGGAAGCAGAACAAAAGAAGAAGGCATGCATAAATTTTTCACAGGTGAACTTGTTGAACAAGCGATTTTGTAATGGAATTACACTGCTACATTTCTGAAATATATGAGGCTCTGATGTCATCAACACTGTTCAGTGTAATTTGTTTAAGATTTTCAATGTATTGGTTTCTCTGCTCAAGGACCACAATAAATTCCACGAATCTATACATGGAGCTGTCGATTTATGTACTACATGATATGAAATTATGAAAATCGTCCGGAATGCCCCTTTAAGGTTTGAAGGACCAGGTAAACTTCTAGTGTGTTAGTCTAGTGGGATTTGGAGAAAATATGACTGTTAGAGGCATTTTTTAGTAAAAGTTGGGAACCGGTCTATTTTGTATAATTCAAGTACGCTGAATCCAAAAATTCCGGTTCCCAAGCGGAATTTTGAGTCTAAGAGCATCTAATTTGCATAAACAAAATGGCCGCCAATTTATTGCTTTTTAAGGTGTTTCGATGATCTAATTTTCATAACATCTCCCTAGACATGCAGAAATAGTAGTAATTTCAGAAATTAAGGTGCAAAGACAATATCTAGGTCATCATTTGTTCATAACTTTCACTTATATATGCAAATTAAGAAGTGAAATATGCAAATTAGGCGTTGCCGCTGATACAGAAATGCATTACCGCATATGTATGCACATGTAATACCTACGTGTTCACTTCTGTTTTTAATCATTTTAACAAGTTACCGGGCAAACAAAAAGTACTTTGTGTCGCCAGAGTCGAATCAAAATAAATCAATTCAAAAGAATTCAATCAATTCAAGAATTGAATTACACTTATGCAAATATCTATTCAAATTGGTACACAAGAGGATACATAACTGGCAGGATTCTAGATTCTACAACGCATTGCTGCAATATATAGATCTGAATCATAATTCTGAAGATAGTTGTCATTGTATCAAGACCGGTTCACGATTCCTAGTGCGCTAAAGAGATACAAGAACCAACCTTATGTATTAAAACAAAACATGCATCTCATTTACATAATAAATTATGCAAATATTTTTCCATTTTCTCAACATATTTTCCCCTAAAACAAAGTTTTGCTATTAAACTGTGTACCTTGGCGTAGTGAAAAATATAGATATGCTATCGGTCAAACAAAGTGTTCATGGTGTCATCTGAGTCCGAGGAAAATCGAGTGTTGGAATCAACCAATTCAGAATAAAAAAATGAATAACAATATTTGTAATAACGTATGCAAATTGGTACGCAAGAGGCTTTACTACGACAGGCTTCGAGATTCTACAACACATTTCCGCGATATATGAATCTGAATCATTATAGTTATGATATCAAGACGTAAGTTGATGATTCTTTTGTGATAAAGGAGATACAAGAAAAAAACACAGTTATTAGAAATACCCCAATAATCTGATTTGCATATAGATTATACAAATTTTCTATGGATATATTCCCTAAAACAAAGTCTTGCTATCAAAATGTACCTTGGCGTACTAAAATACAGCTAAGATATCGGGCAAACACGTTGCACATAATGATGTCATCAGAGTCCGAAGTAAATCAAGTACTGGAATCAATCAATAAAGGAGAACTGAATGATACTAAAATGAAATATGTTTGCAAATTGATATTCAAGAGGCCGTAGACCAGGCAGGTTTCGAGATTCTACAACGCACTGCCGCAATATATGAATATGTTTCATAACAGTTATAACAATATCAAGACCTGTTAATGATTCCTGGTGTGATTAAGAGATGCAAAAATTAACTGCAACTAGTAAACAATCTATTAATTAATCAGTCAATCAATTAATTTAATAATCAATCTATTATCTCATTTGCATAATAAATTATGCAAATATTCACCCATTTTCTATATGCATATTCACCACCAAAACAAGGTCTTGCCATCAAAGTTATCGAACAATCACATCACTATACATTACTCGATGGATTAGTGCAAGGTCGCTTTTTCCACCCTGTACTTTGTCGTTTTCATTGGATAGATTGGTTTATAATTATTTTCAATCTGTTGAATTTAAAATCAAGTGGCAACTTTCATAAATCTCGTCATAATTTATGGGTTTTTTTAAATCTATCTCTTCACCCACTCTGAAGGCTCAAGCAAAAAAAAAAAATTGTAAGAAAAATCCTGGTATCTCGGACAGTGTCGGAAACAGAAACGTAGGATGAACTTTGTAATTCTAGTCATCAACACCTTTATATTTTGGCTGAAAAGAAACATAATCTGAGTCAAAAAGTGTATTTCTCAATCGAGCTAAATTGATCTGCATTCATGCAAGTATTGCATCATCACATTGTTGCAAACATGCACACACTGCTGTACATCGTAGGCCTAATTTGTGACATTTGCATCGAAATGTTCTGCAATGCTTTCGCATGCACATGAAATCACCTCAAGGCAAATTTGCAGGATTGGAGCTAAATATATCAGTTGTACAGGCTGTAGATCAGATCAAAACGTTCCCATCCAATGTCTACTGGTGAAGAAAGATCAGGTTTGGCACAGTGAGCAGGATTTTCTTCCTTTTTTATTTTTTTTTAAGATACTGGAGTATTGTCGTTGGACTGCTTTTCGAGCGTCCAGTATACTTTTGTCGGTAAAATGGCGGAACATATTTTGTGCCAAACGAGCTTGTGTGATGCATCTTTTGAATCGAATATAAGTTTATTCTGGAAAGACGACTGATAACAACCATGTTCTTGGAACCCTTTAGTTTTTTCTCGTACAAGCAGCATCCTTGATGGTTGTGAGTCATTGTGAGTGCTACTGTCAGTATCAGTCTGGCAGAAAAAGCACAACTCCAGTATACGGAAGAAGGCCTCTTTAAGGTAGCTATCGGATAGATGTTATCTCTCAAGGGAACAAAAGTAACTTCATGTTTGCAAGGAGTTGGAAAACCCAGGTCCTCCATGAAAAGATCCATATCCTAATTCTTGGGCAGAAATTCAAGTGACAATGTGGATATTCAAAAACTATACTTGATAAACCATATAATGAGAGGCAAAATGGCGTCCATTTACGTCTGATATGAAGTTGAATCATCTGTATGTAACATGGTTTCTAATGAGTATTCATTATTCCTTATTTCTTACAATCTACTGGCCCTTAAAGCTATAGAGGCCTGTTTGCTAAGAATGTCATTTCTATGATCTGATATCAGAAGTCAGACAGACAAGGGAGCGTGGCGTCGTCCAGTTAAGAATAAATTGAAATGCATCATGCTTGGTGGTTATCACTGGCGGCATGTTATCCAAGTATACTGAAAACAAAAACAAAAAGGAACAGGAAGGTGTAAACCCCTTATTTCGCAGATTGCACTGGCCGATGCAATTTCAGAGTTCGAACTGTCTTGGAAGTTGACTAAGTTACATTCTTATAACAGATGTAGAAGGATATAATATAGGTGGATGTGTGCCACACGTCTTTTTTTTTCCATTTCTTCTCCCTCACTGCTATTCTAACATCGTTATTAAAGTTTATCGTGATAAGGCGCGGTCAGAGTGGTAAAAGATCGCAAAGTTTAAGATCGCGACGTCTTCATGATCTTTTGTTGTCCGGTCACACTGGCAAGAGATCGAGAAGTTTGGAGAGGACAGCATTATAAAATGAAATATCCCTAGTTGTAGTGGGAAGTTTCGCGGAAAGTTTGCAGTCACACGCACTTGAAAAACTTCAAGATCTTAAAGACTGCGATCTGAAACCTTTCGATATTTTGCCAATTTGGCCGCGCCTTTTGAGATCTTGGAGATCTCGATCTTAAACTTCTTGATCTTTTGCCAGTGTGTGATCGTGGCTATTTTACAAACTTAACTTTCCAATGGATCCTTCTCCAGTCTTATATATCTAACGGACTTGCAAAATAATTTTGTTTATTCATTGGGGCATCAGTAATGTTTGTTGTGACATTAAAGGTATTTTTCGTCGACTTGAAAAAACAAACAAAAAAAACCACTTCATAAGACAAAATAGAATAAAACCACCTATCCATTTCAACCTATAGACGAATGTTTGCTATATATAATCATATGTAATCTTTATTATCATATATATATATGATTACCATGCTCTGGTTAACTGGGGAATAGAATTTCCGTGCTAATGCTATAGATTTGCATATTGGAACAATACAATAATGGATGTTGCATATGAATAAAATGGCATTGTTCGATGACATTTCCCCCCCCCCCCCATAAAAAGTTGAGTCATGATCCGTGTAGAGAGAGTTTTCATCAACTCGTTTTGCGATTATCGATGTACTAAAAATATTTTGCATGATATTAACAATTTTATGGCAATATTGCAGCTATTTTGTATGTATTATGCAAATTAGATTGTAAAGTTCATTCGCTTGAAAAAGAACCGTTTTTTGTTTTGTTTTGTGGTTTTGTTTTTTTTTAGCCCTAGCGCAGTCATTTTTGGTTAAGAATCGGGTTCCTAACTTGAATTCTTTAAAAAAAATCCAAAAGGACCATTTTAAAGGATTTGAAAAACAAAATTTTACCAGGGTATATAGACTATTGAATGAACTGCATGCGCATAAAACTCATGAAGCCTGCATATAATTTGCATACCGATACAATACATGTAGGCCTATTTGCATTTATTTTGATACCACTGAGAAGGGATTCAGATTTCATCTAACCCTCCAAACCTTCAAGTGTATATATCTAATATTCTTAACTTCCCTCTCAAGAGAAAAAAAAATATAAAAAATCTTCCAGTGTTAATATATATTTATCTGCATATTTCAGTACTAATTTGCATAATTATGAAAGAAATATATTATTTAACGCCTGAGAAACGTTTATCCCTCAAGTTGCTAATTCCATTCTATGTACATAGATTTCAAATCACTTTTTTCCAGCTCGTTTACAAAAAAAAAAAAAAAAAATTAGAAAATGCGTGTCTGGAATTCACAATTTCTGTGGCTGGGCAGCCATTTTGTTTATGCAAATTAGATGGTCAAGATCGGTGAATTTTGCTTGGGAACCGGAGTTTTCCTAACCCTCAAAACCTTAAAGTTGACATCTTTAGTGTTTAACTTGTCTCTCAAGAAAAACATTGTAACAATTACTCTTCCAGTGTTAATATATATTTATCTGCATATGTTAGTACTAATTTGCATGATTATGAATAGAATACACTATTTACCATCTGAGAAACGTTTATCCCTCAAATTGCTACTTCTATTATATGTACAAAATATCAAATCACTTTTTTTTCCAGCTCGTTTGCAAAGAATTTCTAGAAAATCCGTGTCCGAAACTGAATAACTGACAATTTCTGTGGCTGGGCAGCCATTTTGTTTATGCAAATTAGATGGTCAAGATCGGTGAATTTCGCTTGGAAACCGGAGTTTTCCTGACCCTCAAAACCTTAAAGTCTACATATTTAGTATTTAATTTGCCTCTCAAGAAATAAAAAATGTCAAAATTACTCTTCCAGTGTTAATGTATATATATATATATATATCTGCATATTTCAGTCCTAATTTGCATAATTATGAATAAAATATACTTTTTGCCACCTGAGAAACGTCTATCCCTTATAAATTGGTAATTCTATTCTCTGTACAAACATTTCAAATCACCTTTTCCAGCTTGTTTGCAAAGAATTGCTAGAAAATGCGTATCTGAAACTGATAATTTCTGTAGCTTGGCAGCCATTTTGTTTATGCAAATTAGATGGTCAAGATCGGTGAATTTCGCTTGGGAACCGGATTTTTCGGATTCAGCATACTCAAATTAGGTAAAAGAGACCGGTTCCCAACTTTTACTCAAAAATGCCTCTAACACCATTTTAGAGAGCCCTTTTTCAGAAATCCCACTAGACTATGTTTGATAATCCAGAGCCTAGATATCCTGTAAACAACATGGCTCTATAGTCAAGAATGCGTTCTGTTTTCAGGGAATGCGTTAGTCTGTGATACGAGCCATGTTGTATGTGTCAGAGAACAAACCACGCAGAGTTTTACGTTTTATCATTGTCCTATTCAATTGGTGGTAAATCGGAAACCTGCATGGGTTAGTTTGTGGAAAGAAATGCATGGTTTTTGTTTATATTTGCGTCAGATAAAGGGGAGGGGACTAAATCTTTGCACAGCTTTTCAGAGCTTTACACAGCTAGACTGGTCATAAAGTTTACCTCAAGCTTTATCTGTTATACCTGATAGATTTAGATGCATGCAATATTCAGTCACACAGTCATAATATACAAGACAAAGTGAATGTGGCAGCATTTCATATATCATCATCTTGTATTTTCAACTTCTCTTTCATGGCTTATTGCTTGGGCTTGTATAGAGCATCAGATATGTGATGATAATCAAAGAAAACGTTGAATCAGAATATGTTTTAACCTTTCGTATATGATGCATGTGAAAGTGACATGATTCAATCATATTGCCGTTAATTTGGCTTTAAATTCTATGGGGATGTCCATTCCACAACTGGAGATGATGAAGGAGACTCTTGACAAAAAAAAAACAAATAAAAAAACGTAAAAGAACGAAATTAATCATGCATATCTCTAATATTTTTGTGACACTGATACTGCGTAAATGTAATTTTATATATTACCTACCAGACGTATTCCTTGTATGGCATTAATCATACTGTGATGCTGTGGTATGGATTCGGGATTATAATGGGAAGCACAGAAGGTGGTGGAATTTTGTTGTCTCTTGAAGACTTCTGAAGACATCCAAATACTTATCTATATTTATGTAACTGAAATAATACACCATCAACGTCATCAACATCCGTCTCACGTGAACTTCTTGTCATCTTGTCTTTTTCTATAATACCCAATCCCAATTTCATTTTTAGATTATTTTGTTCTATACATCGATAACGAGTGCGTAATATTCATTTGGAAAACTTCTCAGGGTATTTAAGATGAGGTGTGAGCTTAGAGGAGACACACCCTAACGAGTTGTTCCAAAGATCTAAGAGTCTACTCCATTCTCTCCAGTGCTGCCACATGCACTATGTCCTGTCTATGACTATGTGACTGAATATTCAGCTGATATTGCATGCATCCAAATCTATCAGGTATAATAGATAAAGCTAGAGTTAAACTGCATGACCAGTCTAGCTGTGTAAAGTCCAAAAAAGCCTTGCAAAGATTTATTGAGACGAGATGATCCTATTCTATATATTCTCTATGTGATCACCTTTCATGGAGTGCAATTGCAATTCGAGCGATTTTCATTAACTGTTTTCAAAAGCTTAATATAAATATTTTAGACATGGGTTGTTTTTCCGCTATTTTCTTGTTTGCGATTGTTTTCTTCCGATCGAAGAAAAGAAATGCCATAATTTTGTATTTAATGTTGTGTGTTATCATTAATATTCCACCTATTTTTCTATTTCTATCTTTCTTTTTTTGGGCGGGGAGGGGTTCATTATTCTTCTGAGATATAGACATACATATATAATTCCATATATATCATGTTTATATATATGATTAAATCATAACGAAGAATCAAGAAATAAACTAGTAATGCGGGGTTTTTTGCCAATAAAGAATGAGTTTATTGGACTCATTTGAGTCCAATAAACTCATTCTTTATTGGCAAAAAATGCATTACTAGTTTATTTCTTGATTATTCGTTATATTGAAGCCAATACGTGAATTCTCAACATGTATGATTATATATGATATTCATGAACTGCACTGAGAGTACCTAGGTGTTCAATAATTTCTCACTGTTTTCCCCAGGACGCAAATTGACACGCCTTTTCATGGAAAACTCAAGCAAAAAATAAAACAAAACAAAACAAAACAACGACCAAAAAACCCACCTAAATGATAATACTGGAATGATGTATAGAAATTTGGTGTTTCATATGTTTTAGCAATCCTTGAATAAAGAGCTACTCTTTTTATTAAGTTTAAGCATAAACCGTATAGAAATTAATACTCTTGCTCAATACACAGAAGAATAATCTTTTAAGTCTATTATACATAATATTATTCATTAAGTTTTAAATTGACTCAATAACATTTCTTTTCAATTTCTTTTAAAAGAAGTCAAAAAATGTATTTGTAGAGGTAATTTGGTAATACATCATGATGTCACAGCTAAGTATACAGAGTTAGTGTAAGTTATGTCTTTATGTGCTCATAATTATATCGTAGGATTACTTAAGTGGGTATTGTTATACGTGAGGGTAAAATTCAATGCAAATTGCCATTCTATGTATGAAAAAGAAGTGTGAGAATAGGGCTGGAAGAATTTTGCAATGATATTTATAGATAGATATATTGATAGATTTGTCGAATATTGTATCGCATCTAGTGAAAGACGAACTGCAGTATACTACTATGACATTTTTTTTTTTTATTGAAACTGGCATTTGGAATTTGAACATCTATCCAGCTGGAGCGAAATTGAATGCCAACTTTGAGTCATTAAATTGAATGAATTTCCATCTAAACTGAATGAAATAAAATCTAAAAAGAATGACATAAAATGAAATTAAATACTCAAAGAATCAAAAGAACCTGAGAGTAGAGCAGAGACCGAAATCGCTTGAATTTGAACGCCTTTTCATTAATTCGAATGCAAATCTGATGAAATTGGGCGGGGAAACCTATATAATTCAGACTGAAAACAGGAATAAGAGACAGGATTAATGTGACATATATAGATATTAAACAGAGATTGCTTTCAATTTGCTCTTGATTACAATGTATATTAATCACAGCCTACTAAAGTTGTTTATCGTTTTTAATGCAATTCAATTCAATTCAGTTATACTTTATTTCCATCAATAAAAAGAGCCGATATGTTTATGTTCATGGTTTTTATGTATGAAGTTCAATTCAATTCAATTCAATTCAAAGTTTATTTCATTTTTTGACATAACATACGTTTCACTTCTTTTGGTAACAGAGAATGGGGTAAATAGAACATAGAGAAGTGAAAAGACTGTACAACGCTTGAGGACCTATTATAGTAGTCATACATAGTATAGTACAAAAGAAACAGAAGTGATCAAAGTGAAGTACATGTATGCCGTTACCTAAAGTGCGAAAAATGGAGGGACCCACTAAAAAGACAGAGCTTGTAGTGTGTGGGCCCCTCTTTAAAGAGCGTGTATACATAGTGTGTGGGCCCCTCTTTTTGTTAAAGACAAATTAAACATCGCAGGTTAACCACTTATACTGAGGGTAATTATCCTAACCATCAATCGGGTAATAGTATTGAGTGTTATTTCTGAGATAGTTTCGTTATTCAAAGTTATTGTCAAGTAAGGCTCCTTTTGATAATGATTCACTTTACATTTTTAAAATTTGAATCATAGGCCTATGTATTCGAGGAATTTGTCCTCAATGATCTTCTAGGGTTTCTTGTTTGTTTGCCTGTTTTCAGCTTTTAGGTATTTCACGTTGTCTATTGCAGTTTAGCTATTAAAAACATAAAACAGCGGAATATGAGACGTCTCCCATTCAGGTCACTTCCGTATTATCCTTCACCAGCTTACGACAACAGGAAAAGCACGTAGGGCCTATATGACACAAATTGGAGCAATCACAAGTTTCATTTCAGCTGATGACCCCAATTTCTTAAGAAATGGAATGCTCATAATAATTGGCTAGCTTATTATTGAGTTAACTGGAGCAATCGTAGTTGCAGAGGAACCCGCCCATGTGGGTATCTTATTTTAATGTCGTAAAGGTCTTATGGGCTTTTCTCAATGTTTTTTAACAGCAGAAAAAGAACTGATATTCTTTATTACTTCAATGTTGTAATTCCTAATCACGTTGTAACCGCTGAGTATAGACCTGTTCGGTTTGGACGCTGCTTTTTATGCTTATGTCTATTTCAGCCATAACTATGGATGTGGGTTCGATCAGTTTGTCTAATAATTGATTTTTGTACTGACATGACAATGCACCTGACTAATTGCATAACCCATTGAATCATCTTTTCTTCTTATTTTGGAATCCCCCCCCCCCCCCGGTTATAGCCGACATAAGTTACGGTATTGTAAAACCGAATAGTTCTATATAGCGACTGCCGTGGAGGGACGTGCATGCAGTCAGCCCTGTATGACATTGTACTACGGTTGCCATTTTCTTGCATTGTACATTGTAGCACAATGTCGATGTAGCAAGCAGTTAGTGCATGTGTGCTGTTCCTCTTTCGATCCCGCAGTAATCATGTGACTGAAAATACGTCGATGAACTCTGTGGACGCCGACCTACATCATGCAAACAATGCTTGCAAGCTCATTCATGACTTCGCCAGGCGCCGACCTACTTCAATGAGCTCTCTCACCCGGAGTTTGCCCCGTGTTTCGTTCCACCAGGAGATGGAGAGATTCACCTCCCTGGTTCCACAGGGCAAAGTGCCTTTAAAACTTCAGTCAATGGTGCGTGATGTGCTGTGTGTGTCTGCTTTAGCTGTGTGTGTGTGTGTGTGTGTGTGTGTGTGTGTGTGTGTGTGTGTGGCGATGTGTTTGAGAATGGAACTACTGAGTGTAGATATTTCAAACAAACACGCGTTTATTGGGGTGAATATTATGTACATGTATTATGTATTTTGATAATCCTTGACATTGAGTAGAGTCCTACGTATGTGTCTGTTCTCGGTGTTCTATACGTGTAATACCTCAGTTGTATTCCCTCCTTAAAAAGCGCCATGAACTCTAGTAATCTAAGTGCCCTCCAATCCCCCACGGAAGTACCAGCTTCACTTTCGCACATGCCTGCACTCTTTGTAGAGGATAATTGTTATTTCAAAGCCTGAAGCGATATTTATCACCAAAAAAGAAAGAAAGAAAGAAACAGACACAGCCGAGGTAGTAGCCGTAAACTCGTATACGTGATGAATACGTTTTGATACCAGGGCAGCAAGGTGGCTATACAGGGCGTATCAAAAAAAAAAAAAAAATGTTCAGGCTTGGCTGAACACTGACGCTCTTTGTCCAGAGTGTGAAAAACGGCTTGCGCCACGAAATTGAGAGAAGATGGGAAATTCAGCCAGCAGTCCAAATAAGTGTTCTCATTCAAACAAATTGCTCTTTTGCTCACAGTTTTGATTATGTTATGATAGTTTAGGAATTTAGTCTGGCGATTTTCTGTCATGTTTTAAATGAAATGTAATTTAGACAATTTTTTCAAAAGTGTAACTTTTTTTTTTTGATACGCCCTGTATAGCCACCTTGCTGCCCTGGTATCAAAAGGGCGGTGAGTTGGCTCAGTCGGTAGCGCGTCTGCCTCACGATCACACGGCCCGGGTTCGAACCCGAGTCTGGACTGAGCAATGTTGTGTGTAAACATACCGTCCCCTCTAGCAAGAGGCAAAACACTCTGTCCCTCGGATAGGACATAAAATGGAGGTCCCGTGTATGAGAGAGTCACAGCTCATGCACGTAAAAGATCCCGCTTCATTCATTCATCGCAAAGAGCAGGGTGTCTAACCCGGTGAAGTGGTCCTACCCCACATCCAACTGGACCCCATGGAAGACCAGCTTAGTGTAGCTGAATATGGGCTATCCAGCCATCTTCACAGATGGAAAATGAACAACAACAACATTCCATTGTGTTATGGAAGGTTGATTAACAACATCAAGATCTTATAAGCATAGTTATCACAAATCATGCACAGACAATATCCAACCCACATGCCAGTCACTCAGTCAAGAAGAAAAGTACAAAATTAATGCATCCTCAGATCATTCAGTCAATACAATCAATCCAATCCAGTCAATCAATCGATCAATCCAATCAATTAATCCAATTAATAAATCAATCAGTCAATCAATCAATCAATCAATCAATCAATTAATCAATCAAGCAATCAATCATTCATTCAATCATTCAATCAATCAATCAATCAATCAATCAATCAATCAGTCACAATTGTATGCATGTTTTATAAAAAGTGGCAGATCGACATGGGGAATATCACTCCCCCCCCCCCCCCCCCCGTGGCTTAAAGGCTGATCAATGTTTGAAAAACTGGTTTATTTGTTAGTTTATTCGTTCAATCAGCCGATTGATTATTTCAATGACTGAAAAGTGATTGATTATTGGGTTGATTCACTAAGTGATTGAACGTCTCAATGACTGACTAACTGATATATCGGTTGATGCATTGATGGGTTGATTGAGTGATTGATTGGTCAATCAATTGATTGATTAATGGGATGAATGATTTGAATGTTGATTAATTTGGTACCACTGCCGCATTAATGAATAACTGGCATATGGTATTGACGTGTCCGTGTATTGTGAAAACTGTGCTTTAACCCTAACTAGGCCGGGCTATTTAGGTAGTTGATAGAGCCGGGGGGGGGGGGGGGGGGGGGGGGGCCTCCCAGCCCCCCCCCCCCCCCCCAGATCTCGGCCGTCGACCGCGCGATCGCGACGAAAATTGGCACACACATTACCTATGATGTAATCTAAAATACCATGAAGTTAATTTATCAAAAAATCATCATTTATGCTAAATTATGCTAATTTATGCATGATGATGCATAAAATCAAACTATTTGGTATAAATCACACAAAAAAGCTCAAAACAGGCACATTTTTTGTGTAAATATTCTTTTTAGTGTCCTTAGCAAATGTAATAAAAAATAGTGATATCAGAAAAAAATCTTAAGTATTTTATTGTTTTTTTAATTTCTTATGTATTTCTTTGTTTTTTCGACTATGTTTTTCATTGTTTTTTCGATGAAATTTGTCCGCAACATCGCTTCGAACAAGAAGATATGATATTCATTGATTTTAATCATTAAAACACCAAAATAATCATGCTTTTATGAAATTTGCCAGTAAGCACAGTTTGCATTGAAATTGTACACGAATTGACGTTTTCATTTGAGCAATTTTTTGTCTGACATGCATGTACATATTCATGCGTAACTTCGGAACCGCGCGCCCGGGCGTCGCAAATTTGGTGTTAAAAGATGCGGGAGACTTGAAAGAAAAAAGTCATGAAACGTCGCGGCGATAGCTTTTTGCGATTGCGATACATCGCGCGGAACGTCGAGGGAGGGGGGGGGGGGCCTCGGAGGAGAAATTATATTCAATGCATAAACAAAACAAATTTGTAGTAATTTCGATAAACGTACATCAACAAGAGACATGTGATGATGAGTAACGACATATAATTGCATTTATAAGGTATATACATGCATATTACACGAATGGTAATGGAAATGGAGGGTCCCACTAAAAAGCCAAGCTTGTACGATATGGGACCCTCAGAAATACATAAAAAGCAAATAATGGCTTCATGAAACTACAAACAAATATATGAAACAAAATCAAAGAAACCAATGTCAACTGACAGAAATGAAATAACAGGAAAGAACGAAAAAAACAAAATGGGAAAAAAAATGAAACTGCAACACACGCCATCGTGGACACAAGCAAACAGATTTCCAGGACGTATAGGAGTAGTAATACGCACCCTTGAATGATATTGTGAATATAAGGATTGGGTACATATACCAGAAAAACTACAAAAGCGCGGACATATTAAAAGCAAAGAATAGACACAATGATGCATTGTTCGATGACTGTCATATTTGAGGAGAACTTATATTCGACAGATTATTTTACTCTCATGATAGAAAATAATTGATGTGTAATGATTAATGCATAAGAATAAGTGATAACTTCTTTGAGTTAATAAAACAAACCTAGTTCGGTAATATGTTATAAGATTTCAATAAAAATAATTTCAATTTATTCTTGAAAGAATTCAAAGTTCGTACTGTTACAATATCATTAGGAAGTGAGTTCCAAAACTTTGGCCCATCATAAATAAAGGTGTTCTGAGCCAGAAGAGTTCTGAAAAAGGGCAAATGAAACTCATTCGAACGCCTTGTTGGGTAATTGTGGACGGACTGATTTCTTGGAAACATTGTTTCAAATATATTTGGAAGATTTTTTTTTATCATAATTAAACATAGATTGTCCTAGGTTATACAGATACAAATCCTTGATTTTCAATATTTTGTTTTCAAAAAATAACGGGTCAGTATGAGAAAGTATCTTGAAGTAATTACACACTCTAATTCTCACCAATTGATTTAGAAATGAGATCATTAAACTGACGATAAACCTGGCAAAAAAAAAATCCGAGACTATCATAACATAATCAAAGCTTTAAGCAAACGAACAATTTATTTGAATGGGAGCACTTATATTTGGATTGCTGGCTGAACTTTCCATCTTCTTTCAATTAGGCGCAAGTCATTTTTCACACTCTGGACAAAGAGCGTCAGTGTTCAGCCAAGCGTGAACAAAAAATTGTTTTGTTGATTACACTTGATAGATGAGATTATCGGGCATCCATGAATATGAAAAAATCTTCCAAATATTTTGAAATGTAATTTAGACAATTTTTTTCAAAAGTGTAACTTTTTTTTTTTTGATGCGCCCTGCATAGGTCCTGTGTGAGAGAGTCACGATCCGGGTTATAGGGTTATAGAGTTAGGGTTAGACTCACGTACGAAATCATGTTTCCTTCCTCTAGAAGAGCAGCAGCAGCTAGGGTGCACACCCGCTGAAACCAAGGAACCCCAGAAATAGCCCTCCCTATAATAATGGATACGCATGATGTCAGGAAAACCCAACCCAGCCCTAATTTGACTGTAGCGATAGATAATAAAAACGGTATGAACCATGCACACTGCGTGCCGGAAGAAACTGAAGAATGATTTACGTTTAAGTACAAGCGAATTTCTGTATATAGAGAGAATCTGTAGAAGCTCCCTCCCCCTTTCATTATCAATTATTGCCTCTTGTCTAATTTAAATGATGATCGATATTTTTCCAAGAATGTCGAGCATGATCATTTTTGGTGGTCGCAGGTGTACAAAACGCAGCGGGTCTTCATGTGAGGGCGAAATATCGGTTGCAGGGGTAGGTTCTGAGATCACATGATACTCACTATGCCCCGTGCTCTGCCCCGTGCTATGTCCCCGTGCTATGCCCCCCCCCCCCCCCCAACACACACACACACACACACACACACACACACACACACAATGCAATCGTACTTTACTCCACTCAGATCTCAAGCCTGTATAGATAAAATATCTAGACTAGCCCGAGCCCTGTCACTTTCTACCTACCAAAGATACTAAAATAAACTATTAAAAAAAAATAGCCAAACAAGTCTGTGAAAGGTATTGTTTATACCATTGGAAGCAGTGATCTAAACAAAAACAAAAAAAAATGTTGAAGCTATCACACATTGATGCATACGTGTTGGTCAGTTAAATCACAGAACATCCTATACCATATAAAACTTTCGCAATAAAGCTTCAAATAAAAGGAGATATAACTATTTTTCTCAGTAAACCATAACTGTAGACAGTTTATTCTTGAAACAATTTTGTTATAGCTATTGTTCACATTTTGTATATTTAACAATACTTACCACTGATTATACTGATTAACATTTTTACATCGGTTGTTTCTATCCCTATCTCACATCTTAAAACTATTTGAAAGTAGGACCTACTATAGCTGGGTTTTTGTTTTTGATCTGCAAATAGTAAATAATGCCGTTAAAACTAACTGGATGTTGTTGATGGGGGTATTCAAACCCTCTGTATAAAATGCATCTTGTTTCGTAAACGGCTGGCTTTCTCATGAATCAAGGGGGACTTTCTCATGAATCAAGGGGAACAATACATTTTTTTCCCGGCTTGGATTCAGAAAACACCTCAAAGTTCTCTCAGTTGTTTCTTTATAAGAACATCCGAGAAATAAAA
This sequence comes from Diadema antillarum, assembly GCF_040938485.1. Classification (NCBI taxonomy): domain Eukaryota; kingdom Metazoa; phylum Echinodermata; class Echinoidea; order Diadematoida; family Diadematidae; genus Diadema; species Diadema antillarum. Next base: position 251,801 of record NW_027271055.1, read on the forward strand.
TGAACAGATCCCCCCCCCCCTGCAAATTTTAAATCTGGGGTGAAATAAGTGGGTCTGCTTTAATAGATATGAAATAGAAATAGAGATAGAAATAGATCTCCTTTTTGTCAACACGTGTGTCTTAATGATTTTGGAGAACGACAGGTGTGAGGCCTTCAGCATTTGTCATTTCGAGCACGAGGAGAGGCGTGTTTTTCCATCCGGCTTGTGATATATTTCTTTGAACCTGTTGCATTGTACTATATTTTTACTTATTGTATATACTGCATAGCGTTGTATCATTGTTTGCTATTATTGTGTCATATTGTATCGTATCGTATTCAAAATCCTTTCAAACATCTAAAAAGTCCATCTTGACATGACATTGTTGTATATTTGATAGGTTTTCCCACTCACTTTTTTTCCCACTCAGCTTTTAACTTTTTGCAAGATGATTACACAACCACTTATAAAATATTAAAGAGTATACAATTCTAAGAGGAATTTATAGTTTGTTTGATGAAAATCGGTTTTAAAATGGCCGAGATATCCAAAAAGAAAGTAAAACAAAGCGATCGTAATAAAAGATGGGTACCACCTTTTATCAGGATTGCTTTGTTTGGGATATCTCAACTATTTCAAAACCAACTTTCATCAAATAAACTTTGATGAAACTTTGAGGAACTAATCGAGTTCCTCTTAGAATTACAATGTTATTTCATACTCCATAAGAGGTTTCTCATCTCACAAAAAAAAAAAAGGTTGGAAACCCGAAGCTCGCCAGTTCAAGCAAAGATAGTAGATATACCTCCTGGCCGATGCTCTATTTCTGTTATAAAGATTAACCATTTCAACTAATATTTTGTTTAAATTGTTTTTCCTCTTGTTATTGTTATGTAAGTCCGTTAACGTCCCCGTCAGTGTCAATGTCCGGGATTGTCCGCATGTGTCTTTTTATTTCTGTCCTTGCCCTTGGCCCTATCTCTGTTTTTATATCTTAATTTTGTCATAATTTTGTGTATTCATACGGCATGTTAATTATATCCATTTTGAGGGGACACTCACTGCTAGTTTCTTTTTTTTTTAACGTCTAGAGATGTACCCCGGCATGTTCAAAACAATTGCTTTATTGTACTTACAAATTATGTTTGAAGGAAATTATTAATATCATGTAACTGAACTGAACTGAACTGAATACAGAATAGTCTATAGGTTTTCCTGGATTCACTTAAAATAATCTGTATTAACAATCACAATTTTGTCTTCAATTTATCGACGACGCCCTTTGAGCTAAAAAAGATGGAGACATGTTTGTTTTCCGTTTTTGCGAGAAATGTCAAAAGCGGTTACACGTTATGGACAGTATAAATGAAAAGCAGCAAGCAATTAGACTTAGTGATGTCACAATCACTTGCTTTATCAAGGCGCTTTTAAAATTGTATACGTCGCCAGTCTAAAGACTAAAGAGACTCGTATGCTCGAATGGTTGCGATCTTCAAAACACAAGTCTCACATTGCTCGAAATGTCCAAGTTTCTGATAATGAGGTTTCACTGTAATCAAATTAAAATATACTTACTGACCTGGGTATTTTGATGGCCCTGTTTCAAGATTCAAGATGAGATAATCAAGTTTTATGCGCTTGAATCGCGATTATCATGCATATTCACGGTGACTTCTTATTTTGACAAGATTTCTTCCGAACTGGAAAATCAGGAATTGATAATGAAAGCAGTTATCATAGCGCTTTTCTGAGGTAGCCATTGTGCTTTGTGCATTGGCCATTGAGATTTAACCCACATGGACAGTATGTGCACATCGTAACGCACTCAGACCTTTTCCCCGCGATTCATTTTCAACAGTGACTGTGTAGTCCCTTTTGGCTGATGGCATGGCGCGTTATACTACAGTATACGGCCAGCCCTTATGACGTATTTTGTACAATACATGTCACCATTATATTCATGAATCTTCGGAATAGAGGAGCATGCATTGACAGTGGTTATAAAGTACACGCAGAAACGAGGGCAGCTCCCAGAGTTCTCGAACCCGTCACCTTCCTGATTAAGATGAGCAGTCCATGGGAGTGATCTGCCAGACCCCGCTACGTCCGTGATCCCAGACCAATTAATGGTCCGCTGAAAGTAGTACGTTCTGGAAAAGGTCATCGAAACCATGCCAAAGTACAGTGACATTAACATCCCTGACCAGACCGGAAACAACGCCAATGATCTTTCTGACAAGCTGAAACATTCTTGCCAGGAAAATATTATTGTTTCAGATTAATTGAAAAAAAAAAGAAATAGAATGGCAGCCTATTTGGTCGTCATGTGTTAGTTTGTGCCTCACCATTGTTAATTAAAAACATTTATTACTTGGTAGTAATTTGAACAAGACTAGTGTAGGTCGCCAGTATACCAGAGACAGAATCTTTCTTCAGGGTCCTACATAATTGGTTAAACGAACGTGACTCGAATGACATTGATTACTAATACGACGTACCTTTACAGCCACAGTTGTGCTTGCAAGGATTTATTAGCAATTTTACGCCACCATAGGAGACCAGGATATTCAATTAAACACAACAACATTAACAACAGCATGGAGACGAGAGAATTTACTGTCATGCATTAGTCGTTAGATGGCGCTAGTTAGTACCCGCCGACAGAAGGCTCTGCCCGCCGACCACCCGCCGAATGCGTTGATCGCATCCATCGACCCTTACGCAAAAACATCTCCATTACAATTAGGTAGAAAATCTTCGTAAACACCAAAGCGTGATCCACCATGAAACTCTACTGGCTGTGTTAAAGTCTTTAATCTCAAAAGTATGTTCTTTGCCCGGCCGCAAACAGACAGTATAGACAGAAACGATGTTCATCGCTGCTCATCTCTGCTTTTTTTTTTCTTTTCTTTTTTTAAACTTGCATTTGCCTCATCCCCTCTATTATTTCTCTAGCTACCTCTTTGTATTTCCCACTTTCTGATCATCTGTCTCTCTATCCATTTAATCAGTATCTATATAATTATACAGTTTGATTCTTCCACTGGGGGTGAAGCTACAAAACAGTATTGATTCACCGGAAAGATGCCATTCTGATGCGACATAAATGACGCACAGGACAGAGTGGATCGGTTAGAATTGGATGCACGAGTTTAACTTTAGAACTGTTTAAACCAACGAGCACAACGAGTTGGTTTTAGACTTTTCCAAAGTTAAACGAGAGCATCCAATTCTAACTGATCCACGAAATATAGGCCTGTGCATCATTCGCGTTATAAAATGGGCCTGTAAATTCGTGCGATACAACCTTTTCCCATCATGCGTCCGGTACACCAAAACACTATTCAAGACTTGAGCCATGCGTTCGGATTTTACCAGACACATGGCTCAGTGTGGATCAATAAAAATCACTGCATGACAACTGACCAATCAGATTACGGAGATTCTAAAGCCCATTCTATAATAATGTTTATGCTACTTTGCCCCTATACCGCATTGGTAAACATGGTAGTGCAATACTGTGCAGCTCCACATTAAAAACAGTGATTAAAATGATAGTGGGCATGCGAAAGTGACAATCGATCATATTTTGGCAGTTGTTATTTTATATGGAGAATGTGTATAATGCATCAATGCAAAGATTCTTATCAAGAGCATTTCAGTCTGTTGATAATGTCATTTGTTCGCGCATCGTTCCTTTTCTTTCCTCTCATCTAGATGTCTGTTTTCAGAATTCATACAAGCCTGGTGATAAGAATGGGCAAATTTTAGACTGTTAGAGGTCGTGACCGGAATGACAATCAGTAAACCCTCGGTATCCCTCTAGACTCTGGTGTAAAGTGGACCTTACATGCACAGTGTAAACTGTCCTAGATGTTGATACAATCATGCCCAATACGTTTTCACGATTTGGAGCTTTCTCCTTTTTTTTTAATTGATTGATTGATTGACTGTTGTTGTTGTTGTTGTTGTTGCTGTTGCTGTTGATGTTGTTGTTCTTGTTGTTGTTGTTGTTGTTGTTGTTGTTGTTGTTGTTGTTGTTTCGTTCGTGGTTTAACATGAAGAGCGCCATCACTAGTCTGCGAGCAACCAGACACACACGACGTCAAAATTCAATTCGCTATTGAGGTCAAAAGCGAACGCCACTTCTTTGCGCATCTCGTTTCATTACGTCAAACAATGCAAGTGCAAGTGCTTTAGTTGTTCTTTGTTCTTTGTGTTCACAGGATGATGTCACAATCAATGTTTTGATCATAATGATACTGGACCTATTCGAATGTTTATACAGGTGTCCCCAATTAAAGCAGTGACATTATAGAAGTATCAATCATTCATGTGAAAGGAGTCCTTGATGGGATCATCCAAAGGTCGTAAGTCAATTCAAAGTAGAAAGAGGAAGTGAGAGTCCACCAACTGTCTTCTTGATGCAGCTTCTTTTCTCTTGAAGAATGTGGGGAAATGCCGCTGCATGGTTACGCAAGACCCATTTTTGGAACAGGTTTAGACTGCCAACACTCTCGAGGAGATGTTTTAAAATGATATCGATAAAACATCAAGACCTTCATCCAGCGTGTCTCATTACATGTCTTGTTGTGCAACGACATAAACTTGAACGATTTTGGCATAGAAATCTGACAAATGCATTGATGTTTCTTTGTGGGCGCTCTGCGTGGCTCAATAGGCATTTGAGAGAACGCGTGAGGTGGGGCGCTGCAGTGATACGATTGTACGTGATCCCATTGAACTATGCTCCGGTTGAATGTTTGTCGAATCGTACACAATGATTAACAATCCTTTGTAGTGAGGGCGTAATTCTTGAAATATTTTCAGCAGCCTTCTATGCCTTATCTGTTTCATGAACGTGGGGAATACCACCGGTACCGCTCGCAGTGTCACGTGACCAGAAGGGCGCGAAATCAACTTATCTCTCAATTTATTGTCTGACTCTTCCGACGCATTATTCACGTACAAATGCACGTGACTTTTTCTCATAAACTTTACTAAGTGTGTAGAATGCGATCTTGTATATTCCATAGCACATTATAGGGCTTTTAGTTTTGAATAAAGTCAACATCAAAATTATGAAAGAACTTGAAAGGTTGCATCCCGTAGACTTTGTTTGTATTCATCTTTTTTCCTTCCTTTTTGTTTTTTTAATGTGGAACCCCCGTTTGATATTATGTGAAACATCATCATGATCATAAATATTTTATTTATTCGCAAACTCAAGTTTGCAATTGCATAGAAGCTCGAGAAGGAACACTGTGAAGTTGTTTCCTTTATTTCTTCTTGTCTTTCTTTCCCTCCAGTCGTGTTGAATTTCACATGGTAGTCAGTTGATAATGTTTATCATACTTACATATTTTCACTTACATATTTTCATACTTGTAAGACTTTTTTACGGAAAAAAAAGTTGGATATTTGAATTAATCATTTATTTGTTTTGACTGTCAGATTCAAATTATACTGTGTTCAATTGGTTTGTTCAATTGACGTTGTATTTCATTTATGTATGAAAAAGAAATTCAGAAATCAAATCAAATCAATCAAATCAATCAATCAATCTATTTTCGCCAACACTCAACGCTCCCGCGGAAGTTGTATGACCTCCGAGACAAGTATAAATGAGACCTGAAATGCTCACACTTGTCATTCAACACAGCATCAGGTCCATGTAAGCAATAGATTAATTTCTTTACTTGTCACAAGCATTATTTACCATTTAGTTTGCAGATGAACCAAAAACCAAGCTTGAATATAGTGCTTCAAAATAGTTCTAAAATGTGATTCAGGGATAGAAACAACCAATGTACAACTGTTAATCAGTAGGGATAATCATTGATGCAAAATGAGAGTAATAATTGTAATAAACTTGCTTCTAGAATAAACCGTCTACAGTTATGGTTTGGTGAGAAAAATAGTGATATCTCCTTGTATATCTTCTTGTATTTTAGCCTTCATTGCAAATGTTTTATATTGTAGTCTGTTTTGTGATACAACTGACCTATACATAATGGATCACATGTGATAAATCGAACATTTGTAAATCACTGCTCCCCTTGGTAAATTATCATCATAGTTATTCTATGATTACCGTTGTAATAAGGATTTTAATGTAAACTTTTGTTCATTGTCAACCGGAAGGTGAATGTCATCATCATGCAGCTGTCAGTCTACCTAGTTTGTAGATTGGTGATAGATTTGTACGATTACCAGCTGATTACAATGTGCACCATCGCTCGCGTTATACCTTTGTCAACTAAAGTTTTACGCCAGTCTAATGATGCTTGAGCTGAATTTCGACAGTGCTGCGTGCGCGTGTATTCTCGATATTTCTTAGCAAAGTATGACCCCCCCCCCAAAAAAAAAAACAACAACAACAACAAAAAAACAGAAACTATCCATCGTCTTGATAAAAGTATTGAGGTGCACAAGCAGTCAGAACGCGTTTATATTGAAGCATCTGTCTCTCAAATTGATACTCATCGCTCTCTGATTTTGTCATCCTTTGACTTTGTTTATTTGTTTGTTTGTTTGTTTGTTTGTATGGAAACCAGCTCAAGTAGTTGATTTAGTGTTTCTCCCGCTATCGTTGCGATATTTGTACTTTGTTCATCCGTACTGCCATCAAATATCAAATTGTGTTTGCATAGTCATATTGAACAAAGAAATATAAACGGAGTTCGCTGTATGTCATCCCACGGAGTTTATATCAATATTTGAATATGCCTTTCGGAGAAACGAGTTGCCCGAGTGTGCTATGTTTAGCTCAGCTTACTTTTTCCTATAGATTGGAGGGTTTACTTATTAATGGAGAAGCATGTATAAAAAAAATGCAGAATATCTGGAAGATCAGATAGCCTTTTATCTACTTTTTTTTAACCGCCAAACATTGTTCAAGCTGTTTGCTTTTTGCCTGCCAAAGTACACCTTTGCTTTAATTCGTTGCAGTAATCGAATTATGAGTAAATACTTCTCTTCTTTTTTTCTTTTTTTTTTCTTTTTTTGGCAAAGGCTCTCAACACAGTTGATATTACCCAAGGCCATTGTATTCTGATCATCTGCGTTAGCTTGTGCGGTATGAATGATGGCGATGGGTGCATGCGCGTGGTTTTATATGTGGGTATATACATGTTTTCGAATGTGTGTTTATATCATGCCTGTGTAAATGCAACTTTGTCTTCCAAACCAATCATGTCAATTTCGAGTGATTTATTCCTGTATTTCTAGACTACTGGGTGCATTGTACAGAGTGTAGGCCTATTTCGAGAAACTTAAAGTATTCATCAGTTAACAGTAGATCGATGAGTATGTGTGAATATGCAAAGGGAAAAATAGATAAGTTGGATTGAATAATCACTATGTTTACCGTCTGGGGAGGCATTCAAATAATTGGTGCATATTAAAGGCATAATTTACCATTTGCAGTTTAAACAAAAATCTAGCTTTTGTGCTTCGAAATAGTTCTAAAATGAGAGTTAGAGATGGAAACAACCAATGTAAAAATTTGGATCAGTATAATCAATGTTAAGTATTGTTAACTATACAAAATGTGAACAATAGTTATAATTGAATTGTTTCTAGACTGAACCGTCTACAGTTATATGGTTTAGTGGGAAAATAGTAAAATCTCCTTATATTGTAGGCTTTAATACAATTTTTTTATGGTAGGATTTTTGTTATAAAACGAACCTACACGTATATGCATCAAATGTGATATCTCGAACATTTTTTAAAATCACTGCTTCCAATGGCAGTGAAAGGTAAACAGTACCTTTAAATGGGACATTCACTGAAGAGTATGCACTGCTAATGACATTGAAGATATCTGAGATTATTTGGTGATAGATGATAGTGACAAGGCCATGTGGAATAGCATCAGATATCATACATGACGTCAATCATCCCGTGCTATGATTGTTATTGTTATCATAACTATTGTAATTTTTCCTAATGCAGTATTGGAATTGCAGTTTTCATATGCAGTGCACTTCCACATACGCGTGCGCACGTACACACACACACACATGCACACGTAGCTGCCAACTTGCATGTTAGTATGCTGTTAGTATTTTTTTTATTTCACCCAGAAATTACATTTTTGAAAAGTATCATATTATGTTTCTAATGAAATTCGATTTATCATACTTTTTATATGCATCTTTTTTTTTCATTTTCAGAGCAAAATTGGGATTATCATCCAAAATACATATATTGTCCACCAAAATGATACATATTTTTCCTTATTTATCTTAGTTTGCAGATGGAGGTATGACAGTGTATCTAATTCAATGTATATCGCTTTTCTAGATTTTGAATTCCATTGCCATAACCACTTGCTCAACAAGTTCACCTGTGTGAATTTATGCCTGCTTTCTTTTTATGTTCTGCTTCCTCATCCCAATCAGCAAATACTGAAACATTGTACCAAGACTTAGTAGGTTTATAACCAAAAAATAAATGTTCAGCAGCAAAAGTCTGAAAATAATCTGGAAGTCTCCTTTGACTGTTTCGGCACTAGGCCAAATGCTTCAAAACAAGCAACAACTAGATAACTTCTTTGTAGTGTTACAATATATTTGACACTCTTCATTATCCCGCGAATTTCAGACAACTACCTAATTCGTTACTTTGTGAAAATTGGGCGATGAAATAAAAACGTCCAAAATGTGCTCTGTGTGACTGGTTAGAATGGAATTTACTTCCTTCCATCGAATTCGAATCATGATGGTCATGTTTCGCAACTGTCTTTATAGACGATTTCACTCCAAAGAAAAAGCAAAATCTTACAAATTCTCTTTGACTTCTGGTGCAAAAAAAGAAGAAGAAAGAAACAACTCACAACAAAACAAAACTAAACAAACGAAACTAAACAAAACGAAACAAAACGAAACAAAACGAAATTATCCTTAGGTTTACAATTTTTTGTTCCACCCGGCACAGTGCCATGTATGCTTAAAGCTTATCCGAGCATACAAGGACGGTGTCGGGATGATAGGCCAGACAAACTGGTAGGCCTATATCCTTTCTGAAATGTCTTACTTGCTATTACGAGCGGTACCAAGAAATATTACGTACACGAGAAAGCATTTATGACGTCAATGTTTCGTTTTTGACTGTCGCAAGCAAGAGGGGCTGATGTCGTCCACACTGTGTGTATGCTATAGTACTTGAGCGCGAATATTTTGGGCTGAATTGTGTCGTCCCGCCGGCGAGTCAGGTCGTTGTAAATCACCGAGGGCAACTTGAGGGAATTCCCCGTCTATTCACTTCGCGAAAATTGGGTTTGATAAGTGGAAGATCCCGAGCAGCTAGGCACCAACCGGCGTGCAGTCGAAATACACGCTACCAGTTATTGCTTACAACTCGCACAAAGTCCTATCTCATTTATTAACCTCATTCATCATATATATATTTTTTTTCCTTTTACAAAGACACGCCCTAATGTGGTCTGATCTCGCTTGAACTCTTGTATTCATTCAGGGTTTGCATTACGCGTCAAGCTATCACACGAAATACATCGCTCTTTGAACCAAATGTTATTCTGGCTCGCGCGTTCTGGGACAGCAGACGACAAAACGACAGAAAGTGTGGCGGCAACCCAGCAGTCTAATGTTCCGACTTCGCTGGTTTCATCTTTTGTATACTTGCTGATCCATTTTTGTGTGCTGCGCGCAGGTGCGCGAATCGAGATGTCAGAAGATGGAAGAATGTCATCTAGGTATGAAGTCGCATGCAGAGACAGTGGCCCAGCTCGGATGGTTATTTCGTCATAAACGTTGGAGTGTTAGAATAAGTGACGTATTGCCATGCACCGAGAGTAATGCGATATCTTATACAGGAGTACTTTGCTGCACATCAAAATTGTAGGAGATGACAAGAATGTATATGTGATCAAGAATGGAATAGCACCAACATGACGTCACTTTCTATGACCAGGACAAAAAGGATCTTGTACTTTTTTTTTGTATGTGACTACGTGTTGTCTTCTCCGTCAGTTAGATCATACGGTACGTATTCTTATAGTGTTTATTAATGTTATGATATCTACTTACGTGAATATTATTTATATAAGGACACACATAATTATATATATATATATATATATATATATATATACAATGTATGTGTGTGTGTGTGTGTGTGTTTGTGTGGATACGATGCAATTTGTACATGAACATAATATGTAAATATAATTATTCATAGACGTTAAACAGATGTAGAGAGAGATAATTCATATACTAAGATTACAGCAGCATATATCATGAGAATGGTTATATTTTAAACAATGCATTGAAACAGTCAATACTTTATTAGCAGTTGCAGCCAAATATGTATTCATCCTCCCAACTCGTCACAACTTCTCTGACCTTCATGACCTATGAGGTCATAGATTCTGACATAAAATCGTTCGGTTGCGTTTTCACAAGCTTTGACGTCATAATATAAGCAAGGGCAGCGTGAGCATGAATTTCGAATTCATTCGCGGTTTATTTTTCATAAATGGTCCGGGTAATGATGTTCATTTCTCGTCATTCAATGCATATTTACAAAGAAAAAGCATGACCGCTACGGATGGAAATATTATATATGCGGTTGTACAGATATAACTAGTCAATGACAGTCTGTTGTCCAATTCTAAAGGGAAATTAACCCCAGATATACATATGGATTGAGTGAATGCAGCAATATTAGTAGAATACATTAGTGAGAGTTTGAGGAAGATCAGACAATCCCTTTAAAAGTTATGGGTTTTTTTTTAGTTTTGTTGACGAGAACGCTGTATCAGAAGAACACTACAGATCATAGCATCGATCACATGTACCACGATATAAAGAAAATATATTAAGAAAATTCCACACAATATCATTCAACATGAAGAGAACACATTCCCTGGACTTGTTATACTGACATATGTCAAGGGCAATCTTATTCCCTCTGCTTATTGACAGAGGTACAAGTCTATAAGTGCATCATCACACGATATGTGTATACTGTTCACATGCACATAATATCTATATCTCTATTATCAATACTGATATCAAACGATTTGCATCGAATTGACTACCGAGTTACAGGACTAATAAAGTGGCGATGTTGACTTTAACGTCAGAGGGTTGTTGCAAATATCATCGAACTACAAAACACATGTTTTCTGGCGTATGCTTATATCAATCTAAATTGTCAATGGCATAGATTTCGCTATCATGGTTGTTGCCGAAATCACTTCATCAGAACATGACTTAAAAAAAAATCAGCTAGTTCTGTTAAAACTTCTTCCATTCTGGTTGTTCGATTTTACTCTTTTAGATTATCTTAGTCAGTGTTAGTATGTAGATTTCACTGTTTGGTTGCGATTAATGTTACTTCTTCCTGTAAATATGTGGCACTTACAGATTCCATAACTTTCTTTTTATAAATTCAATTCTACTGAAATTTATTTCATTCTGGTTGTTCCATTTTCCCTTTCTATTATTTTTATCTTAGTGTATTTAGATTTCACTGCGTGGTTGCGACTGTTGTTACTTTTTCCTAAGAGTATGGGAAGCTTCAAAATCCAACGTCTTTCTTCATATAAATTCAATTCTACTGAAACTTATTTCATTCTGGTTGTTTGATTTTACTCTTGTGTTTAGATTATTTTAGTGTATAGATTTCACTGTCTGGTTGTGACTGTTATATACTTCTTCCTGTAAAAATGTGACACTTACAAACTCCATAACTTTCTTTTCATGAATTCAATTCTACTGAAACTTATTTCGCTTGTTGTTCCATTTTACCTTTTTAAATTACTCTGTTTCTTTGATAGTGTAAAGAATTCACTGTGTGGTTGCGACTGATATTTATTCTTTTTGTAAACATCGAAAGTTTCAAAAATCCCACGACTTTCTTCTTATAAATTCAATTCTACTAAAACTTATTTCATTCTGTTTGATTGTTTTTACTCTTTTAGATTATCTTAGTTAATAATTTTTGCTGTATAGTTGCCACTGATACTATATATACTTCCCGTAAAATTGTGAAACTTACAAATTTCTTGACTTTCTTTTTATAAATCCAGTTCTACTGAAACGTATTTCATTCTGGTAGTATGATTTTACTCTTTTCAATCATTCACTTTTTGAATTTCACTATCATAGTGCGACTGAAATACTTGTAAACATTGTGACAAATACAAATCCTATGTGACTCTCTTTTTACGAATTCAATTCTATTCAAACTTCACTTGTTCAGGTCGTATAACTCGTATCATCTGGTCATGGAGTAGCGTTTCATACACACTGAATTCTTTATCAATCGCTGAATTCTTTGCGATCGAACAAATTGCACTCCTGTTGGTTTTTGTTGGATATCATAAATGTTACGCAAGTACACAAAATAGACTATAATAATCCGACCATGCATTAGCATCTAAAATGAATATAAAATTGAGTTAAGTAGGATGATAAGTTATATAATAACTACCAAATAGAAACTAAAATCTGCATTTTATTTCGTCATTCAGTCTAGAAATGATGTCTCGTTTAATAGAGATGCATTATTGGCAACAATGGTAAACATTATACAAAAGATGAACAACGTTGTTCGTCCGATAGAGAATATTGGTTGGAGTGTATTTATATTATGCGAGCATACAATAAAGCTCCCATAAAATTGATGTAGGGTAAATGTCACGGAGCTCTTTACACGTGGCTGCGGAAATTCCCCGGCCTAAATCGGTCTGTGTGCCGCTGACGGTCCCCTGCAGCTACGACAAATATAAGAATCATTCACTTTTATACGTCCAAAGAAAAGACAGTGAACGGGGCAAGTGGGGTAGTAAATGAGCATCGCGCATGCGCAATGAAACTTTTCTTTTATAAGGGAGGGGGGGGGGAGCGCTCATCCTTGAGGCATGAATGTATACCTCCATGCTTCAGGCCAACACGTGGTTTTCTGCACACACTGTGCTCCTGGGTATGATTGCAACTCGGCTCTAAACGACACCTCGATGATACTTTCTTTATAGTAAAAACGCACTCATTGTCAAAATTAGAGCGAAAGGGAGACAATTAACGTCCTAACACGCGCAAGGGGAGCAAATGGCTGGAGTAGACGTGATCCAAAAACTAGGAAGAAATGGCCACTCGTCGTGTCACTTCGTGCATCTTCGCGCACGAAAACATTTTGTCATTGCACATTTTATACTCGCGCCGAGCATTTTGGAAATAATCATATTTCATGCCTCGTTGTGATCATGATTGTAAATCGTGAGTATAACATTTTAAATTTATATCAAGTTTAAACAATATCAGTCATTATTTTGCTCAATTTCCTTAGCTAAAATACGTCTAACTTGCTAAAACTTGTGATAAGGAGGAGTATGATTTTCAATTTTTCTCTGAAAAACAATTCAATATCATGTTTTTTCAAAATTCAGTATTTGTCCACAGAATGATCAAAATGTGCATCCGATTAATGATTGAATAGAGAAATAATATTTTTCTTTGATTATACAAAACATTGGCAATTATAATTTTTCAGGAAATAACAGAGAAATCACAAACGAGTGTGGTGTAGCTCCATGGATTGACAGAAAGATAGAGAGTGGAAGACCGAAAGAACGAAGAATTAGGACTAAAACATAAAGAGCAGCATGAATGAATATAAAGTCATCCTGCATATATTTGGCATTAATTTACAGGAACAAATTGTAGTACGTTGTCTGTTCACAAGTAATTAGATCGCTACATTGAAGGGGTATGGGCGAAAGGTATAGTTCTTTTGATATTATTGATAATGAAAGTAATAATAAACTATATTTATAAAGCGGATAGCACACACAAAAATATGAATTAATATCTCTTATATGCACATTGAAGAAAGGAAAATTTGATCCCCTTTGAAAATGCAATTTTGCAATTGCAATTATAATGCAAATTTGCAACTTGAAGTAGAGTTTGAAATGCCTCTTTTCAATCTGAAATAGCAGCGTTGAAAACTTTGCGAACACAATGATTATACACCGTGTATGATAGTTATGCAGATATTAACTGCTCATAACGTGAAGCAAAAAGAAACAGATAAATGCATGGTAATCAACACATCAAACCAATATGGCACAACGATAAAGTTCTGACAAGTCATTTGCGTTCTGCAGGTGATTGTGTGTGTGTTTATACATAATATTATATGGCACGTATATACATATGTATACACACACACACACACACACACACACATATATATATATATATATATATATATATATATATATATAATACACCCATATAAATTAATTATGTTTGACTTTTACCACTGGAATGGGGTGTACACAGTCTCACGACAAGGACCAACAAGTAGAAATTCGACTGTTAGTATGTTCTTGTTTCCATAAAATATGTGTGTAAATTTGGAATCCTTATCAAGTTATTGTATGGGCCCCCGAGATCATTCATTTTTGGAACATTTAGAGTCTTTATTGTTCATCCATTTCGTCGATGGCTGCTCAAACGCTGTTACGCGATTTTATATAGCACACGGATTTCCAACGAGAGAGCTAGGTCCGTACGCCATGTCACTTAATACGATTAACATTTCTTTTTAGAGGTATGAAAGACTTTTTATTTTTAACTTGTTGGTTTTGGTTTGTTGTTTCGAAGTAGAAATACACAATGACGCAATACCTTCCGGGCATGCCGGACATACATTAATTCCGCTGTCTCTTGAGTTCTCTTGTATATGTTTAGAGATTGAAACATCTTACTTACTGTGAATGTCGAAATGTTTTTGTTGTTGCTGAATGAGCCGTTGTTACCCTCGTCATGTCATGTTTTGGGGTTTTTTTTTTATTTTTTAACTTCATTAATATCCCTTCTTCCATCATCAATCGAGAAACAAACAATGAAAAAAAAAAACAACCACTAAACAGCCAAACAGAATACTAAAGTACATCGATGTTTAAAATACATTTAAAAGGCATTACTTTTTTATTTGATCGCATGAAATCAATCCTATACGTTGTACACAAACGTACTGTTACCCATGCTGTCGCCGTCCTGCCATGTCATTGTCGTTTTTACTTCCGGGGTTGTCTTGGCTAATATGTGCCCCTTACGGAAAGACCGAGCGTTTTATAGAGAGCCCAGCTTTGTGGAAGCTCGGTCTTTGACGGAGGAGGATTACGTATGGTTGTACGTTAGCTGCGTTCATACTGGCCAGCACAATCCCAGAAGAAGAACGGACATAATCGTCGAGATGAAGACTAGTCTACCAGTGAGAACGCGCCTGCTCTGCCATTATTTCAGGAAAGTCAACCGTATAAGAACATACTTTGTATTATAAGCTATATATGGGTTTCTAATTGCCTTGTTTTGTGTTATCCGTCCGTTGCTAGGGTCTGATTTGGTTTTAGTTTACACATTGTATTTTCCTTTAGTGGAGAATAGGGTTGTTTTTATGGATTTGTTGAATTAAAAGTAAAAACAAATCTAAATATTATGTTATTCAGATGTAACCCGATCACATTTCTGTCGTTATCAAAGCCATCTATGAAATTCTGTTCCATTGGAAACGAGTTTTATTTTATTTTGTATTTTTCCGAACGGTCGCATAATTTGTCTTCATACGGCATATATGGCATTAAGTTCCATTGCAAACGAGCATTATTTTCCTCTCATATTATTCCGGACAGTCTAAGAATCTGCTTTGATACTGCATATGAAATTATGTTAGACCGGAAACGAGCTTTATTTTCCTTTGGGATTTTTTCCGAATGGCCGCAGAATCTGTTTTCATACAGCATTATGGAATTATGTTTCATTGGAAACGAGCTTTATTTTCCTTTTGTATTATTCCGAACAGTCGCAGAATTTGTTTTCATATACGGCAGCTATGGACTTATGTTCCAATGGAAACAATCTTTATTTTCCTTGGTAGTATTCCCTGCTGTCGCGGCAGAATATGTTGTTTGAAGGCAATATCATTAACATGAAGGTATAGTCACAGGAAACGAGATAATAGTATTGTGTGTAATTAGGTGGGATGACATGGACAAGTTAGTGGTATAAGGCTGCATCCCATAGTGCTCTCTGGGGGGACCAATTTTGATTGGATTGAACACGAGGTAAGTGACCTCAACAGTAGCAGAATCATGCATTTTTAGAGTTGGGGGAATATCAGGCGGGATCACTACAAAGCACAATTCTTGTCGTCCCAATTATTCATCCATCCCTCCTGAAATGGGATCCGAAGCATTGCAATCCATAATATATTACGTTTCATCCCCAACTGCAATTTTAGCCGCTCTCGTTCAAAATTATGAGTGTTCACGCGTTAACTGATTTTAAATCGTTCGTCAGTTATATTCATTTGACATTCATGGCATGCATGGAAGTTGATGTGCGTGCGACCATCCCCATTTTATCGGAGAACAACATAGGAGTTATTAAATCAACATCTCCTTCACGCAGAGTTTGTAAGAGAAACAATAATTATGACATGGGTTAACATGCAAATTTTAATTCTGGAGATAAGAGCTGAAGAAAGCATTGACAGCTGACCATGGAACTCAGCATGTCGAAGTAGAACATTTAGAACATAATGGTGTTATATAAAGGATATAAAGGATAGATCTTCTAAAATTAGTACCTCACAGCAAAGTAAGACAATTTGTATTTTTTCAACAAGGTTCACTTAAAATCGACCAGGAGAAAATTATGTCATATCTCTGATTGAGAAGTTATGGGAGCGATGGTGTTCTGTACAGACCTACCTGGATACTGATGAACAGAAATGCAGTTATATACAGAAAAGAAATGTAACTCAGGTTGAACTTCGACTCTTCATGGGAAGGCAGTGTCACAGCAACTTTTGAAATATACGTATTCGGTAGGCCAAAAGATGAGTGTATCATTACAATAGGCCTGCCATTTTTATCAGGATATTGTGAATTCGATGTAATAATAAAATTTGTATGCACTTTAGAGTTTAAAATATCATTCAGCATATACGATTTGAAAGATCAAGCCATTTTTTCCCAAAATTAAAGAATATAAATATATACATACATTATTCAAGAAATTACAATATTTCTTCCAACTTGAAAAGAAAATGAAATCCTGGCTTCTTCGGCTGTCCATAACAAATGAATGCAATGCACCTGTCACATAATTATATTCTGCCTACCTGACAAGATATCTGTAGCTTTAATAGCCATAATGCAAATTAAAGACTCTTTAGCCCGAATTCACGAAGGTGGCCTATTTCGTTACGAAATCAGTCATTTCGTTACGAAATGTTAACATTTCGTTAACGAAATGTTCATTTCGTAGGCCATGCGACATTTGGCGCCCCATGCAAAACTATGGTCTTTTGTCCATGGTTTAAACCATGGACAAAGATTGTACCACCTTCGTGAATTTGGGCCACGGAGGTGGTGTTGACCGCTGAGTGCAACTGTATTTAGAAGGAATTTCCCTTTCTCTGTCGGGGTTATAGCAGTGATTTTGTTCAAAAAGTTTAATATAGGTTACGTTTTTGTTTATTTTTCTACCGCTTTCATCAAATGGCTGTTATAATAATCTACATTGCATTTATTTCTTCTTCTTTTTTTTTCTTCTTTTTTTTTGGGGGGGGGGGTGGACTATTGTATTGAAACGGATTTTTTTGTGACATTAGAAAGAAAATCTGACTTGAATTGATTTAAATGGAACTGAAATACTGTGAGCAAAACGTATTTATCCAGAAATAATTTTATAATCCGCTTAGTCTGAATAAGGCTATTTTGAATTTGAATCTTCTTTCTGCTTACATGAATAATCAACAGGTCGTCAACAAAAAACGAGGCGACTGCAGAGGCGACTGTCATCTGGCTAATTCTGGATGTCTGAGAAACAAAACTTTGATTGGAAAATTAGAAATAAAATCTATGTTCATAAATGAAACAAAAAGTATCAACGATAATGCCGACATTTTTTAGTATTTGTAAATTCCTGTTTTAAAACTTTGCATGATCTTGTCGGTCATCTCTTGACTCTCCTTCAATAAAGAATATTTTAAAACAGACGGAATGGCGAGGACCAGTGAAAAGTGCCTTTTTCAAATACAAACACCACTCGTTTTTCAACGGAGTAGAACTTAAAAACGAGCTATAGGGGATAAATTGGTACAGTATCGATAATGCTTTGTTAACTTTACATTTAATTGATATCTACTTATTCAATTTAATTTGCACAATATTAATCAAGCAAAATAACATTTATTGATCTTGCAGCGTAGTAGAATATAAAGACATAGTTCTCTGCGCTCAACAAATGATTTTGTTATTATCATTATCCTCTTCTTATGAAAAACCTACGTAGTATAGAAAGTTATTATGTCAATCATTTTTTTTTCTGAACAACACAGTATATAATATCGTTGCCAACCAGTTACATGCAAATTAGATGGCGCAGTAGTTATTCTCTGATAGTGTAAAATTCTTCCATGATCTCTTCCTCTGTTAACTTCTTGATGCACATAATCATCTTGCATTTCTTGTTAGTTTGTCTGTTTATTTGCTTTTTATCTTTGCTTTTCTGGAATTTAGCTGTCTGAGCAGTAGTGAACCCGATTAGCCTAGCTTGGAACTCTGCTATGCAGAGACATTTAGATTACTTTTCGTTGCTTTTGCACAATGGAAAAAAAAAAACCTTCTCCATGCAGCTTTGGTAAGTCATCGGAACCCTTTAATAAGAACAGATGTGAAGGATAATACAGATTTATTATGATATTTCATTAAAAAAAATATAATTTTTGTGAAGATAAATCATTATGCACAGATCACTTTGAGACGGGGTTAGGAGATGGCCTTATTTATTCCATCATGAGGTTTCATGCGTTGTTCAACCAATATCACGATTTTATGAAACACCTGGGCCCCGTTTTATCAAAAGATATAATCGACTATAAATGTCCTTATCACACAGGCTGCCATAGACTTACCATAGAAATCAACATAATCAATCAAACTCTTCATAAAACAGGGCCCCGGACGTTTAACTAGCTATTCTTTCTTGTATTTTTCGTTGATTTACTCTATGCGGATTGATTGGCATTTCTGATCACCGTTAATAAGTCTGTTCTCGTGTATTATTATGATACTTGAACTGTTGAACTAGTCAGGTTTTACGTGGTACCACTCACTGTAATGAGTTGAGGGTCTCGTCTTCATTTCGTTCCGCAGCGTACAAAAATAACAAAAATCAGATAATAAATAAGGAAGATAATGACATCTTGAAATTTCACTTTTTTTGGGGGGGGGGGGAGGGAAGGGGAACATCTCTTGATCACCCCTTATTAATATTCAAATGAGCGAGTTGACGATGTCATACCCTCACAATTTCCATGTATGTTATACATAAAATTCGAAGAAAAAAATTTTTTTAGCTAATACAAGTAAAAGCATGTTCCCATTATATTTTCGGTGGTTTTAAGACAAGTTTTATATTTTATATAGCTGAAATATGAGATTTTTATTTCATTTCTGTGTATGAAATGAATAATAGATCATGAGAACATGACATCATCAAGTTGCTGATTTAAATATTCATAGGGACTGGTCAAGAAATGTTTTCCGACAAAAAAAAAGTGAAATTTCAAAATGTCATATCTTCTTTATTTCTCATCCGATTTTTGTCATTTTTGTATCGTTTTGTAGAGAATACTTTTGTCTTTCTTTTGAAGTTAATTAATTTCGGAGTGGATTTCCTCTTTAAGGCTAAATTCTTTAAACCTTATCATACAGCGCGTCCATCTGTCGTAGACTAGCGAATCGGGGCGGAGTTGGGACCTGCACTACCAGAAAGGGGACCGCGAGTTCGTGGGCTTTTGGGGGGTATCATTGCGTCTGAAATTCTCGGAATTCCACCGATTTCGTAATGCCCCGCAAAATCCCAAATGCTCGCTGGTTGAGGAGCACCGCCGGGGTTGCTTTGGAGCTGATGTCCACGAATGCGGATGTGTAAATATTCAAAAAAAGCTTTGTGGTTTTGGTGTGTCAACTTTGAGATGGCCATAGAAGAGAGAGAAATGTGTATCTAACGTATATCCGACTTCTTGGACCGTTCCTATTATAAAGATTTATATCCACACTTCTTGCCAAGAACATACCATGTCGTCAGTCATTGTGAAGTTACTTTGTTGGTTTTCGTTTTGGTCCAGTTGAGTTGCTTCCGGTTCATTTTGTCAACAGGTTTAAAATAACATTTTTGTTTTTCTGTAGCCTCATCGTCTTTTGTTAATCTTTTCCTTTTTTTTTCTTCATACGCATCGATATATTCCTCTGTGAGTCATTTTTCTCATTAATAAAAAATACAGTACGTTACTTTTGCATATTCAATCGAACTTAATGTAGATCATTTTTTTTCAATCAAACAAAACATGTAGTTTAAGGAAATGCATAGTCAAACTGTATCACTAAATTGTATCATGACAAAGATATCGGACATGAAGGGAAATGCTAAAAAGCCTAACTTGTAGAATGCAGTCCCCTCGTGAGTATTGAATAGTAGTAATAGTCAAATGAAACGATATGACATGTTGCGTTAGAAACAGAAGGAACATAAAACAAATCATACTCACACAATCGCACACACGGACAGACACAAAAACAAAGCAGCTCTCTTACATACGCGTCGAAAGAATAAACAGGGGGTCAAAAAGGACAGAAAAAAATGAAAGGAAGAGAAAGACAAGGAAAGGTGCAAACGGAGGTAGAGTTCAAGAGTCAATGCCAAATCACATGAGACAATGCTTACCGTGATATGGACTGTTCAAACTTGTGTTATATGAAAGCAGACATTTATAGAGAATCTAGAAATATGACAAGTTTGATATCTACCGAAAGCTAAGAAGCTAGTTAACAAAACTGGATATCTTTTAGACGATGTAACTTTACCCCCAAACTGTTTTTGAGATTGAAAAAAAAAAAACCCACCCAATTTCCATGACCACGTAGCTCCGTTAGCTACAAGAAACATCGGATTTGAGCGACGTCACCAAATGTGTACGAGCTGATTTGCCGTACGGCTAGATGAGACCCGCTTTGGCAAAACCCGAAACTTCTCGGCAAATGGGATTTCGCGCTACAGCCCGAAAAAGGTCAAAAAATGACCTCAGGGACCAATTTGACATTTTGGTATCACGTTGTAGGGGAAATTTTCTAGTTTCTGATTGATATCAACAACATTTCGAAATACAACCTACAAAATGTGGAATTTTGAAGCGAAAAGTGGGATGTCAATCTCAAAAGTTGGCCAAAATCTTACGTCTAGAGACCAAATCGCCTTCCTTTACAGCGAAAATGACTGGTTCTTTTGGCGATCGTGTCTTAGATATTCTGCGTTGAACCCTGACACATTTGGTACCTACAGAAAGCTCTATCTCTGCTTATTCCAAATATGGTCATGGCATGATGTCATGCTACTCACTTTCATTCATAAATTCGTCTGAAACATGCGTAAGTTTATGCAAATCGTCTCCCAGACGCGTAAACAGCCTTGTTACCAAGACACTTGATCGAAATACGTGCAACCTACGTGTTATTGGGATCGCTGCAGCAGCGGTGCATGCTTGCATGCAACACGTGTATCGTGACTGCTGCTCAGCACGGAAATGTTGCAGTTTCCAGCTTTGTTAGACTGGGGTTTTTTTTTAGCAAGTTGAGGTAGAAATTAGTATTTAAACCAACACACAAGAGAAAAAGAAGGTCACATTTTTCTAACAAACCTTCATCATGCCATTTCGAAGAAGAATCAAGCTGAAATCACGGCATCAAGGAATACCTCTTCACTGCCGATTCTGCTGGTACTGTTGTGCGTACACCTGATCACGGCGATCGCGAATCTTGAGCTGATTACGGTAGGTTTTGTGCTTTCAAACGTCGTATTTCCGTAAATTTATGGGTGTAAAAATGATTTCCAATCAATTACAGCTCTTTGACTTAGTTATCATCCTTCATGAGTATGTAAGATTACCTCAGCTATACGCAATTCCCCCACAATGATCGATTTGTTGTGTCAATAATAACAGCAAATTGTGGCTGTACGAAGGAACAGCTGATCACGACGGCGATCGTGAATCTTGAGCTGACGATAGGTTTTGTGCTTTTAAAGCTTTGCTTTTCCGTGAAATTATGAGTGTAAAAAATGATTCCAATGAACACAAACAAACAATTTCACGACGTGAATATATAGTTTTGGCTGACGATTTATTCTAGAATGACAACAAACTACACACCAATTTCCTGAAAAGTGCACACAGTTTGCCTATAGATACGTAAATCCCACTGGGTTGCATACACATTTGGTGACGCCGCAGATTTGGCACTTTTCGTAGCCGTATCGAACTTTTTCCAGTGCTCAAATTTGGTAAATATAAAGATTCTTATATTCAAAGCAGAGACAGCTTAATTGCATGATTTATGTCAGAAATTGATCAAAATGACATTAAATGATGGAAAACAGTCAGTTTATATGATATCATTTCCTATAAATTTCCTCTTTAAAAGAATCAAACAAAGTCGACAACGATAAAACAATGAAGTTTATTTGCGGCTTTCAAAGATGCAAATCGCCAGTGATATAGGAATTAATGAAAATTTCCTTTAATTTAAAAGTTAAAGTACTAAAACTCACTGCTTCTTTCATGCTACTGCTAAGGGAAGTCCGGAATTTGGGTCCGACAAAGGGGAATATAGATTTTGCAAAAATCGTCCTGATAGATATTATTTCAGTTTTAATAAACATGGAATAAAACACAAGAGGAAGGGAACGATTTATTAGTTTATACATGAACTGTCCTAAATCTTAACAGTAAAAATCATTTGTGTTTAGAATATAATTTTGATGAAATAAGTCATTATTATGACATTTCCATGATTTTCTTTAAAAAAAAATGCGAAGAGCTTTTATTTTCTGCGGTAATAGTATTCTTTCTAAATACGAGGAATAAGTGTAACCCCAGGAGAAAATGCCATAATTGAATTAGGGTGAAATCGATGAGTATAACAAGATGAGCAAAGATGAGTATAACATTAATAAAACATTTTTTGGGAAAACAAAATTTAACTTGATCACTCCTGTATTGATCACGCCTGTATATTTATAGAAATTGTACGGCAAATTGAATCAATATGTAAATTCCAGGTCAGTTTATTATCGGGAAACAAATCTAAAAATATAATTGAGGAAACTTCTTCTAGGACTGCATTATCCAGGAAAATACTCCGGGGTGATTTTTCCAAAGAATCACTTAAAAGCATAGTTTTATTTGTTTGTTTGTTTGTTGTTGTTGTTGTTGTTGTTTTTAAGATTAACTGACAACTTGTTAGCTCTTATCCGGTAAAGTAATTCATTCAACTAAATATTCAAAGTATCAATCAATAACTCAGGATCACAGTTAGAAAAAAACACATTTGAATTATCAGAGAATAGTGTAAAAGAAAGAATAATTCATGAATTTTCTATATCACAGATATAGAGAACAAATGAAAGTGGTCCAAGTAAGCTTCTTTGAGGTACACCACAAGTGATATCGTGCATGACAGATGTATGGCCATTAATATAACGAATTGTTTGCGACTAGTAAGGTGATTCCTGAACCACTCCAAGGCCGTACCTCGAATACCATCATGGGAAAATTTGTAAAGATGTATTTTTGGTCGATGGTACGAAAGCCTTGGAGAAGTCCAGGAATACACCTTTTATGAGGTATGATAAAGTTTATCAATGGCTTTAAAGACTTTATCAATGGCTTTAAAGACTTTATCAAGGAAAGTAAGGACCACATGAGAGGTATTGTTTTTGCCGAAAACCAAATTGATTATCAGAAATAATATTATGCTTAAGAAAATCCAAAATGTAGAATAAAAACAACTTTCTAGAGTAATTTAAAGATAGTGGATAAAGATATTGGTCTTTAATTACAGACGTCATGTGCCTATCCCTTTTCTTAAAAAACTGGAATAACCTTATAGATATACTTTCATAGCCTTGGGGACACCGTCGCTTAGAGACAAATTAAACACATGTGATATCAGGGGATCAACGGTCAAATTTATAATATTTTTTTAAGAGAACATTGTCAATGTTATCATGGTCAGCACTTTTCTTACTCTTTAAATTCCGAGCTATATCAAATTCATTCCTGCGTGTGGAACAAAAAAAAAGAGAGAGATGGAATTAGGGGTTGTCAAAAGTCAAACACTTTCCTTTCAGTCTTGGGATCATTTGGCGAGATTATTTCCTATTCATGGAAAATACTGATTAAAGATATCAGCTATAGGCTTTGGATCGGCAATGGTGAAATTATTATGTTTGATTGTGGTAATGCGGGGTGTTTCCTTGCTCATAACATAATGGCTATATCAATAACTTTACATGTATTTTGGATATCATTTTTTTAAAGAAGATATCTGATTACTTAAATATTTTCGCTTTTCACAACGCAATGTTTTTGAGTAAGAACATTCTTATATCATGTATATGAAAAATATTTACGATGAGATTCCTCAGTACGTTTAATTTAATCAACATAATACAAATTATTTTTCCGGCTAATTGATTGCAAGAAGGACTTCGATATCCACGAAGTCTTGGGGATTTTTATAATCACTATTATTTTCTTAAGTAATGGAACATACTTATCGAAAAGTGAAATCAATTTTCTCATTGATAATTCATAAGCATCATTTGGGTCCTCATCATCATATACTTCAGACCATTCCACTTCATTAAAACCATCTTGCAACTTTAATAGCTGCAATCAGGTGTTACTTTTCGGAAATACGCTACAGACATGACAGAAGAACTTAAACCACGCTTGCGATTAAACGGAATATGAGTAAATACGGGATGATGGTTGGACAAATCAGATAAAACAATTCCAGAAGCCGGTAAAAGATTACATTACAAAATAAATATTGTACATGAGAGTTGCGGAATAATTAGTAACTCGAGTTGGTTTGGTTATAAAGGGTGAAAGTGATGAGGACATCATAACATCTAATAAAAACTGAGCGGTTTGAATGTCTGAAGCTCGGATAATCTGTATCGGTGTATGCTTCATTTTTTCATCGCAAAGAGAAGGATGCAGGTTGGTATATAATACCAAAATTGCCCTCTTCTTGAATAACTAATTTTTGGTCATCAGTTTGGATTCCGAAAGAAGCACAGCACAACACATGCCGTACTTACATTCATTCATTAAGTAACTACAGGAATAACATTGATAACCATTGTCACACTCTTTGAATTTTCATGAATCTCTCCAATGCATTGACACTATTGATCATATACTCTTTTTAAACAAAAATTGTCTCACTATGGTATGAGAAAGGGACCCTGGAGTACTTCAGTAACTATATTCTTACGTTCGCTTGAATGTTGATATTTCATCTATCCGCAATCTCTCATGTGTACCCCAAAGAAGCCTCCTTGGCCCATCAATTATCATTCTTAATCATTATACATTAAAGGCATTCAATATTCTTCAAGTAAAAACTTTCCTTTGTTTTGTTTGCTGATCTTCTTCTTCTCGAGTCACTACACAAGTCCTGTCCAGTGCAGAGCGCAGGATCTGGCTTTGGTGTTGAAAGTCTCCAGATCATTGATGCATGGCTCTGGTAGGATTGGGTAGACCAAAAGATGTTGCATTGTCTGATCTGATGATTGTTTGCTGATGATTCTAATATATCTTTCCATTTCATTTACACACCCATCAATAAGCTGAAATAATGAATGATGAATTACAAAAATTTGCGATATGGTTGAACAACAAGAGAATATCTACGAATGAACAAAAATCTGAAAAACCAAAAACTAAACTAGTGCCATTCTTTCAGGCATTACCAATGTCAATTTTGGGTTTACATAAAATATCTACTTATAAACTTGTAACTTTATTTTTCATTTCAATTAAATAAACAGGAGAAATTATATACCATGCATAAACAAAACAAATTTGTAGTAATTTCAAAAGACGTACATTAACAAAATACATATGATGATGAGTAACATGATGAGTAACAACTTGATCAAGTGAACTCCACTCAATTTTTAGGTTTGATAAGTAATGGTAATCAATCATGGAAACAACTTTCTATTATATCAATAAAATCATACACATCTAGAAAACTAGAGCCATAAATGAATTGAAAGGTTATTTTCCTTCTGTTCATTTAAAACTTTATTTTACTTTGATTATTATCCATTTACATTATGGACTAACAGGGGTAACAGTCAGGTAAACTTTTGATCGATAACATTTATTTTTTAGGTTCTCCGTATCATTTATAACACTTATTTTCATTCCTACACCAATCCTTCATTCACGATTTATGATATGATTTTCAGTTAGGGCAGCTCATGCATAAATTCTGTTATACGGATCTTCCAATAATCTGAACTAAAATGTTTATTAAAAAATTATATATATGTAATACATATCTATATATAATATACAATAAGATATATGTATGCATATATATATATATATATATATATATATATTACAATAAATGACATAACATAATAATATATACGTTATGAGGATCTTCCAATAATCTTTTCTGAAATGTTTATCAAAAATATGCTCACAACTACCCAGCGAGACAAACTCACCTCATTTACCTTTGAATAGACCGTTATTTGCTGACGCAATTTCTTAATTGGAAAACCAGGCCTAAACTGTGGAATTCACTGGACACAATTACGTTTGAAAAGGAATATATAGTTTGATTAATTTCAAGATGCCATTTAGGAATAACTTTTAACAAAGATAATTTGATTTTCGGGGGCCTAAGAATTACTAGCTATACTATTGATTTAGATTCCTCCAGTTTTGTTGTTATGAATATTTTGGTCTTATAACTATTTTGCACTTCACCATTTGTTGCAAATGTATACGATATGACAATATACGTTTCGATGATATTTGTAAATAAGTAATAGATAAAAACACGACAATGTTATCGTATAGTGATCGTATAGTAATAATCATATATTTGTTTCTTCTTTGTAGGTTTTTTTGTGTAAACACAGAGCAGAAAGAAATTCAATTCAATCAGTCTGAGAGACACTTTTAAACAGGTGTGCTGTTAGCTCTTGCGATTATTCATCTGACCAAGGAGTTACAGTGTATAGAGGTCTGTGACAACTCCTTGATTTGACTCACAGCTCAGTCTTGTTACACACACTCGAGAGGGAACTAATGTATACTCTGATACCTCAAATCCTTGTGAACTTGTATGCATAATCATTATCTTGTATGTGTGCGATTAAACGCACTGACTACTGTTGCTACTGAATTTATTCCATGTACTAGGATGTTAAGTGCAGTAATAAGTGGACATCCGAATTTTACTTTCAATACTGTCTTTTAACGAAGGCGGATGAGGACTGCGTGTTATTGTGTCACATTATTGCACTACGTGTGCGATCGGAAGCGATTAATTTGGTAATATCTTGAGATATCTAAAGGCTTGATAATCTATCACTACTTCATCAGCAAAAGAAGGTAGTCTCCAAACAGAATGGTGCAGTCTGCATACCGATCACTGTGGTTGTTTAGCATTGTTTGTATCTTCAGAGTTATGAAAGCCCAGTTACCTGAACTGGTGGAGAGATTTGTTGATACCACAGCATTAGTGAGCGGCACTGCATCTTTTGACTGTGATGTGCTTTATTTGAGTTCTTACTCTGTCATCTGGTTGAAGGTCACTCCTACCATTCACTACATCAGTCGAAATGGGGTGCTATTCAACCCAGCCGATGCGTCTAAATACAGTATCTTCACATATGAAGACGACTTAGACTCATATAGCTTTATCCTGCAGATATCAAACTTGAAGTTGGCAGACAGCGGGGAGTATGCATGCAGATATGAAACTTCTGTAAGGACTCGTCTCTTGGGATCGGTGGAATTGACGGTAGTAGAACCCAAGACCCGTCCAGTGTGCCAGTATGTCGTGGTGTCAACTGATACGGGACTCACGGTTGATCTCAATTGCAGCTTGCCATCGGGTGAAACTTTGGACGCCACTGCTAGGATTACGATGGCTGGGCTGAACGTGACGCCCGATTTCTCGCTTGGCGAGAGCATCATCAGCCGTCAGACCCTGGATGTCATCGTCCAGCTGAACAATTTCGAATGCTCAGGGGAATCATCGACCACGGGGACGACTGAAACGTGCTCCTTCGGTGAAGTCGCCGCGGCTGACGTGAGTCTCGGAGTGACGCCTTTCACTAATGACGTCATGGTGGGACAAATAGCGAGGTTTTCTTGTGAAGCTGTTGCGCAATCACCCGGAGATGAAATCGTCGGCTTCTCGTGGTCGCTGTTTAAGGACGGCAACCAAGTTCATCTGGGCGAAAGAGAAAGGGGCTCCATGGAGCAGAACATGAATATCTTGGATGTGGAAATTTCTGATGATAATCTACTTGTTGTTTGTACTGCACGTAGCTTACTCGGCTTCACGGTTCAGGGGGCTGGGAAGCTTCATGTCCACCTACTGACTCCCTCCTCAGAGTCAGTTCCACAGGAAGCAGTGACCACACAATCAATGATAGGACTGAATCGCACGAACACGGCGGTTTGCAAAACCATCATTATCTCAGAGATCGCCGTATTTTTGTTCCTACTTGCGTTGTTGCTCACTGTCATCGTATTCCTCGCCAAGTCAAAGTCAAACCGATCGTCCTGTTTCTCGTTAGGACAAAGAGGTAGGCCTACTGGCGAGCCCAGAACCTCCTTGGTTTGGACGCGCGAAGGCGATGGAAGGGTAGACCAAATTACCGTCCAACCGTAGCGTGCCTGCCTTACCGAATCAGATCGTCAGCCATATTACGATCAGGCAATATTCAAAACTTGGATATAATACGCGGTCATTTGTCTCCTCATTCCCATGTACGCCCTTCCAGATAAATTACGGAAAAAGATGCATTCATGCTTGATTGTGAAATACGTACCGGTAGTAGATCTGCAAGAACAGCAGTTTAGTATTGAGGAGTTTCGTTTTATTGTAATTGTGTAATGATATAATTGTAGTAGTAGTAGTAGTAGTGCACTGTTATGATACTAATAATCATACAGGTAATAATGATAATAATATGAAAATGAAGAATGGTAATGATAATCATAACAATATGTGTGAGGCCTATATAATGGCTGTAATCATGAATAGAGCTAGTTACTAGCTGTATGAGGATACGTGGAAAAAAAAACGTTGCAAAAGGCATATCAAATATTGCACATGATACAAGAATGGAATCTAAACTGACTGACTAATCTTTCTACTTACTTTCAGATGCTTACGTGACAGACCTCAGCGGGAGGGTCAAAACCTTGTCATTTTCTTTTATAGCTCTGTAATTAAAGTATCATGCACGATAGGATATCAGAATGAGGACAGTAGACAGATGTATTAAAGGTATTGTTTACCATTCCGGGGAGCAGTGATTTAAACAAAAAATGTTTGCTTTATCACATTTGATGCATATGTGTAGGTCAGCTGTATCACAAAACATCCTGTAATTTCAAAATTTTGCAATAGAGCCTAAAATGTAAGGAGATATCACTATTTTTCTCACTAAAAAAGTATTTGTAGATGGTTTAGTCTAGAAATAATTTTATCATAATTGCTGTTCAGATTGTGTATATCTAACAATACTTAACATTGTTTAATACGTTGATTCACTTTTTTTTTACACTGGTTGTTTCTATCCTGAAGTCACATTTAGAACTATTTTGAAGCACTAAAGGTGGATTTTTGTTTTAACTGCAAATGGTAAATACATGTAATGCCTTTAAAGTAAGGTAGTTAATGGGTTAAGACTGTTAAGCCATAAAAATAAGTCTTGATTTCAGTGACTACACTAGTAGTCTGGAATCAATACTGCTTTATGATAACAAAAATATATAATAGGGTCTACACTCTACACTCGAAGAAATATAGGTTCAACTTCGCACCTTCACCAGTGTAACACTGGGGACACCTTTACGGGTGCAGTGTTGCAACTTGACAACTTTAAGACTAGAGAGGAGCAAAGTTGCTTCTTTTAAGGTGTTCCCATTGTGTTTCTGGTCGGGAAGTTGCAAAGTTGGACTTAAGTATACACTCGTACTCTGAAAACTGAATAAACTCGAAAATCACTTTTTATAATCAAGCTTTCGTATTTATTGGATAGTTTGGGTATTTAGCCATTTTTGGCAACACAACACATAAATTTCTCTTCATACATAGAAAACCACATATAAAAAACATTTTGAAAATACAAATGTGCCTCAACATGTCGGTACAAAAGCATTTATTTCACAGTTGTGCACACGAATGCACTTTACACGGAAGAGTGTGGGCGGGTGGAATTTGGGTCAGGTTGAATGATTTTTTGGGGAAAATACACAGCTATGATATGAATGCACTACTAGAAAGATAGGGCATTAAGGCTTGATCGTGGGAATGTAGAAACATTGCACCTGCTCAAAAACATAAATGAAATGAAATTACCAAGAGTGCGCTCAGGAGATAGGCTATGTATTATGTATAACTAATGGACAAAACTTGGGGGTCAACCCACACATTAGCTAAGATGCTACAAGTAAATTGGACCTTGCTAGCACTACATATCAACATCCTACGTTGTGATGCTAATGCCTCAAACTGACATGTTCACAAAATGGAGGATACCCACAATATTATTTTCTGATAATCTTGAAAGGAATATTTATTTGTACTCCAAGGATTGTCTTCTTTTTCATGTTAAAGAGTAAAGAAGGGTATTTGGCAAAAAAAAAAAAAAAAAAAAAAAAAATCAGTGAAAATATAATCATGTAATTGGAGTATTAATAATCACCATTACAATACTCGAAGGCATTTACTTTTCTCTTTGTAAAAACATAGAAATCATCACATCACATTATCCCATAGTAGCACACGATCACATCATGCATGTACCTGGCATCCATCCCCCTTGATTAATGAGGCCCTTGATTATACACCAATGTAATATTTTACCATCTCTATCTGAAAAAAACAAACAAAACAAAACAAAAAAACAGCAATAACAACCCACGAACTACGGAAGTCAGCAGTAATCGTTACGTTGCTGGCAACGTTTGTACATTGTATGAGGTCACATTACAGCCATACACATACCGCTACAATGGACACTGATTCGAAAATGAACTCCACGGCACATTGGACAACATTTCAGACTTGCAATCACACATCCGAATGAACGAAGACTGCTTCATGCGATGGAGATTTTTGATTAAACAAGTACCAGTGTCTTAATCTTGTTATGCCAGAGTTTGAAGGTACATGGAGACGCACTGACATTGGCTCATAGTTAAAATCTTAAAATGCACGAACATTAGCACGGGAGGGAACATTCTCATCCTAGAGGGAAAAATTGATGAATAGAGTATTTCTTTTCAGAGAACACCTTTTGATACATTTGCACGCTGCTGAAATTCATTTTTTTTTTAAATATTAATTTCATGACTTTTAACCCTAAAAAGACTGGGCTATTTTGGTAGCTCGAAAGACTGGGGGGGGGGGCCTAAAGGGCCCCCTCTTAAGATCTCGGCCGTGGATCGCGCGATCGCCGCGGAAATTTGCACAATGGTAGTGTGCGATGTAATCTACAAGATCGTATATTTAAATTTTCCAAAATAGTCTTCTTTTATTTTATTTTGATTAATTATGCTAATTTATGCAAGAAATCAGACTTTTTTATCTTAATCAGTAAATAAAGCTCCAAAAGTGCTCATTTTTGGTCTAGATATTCTTTGTAGCATTCTTAGCAAATGTACTTGAAAAAAAATTCGGTATCAAAATTAATTTCTTATTTATTTTATTGTTTTATGAATTTCTTATGTATTTCTTTGTTTTTTCGACCTTTTGTTTTTGTTGTTTTTTTCAGCAAAATTTGTGGCAGACCCTTTTTGAAGCATAATACTACTAAAACAAATTGATTTTAGCCATTGAGAGTAAAAATAAGCATATTTATATGAACCATGTGATAAAACTCAATTTGTATCGACTTTGTACACAAAATCACATTTTTGAGCCATTTTCGGTCTCACGTGCATGTACAAAAAGTTATGTAACTTCAGAACCGTACCCCCGGGCATCACAAATTTGGTGTCAAAATGTGCGGGAAACTGGAAAGAAAAAAGTCATAGAGCATCGCGGCGAGAGCATTGCGTGTTGCTGAGTAATCGCGCGAAATGTTGAGGGCCTTTTAGGCCCCCCCCCCCAGTCTTTTTAGGGTTAAGGGTAGCAGCAGTGGCAAATTTGAGAGGAACCATGAGTGATCAAAGGGATCATACCATGTCAGTCAATTCGATAAGGCATCAGACAGAAGGTAGAGAGCATAAAATACACTCAAAATGCTATGTACAAAAAGAGCACCCTTGCAGATGCAAATTGACAATTTATATGCTTTAAACATGATGATACATACAACAACAAAAAATCAGAAAACATACAAAACATCTCTTTTGACAGCTTCATAATTTAGAGAATTGTCAGGACTCTCACAGAAAAAATATCAAAGTGGAAAAGTATTTCAATAGGATCTTGTCGAACACAGAGCCAGCTTTTAAAAGTTCATTACTGCAAAGTGTCACTGGCAATCCAATGCTGCCCAAAACGGAAAAGTGGTTTTGTATTGTGGGAATGGTTTGTAACTTGTATGGCCGAGAATGGCTTCGAACTTCTTTTGAGTTGGGGGGCGGGGGAAGTAGTGTTCAGTATTCTCATGATTGCTAAACACACTTGCCCTCCATCAAAAACATGTAACCTATAATTATAAAAAGAATCTGGGAGGAAATAGCTGCCCCTTAATTATGACAGAGTAAATTCAGATTACAACATATCAGCCATCTCTTCAACTCCTCTCATAAAATGCCATACAAGCAAAACATTCTGCAGCACACGATACCTTTCTTCCGTCGCATTCAATTTTATGTCACACGCACACACACGACACAAACACACACACACACACACACACATAAACACACAAATAATTGCATGTCCCGATGTCCACAAGTATTCACACGCTTTTGATATCAAATATGAGCCCTTTTGGGGAAATTCTGGGTCATCATCGCATTCTCAATAGCCAAGGGAATTTTCCATCTTGTGCCATCGTCATGTCGGGGGGGGGGGGGGGGGGGGGAATGATACCATTGAGTGAGAGAGGGAGGGTGGGGTGGGGTACCCGT
Source organism: Diadema antillarum (assembly GCF_040938485.1). NCBI lineage: Eukaryota > Metazoa > Echinodermata > Echinoidea > Diadematoida > Diadematidae > Diadema > Diadema antillarum. The sequence goes on from NW_027271055.1 coordinate 285,032, forward strand.
CCTTTGTGATTGGCTGATTCCAGGAGGCGTTTGTGGGGAATTTCCAGTGGATAGTCCCATTCATTCACAGACACATATGAAGTAGGCCTATGGTATTGTGTAAACAATTTACAGACCACACCCTGATTCGGTCCTGAAAAAACAGAGTATGGACTCGGTGTGATGTCCAACAGAAATGAAGCAAAATCGGAGGAACTGCTTTAGTGACGACAATAAAAACAAAAGCACCCTCACCAGTGTGGGACTAACCATAGTGAAATAAATAATGGTGGTTTGATGCCTCATACGAAAAGAAGTGCCTGCAAAGTTACAATGGTGTTTTTATCAGCTTGATGCTATGACCATGAGCAGTTGACTAAAACTTGATTCCATTTAGCTTGTTTTGCATATATGTGATATGCTCCCAAAGACAAGAGATTGTCTCAGAGATTGGGCTTGGGAATTTTTGAATAGCTGGGATTTCGGCGAGGCAGTCCAGAATGGGGCTGCGTGTGAGGAGACTACCGAGATTCTTGACCCGTAATACCCCTTGCTGTAAATGAGCGAAATTCTGGCGGGAAGCCAGCGGTACCATACCAACAGGGCAAAGCCAAGGATAAAGTGTGCGTGTAAGCTGAAGAGAGACAGAGATAGAGAGATTTTTTATGCAAGGAAAGATAATAGGCCGCAATCACACATTGAGGAAAAAAAAGGCAACTAAATGAACATGCAGCAGAGTGCACTTCAAGAGACATCTTTCACTTTGTACCCACTGTACTATTTTCCTCTCAAAACAGAGCAAAGCCAGGATATATGGGATGTACTTCCGCATCCATAATCAAAATTTGGGCGTGGTTTGATTTGCTGATTTCAAGAGATGCAGCAGGCAAGAACTAGAAGAGATTGAAAATGGTTTGGTTGGTTGTGATACATGCTCATTTTTAAAGTTTGAATTATAATCGTTGCAGCGAATTATATTCGTTGGCAAATAACTATTCACCATTCATCAAAAGGTATTCGTAAGCGCTACTACGCAGTTTCGAAACACCACTGTATTGCCTCAAAGAATCAAGCATACAATGTGAGGGCACCCAAAGCAACACAAAATATGTACAAGATCAACATGGCATCACCACCTTACAGGAGATCACTTTGCACCCAGTAAGTGACTACATGGAATGACTTACACACCAGAATCCGGCAACACTTGAGTCTCTACAAAATTACTGGAGATTTTTCATACTCTTTACTAGTCAAAACACAGTTCTGCTACTACCCCCCACCCCCCCCCCCCAAACATACCCACACACACATAAACACATACACATGCACAGCACATAAGATAAACAAGGTCACGATTCTGTTATTATTGCATAGATAGAATTCTTCATTTTTGGAGACGAGTAGACATATGAAAATGATTGCAGTACTAGACCCTAGCTTTGCCAATCCCCTTGAATTCAGACTTGGCAATCCATATCTCATACAAAATTTACTAAGGACCCTCAAAACATGCTTGTTAGAATTTAATATCTCGACGCTGATGTCAAATTAAATCCAAGGGAATTAATGTGAGCATTCTTGGCACTGATAGACTGATCTACAAAAGGTTTGTCATGTTTTTTTTAACCCTAACTGTGCCCACTAAATTCCAGTTTTAGATGATGGAGTCAAAAAAATCAAACCTGAAACTGGCTGCCACTTGTTTAACTGGTCAAAATGTCGTGGTAACCTCTAAGGGGGATGAATTAAATGTCCCAATAATTAGAAAATAAAGTACGATGGGATAAACTCAAAATGGGACACTTGACATGGATGAAAAACTCTCCCTTCAGCCTTGGACATGTCAAAGATTAAAAAAAGAAGCGGACATTGAAACCTGTTCGAGGAACACCTATCACGATAATATGAATGTATTTGAAACTGCATCCTCATGATTCTTTGAGCCATGCCTACAGAAGTTCTAATTTTCAGTGTTTTAAAGCAGATTGCAAATTCAAGGCCCAAAAGGGGGTCAAAGTAGTCTAGAATTGAGAAAATTTGAAAGACCAAGACCTGATCAGTTCTCTGCCTACATGGGACGGCTCATCTTCTTGTAACCTCTTGGGACACACATTGGTCACTTCAGCAGAAAGCCGAACCAGGTTGAACTCACATGGGGTGTGTACTATGGCAACTGGAGGGATCCCCGTTTCTCAAACACACAGATACCACGGAGGAAAAGTTCTTTCCCCTCTCCAGCAGCTTTTCTCAGCAAGACGTGACAAGTCTTCTCGAGACTGCCAGCTGGTGGAAGTTGAGGGCCTCCTTCCACTGTGAATTCCTCGCTCACAATATTGTACCTCCAGTCTTCTTCCAGTCTGGTCCTGTCTGTTTGTCTGTTTAACAAGCTCTTTGCACATCTACCAGCTAGAAGCCACAAGGCTAAATTGTCTTTACATCATCTCAGGGGTCACTGGTCACCATGTTGAGGGTTCCTCAAAAAGCTTGGCGGGTCCCTTAGCAGAGGCATCTGGGGATAAAAAAGAGAAAGTTTGACATCAAAAATTGACCTTTTTTTTTTTTTTGTAATCGGCCATCATATGAAGTAGCTTTCAGAGCATACATTCTTCTTTGACCACACAAAAAAAGGGGACAGAATGTAAAGTGGTAATTATCCAGACAGCATAGATGTAACATACTATTGACAGTAGCCCTGACTGGCTGAGAGAGGCCCTACTGCTTGGCTGGAAGTAGCCCTAATTGACACTGGGCTATAAAAAAAAAAGAAGAAAAAAAAAAGAAGAAAAAAAAAAGGAAGAGAGAAAGGAAAGGAAGTAGAATATTGTCATGAGGTAAGTCTTAGAGGCCCTTTTAATTTCTTAAAAACCCTTTACATGCTCTTCACTTTCACGTCTGATAACTTTTGAAAGAATGATGTTACTGCTTTGAAAGTTGGTATTAGAAAGGGATAGAAAGCATTGATAGAGTATGCTCAATTTTAGTTTGGTTTGATAATCACTTCATCGTTGTTGCTATGGTGTTATACATCCTGTTTTTTGTCCCATTGAATGCACAGCTAGCACGGCACAGTAAGATTAAGCCCTTGAATAGACTGTATTCTTCTGAGCCTCTTTTCTCAGCACACACTTTTCCAGGGCGTGTGTTTTCTTTTAATATAGATAGGTTAGGAGAGTCCATTTGAATTGAGTTATACACCATTTTGAAGCTCAAGGTCTGCTCTTTTCGAATCTGCCCTTAACTAAAAATCCATGTCTGGCGATCTTTTGTAGGTTTTGTGATGTAGGGTCACATATCATAGCTAATACTATCATTTCAATAACAAAGTACCACATACTGTAAAAGTTTTAAACTCCGTTTTTGCGGTTCCTTCATATTTCACATCATGTGAAATTAAGTCTTTGATGGAGATCTTGTATGCAGACACATTTTCTAGTCATAATCCCCTGAACATTTTGCCTTTTGTCTTTTTTTTTTGATATTTGCATTAACTTAATGTCAAGTGAAATATGAAAATAAATATGCTGGAATTGTCCATTAAAGTCTCGAGTGTAAAACCAGTATAATTTTAATAAGTAATGAAAAAAAGCAGAAACTTTCACACAAGTGATTTTTCACGCTCTGCCACGTTAGTTGAATTGTGTGTGTTATCGATCCTGCGGAATAAAAATGTAAAATACATGTACTGTTACAAAAATATATATGTGTGTTGTTGTTGTTTTTTCCAGTAGCTTCTCACATTGAATGTGCGAGTATTTCCATGCTTAAAAAATGTCAATTTTTCCAGTACTACACACTTCAGATGATGATGGGAACCACTTTTCCATATGAGTAGAAAATATTCATCATATCTTGTGACAGTATTTGATACCACTTGATGCTAACAAGGAACAAGGAAATGGGCAATTTTCAAGTACTTTAAAAGTGGATATTTTCGCGCGACTAATTTTTCGCGCTCGGCCCGGTAAGAAGAGTTTCGCGTGTTTTTAATTCCGTGGGGTCAAGGCAGTAAGTACTGGAATATATGGCATGCAAAAATATTTGTGTGCTTTTATTTTCGCGCTAGTTTCTGGTTGCGCGAAATGCGCGAAAATTTCAATGCCGTGAAAATTTCCACTTTTACAGTAACTTTGATAAAATTATTGGGAGAAAAAAAGATACATGCTTGTTCAAAAAAAGTCAAGGAGTCAAATCTTTTGCTATCACTTTTCATTTGAATGGCTACATACACTGCAGTATTTGAAGTGGAAGAAATTTAAATAAGTAATAAAAACATTTTCATGTGGATTTTAAATATATATAATGGGTGACACACACATACATTCTTTGCAAACAAAATCACGGTTTGGATATTTCTGATTTGATTGGCCATATGTGGAGGCACATTATTGAAGCAATTCACAGGCAATTTACCCTTTTCACTGCATATTTGGGTAAAAATACAGTAACACCCTTTAAACGCACAGAGTCCTGTATCCTATGAGAAAGACAGGCCTTCAAATACAGTATATCTATGCCTGTCTGTATACTGTAAAACATGATATATTCTCGGCACGAAATTTTCGCGAATTGGAGCCGACGGCCTTTTTCGTGGCAAGAAATTTTCGCGAATTGCCTCTTGCGTTCAATACATATAGTGTAGATAAGAAATTTCGCGTACATTTTAATTTCGCGAATCTTGGCGCTCACGAAATTCGCGAAATTAAAATGCACGCGAACATTTCTCGTTTTACAGTATGTATGCAATCAATATTTGAGTGTGGGTGTGGGTGTGGGTGCGTGTGTGTTTGTGCGTGTGTGTTTTGTGTGTGTGTGTGTGTGTATGTATGTGTTTGTGCATGTTTGTAATGATTCCATGACACTTGCTCCTGTGACAATTGCTCCCATGAAATATGTACACGCTATTAAGCCAAACATAAATTATAACCACAAACATAACCCTTACCCTAATCCTAATCCTCTCATCAAACTAAACCTAAAAGCCTAACACAACCCTAACCCTAAGTCCTTAGAGAATATAAGACCAGAGCGACTGTCACAGGAGCAAATGTCGTGTCACCATTTGTGGTTCCACAAATCAAGTATTCATTATCTGTTTGAGGTCAGTACAATTCATAGCCACTTTTTGTCTCTGCACATACGACTCTCTACCAGTGACACTTTCTCTATTTCACAAACCGGGAAACATTTTTAAACGTGATCTCATACAGCAGCTGTCTGAATGGATGGACACAAATACGTGTACACACACAGTGCATACCATATCGCATGAATCTGTGCAAAGTACAGAAACCAAACACTCCCACTGCCGGCTTCATTCAGGGCTTCCCCGATATGATTCCCACTTGATACTTATCAGAGAAATAGAGAGAAAATAATAATGTATACGTGCTACCACATATCAGTGTTCTCATCCGTACCATTCTTTCCTTGGTACCAAAGTGTTTTTCTCTGAAACTCCTTTCTGGTCAGAATGGGAAAATCTTTCTCTTCAGACAAACAGCAATATGAGCACAGGAACAATCTTTACGGACATGACATCTCACAAGATGCGTAGGCCAGTGTTTGTGTGACCTTGCATCTCAAAACAAACCCAATACTTGCAACACACAATTTTTGTTCAGCTCAGGTCAGAGTCAAAAACAGGTCGGAGAAACTCAGGCTGCGTTTATCATCTTTCCCATGTTTAAAGCACGTTTCAATAGCCACTATAAATGTCATTGCAGCTCATGTCTTTCATAATATGTTTCTTTTTTTGTGTGTGTGTCAAGCTACAAAGGAAAGAAGTACACAAATAAGACCTAACTGTCTAACATTATAAAAATCCTTTCACGCATTCATACCACACTAAAAAAAAAAAAAAAAAAAAAAAAAAAAAATCGAATCTGATGTTGAACAATGAGCTAAAATATTCATACTTAAATGCAGAAAGTCATATGTAGGATTCTTTGTCTCCTGGCCCACTTCTTGGAATGAACTACAGCTATGAGACATGGTGCAAGTGTCTGCTACTGATACTAACATCTCCCAGCTGGATTTGAGTAATTTCCTTGTTGACCTCTGTGTTGGACACAAGAGTGCTATTTGCAGGAACGGAGCTCAGCCCGGAAAGAGTCATGGACCAACATTTCTGAGAAAGCCAGCGTCTGCCGATCACTTGAAATGAAACCAGACTTTAGTGTGCACTATGAATCCTGTCATATGACACCAATATAAGATAAATTTTTCTGCAAAGTTAGAGAGGTCTTTTTCCGTGATTCCTACATTCAGTGTACACATATTAACTACTAACTGTGACATTTACATGCCTTTTACTTTTGGAATCTTGACTCCTCATCAAATTTGTATAAAAAGTTTCTTGCATGCAAACACTTCTGATTTAACAGTATGTCATCAAACACAGGATCTACGTGTGTGCAATTTGTTTTCTCAACATTAAACAAAATCTTGCAGATTAGCATTAACACCTCCTTCGCTTTTATCTTAATTTTGTTTTTTTAATTGTTTTTCCACTCACCATTCTCTTCACTGCTTGTCCGAACCATCTTCGGCTGAGCGGAGGCGGATGATGCGGAGGAGGAGGAGCCAGCGCTGGGCGGAGTCACACTTCTCCTGGACACAAAAGGAGCAGCGCTACCACCGGTGGGAGGAATAGGAAGGGGGAGAGAGGATTGGGTCCATGAGTGGAAGGCAACACGGATGGATTGCAAGATGGGCAGAGAGATGGATAGAGAGTGAGATTGGGTGAAAGAGTCAGGAATGGATATATGCATTGATGGGTTGAATGACAAAGGGATAAATAGATAAGATAGATAGATAGACAAACGGATAGATAGATAGACAGACAGATAGATAGACAGATAGACAGACAGAGAGATAGATAGATAGACAGACAGATAGACAGACAGATAGACAGACAGATAGACAGATACATAGACAGACATAGATAAACAGATCAGATAGATAGGATAGACACATACATAGATAGATGAGATATAGATGAATGGACACATGGAAAGAAACATAGAATACAGTAACAGACAGATGGATGCATAGAAGATAAATAGACAAACAGATAAATAGACAGACAAACCAACAAACAGATAGATGGACAGATAAATGGATATTTAGGCACATATAAGATAATAAGATAGTGATCAGCAAACAGATAAACAAGAAAATTGACAAACAGACAGATAGTATAAGAATGAAAAGAAGAATTGGGAAGGGAATGATAAAAGGAGAGATGTGGGAAGGACATAAGATATATGAAATCGAAAGAAAGAGATGTGCAGTCTCTCTCAAAATACATAATGTAAAAGTGGATATTTTCGCACGACTAATTTTTCGCGCTTGGCCACGCAAGAAGAGTGTCGCGTGTTTTTAATTCCGCGGAATCAAGACATCAACAACTAGAACATAAGGCACACAGAAATATTCGCGTGCTTTTATTTTCGCGCTAGCTTGCGGTTGCGCGAAATGCGCGAAAATTTCAACACCGGAAAAATTTCCACTTTTACAGTAAGTGTAAAATCATAGAAACAATTGCTTTATCGGCTTGCATGCAAAAAATTAGTATGGAGAAAATGATATTTTTGCAATGTATTCTGTTTGCATGATGCAACATTGTGTGTGAAGATATTCAAGTACAGTGAGACATTCTATTAGATTTTTTCCCAAAGGTATTAACTGTTTTTTTTTTTTTCACTATTGATGACGAAATAGTACATTTATTTTTTCTTGCACCGATCCTTCAGAAAAATATTTACAATGATTGTATTAATGGTGTATGCACAATTGGAAATTGACTTGATGGGAAAAGAAAATTTGTCATTTCATTGTATAGAGCTAACCTGGGCTGAGCTTGCATTTGATATCATATAACTGCCAATTCGTGTTTGATCGATCACATCTTCACAAAATCATAAATTTCTTAGTTTCGATCACAATTCACGCAAACTCTCACTGCTCTGTTCCTCTAAATTTTCTGCTTCTATTCACCCCCCCCCCCCCCAAAAAAAAAAAAAAATTAAGGGTTGACTTCCCCTTTAAAGTAGGGGAGGTGCTACACTCATTATTTGTGGATAAAAAGCCAATGACAGGAGCTTACTTGGGGTCCATCTGTTTAGTCTTTTTGGCACTGCTGGCCATGAATCCCGCCACCTCTGGATCAAACTCATCCAGCTTGTCCGGCGAGTGGTCGTGGGCACGCTTCTTGCCTCGTGGACTATCCCTGGCTGCCGAAGGCCCAACTTCTTCCGTGGGTCCAACTTCCTCGGCGGGTTCGGCTGCGTCCGGGAAGTTGGGGTACGGTGTGAAGTCCCCATCCATGTACTGTCTCTTCTTGAAGTCTGCATAGGTTGTGACTTGGTAGATAGGATTCTTCTCAATGCTGGAGAGAACTGTGGTGTTTGAAGGTTGACAGAAATTAAAGGGACATTCCAGACAATCTTCATAATTTCACATCATGTAGTATATAAATTGACAGCTCCATGTATAGATTTGTGGAATTTATTTTGGTCCTTGAGCAGAGATACCAGTACTTTAAAAAACTTTAAACGAATTAAACTGAACATTGATGATGATGACATAGGAGGCTCACATATTTCAGAAAATATTACAATACCACTTGCTTAACAAGTTCACCTGTGTATAATCTATGCATGGCTTCTTTTGTCCTGCTTCCTTGAGCCCCAAATCATGCATTCTTATGCTGAGGCCGTCATGTCACCATCCTTGTTCATTGCAATTTGTAATAAATATTGAAAAACATTCTTATTCCTCATCACAATCACAATAAATTCTAAAACTCTGTTCCCAGTATATAACTAATTTATAGTTGTTCATATGTAAAAATCTGATAATTATCCAGAGTTCTTCTTTAAATGACACAAACTTCATACATGACCGTAAGTGTCCATATGCTTGACCAACTAAATTTAAAACATATTAATTTAGCAAATTATATGACCGCAAATCCATATGATCCATTGCCATGAAAGCCTGATGAAGTAGTTGTCAGACATCAACATCCTGACTATTGTAAACATCTTTATTTTTGCATGACTGCATGGCTCTAATGGTAGAGCGTTGGAAAAGCGCGCCTTCAACAAATTACCAACGATTTGTGTGCAGGTTACCTCGATCGATCGGGTCACACACATTAGGCAGGATGGGATGCATCACACTAATTTCTTGAGGCGAAATCACATTATCAAATACTGTAAAAGTGGATATTTTCGCGCGACTAATTTTTCGTGCTTGGCCGTGTCAGAAGAGTTTCGCGTGTTTTTAATTCCGCGGAATCAAGACATTACGCACAGGAACAAATGGCAAATAAAAATATTCGCGTGCTTTTATTTCCGCGCTAGTTTCCGGTTGTGCGAAATGCACGAAAATTTCAACACCGCGAAAATTTCCACTTTTACAGCAACGCACTAGTTTGCAAATCATCCCGCTACTTTGGAAATTTCCCGAGTTTGGATCAGGAAATTTTTTCGAGTTTAGCTTTCAAAACATTATCAAATAGTGCGCTATTTCATCATTGGGTTATGAAAATCCAAGCTCCAGATTCTGAAAATAGCACAGTATTTTGAAACATCTGGCTGATGTGAAAACGCCTATTCAACATTGCATGGGAGTATGCACACAAACTGGTTGGGAAGATCTCCTTCATCATCATTTTTGGGAAGAGATGAACAGATGTGAATGCTCCCCAATATAACAAATGAGATTTATCCCCTAGAGTGTCTCCAAGATTCAGATATGAGTGTGAAAAAGGTTTGCAATTTTTTTCTTCCAAACTTTTGAAAATCCATAAACAGAATACAAGTCTGACCTAATAATGTCTAAAGGAGAGGGAAATTCTTTCCCATCTCATGAATCTATTTTTTTCTTGCCCTGTCTTTTTGCGGTCTTCACGTCACAGATTACAAGACACCACATCACAAATGGCTGTGAAACTACAAATGCTTGGCGATTCTACGAAAAGCCTGTTGTCAACATGCCAAGGTGTGTGACGCCCTTGTGTCACACTCGGGTGACAGTGCATCTATTTATGCCTCCTATTCTTACACCACTGTATTCCTCAAGGCAGTGGAAAAATTAATGAGGGGGCCTTCACCGAATAAGAAAGATGTGGCTACATGAGGAATACTTTGCAATTGAATGGATGCCAGCCATGGCGTGACCTGTCATGGGACCTAATTTTGTTCTGTACCATTCATGTGACACCTACGTGAGATCTCTAAATAAACCACGACCTTTCAAAAAAGAAGTAACTTTAGTCAAAACATGGTTTTCATATGACTGCAGAAACTGTCAATTTTAGCTCAAAAAGGGAGACAAATGCATATCAGAAGGAACGTTTGTGAAGTAACACTGTAATACACTATTTCAGTTTGGTTACAAAGAAAATGTGAAAAAAATTACCCAAAAAGGTAAGTCAAAAGTAATGCAAACTCTGAGGATACCCAGTTGTGGTTGCTACATGAAGTTTTATATTCAGTTAAATATCAATTACAATGCACTGGGCCATAGCATGCAGTATCGTCACGGGCAAGAGTGTACACAGCTCGTAGGCTGCATGCAATTCAATACCCCTGCTAGGGCAGGATTCAATCGATCATCCTATTATAGTGGTATTCTACAAGTACCCACTACTGAATGGTGACAGCACTTCGGGAATAAAGTTAGGTATAAAACTTTTATTATGTCACACATTTGTTTGATCTCAGAATACTTCAAAACAACTGATTATCCAAGTAAATTGTTTCAGCCAGATAAATTTCTTGGTAGAGTGTTTCAATATATAGTAAGCAAATTTGTTTGAAATAGGCAGAAATAACTGAGACAGCCCTGACAGTAATTGTCGAATATAAAGACTATGTAACAACTAATGATATAATTTGGTAAGACTAGACTTAGAACACAGAATTAGATTAGGAGAATCTACAGATAAGGTAGGGGTTTAAACGTGATATGATGCACTCCCATTATCATTTGATTTTGATTTTTGTTTTATTTCTGAATTTCTTTTTCATACATAACTGAAATACAAAGTCAATTGAACAAACTAATTGAGCACAGTATAATTTAAAATCTAAACAAATGATTATTTCAAATATCCACCATTTTTTTTTCTGACGTACAATGTAATGCAAAATGAAAATAAACAAAGTATTTTGTGCATACATTTATGCAAACATAAGTTACAGTATATCTATTGTTCAAAGACAAAATTAGGCAACCCTTGATGTACAGAATTTCAGGAGACCATAAGAGGTACTTGATAGGCGCACACTAATTTTTCATGCGCGCCAAAGAGGTTTTTGATGCGCGCGTTGTAACAACTCGGACCATTACTGCGAGTAGCCAGAACACGAAACGCTACAATGTAGTTTATACAGGCCGCTCCCATAGTACAACACTGTACAATTCAGAGGGACAACCAATACAACTCATCCCGCCGTCAAAGCGAGGCCGAGTTATCCCCGAGTTCGAGTTTAGCCTGACCCCGTTCGGGTAAGTTCTGAGACTGAACCCTTTTGGTCAATATTTCGCATTTTCAACGTTACCCATCAAATATCTTGTTATTACAGCGTTATTCTGCACATTTCCCAGGCATACGTTTACATTTGGGAGCGAAATTTGACAACTTTTACAGGCGTACCAGAACTTTGTTTGGGCTTTAAGCAAACGCTTGATGAGGGCAATGGCCTCAGAAATGATTGCCTAAATAATACAACATTGTAAGAATATAATATACTTGTAAGTCACCACTCACTGAGTGGCAATAAAGAGAAAGGGAGGAAGAATGAGGGGAAAAAGTGCAGCAGTGCAATTGTGCAATTATATGGTGCAATTTCTTCCATAAAGTCTACTTTCAAACTTCCTAGATGTCCAATGTTTTACCAATGCAAGTGTCAGCAGGCAGACTGTTTACAGCACACGAAAATGCGGGGATTAGAATCCTATGTCATGTTTATGATAATGATAATAATAATAATAATAATAATAATAATAATAATAATAATAATAATAATAATGATAATAATAATAATAATAATAATAATAATAATAATAATAATAATAATAATAATAATAGCTGGCTTTTATATAGCACAATGACATTTCACACTTGCTATTAGAAAGTACAAGTATCTCAATGCACTTTACAGACTAGTATTACCCCAGTCACTGGATACATATTTCTAACCAGCACTATAAACAGTGCTCACTCTCCACTCCCTGGGGAGCATTCCAGCCAGTCGCAGCCATTTACAGGCATGCAAATGCTGATCATAAGCTTTCTCATCCTACATAATGATATTGATGATAATTAATTATCATCAATATTGATGATAATAAAACATCTAAGCACAGATACAAACTCTTGTGTCCTATAAGGTGCAAACAAGCGAAAAAATATGATTTTGTATATCACATTTACAACTATCAGTCTTTGGCTACGTTTATCCACTTTCCCATGTTTGAAACACGTTTTTTATACCCACTATCAAAAAGCGTTTGCAAATGCTTTTCTGATCTCGTTTCTTGAAATGTCGCAGCTCCACTGCGCAGTTTGACCGGAGGGGTGGAGATGTGTAGAATTTGGCAGAGGTTGGCATGGGCAGGCCAGAGCATGCATTTCAAAACAACTTTTTGTATTCATCAACTGCATAGAAACACATTTCTAGCTAAAACTTGTTTGCAATTGCACTTTTTTCCAGCACTTTTAATAGAAACATGTTTCTAACCCCATAATCAAAGCAGCTTTGCATTTATCAACTACTATTAAAAAACACTCTGAAAGTTGTTTGGAAACCTTAACTCATTCTGCGCTGGAAGTGCATTGATAAACGCACCCTTTAAGGTTCTGGGACCTTGAGTTTCTTACATCGTCAACCTCTACTCACTGGAGGATGCATTAAATCAAACACTATCTCTGGAGATCGAATCAAAGAGAGGAGTGATACTGGGATGATACAAACAAGGCGAAGTAAAAGAAAAAAGAAGCAACTTTCCACATATCCACACTCCACATGAGAAAGGAAGGGGGTTGTTCACTGTTTTTCATCAGCAGTGGTTCTGATTCTGGGGGTTTAAAGGAGAAGTCCAACCTGAAAATAAATTTTTAATGCATAGAGCAGATAGAAACCTTCATGTGCATTTTGTCTTTGCGAATCTTGGCTCTTTGCAAAATTTGCAAAAGAATTCTGGTTTTACAGTAAACTTAGAATCTCAATTGCTATGGTCACACTGGCAAAAGTTCGGGAAGTTTAAGATCATGATCTTTAAGATCTCAAAGTTTTGCCACTGTGACCACGGTGTGACTAAAAACTTCCCACTCACACTAGGGTTATTTCCTGGCTATCTACCAATCTTCTCAATCTTTGGGCAGTGTGAATGCCAGCAACTGAAACTCTGCAAAGTTTGTTAATATGTGACCAGTCCATCTGTTTGTGGGTGGTGCCTTGGAAGTGTGCAGCCATTGTGATGTACAGGCGTCTGTTGTTACGTCACATCACTAGCCATCAGACGGTGTACACTTTCTTCTTTCTTGCGCATGACTGTGCACTCGCAACCCAAACTTCAAGAATTTAAAGATTGAGAAGTTTGGCAGCCAGCGTGGATGGACAACAGAAGATTGTGAGGACATCGCAATCTTATGAACTTCAAGATCTTTCGCTAGTGTGACCGCAGTGGCTATTGAGCCCGTCATGTCACAGAAACCGTTGACATTTCTGTGGTCTGCTGATGTAGTTTGTTACATTTGTTTTCTCTGTTCATTGCTGGGGTTTCATTATACAAAATACACATTTTTTACTTTGAGTTCTTTAGAGTTATACGTAATATATAAGTGTTTGTTTTGGTTGCAGAATTTTCAATAGCCTCATGATTGCTAAATCAATAAAATAATTCTTGAATTTGCCACACATTTTTAAAAAGTACATTTCCTGTTTCTTTCCCATGTAAGGCATCTTGTTGCTGTTGTTTTTTTTTTAATTTCTCTCTCCTTTTGTGCAGACTTGATGAATCCAATTGGTCCCAAAGTAACCTTTCTCCATTTAACCCGTTGAGAATGGACTGATTTTGCTACAACACGCATTTCCCTAGACACCTGCCAGAGTATACTCAGGACTCTTCCTCAGCGAGTTAAGATTTACTCTGAAAGCAATTATTCAGGACACCCCTTTCATGCTCAGCAAATTTCACCCGAGATTTCCTGGGGACACGGGGGTGATGCTGTAGCATAAAAGGCATCACAGGTAAACTCCCGGGTGAAATGGTGGGTGACTTTCCAGAAACCTTACCCTCCAACCTTCCCTGGTAAACTCGTGGGTGTGCCCCCAAATTCCAGAGTGATGCTATAGCATGAACATCAAGGGTAAATTCCTGATTACTGAGTGAAAAGCAAAGTCAGCGTACAGGTCTACAGCGTCTTGCAAGGCGTTTGCATGTGCGCCATAGCATGTACTTGCACTGCAGAAGAGCAGGCGAGAGAAATTCAAGCGGGAGCTCATTCGCTAACTCTCTGTTTGATTCTCCGCTGAATCTCCCAGGTGATCACAGGAGTGACGAGGGTGAAAGGGGGTATTAGAGGTGCCAATTTAATAATGATCAGACAATAACATCTGCGGCAAACTTTTCCCAGGACACCATGAGTTAATTTCTAAGGAAGTGACCATCACAGACACCGACATTTCAACATTTTTCTCTTCTTCATAGCATGCCATTGTCCTCTAACATAAAAAAAGTTGCAAATGGAGGCGGGCCGCAACATTCTCTTGCAGGCAGAGCAGGCAGAGCAGGGGTTGTCGCCCATCAGAAAGGCTAAAAATACATCGAGACCCGCCAAAGTCATCTGGCTGAGAAAGGCAGCACTCCAGGATGTATTTCAAGAATGAGAACCCCAGATGGGGGGAAAATCACTGAACGTTCAACACCACAAAATGCATCCTGATGACATTATCAGGTTTTGAATATTTCAATTCACCGATCAGAAAAAAAAAAAGCAAAGAAAAGCAAAAAGAAAAAAAAAGAAAAGCAGGCAAATTTAGTATGACTGTAATACTTCCTCAGTAAGCCTGACCTGCACTGGTATTGCTTTCCAACGTGCACATTCATGTGATCACGTATACATTCAGAGTATAGTTCCTCCAGCATGAGAATCACTTTAACAATCGTTCCAGGCTAACCGGGTCGACGTGTTCCTAGAAATTCTATATCGCAGTGGAAGGGAATATCCTTATCCATTCTTCTCTATGAGAAGTGGGAGGAGTTATGGCATTAACACTAACAAATGAAATTCACACTTTATGCATGATTTAAAGAAAAAGAGATTTTTACAGTAATTTGAAGCCACTCGTGGACTTTATTTCACCTTCCTGTACCAGATGAATTGTCAACATTCATGGAAAGGTGTTTGTATGAATTGATTGATGGAAGATAGGAGATGGTCTTATAACAACCACAAAGTTCAAAACAACAAAACTGCTTGAACAACAATGCATTTTGTCAGTGATGACACATACGTTCATATCAATGATACCTAACATCATTTAATTGGCAATAATCACATGTGATGATCGTGACATTAATAGTAACCATTATGCCAATGCTGAGGTGATTTGATACTGCCAAACACAGTTCTACAAATATATAAGTTTGCTTTGTAAAAGAAGATTTTCAAATGTCATGACTCTATTAGAGGTACATTTTTTGGAATTAAAAAAAGTGAAGATGGATACACTTAGAAAAAGTGGGTTTTTTTTTCTGTAATAGTCTCATTTTTTGTTGCATTTTGAACAAAAATCAGAGACTGAATGTCTCATCTATTCTTATAAAAGATCAACGAATACAATTCCTCTTCTGACTTAAAGTGAAAAATGGACTTCAAAGGATTTGGAAGATGAGAAAGAATGCCAGTCTTCTTATATTTCAAAATGTCATACAGTATCACAGTTTAGCATGTTCTGTTCCAGAAGATCTAAAGATGTTCATTGGTCCTCAGTATTTCTTTAATTGAAACCAGTCTCATAATGGATAGAGTATATTGCCGGTTCTTCATCTTAATTCTTATTTGAAATTAAACAAAATTTGAGCTGGGAGAGAAGGAAGGACGGTCAAGATGACAGATGAACATATGGATGGACAGACAGACTGATGGAGGGACAATGCCAAACAAAATCACCTACTGCAGCATTAAAGGAAAATGAGGATTTATAAGGGAGTTTGTGGGGCAAAGATTGCGATATACCCTATAGAGAACAAGTCCACAGGATGTTGGACTGAATGTCTCTGTACCATACAACCTGAAGGACCGAGTGCTCTCTGAGACGAAGCGGGCAACGAAACAAGTTGGGTTATTGGATTGACATTCCATCTGATAAGATAGTTTCATTACCAGAACTAGAGCAATTCAACTGCCACATGTGGTCTACCGGGATGCCTTCACATTCTCACATGATCACTAGATATTCTGCCCAAAGAATGACCTCTTTAATGGTATACTAAGACAGTTCATTGACCATGACCATCGACATTTTTTAGAACTGACCCATGTATAGTCAAACCTGGCACTTGTCACGTGGGGTCACTAATGAATTCCCCCTCCCCCAAGAGAAACCGATTACAGGATCGTTATTCCGACGTTCTTTAGTCCGAATCGTTATTCTGAAGATTTGTTATTCCGAAGGTTCGTTAATCCGAAAATGTGATGAGGTTTGTTATTCCTAAGGTTCATTAATCCGAAAATGAAATAAGGTTCGCTATTCCAAAGGTTCGTTAATCCGAAAATGAAACAAAGCTCGTTGTTCCGAAGGTTCGTTACGGACCCTATATCACTTCGGATCAACGAACCTTCGGAATAACGAACCCTATTTCATTTTCGGATTAACGAACCTTCGGAATAACGAACCCTTCATGTATTTCATTTTCGGATAAACGAGCCTTCGGAATAGCGAACCTTATTTCATTTTCGGATTAACGGACCTTCGAAATAACGAACCTTTGGAATAACACCACAAATGTTCGGATTAACAAACCTCTAGGTATAGGGAATTTGTGTGTTTCGGATTTACGAACCTTTGGAATAACAAATCTACGGAATAACGAACAGCACCCGAGAAACCATGTTAACCTCTTGAAGACAAGTCCCCGAGTATACTCAGGCAGGTGTCAATGGGAAATGCATGTTATAGCAAAAGCAGCTCATCCTCAACGGGTTAAAGACCCTGTCTATAACAGCCACCTCTTCTGTCTCCCTCAGGTGGCCACTACAGACAGGTTTGACATATTTTCACCCATCTCACTGAATTACAGCCCTACTGGACTTCCATGTTGAAATTACAGGCCCTAGAAAACAACATTGCAGCCAAAGTTCAGTTACTTTGACCTTTGACCTTCCACATCATTTCCTATAACAGATTCTTGATCCTTCCCTCATAAATTTGTGATATTTTACTGGTTATAATAAATGTATATTATCATTTTGAATGTAATACATAATTTAATATAATATTACATTGTTATATATCATTTATTTATCTAATATTATATTCAGTTTTATATCTTGATTACTGTTTTAACTTATTCTTATTTTGTATTGTATCGTTTATGGACTATTACAACGTAATGTTCAAAATTTGTTTCAAATTATCAGCTGTATTTTAATCTTTTTATGCATCATACAGTGCTCTCTTGTAAAGCAGTTTTACATTATGTATGTACTGAAGTGACTACCCTGTATAAAGAACGAACACAGAATGAATGAATGAATAAATAAATAAATAAATATGATATTTCATGGTGAAGCTTTATTTGCTGCATCATGGATCAAACATCTTCATTTACTTTCATATCAGGTTGAGACTTGTCCAGTGATTACATCATCTGCTCATGTACTGGCAATTTGTGGCTGTGACCAAAATGACTGTGACCGAAATTACTGGTGCACACTAACAACAAGGAAGAAAGTATGTGCTGTCTGACAGCTTTGGAGGCATAGCACACAGGAAGTGGACTGGTCATGTGACAAACTTCCCAGAGTTTCAGCTGTGTGCGTTCAGACAGTACAAACTTCAAGAAAATTTGCCTGGGTTTGGGGTTTACCTAGGGACATTTCATGAGAAGTTCTCTGAGAAGTTTGCATTTCAGACTGGCCAAACTACGAAAACCTAAACAGCTAGATATTTCGCCAGTGTGACTGTAGCCTTTTGTCAAGGCCCTCTTGCCGTAAGATGGCTGTAACAGGCAAGCGAAGTGAGCCCCCACCAAACGCAACAGCGCAAAGGCCTTTTGAGATCTGCTTCACACATTATTATTCATGACACATGAACCCTATTGAATGGTCATATTAATGGGTTCCGGTCGACCAATGGAATGGCACACTCCCCACATCCTCCATCTTGGCGTTGTCCTGCCTGTTTGCATGCATCATCGACCACCTGTGGAGGTCTTTAGCATGCATTCGCCATATATGCAAATTGGGCTCAGGCAGACAGACACGCAGATTGGTCGACTTTTACTCCCGAAATCGGGGAGCAAAAGTCGGTAATTCAAAGAGCTAACAAAAGGATGCGAAGCAGATCCCAAAAGGCACTCGTGCAACCCCATTCGGCTGGGCTCTCTTCACTATACAGCAAGAGGGCCTTGATAAAAGACTAGTGTGACTGTGGCTATAGCAGTCTCCACAGAGTTAACACAAGGGACATCAAATGCCAGTTTGATACAGGTTTAAGTTCTCTCCTGCAATTTCTCACCAAGGAATAAACGACTTGCAAATTCCAGCACTCGGAGTGATGAAACTAAAATCAAAACTTTGCTGCAAGCACACAAAGCACCCTTGAATGAGTTGACAAAACTGAAGAACTGTAATGAATCCTGCAAACATCTGTGCGTGTATGGAGGAAATAAGATTTCTATTTCGTGAAGTGTTTTCCCTTTACTTTCTGGACTGGGTTCCTGTAAAGATAATTTTGGATGAAGTCTCTCTGTTTGTTTGTTCTGTTTTTTCTATGTCTCTTTTATGAGAGTCAGGTTAGATTGAGGCTGTCCCTGTTTCAATTTCATTTTCCAAGAAGAGGCAACATTTCCTTGTGACGCTCCAGGTTTTTTTTATCATTATTATTATGAGGTATCCCAAAGTGAGTTGCAATTCTGTCGAAGATATATAAAATGCCCATTTTCCTCATACAGTGACTCTGAATTTGACCTAAATGACATCTAATTTCCTGGTCTGGAGTTTTTCTAAGACAATCCTCATTATCGCATATACCTGTAACGACTCAAACGGTTGTGGCGCTATTTAACTTCCATAACAATGAGTCGACAATGCTGTGGCAGTGCACAACGTGAGCTCTGTTTGATCTTACATGTACATGAGAAACATGGAGCATTATCTCTATCTCGAAACTGCATGTTGAGTTTTGTAGATTTTTTAAAAGCAACTGTTACCTGTTGCGAAAAGAATTATCAGCTGTAAGCTCTGAAATGCATTCTTGTTGTGGAGTGAGAATGCTTCAGTCATGATAAAAAGGGGAAAAGTAGATGATTGTGATTACCGCATAAGTTTGCCCTTAACCCTAAAAAGACTGGGCTATTTTGGTAGCTCAAAAGACTGGGGGGGGGCCTAAAGGGCCCCCCCTTAAGATCTCGGCCGTGGATCACGCGATCGCCACGGAAATTTGCACAATGGTAGTGTGCGATATAATCTACAATACTGTATATTTGAATTTTCCAAAATAGTCTTCTTTTATTTTATTTTGATTAATTACGCTAATTTATGCAAGAAATCAGACTTTTTGATCTAAATCAGTAAACAAAGCTCCAAAAGTGCTCATTTTGGGTCTAAATATTCTTTGTGGCATTCTTAGCAAATGCACTTGAAAAAAAATTCAGTATCAAAATTAATTTCTTATTTATTTCATTGTTTTATGAATTTCTTATGTATTTCTCTGTTTTTTCGACCTTTGGTTTTTGTTGTTTTTTTCATCAAAATTTGTGGCAGACCCTTTTTGAAGCATAATACTACTGAAACAAATTAATTTTAGCCATTATGAGTAAAAATAAGCATATCTATATGAACCATGTGAAAAAACTCAATTTGTATTGACTTTGTACACAAAATCACATTTTTGAGCCATTTTCGGTCTCACGTGCATGTACAAAAGATTATGTAACTTCAGAACCGTACCCCTGGGCGTCACAAATTTGGTGTCAAACTGTGCGGGAAACTCGAAAGAAAAAAGTCATAGAGCATCGCGGCGAGAGCATTGCGTGTTGCAGAGTAATCGCACGAAATGTCGAGGGGGGGCCTTTTAGGCCCCCCCCCCCCCCCCCCCCCCCCAGTCTTTTTAGGGTTAACCCATTGATGACGAGCCCAAAGTATACTTGGGCAAGTGTCTATGGGAAATTTGTGTTGTAGCAAAATCAGCTCATCCTCAATGGGTTAACTAAAAATTCACATCAGGCGACTTTTTGGTGGTTTTGTGATGCAGGGTCACATTTGAAAATCACACCCTCTCATTTTTGATGGAAAAAAAATAAACAATTAAAAAAAAAAATCACACTTTGTAGCAAGTCTTCTTTGATACACCACAACACTCTAATGAAGACCGAAAAACAGCATCACTGTTGGACTCACCGGTCGACGCCCTCTCTTTCTTGGCTAGGCCGACCAGGGCAGAGGTGTCATCTATCCAGCTGATCGAGATGGACCCAAAGGGGGAGAAGAGGTCGTAGAGGTCAACGGCCTTCCACTCGGGAGGGAAGGTCACATGGAAGACATGGTCTCTGGATGGCTGTACTGAATTGATTTGTAAAAGAATGATAATGATTTATGATAATAACATACTAACAGGAGTTAGAGCAGTTAATGACCATGACGAAATAACAATAATAGCATGTCAATAACAAGTAGCAAAAATGACTGCATTGATAATGACAATGATGATACAGTGTAAAAATGATTACAATTAATATCATCATTACTTCTATCAATGAAATGATTCTTACCATTACACCATCATCAACTAATACTACGACCATTGTCATTATTACTTTCAGTGTTATCAGCATCATCATTGGGCCGAATGCATAAAACAAGCAATTGCTTGTAAGCAATTGCTTCAAGCAAAAGCACAAGCTCGTCTAGCAAAAAGGTCTAGCTCAAGCAATTGCTTAAATCCATATGCATAACCTTTTGCTTGTGCTCATACCTTTTGCTTGTCCCGCACAATCAATTGCTTGCGTTTTCAACAAAAGGGACGTCAAGCATGTGTGTGCGGAAACATTTCCTGACATAGCAGAAGAGTGATGAAATGACACTCATAAATGAACACACAGGATAAGCACACACATCTATACACACACACGTATTGGCTGATTCCCATCACTACTTGTAGTAGCCCGGATCTGCCAGATCGCACGTGGAGAGAGGTCTCCTTGCTCTCCACCGAAGTCAGACATCGTACCTGTTTTTCATCACATTTTGCGTGCTAACCAGTGGACATTCCCGTTGTTGAAAGGAAAAAGTTTCTTAGACTACTTAGGAGTAATTTCTTGTAGATTTATACCACTCCTGCACAAGTGTGGTATTTCTATTATGAATATGAAAATGATGCTTAAAAGGGAACTTCTCAGTTACGCAAAAGCTCAAGCTCATTTTACAGAGCTTGGAAAATCGTAAGCAATTGCTAGCAAGAACAAGCAAAAGGTATGTTTTATGCATGTATATGTTTTCAAGTAAATGCTTAGTCTGTAAGCAATTGCTTGCAGGCAGCAAGTAATTGCTTGTGCTTGCTAGCAAAAGCTTCTGCTAGCAAGCAATTGATTGTTTTTATGCATACGGATTCGAGTAAAAAGCTAGCACAAGCAATTGATAGCATTTATGCATCCGGCCCATTATCATCACTACCATCATCATCATTATCATTCCTATCTTTGTCCTTATATTGTCATCAAAAGTATACATTGTTGGTCACTGATGAAGTGTCTTTCTACATCATTGCTGCAGTGTTCAGGGCACCATCTAAACACCTGTTTATGACTTGCTGATACTGGACTCACACAAACACACAAGCCATGATTACACTGGCAAAACTTCTTGAATTTTAACTTTTGGAACACTTCACAAAGTTTGCTCCTCCAGTCATACTAGCAGCCAGACTTCTCAAAGTTTCAGTTCTTGCTAAGTTCTCAAAGTTTGGGTCACTGGTGCATATGACCAACGAAGAAGAAAGCGTGTGCCATCTGACAGCTTCTGAGGTACCGCAAACATGAAGCAGACTGCTCATGAGACAAACTTTGTAAAGTTTCAGCTGCGTACGTTCAAACGGCACAAACTTTGAGATGATTTGCAGAGGTTCAGGAATAATTTCCCTCGTTTTAGTGGGGAAGTTTCACGGAAAGTTTCACAAGGAAGCAGGAAGTTTGAGGTCATACTCTGGCAAAAATGTGACAACTTAAAACTTCAAGAAGTTTTGCCAGTAGTGACCGTGGCTACATAGTCTTCTCACTCCACTTGAGGGGAGGGGGGCATTCCAGCCAGTCTTCACTGTCAATAACATTCAGCTGTCTACCGATTGCCAAGTACTGCATAGAGAGGCAACTTGTGTACAAAGTGTCTTGGCCTGGGGATGCAAGTGCTATGAACTTGGAGCTTCTTATTAAATGTGCTGTATCCACAATCCGCGTAGCCTATAATCTAGGCAGAGAATGCAGCTATAGTATTTGCTGTTATGGTAATGTCTGATGCCATGAGAATATGGCCTTTGCTATTAAAGCAATACGTTTGATGCAGCGAGACTACGAACAGTGAAACACAAAAAGTTGCCACTGATTCATACGCTGTAGTTGATACTAAGAAAACAACGACTATAAAGCAAGACGAGTGGATATATAGGCGGTGGATGCTTTGCACGCATCCACTGTTTGTAGTCTCGCCGCATCAGACTTGATGCTTTGCAAAGACAATAGTCTCACCGCACCAGACATTTAGCTTGACAGTAGAGACCATAGCTGCATCCTCCGCCTAGATTACAGGCTTCAATCCACAAGACAATGACACCTCCACTTTGCACTTTTAGGGTCAGGCATGTGAGCTAATATAGACCTTTTATTCCTTCTCTTTTTTTTTTTGGTGGGGGGGAGGAGGGGGGCTAAGTGGGGTGGATGTTCCTTTTGCAATCATGATCCCAGCTTGTGCACCCTACCAGTGTCACCTCGTTAGCCAACACATAAATCGCTGCCTCATTCACAAAGTATTACGAGCGGCATATTTCAAAGGTCCAAAGTGCACATTTGCATAGAGGACATAACATGTGTACATAGAATGCGTTATTAAAGCTAGATATACTCGGGGTTTCGATGGCAGAGCGTGCACCTGCCATTACGTTTCAGCACGTAAGCACGTCGGTTGCCATTGAATACAAGGAATGCTAAATACACAAACTTATCCTATCACAACTGCCGATTGCAGAGGGGTGGAATTAGTAAATTATATGATTGATTGCAGGATGTCATGTATGATAACAATAGTCTGAGTACCATTTTGACTAAAAGTTGAAACCCTTGACATACTTTTTAAGATAGAACATGAAGGATGTTTAAGACAATTTTAGTGCTAGGTAATCGGACAGGTTTCTGGAGTGAACTGCGATTAGTATGTGTAAGATAAAAGGGGCGGGGGAGGGGAAGGGGGAGGGGAAGGGGGAGGGGGAAGGGGGAGGGGGAAGGGGGAGGGGGAAGGGGGAGGGGGAGGGGAGCGGGAGGGGGTGTTGATGCTCACCTGAACCTCAAAGCCAACATGTAAAATGAGTACAGAGGCTTGAAGGAGCAGTGAACAGGTCGGCCTTCTAGCCAAAAAGGCTAAAGGAAGACTTCTCTGAAAACTGGCCTCGGGCACCAAGGTGACTTTCTTCATTCTCTCGTGGGAGTTTGTGTGTGTTTTTTTTAAGAAGAAAACAGAGGAACTTTTTGAAACTCGCTTTAGTGCTTTGTTTGAGACAACAACAAAAAAGCAGGGAAGTGACTTTTTCTCACTCGTCAAGGCTCTCTTTATTTCTAATTCTATTCTATTTTCTTTCTTTCTTTCTTTCTTTTTACAAGGAGAGGGAGGGGAAGTAACGGGGTATGAGAAGGTCAGAGAGCAACTCTCTAGAACTTGCTGGAGGAGGCCTTTACCTTGTTTAGGTCAAGAACTCAAGAAGGTGATTTTCAAACTTTGCCCTGGCTTTTTTGGCACCTTGGCAAGTTTGATCAACTTCCTCCTCCATGGCAATAATAAATTTTATGAAAACAACAACAACAACAACAAACAAACAAAAATCACTTAGCTCAATATGAAGTTCTGTGAATTTTCACTGTCTAAAAAATGACTACAAACTTGTGACCAGAGCACCAGAGTGTGTGCTAATAAGTTGCGTTCTGGGATTAGAAATAAATTGATGGGCTTTTCTTTTGCATGCTGTTCGCATACCCCGTGCAGGCAAATTGTCATGAGAATTTCCCCTCTCCCTCCCCCCTCCCATAAAAAAATAAATAACAAAAAAATCAAGTTGGACTGTTTTTTGCATGGTAATGCCCATCGCAATGATAACATTTGTGTGTGTGTGTGTGTGGGTCAATACACAAGAATTTAAAAATGGTTTTCACATCATGTTGCAAAAACATTTTTCACAAACCGTGAATTTGGGTGTGTGGGAACAAGACTATTGATTTGGTGCACCATGGACTTGAGTGGAGAGTCGGTCTAGGATACCTGGCGATTAGCATCACCAAAGTCCAGAGGTTTGGTAATTTATCTATCTCCATGTGATGCTCCTATTGGGATGAGATCTTGAGCAAACAGTTGTAATTCAACAACATACAAAAGCAGGTGTTATCTGAGTTAAACATATCCTACAAATTTCCGAGAATTTGTCAATCTAGCCTACATCTCGTGGGCCAAAAGTCATAAAAGATATCTGCAGTGAGCCCCTGCGTTTCCTCCCCTTGATCCCAGTAGAGTCGAAAGTCTAATTGATTTGGTATCAAACAGCTTCAAACACTATGACTGCGAGCACTGATGCATTGTGGGTATGGGGGTC
Source organism: Diadema antillarum (assembly GCF_040938485.1). Taxonomy (NCBI): domain Eukaryota; kingdom Metazoa; phylum Echinodermata; class Echinoidea; order Diadematoida; family Diadematidae; genus Diadema; species Diadema antillarum. Next base: position 310,102 of record NW_027271055.1, read on the forward strand.
ACATGTATTGCCTATTCTGGAGTATGGGGTACCAGCTTGGTTTGTTCATGCCAGGAAACACTTTGATCTCTGTAGGCGCGGTCAGACTGGCAAAAGATCGAGAAGTTTAAGATCGCGATCTTTAAGATCTTATAGTTTTGCCAGTGTGACCGCAAGCTTCCCGCGAAACTTCCCGCGAAACTTCTCGATCTGTGTGAGGGCGGTGCCTCCGAAGCGCGAGGCCATTGTCATGTACAGATGTGCATTGTTACGTCACAATCCCTAGCCGTCGGACGGCGCACTCTTGCTTGCGCGCATACCAATGGCCCAAACTTCGCGATCTTTTGCCAGTCTGACCGCGCCTATCGATGCGTTGGAGAAAGTTCAGAGGAGGGCGACACAAATAATCTTGCGCCAGAGGCGGCAAGAAATGTCATATGATGAAAGGTTGCCAGTGCTAAATTGGTACACTCTTGAATCAAAAAGGTCTTATTTGATGATGTCATTTTTTGTGAAGACGATGTATAATCTCATTCACTGTGAATCCGTGCAATGTAATATCTTACTCTGTGAACGATATATAGAGCATGATGTCAGATTTCTTTTCCTCAAAGCAAGAACCAAACGGCTACGACAAACAGCAATCCATAGGTTTCCAGTACTCTGGGAAAACCTCTCTTCAGATGACAGAATCGATATTGTATTTGGGTATATTTCACATACTCTACAAGTTCTTGAAAGTGCAATTCTGAAGAGGGTTTAAGTTGTAGTTTTGATATCACTTCAGAGAGTGACGGTCAATAATGATAATGTCAAAAGCATCTCATGCGTGTCATGAAATCCTGCCAGGGAAAAATATTCCATTTGATTAAAGAACCTGACCCCAGAATAATCAAACTCAAATAATAAAAGATAAAATGCCAATTTTTACTCACTTATGGCAAATAAGTTCCTATGCACATCAAATGTAATCAATCAGGAAAATACTACAATCATCTTTACATATATCTTTTCTCAGTTATAGTTACAGTAGCCTTTAGTAACACAAATTTCTTTTAGGGAACCAAATGATGGCCGTCTCTTAATCAACTCGTAGAAAACTAAAAATAACGAAGAGAATTTTGAAATGAATGTTGCCACACTCAAATATGCTAAAGGCTAATCCTTATAAGCATATAAATGTTTGAAATAATAAATGTAATAACAAAATGAAATCATACATCAGATGCAACAACTGTGCTTGTTTGAAAATCATATGGTATATTAAATGAATTAAATGATGCCTACATGTCTTCATTCAAGATGTTCTTTTAAAAAGGAGACAAAGGGTTTCTCAAAGAATCTGACAGATGTAGATTGGCATATTCATAGATGAAAATTATCTTAATTTCTTTTCATTTCATGCTGCTATTCCATATTTTTGGATGCAGCACCTATTAAAATCCCATCATCTTTTGATTCTGTGTTACTGGATACTCAAGGTCAAGGTAAGAAATGACACCAAGATGCAAAGATAAAGGGTAAAAAGGGGGGAAAATGTTTTCTTTTTCGAGGGAGGTGGACCACAAAACGTATGCCATGGTAGTCAGTATTTTGATTGAGGATACTGACAGAAACACACATCAAATAACTTTATAAAATGGGTTCAAGAATGTAGCCAATAGGAAGCGCTGAAATGAGACACACCTCCTTCCTTTACTTCAGTACAATTGCACTGCCTGTAATCCTATGGTAGATTGCCGATCGTCTGTGCGCGCGGCGGCTTCTTTGATGAATTGCATGCATACGCGCTGTCAATCCTGTAAACAACTTCTAGTTCGGGCTGCCGGCCGGCCGGCCTGTCTTCCCTTGTGCATAACATGTGTGGCGTACGTACGTATACTCTACTATACGTACACTTTGTACAGTACAGTAGACCAAGCGTTATGGGACCGGACGCGTACATGGAGTCACTTTGAAGAGCAAATCCAACGATTTAGCAGGTTAATTCTCACGCCGTTTTCAGAGTATGTTGTCTAGTAGGCCTATATGAGGAGTCTATATCAAGTCTTTAAGGTAAAGGGTGCATATTCTATGTAAAATAAGTAAGTTTTCATGCGGGAACTTAAGTGTCCGGAAACCCAACCCCCCATTATACTTATACTGTATGTGCGGGACTTCCGCGAGTGCGACGTGCGTAAATGTTTGGGACGAACATCTTCGGACGTCTTGACCCACAAAGGTACGTGAAAACGCTGAAAAGTGATGTTAGTTTTCGAATTTTCGACCCATTTTATAAAACAAATGATGCACAGGATTATTTCGTGGCGTTAGTGGAGGCGTAGCTCACTCTCGGGTATTTACAATGTAGTGCAACATGCACTCGGCTTCGCCTCGTGCATGTTTCACAATTGTAAATACCCTCGAGTGCACCACGCCTACACTAACACACTCTATCCTGTGCATCATTTGTATATTACGCCATGGCAGTCACTTCAAATTGATTGTAGATGTTGACAGAAACACACAGCAAATAACAGATGTTGGGAGACTTTGGACAGAGTGTATAATACCCCATTCATACACACAGCTGGGATCGGAGCACTCCTGAAGCAATTTGACTTTGATACTAGTATGCCCCTGTGTGTCTGTTCATACAAAGAATCACTGCTAGCTGAGAGGGGCAGAACTGTCACTATTACCCCTTTCATAAACTCATCCTTCAATTATCCGCCTAAGAATAATGCGGACATTTCAATAAAAAATGCGTTCACAAACTCTGAAAATTATCCGCATTATTTTTACGAGCGCCCGTCCTGAAAAAGGCGGATAATCATCATGGTGACTGCACACGTCCCTCCTGCGGCAAAGACAGGTGACGTTTTGACCGCACCCCGGCAATTATCCGCATTATTTGGGTTTGCGTTCACAAACTCCAAATCTGGTCCCGATGCTGCTATTATGCAGATAATAGAAGGGTCGAAAAAAGGCGGATAATTCTTCCCCCGCTCCGATTTTACGACCAAATGATGCAGATATTATCAGCATTATCGAGTTTATGAAAGGGGTATATGACTCTCGTGTAAAGCTGTGTTTACACCATGTTCCCAGCGACCATGGCAGCCCCATTTGCCCGAAATGCAGTACGCCATGGCTAGATGAGACATTCTCCTGTTTTTCCCGCCTCGCATTCTACAAATTGTAGTCTTGTTCGTTCCAGTTCTCGTCCCCGGTGAACATAATGACATGGGACGCTGTTCTCACTGCGTCTGATCAGGCTAGACTACCAATATTTTCCGTCACGTCCCGCCACGGCCCGCCTCCGAGTTTTGTTACAGTCTATCACGTGCCGTCGTGTTGTGTTGCATTCACCCCGTTTTATCAAGGCATACAAAATTTCTCATCAGCACCGGGACTGCCGTGGTAAATTTTTTAACGGTTTAAAAATCTGACACAGCATCAACGGCAATCACGGCCTGCTGTGTTTGACAATCCCGTCTCACCGCGTCATTTCACGCCCGTCCCGTTTTTTCCACGGTGGCCTGAAACAGGGCTGCCGTGGTTGCTGGGAACGTGGTGTAAATGCAGCTTAAGCAGGAACTCCTAACATACAAACTGCATGCACAGTGCACACTGCACACTGCATTTCTCTTCCAGAACGCGTTGAGCGTTTGTGACTGTTTAAACAGAGTTTATAGCACTTTAGGAGTGCTCCTGGGCCAAGCCTCGAGAAGGGCATAAACTTTAGAGCACTCCAGGGCCTAATTATCTGTTCATACAGAGCTCAGTGGGATTCAGCAGTGCTCCTGGACCCTTATAATGCCCTATATGAATGGGGTATAGGTGACTGCACTGCGTCAGCATAGAAATCTATTTAAACAGTTCTGTGTATCAATATTCTGATGCAGTCACTGATCAACAAAAATGGAGCCCTTCCAAAACTACATGAAACTTTTATCATTTCAGTGAAACAGAGGGAAATTTATGAGCCTGATAATGGTAAAGTGGCCATCTGTTACAATAATCTCAATACCATTTTTTCCATTAATTTTTCCTCCACTGTAGTGTTGAGTCTGGCAACTAATGCTGAAGTCAAACTGTTCAACTTGTAGCAAGCTTTGACTAAGCACTGGGATGTATTTATGCCAGTCATTTCATTCCCTGATATAACATTATTATTATGATAGAGGGAAACATTTTCCCCAAAATTTCACAGCCATTTTGATCATATCGTAGTGAAATGAGAATGAGCCTACAGAACTTTGTGCATGCTCAATATTAAAAAGCCGAATCAGTTTAAGTGTGGTAGAATTGTAAAAGAAGAGATGTAACATGCAATCTAGTTTCATCCGAGCTATACTTGTATGTTAGATGTTTTTGGGACTCTGCCTGCACTGAACTCTATACAATTCCACATACCATGAACACTCCCCAAACTTCATAATCCTCACTTTACCAGGGAAGCTGGGCACATAATGCCAGCAGATCTCTTCTTTGTTGGTGGAGAACAAAACTTCGCACGCTATCTGGTGCCCTTCTTTTTCTGTGTGTGTCGGCACATGAAATTTTTTGATGTGCCATTTTGGGAAGAAAAGTGCTATTGTAGTGCAGTCCCTTTCGTGCCGGCTGGTGACACGCATGTACCTCATCAGATTTACATACATCAATGGGACACCTGTGGAGAATGGATGTTGGATACCACTTGTGTGCACAGCATCCCCTTACATCATTTCTCCCTCTCCCCCTCCCCTAGTAACGCAATGGATCCCTAGTAACTGCCTTCTCCGCCTCAATATCAATAAATGGTGATAATAGATATCATGATTATCTCAAGAAGACCAATTCTGCCAGCAGGAATTCAGTCTGCCAATCGCTTAAGCCACCCGAGTCCTCATTGTAATTTAATGTAACGTGTCACAGAAATCGCCAGTGCACATTTGCCCACCGCAGCGCCATGGCAACCACGCATCAAACAGGGGCCACTGGATGAAAATGCTCTCGTTGTCGTGACAATGAATCCGATTGATTTCACGGTCTGATAAATCCTGGCATCATTACACAGTGCAGTGCCTGCAAACATCCAACATACTGTGCAATATGTATTTCAGCCCATACAATAGCAAAACCGGGTATATTGATACTGCAATATTGACCATAATGCATCATATCATGTTACGTTTGTGTATAGTTCACATAAGGTCATCATGGTTAGTAAGAACTTCTGGAACACAATGTAGGCTACCCTGGATCTCTAAAACCTCAATATAAACCACAAAGATATTTTTCCCTCGTCATTTCTGACAGAACTGTAAAACATGATATATTCGCGGCGCGAAATTTTTGCGAATTGGAGCCGACAGCCTTTTTCGTGGCATGAAATTTTCACGAATTGCCACTGGCGTTCAATGCGTATAGTGTAAACAAAAAATTTCGCGTGCATTTCAATTTCGCGAATCTTGGCGCTCGCGAAATTCGCGAAATTAAAGTGCACGCGAACATTCCTCGTTTCACAGTATTTCAGTCATTTGTAAGTACACTTTAAAGAAACTAATTAGAAAAGGTATGGCTTTTCTGTTCTATTCCCTCTTAGCTTTGCTCTAACTTTGTATTTGATAGTGGAGTATTGAAACATATCACATAAGATTAAAGGGAACAAAAGTCTAAATCCCTTATGGGCAATTCCGTGGGAATGTGGACATGGCACTAAAATTTCAACTTTATCATATTGCAAAAGAATTACTCATTATGTATTACCCATATATTGAAGTTAAAGAAACTCAAAGAATTATATCAATCGGTCAAATATTTCCCGAGAAACAGCTACAAATGTTGAAGACAATTTTTCAGTCATCCAAATTGCTAAAATGCATGCTTAACTTGATATAATTTTTTTTAATATAAAAATTCTGCTAGCACTTCAATTAATTTATTTTAAAGAAGCAAATTGGTTCTACTTCAGTCTCCCATGAGGAAATTTTTATGCCACCTTCAAAAAATTGTAATCACCACATGAAAGTTCAGCCCTTGAGCCACGTAACGCGAGTTACCGAAACAAGAAATATTTTTCATTCTGAAGGAAGCAGTGGAGGTAATTTGTTGGGAATCATAATTTTCTAAATTCATCACACCCTGATACTGTACACAGGATGTTGACTTGAATAAACACTGTTATCACATTAAAAAATGTCAATGAAAAGTGTAACGCGAGTTACCATGTAACGCGAGCTACCGGCATGTAACGCGAGTTACCAACTATAAACACAAGTTTCCCCCAACATAAGCAAATTTTAGCACTTAATTGAGCTAGATTGTGGTGAAAACAATCAAATGCAGTGCCTATACACACTATGCTGGACTGAAACAAAGGAGGGCAGCCTAATAAACTGTGATTAGCATCAAGGCCACTGATCACATGCCACATTGAAGAGTCTAGCCTGGCTTTCACTGCATACTGTACATGTATCCAGCAGTGAATGAGACCATTAGATTTATCTTTTGAATTTCCTGCATCAGTATTACAGAATTCTTATTACAGAATGCTATAAAGCACAGCAAATGTTGGTTCTAATCCTTGTTCGGTGGTCTACTGAAAATGACACCTGTCCGGAGATCAGGAGGTTGTGGGTTCGAATCCTGCTCAAGTATGTATGCCCATGATTTTGTATCATGGCTACTAATAAAACACTGATCAATTCAGTGAGCTTATGAACGTTGATGTAGGGCAATTTGTCAATCAGTTGCAATGAAAACATCTCAACGGAAGAATTTCATGAATTTGAATAATTACGCAGTACCCACTGCATGTTATAAGGATTAGAACCAGCACTTGCTGTCAGGCGAAAGCACGGTGGTCTAGTGGAGATGACACCTGTCCGGTGATCAGGAGGTCATAAGTTTGAATACTGCTTGAGTATGTATGCCCATGACTTTTTTATTATGGCTACTACTAAAACACTGATCAATTCAGTGCTTATTTACGTCGATGTAGGGTAATAAGCCAGTTCGTATACACTGTAGCTCATGTACACATTGGTACAAATGACCTTTCTTTTTTCTCAGTTGGTTCGGCACTTCACTTGTTTTCAAAGCAGCATAATGCATAAGCTTGCATGACATAACAATTTATGGAACTTCTGTTCAAAAAAAGAATGAACATGCATTTTATTAGGGGATCAGAATACTCCCATCAGTTTATAATTTAGCAGGCATCCATTCCATTGTTTTGTATTGAATGCAGTAACAGCTTATTTCCGTTTATATTGCAGAATACCATTCTTGCTGTCAGGTGGATGCGCTGGCAAGCATCATTTAGATAAGGATCGCATGAATAATCATCACATCACAGATGCTTATGTCAGTGAATTTACAAACCAAAATGCCTGTTCGTACAAATGATCTTTTTTTGTTCATGCACAAAGTGGAATTACGAACTGGTCTTTTTGTCAATCAGTTGCAAAGAAATGTACTAGTTTTCACTCCTCACAAAGATAGGATTTGAATTTTTGAAAGATTGTAAGCTGTTTTGTAAACTTGTATATAGGGTTTGATACTTTTATGTTTTGTTTTAAAAAGACTTTCAACATTTTTCATCTTTACACTCTGAAACTTACAATGTAATAATACACCTATATCATCTAGTATATATTCAAACATATTCAAGGTCTCTATGAGGAGTGAAGCTCTTATTAGTCTTAAACACACTCTTCTATTGGGTTTATAAGTAAAATATTTGTTTAACATTTATTCGTTTTACTATCTACACAAATAAGCATCTCTCAGATTATTCAACACAAGATTCAGTGCCATCAGAACAATTGTATGTCATCAATTTGTGTCACCCTGTGTTAGTGGACATAATGTAACGCGAGTTACCGTAACGCGAGTTACCGACATAAAGGCTCCCTACATTTTTCCGGGTCATTGTTACTCAACTTTGATATTGTTAATTTATGAGTCCTAACCCACTATCAATTCAAGGTAGGAAAACTTTTATCAAGATTGTCTAGTATGAGGAGACTTTCCAAAAAGAGGTCTTCATAGAATTGACCATGTCCTTTTTGTGTAACGCGAGTTACCGAAATTAAATGATTCAAGAATCCCAACATGTTTGTCCTTTATTTTTCTTTTTGGATTCATTTAGTTGGTGTATGTGTACTTAACCCATGATGAAAAAAGTAACTTGTAGATCCTACCAATTACAAAGATATTGGCACATTATCCCCAAAATGTACCCATTATTTGTAACGCGAGTTACCGTGGAATTGCCCTTATATATAACTAACACAAAATGATTTTGTTTTTTCTTTTTCGGGGGGGGGGGGGGGGGGGGGGAGGTGGAGTTCCTTATAATTCTACTTTCTTTCGATACAGGGATTGAAGCACTATGCACATGAAACCTACCTTTCAAATTAGGGGCTTTCAGATCAATAATACTGGGAATGTAGTGAAAAATATGAATTTCTAATTTTCTTTTTTTTTGGACATTTTTGTTCAATGCTATCTGCAGCCACTAGAAGAATTTCTTTGACAAATACATAAGTGCACAGTCAGCCGACGCTCATCACGGACAAAGAGCAACGTGACATGAGATGACACGGCACGTACAACATTGTTCTATTCATCGCCATGGTCGCTCACTTCAGATCGACTGACACGCAAAAGGGGGAGATGAGACCCTGTGGCAACCCTGGAGCGAGTGACATCCCGGCCATGCACTTTTGTTGTCATGCCGATGAGCCATCGCAAACAGAGCAACATCCCAGTGTTCCGAGAAAGGAGCTACGTATTTGTGCGTGAATGCATTTTGAGCGTATTGTTAAAGTGAGATGGTGGTGTACGATGGTGAGACTTTACTCAATCACTCAATGAAGAGCGGCAGATTGTGATAAAAAGGGATAATTCATACTGACATCGTATGCGTTACACTTGAATTCCTCTTTTCATGTGAGCATAACCATCCATCTATTCACCTATCTTTCTCCTTTTTTGCTGTACTGTATCATGTAAACATGAAAGATAATAATCTTTCCTGAAGATTTTTCTGTGCATAAGTACAGAATTACAGGTAGAGGGAAATGGAATAAATGCTCAACCTACAATGTACCACAACAAAATGACCAATATTGTAAATGTGAAAAGAGCACTTTTTAAATACAAATTTTTGCTTTTTGGACCGTTTTATGTACAGCTGTAACCATGCCTGACTACAAAGGCAAAAGATAGTCAATACTGACGGAATAAAAAAACAACAACAACAAAGAATACATTCATAACAGCATGCAGGATCCTAAGTTAACCTGATTTAAACATAATATTCTACATCACCCAAAATAAAGTATATAAAATTCCATACATGTATGATGCCATTTGAGCACTATATCTGGGTATATTACAAATTGACAAACTTTTCTCACAGGCAATTAACCACTGACTTGGTAGCGCAATAAAAATACCAACATCAACAACATCATATCACATGTACAGATGTACTTGTACTTTAACATTTAATTTCAATAAATCACATCAAAAAGTAATTATCTCAGAAAGGTAAGAAGGTTGAAATCTAAACAGACAATTGCCCTCTTATGTCAGGTCAATGTATGCTCGGCTGAAATTTAACACAATTGGTTTTTGCATGCATATTTTTGAATGAATTTAAAGGGATAATACAGTATTGGTGGAGCTGAGGATTTGGCTTGTAACTTTTTGCAAGATACCAAGAAACCACAGTTTATGAAATGGTACAGAGCATGCCACTCTAAGAGGATTCAAAGTTTATTTGATGAAAATCAGTCTTGGAATGGCTGAGATATAAAAAAAACAAGGTGAAACAAAGAGATACTAATAAAAGTGACCCTGCACCTCAAAACAAACAAAAAGTCGCCTGACATGAATTTTTAGTTAAGACCATATTCTGAAAGAGCAGACTTTAAGCTTTAAAATGATGTATAACTCAAATCAAATGGACTCTCCTAACCTATCTAAATATTGGAAAGAAAGCACAAACTCAGGAAAAGTGGGAACTGAGAAAAGAGGCTCTGAAGTACAGTGTCTATTCAAGTGCTTAATCTTTTACCAAACCGTGCTGGCTGTGTGATGAATGGGACAAAAAACAGGAAGTAAACCCCCAGTAACAACAATGACGGGATTATCAGATTAAACTGAAATTAAGCATGCCTCATTAACACATTCTGTCCATAATTAATGCCAACTTTCAAAGCAGTAGCACTATCCTTTCAAAAGTTATTAGAGTTGAAAGTGAAGAGTGTGGACAAGGTTTTTCAGAAATGAAAAAGGGATTCTAAAGACACACCTAATCACACTATTCTACCAAAAATGTTTGAGATAAACTGCAAAAAAAACCACACTTTCCTGCCTGTTTTATGATACCAAATTTTAGCATAATGTAAAAGAAGACCTGCTCTTTCAGAAAATATGAAAAAGTGAAGTTCGGCTAGGTTGACCCATTTCACTTATTTTCAGTCCTCACGCAAAATCAGTGTGTGCGACTTTATGTTCGTTTTGAGGGGCACGGTCACAAAAGGCGTGGCCTGTCGCCTTTTATCATTATCACTTTTTTGGATATCTCAGCCATTTGAATTTTCATCAAATAAATGTTGAATCCTTCTTAAAATTACATGCTCTTTCATATTTCATAAGAGGTTTCTCATTCTCTCACTTAGGAATGTTCAAAACATGAATCCCCACCTCAACCAGTACTGTACAGTCCCTTTAAACACAATTGGTTTTTGCATATATCTTTAATGGAATTTAACCTTTTGTGTGCTTTGAGTACCAATTGGCACAGAAAGTCCAAGTAGCATTGTTCACTATGTCTAAAGTCCCTGGTACATAAAGGGTTAATAAGGATGGAATGATAGGCTACCAAATGAGCACAAATGCCTGAGGAACCCTGGGTGACATACAACTGTAGTGATGGAATGACTGGGTGAGATCACTTTTTTTTTCTTTTTTTTCTTTTTTTTCTTTTTTTTTTTTTTTTTTTGGGGGGGGGGGGGGGGATAAATTAACTATTTATGTGCCACGTTCACACACCCGGCTTAGTCGATGGTGTGCCAAATTCACATATTCTGCTCACACGCACAAACCCGCCCAAACCGATCGATAAATCGCCGAATGCCACAGTACAATAAAAGCATATCTCGCGATTCCATTCCTCTCGTATGATACAATGTAGCTTGCATTTTATGTAGTGATTGACTAGCAAGCTGTGTTCCTTACTCAATTTGCGTGTAAATTACAAGTTTCTGTTACTTTTTTTGAGTGCAAAGTCATGCCTTTACAGTAATGTAGCTACTGGTCCTTTGATAGAAAAAGACTCATAGATTTGTCATACAATTTACGTCAAAGCAAAGTTTGTTGGTCTCTACAACTCTGCTCAATGCATATTCAACTTCACAGAAATCTATAAAAGTTACATAGATTTGGGGAAAAAAATGAATGCTTTCTCATAGCATGATTACGTTGGTGTCTCAGTATGATGTAGCATACATGGGGTACACCATGGCACATAAAGAGTTTTAAAAAAATCAGAAGAAAATTTCACATTCCTATGTGTAATGGGGTAAAGAATAAAAAAATGAGGAAACTCATCGAGACTGCCCTTCATAAGCAGACTGTGACGAAAGAGATATGGTCATGCCATGTAGAGCGTGGAACAGAGTCCTCGGGGAATGAAAAATAACGACACACTGAAATAATCAATCAAACCACTTTATAAATAGAAATGCCTCATATCACCTCATATCCATCAATGACAAGTCAGTCATAACTTTGTAGCCTGGTTTTTGTGGATGCAAATATCAAGAGCATGAGAAAAAAAAAACACACACACATTTTTTTTCTCCAATTACTAGGAGTATTGTTTCATAGCCTCGCACAATGGCTATATAGCTGCATGCATCCAGGATCACAGATCTATTGCTAACTGACTGCAATAAAATATTGACTTGTTGCTGTTGTTGCTGTTTAGGTGGCAATATATTTTCTTGTCGTTCCTTTCAAATAGTGATCCTCAAATTGGCATCACATGGAGCAAAACTTCACCAGCAGTGCAGTAGGGGATTGAATTATTCAGGGTGTGAAATGGACACTGTGAAATGATCAGTATTTAAAACTGTCAATATCTCAACAGATATATCCAATGCATTTTTTTTCTTTTTCTTTTTTTTAGCATAGGAGTCTACACATTTCATTGAATTTGTATTCATCACTTTGGTACTTTAATATGTGTTGAACAGTAAAGTACCTTTTGTTGACTATGATACTGTAAAACATGATATATTCGCGGCATGAATTTTTTCGCGAATTGGAGCCGACGGCCTTTTTTGCAGCATGGAATTTTCGCGAACAGCCACTGGCATTTACTGCATATAGTGTAGACAAGAACTTTTGAGTGCATGTTAATTTCGCAAATCTTGGCGCTCGCGAAATTCTTAAAATTATGCATGCGAACATTCCTTGTATAACAGTAGTGACAGTATACTGCATTATGCCATATTTTGCAAAGTTTTGATTTTCATAATTTTTTCTAGTCAGGTGTTATTTGCGAATTTGATAACACATGAAAATATTAACTCCAATCCCGATGTTTATATAGGATGTGAGTTTACATGCATAGTGCGCACAGGGGTGTATCCAGGATTTTTTTCTGGGGGGGTCGTAATCACAATTTTTGGACCTTTACCTTTGTGAGGGAGCGGAGCGACCGAGCGGGGGAAGGGTGTGGGAGGGGGGTGGTCCCCCCCCCCCCCCCCCCCCCCCCCCCCACAGTAGGGAGTTTTGAATTTTATATCTTAAAATGGGGCCATTTGGTGCATACAAAAGTGACCTTTTTTCCTGTCGTATGTAGGATAAAAAGCCCTCGAAAAACAAAAACGTATTTTACAAAAAGTGGACCTTTTGAAATTTTTTTTTTTGGGGGGGGGGGGGTCGTACAACCCTCCCGACCCCCCCTTGCATACACCCATGGCGCAGACATGATGGTGCTTGTGTCTAAAATCATGTTTTTGTTGCACTAGGACATTACTCGAACAATCCATTCAAAAGTTATGAAGTTTTGAACTTTTGGTGAGAGATCACTGGATCAGAAGACTACTACAGATCATTACATCATATATGATATACACTGTAAACCTTAGAAAATTCTACACAATTTCACTTCATGTAAGTAGTGCACATTCCATGGACTTGTGAATACTGACATATGTCACTGGTTATATCATTCCCCCTGCTTTCTGAAAGAAAGAAAGAGCTAAGTCTAGTGCTCTTTTATCACGCTAGAAAAGTGAAAATATTTTGAAATTTCTTTCATTTTTGTTTAATTTTCTTTCAAAACCGAGTTATGGTAAATATAAATCTTTCAGTTAATTATGAGGATTATGGAGCTCAGAAGCACTACAATGAAATGTTACATAAGAAATTGAACAATATACCATTATAAGAAAAGCATGAGTACTCAAAAAAAAAAAATAAATCGTTTGATCTCCAAAAAAAAAAGTATAAGATTGGATATAGTCTGAGATCTTTTTCCACAAGTTGTCACGAAGAGGGGTCACATACATGCATCTCTCTATTATATGCACACGTATACACACACACATATACACACATACACACACGAACATTTTTATGTATGGTACATGTAGATGCATTTACTGTATGTCTGTATTTATATGAAGACAGCATACATACATTCTACACAGACAATAAAGATGTGCACTATGCGATTGCATGCACACACAGACATACTGTAAAAGTGGAAATTTTCGCACATTTCGCGCAACCAGAAACCAGCACAAAAGTAAAAGCATGTGAATATTTTTTCTTGCCATACGTTCCAGTAGATGTCTTGATTATGTGGAATCAAATAACATGCGAAACTCTTCTTACCTGGCCAAGCACGAAAAATTAGTCATATGAAAATATCCACTTTTACAGTAAATAACTATGCTTTTAAAATCATGAGTGCAAAGAGAAGACAGAGGTACTCACAGTCTGGCCCGGCAAGATTCAGGTATGGAATATCAGCAATCCTGTGAATAAACATCCTGCATGAGGGGAAACAAAAACAAACAAACTTTAGAATGATGGAGGACAACCAAAGGTGAGGAAGTTGATAGTGACAAACTGATGACATCATTGGGGAAACCATGGTTTTACATATAATGGTCAAATCTATCACTTTTCATCTTGTTTCTATAGGTGGGGAAAATCCATAGTAACACAATAGCCAAATCTGCCTCTCTACCTTGTTTTTACTGGGAAAAGTTATGCGTATGTCCCACTAATATACCACACATTCTATATTTGTTATGGGAGAATTTGTTCGAAAGAGAGGGTTGCACTGAATTGCACGAATATTGAGGCTGAAACTATAGATCACAGAAAACCTGAAAGAATTAAGAAGTGAGAACTATACCAAATTGAAGGACTGTTTTTTTTTTTTCTTTTTTTTTAATAACAAAGTCTGCACTTGACACTTCTAAATGTTGGGCAGTGAAAAAAAAAAAATCCTGCCTTAGTCGTATGGCTTGTTGGTATTTCTTTAGATCCCTGGTTTAGTCCTGTATAATATGAAGGGACTGAAATTACAATGTAAATAAACAGTCTCTAAATATCTCTCTCTCAGTAGCGATGGAAATTAGACTGATATTCTATTTCTAATTATGCAATATGTTTTCCCAAACAGCAAAACTTTGTTATTTCAACCTGTTTTACGTGGCCACTATGAAAGCAATGAAATACTTGTGGGTACATAACCACAGGACCAATGCCTTTAAATCCTATATAGATGTGTTTTAAAAGTCATAAATGTAAAAATAAGAATGGTACAAAGTACATTTCCCCACTGATCACTGGGCAATTCTCCCTTTTCAGTTGGTGTATGTTACCATTAGGCCATTACCATTATCACATCTGCTTCAGATATTCACTTGTATAATTGCAAAAAAACTTTACCCACATTGTGTAAATACACAAAATATACTACATTTACTGCCAGGCACAGAGACGGAGGGAAAACAATGGAACAAGAGAGGTGTTGCATAAAGCATGTATCACAAAAGAGGCAAAACTCAAGGACCAACAGGACCTTTACAACAGACCCAGTGTGGAAAAACCTGGCATGATAGGGAACATTCAAAACGGAGGCATAAAAAAAAGAATAAAATATTGCGAGTTCATGCCATTGTTGGGACTTAAAGGACAAGTTCACCTTCATGTACATGTGGATTGAGTGAATGCAACAATATTAGTAAAACACATCAGTGAAAGTTTGAGGAAAATCCGACAATCTGTTCAAAAGTTGTGAATTTTTTAAGTATCTGTGCAATTACTGCTGGATGAGAAGACTACTACAGTGTGTGTTGTCACATGCGTACAACGATACATGAAAATAAAAAGAGAATTTCACAAAATTTTACTTTTTGAATAAAGTGCACATTTCTTGAACTTGTTACTGATGTATGTTAAGGATAACATTATTCCCCTTGCCTTCTGAAAGAGAGAAGTCGAGTGTTCTTTTGTTATACGAGAAAAGTGAAAATAAGGTGAATTTTCTTTATACTTTCTTTATACCGTTGTACTCATGTGACATCACAAGCTATAGTAGTCTTCTCATCCAGCCATGACTGAGCAGAAACTTTAAAAATTCATAACTTTTGAACGGATTGTCGGATTTTCCTCAAACTCTCACTAATGTGTTCTACTAATATTGCTGCATTTACTCAACTCACATGTCTACGAAGGTGAACTTGTCCTTTAACACTCATTGGAAAGGACAACGGAGGGTGGGATTGAGGAATTGTCTGCTGTCAGCAAAACCTTTAAGGTTGCTGTACTGGCGACGGTATCTGAAGGACAAATGCTCTACTTATGAAATGCGATAGCGTAAAAGTGAGTGGTGCACGTGATTGGCAGTGGCGCGTAGAAGTAATGTAGGTCTGACACATGTACCATGCTGCATACAATGAGCCTTCCATATCCACATCACTTTGTTGCACCAATGATACTAATATAAACTGGGCAAACGTTTCACCGCAAAATAAAGACCCACACTTCACAAAAACTATTAGTTAATGTACATTAAGGAAGGTGAAGCCCTCTTTAAAAGAAGAAAAAGGAAATCTGCTCTTCATGTGGGAATTGCACACTTTTCGTGTTGAAGACTAGTCCCTGAGTATAGGCGGGCAGGTGTCTATGGGGAACATAATGTTATGGCAAAATCCTTTCATCCTGAATGGATTAAAATGTAGATGGGGACTTCATTTCTTTCTTTCAGTGGTGAAACTGCCATCTCCTTTTAATTCTTCATGTGCCACATTTACACGTCCAACTCAATCGACAGCATGCCAACTTCACATATTCTGCTCAAGCCCACAAGCACGCCCAATCGATCAATAAATCGCTAAATGCCGCAGTACAATGAAAGCTTTTCTCGCGCTTCCGTTCGTCTCACATATAGCTTGCATTTTTATGTGGTGATTGACCATCAAGCGATGTTCCCTTATAGATTTGTGTGTAAATTCTATGCTTTTGTCACTGCTTTGTGTGCTCGTCACGCCTTTACAGTAATGTAGCTACTGGTCATTTCAAAGAAAAACAATCATCGATATGTCTCACAATTTTAATCAAATTAAAGCTTGGCAGTTTCTCTACAACTTTGCTCAACTCCAGCTTAACGAAAATCTATATACATTTGTAGAAGTAACATAGATTTGAAAAACAGAATGTTTTCTCAAAGCATGACTATGTTGGTATCTCAGAATAATGTGGCACACAGGGGGTTTCCACCGTCCATGGTACATAGAGTTTCTCTTAATGTGTTTTGTTCCCCCGATTAGCATCCAGGCTGGGACGCTTTCTTTGTCAACTTGCACGGATGTCTGGAACCCAATTGTCCATAAATAACGATAACCTGATACCCCATCCCTACTGTGTCACCGTGGATTCTGGCGTATTGCTATACCTGAGTGGACTTGATAATCTACAAGTAGGCCAAGGTTGCATGGATTATTGAATGCTTATGAATAAAAGATAGGCAAGTGAGGCCATGTGCTTGGCACAAAACAGGTTAATGGCCCCTCTATGACAACATAATAGAAAAACCACCTTTCTAAACGAAATAAAATGCAATTACTGAATACCAAACACACACACACGAAAAAAAAAAATTATTAATTTTTATCTCCCGTGTACTAGATTTTTCTCTTTCTCTTTTACAACATTTCTAATCTTATTTCTTTTCTTCTTTTTTTTTTCTCATTAATCATGTGGTCTAAATAGATATCGGTGTTCCATATTTCCGTGTACCTGATTTTAACCTGGCACCTATGGCTACAAACAGACACACACACAAATAAACATACTGTTTTGGTGGCTATTCTTATGAAAAAGAAAATAATATGTAAAAAAGTATGAATTAAGACTACTTCATGATGGGAGTGAAACGCGGGAAAGGATGGCTAGTGAGTTGCAACATGGATTGTTATCAAATTCATGGAACCTTTACATCATGGTGCAAGATTCTTTCCTGACTTATGTTTCTTGTAAGGATGGAGACACAACACATACTTATGTGGAATAAAAAAACAAACATTTAATCAACTCAACAACCAAGAAATCACATTTCTGTGATCAGGGGTACTTTCATGAAAGTCTTATTATGAGAGACTTTTCACTCATAACACACACTTATGAGAGACTTCATGAAATGGATTTTACTTCTCTTTGAAAGACTCTCATAGCTACATATGAGCAACTTCGGCCATTCCAAGATTTAAGTAAAGACTTTTATGTGATGACTTCATGAAAAGGATCCCTTTTGCCAGATATTTTTGATACAATTTTCCTTGTTTTGATAAAAAGAGACAGATAGACTGGACACTGCTCTTACTTGTTCAGAAACGGCTCTATGAGATTGGAGGTTGGGGACACCCTGGGCTTGGGCGGAGTCAAGAACGTCCCCAGATAGTTGGCCATGGTGGCAAAGCACACTCCAGTCACGTAGGCATCATAGGCGGCCTCGTGGAACTTCTCGCTGGTCGTGTAGTCCGGGAAGTGGGAAGGTATCACTGTGAATTCAAAAGATGGCAATGTGCATGTCAGCCAGCATTCACACCCAAATGTAATGTATACGGCATATATTTTGCATGTACAATATATCACGAATTGGAGTTTGAAAGACAAATTCACTTGTGGATGAATTTGCAATCAAGAACTAAAATGATGAAATGAGAAAGAAGATGATCATCACATTTCAGTAGAAAAGCTTTTGATTGTTTTCCATGCAGGCAATATTCACAGCATTTGTGTTATGGCTGGCAATATTTTTGTGAGTTGTCAATTTTCCGTGCATGACAGTTGACTCACAAAGTTTGCAGAAATAACATCTTTATAACGAAATATGTCGTGTATACAGAGCATATTCAAAGTCTTTAAAATATGCATACGTATGCAAGTCTATGCCTTTGCATGATGCACATAATTTTATGGAAATTTGGGCAGAAAAAGAGCACATGGGGAAGAAAATATATCTGATTTAAATACAAACAGCTTCATAAAACTTGGAGACCTTGCACGATTTCTGGAAATTCATTGAGTAGGTGCAAACAGAGCTCAAAAGTTTACACCACGCTTACGCAAATATGAAAACCGCATGTGATGGTAATTGCAGGAAGGAAAGGAACATAATGGTGCTGAGGAAATAAACAACAGGCACTCTAACCACTGACAACACATTTTCCTTCTCTGGGTAGATAAAGCAAACTCATGGTCATCTAACTCACAGCAAACTGCACAAAATATCAACATATTTGGCTTGGCAGTGCTGAGCAGAACAGATACTTAGCTGCTATAAAACTAGTCACTCAGAACTTATTGACACAAATCAACTGCCTCTCAAGAGAGCTATGTGCATTTGAGATCTCATCTTCTATATCAGGCTGCCTCCATTATATAGAATATATGGCAGTGGATATCTTTTGAATATGATTGCAGATGAAATGTTTACATTTCATATCATCGCTATGCCACTCTAATCACTGACATCACAATCAATCATTTTAGGTTCAGCTTCAAAAAAAGTGATTGCAAAGGAAGAAGCCATAGAGGATTGACCTGTCAATAAAGAGGTTGTACGCATCCACTCACCGATATTTGGTTTCTTGAATGGCTCCTCCTGGCATTTGTTCAGTAGATCTGAGAGTGCATGCATCGTGAACAGCTCCTAAGAGACAGGAGAAGATAACAGCATGTACACTACTCTACACTGCCACTTTTCTCTGAGTGAGTTTACACAGCAAGTTCAGGTTGATTTTATGAGATATCAACAACAATCACAGAAGCAGACTGGTTGAAGTCTCCTCAAAACCAGTCTGGAAATATGAAATACTATTAAACATGATATATTCACAGCACAAAATTTTCATGAATTTGAGCTAACAACATTTTCTGTGGCATGAAATACTTGCGAATTGCCACTGGCGTTCAATGCATATAGTGTAGAAAAGAAATTTCGCTTGCATTTTAATTTTGCAAATCTTGGCGCTCGCCAAATTCGCGAAATTAAAATGCATGCAAACATTCCTCAATTTACAGTATATGAAATCTACTAAAGTTATGTGATGTTTTGTTTGTTTGTTCGTTTGTCCCTATTTTCCATCTGTACAAAACAAGACAGTTGGCTAACTTATATTCAGATGCACAATCATAGTGCTGCCGGTCTTCTATGGGAACAGGTTGTATGACTTGTGCATATTTGGGGTGGACCTCTTCACTGGGTAGCACACCCTGCCCCTTGCAGTGAGTGAGTGAGTGAGTGAGTGAGTGAGTGAGTGAATGAGTAAATGAGTGAATGAGTGAATGAGTGAATGAGTGAATGAGTGAATGAGTGAATGAATGAATGGAATGAATGAATGAATGAATGAATGAATGAATGAATGAATGAATGAATGAATGAATGAATGAATGAATGAATGAATGAATGAATGAATGAATGAATGAATGAATGAATGAATGAATGAATGAATGAATGAATGAATGAATGAATGAATGAATGAATGAATGAAAGAATCAATCAATCAATCAATCAATCAATCAATCAATCAATCAATCAATCAATCAATCAATCAATCAATCAATTAATAAATTAATGAATTAATGAATGAAGCAGAATATTTTGTGTGCTTGGGTTACGATTCTCTCTCATACTCGGGTTCATTCTGTCCTGTCACAAAAAAAAGGAAGGTTGGAAACCTGAAGCCCCATTTCACCCAAAACGATACCATCCCTTTAACACCAATTAACCCTTTCTGTGCCCGGGACTTTGGACAGTGTGCACAACACTATGGGCTTTTCTGTGTCTCAGCACTCAAAGCGCAAAAAGGATTAAAGTCAGCTTAACCAGGATGTGGAATTGGCACTCTACACATTGAGAAGACACCATACCAACCAACAATGACTTTGCTTGGCTTTCCCATAGCCACTGGTTCCCTCTCACCTGCCTTGCAGTGCACTTCAGTAAAGTATTCACAATGGTGCACGCAACAGAGATTACATTGGTGCCCACACAAGTTCCTCCACTGTGAGAGGGTTTAAATTCCATCACGAAAAATAGATAAGAACATAAAGTGACTTTGATACTCGGAGGGGGAGATCTTTTCACATGAACATGGAGACGTGGCAAAAAATTGTGGATCAACAAAGGCACACATAACAATGCATGGGGAACATTACTTTGTGCTACAATCCATGGAGTGCTGTGCATTCCAAGCTACACATGAAAGGGCCGGGTTGCATCGCTAACATACGCTTGCAAATGACTTCATGCATGAAGCAATGGTGTCCATGGCAACTTGTCATACCAATTTTGCTTTTTGTATTGGCAACAAATACTGTTTTTTGCTAATCCAAGAACAACTCATTTTTGCCCAATCAAAGAATGTTTGGAAGACGATTTCTGGAGCATGGTGCAACTGATTACAACCGAATAAATATTTTGATGGAGAGGGGGATTGGGTTGAGAATAGTTTTAACTCTAAGCCAGAAAGGGGTACACTCTTCTGTCCCAACCTCCCCCCCCCCCATACACACACACACACACACACATGCACACAAATACTGGTGTCTGCACTCAATTTATTATCGCAGTTGGTAAAAATAGTGGTCTAATGCGAAGCTCTACATTTTAATATTTTAACATTTTAACATCTTAACCCACACATTTGGCAAAGATAGTTGCCTAAATTGGAGCTCCACATTCTAATATCTTAACATGTGAACATTTTAACCCACACTTTTGGAACACATAGCTGTTTCATGTTTAGGTTTTTATTTCAACTTTGGGTCTCTGAATGAGACTATGATACACACTAGTACAACTTGATAGAGTGACACCACATTTGCTCCTGCGACAATTGCTCCGGTCTTATTTTCAGGATAGGGTTGTGATAGGGTTTTAGGTCTAGTTTGACATGTGGATCAGGATTAGGGTTAATGTTATGTTTGTGGGTAGAATTCACGTTTGGCTCAGAGTGCAATTATTTCATGGGAGCAATTCAATTGTCGCAGGAGCAAATATCATAGAACCACTGGATACACCTACCTTGAACGGCTGTGTGTTGGCCATCACTTTGGTGTCCAGTAGCCTCGAGAAGACACAGCCAACCATGGCCTTGAACTCTGATAGATCCTGCACCAAATATGACATTACCACGACACAAGACATCGTCACTGTGGCAAAATATGGTTGCCTGTTGTACCAGTTTTTACAGAATATCCACAAAAGTATGAGAAAAAAGAAAATATGCAATTCAATGGTAATGGTAGAAGAGTTGGTAAACATTTATAAGATTTGCAGGACACTACATCACAGTTGGGCTTTGACCACGTACAAATAGAGCAAAACTCCAAACAAAAACAAAATAACTTTCAACTGAAAAAAACAAAGTCATTGAAAAGTCTGGTCTAAAAATGTAATTCCCAACCATACCTGAATAGACAGAACAAAATCATTTTTTATTCTTTTTCGAGATGGAGACGCATTGGACGGACAGTACGACAGACAACATGTTGTACATTTGATTGGTGGGTGTTACCTGGTGTTGAACGTAACACAAATCTAAACAAACAGAGTGTCAAAATTAAGGATGAAAGTGATACGTGGATCTGGCAAAGGTCTTGTGAAATTTGTCATACTCAGAGTGGTTACACACGAGACAAATCATTATTGGGATGAAGATTAAAATGATGATTGTTATTCATAATCAAACCACGGTACGAACTTAAAAGTTTACTACATGTGTGACACCAGGTTTATAGTGGAAGGTCACGAAAGCTCCGCCTCCCAAATCATGTTTCAGAGGTCAAGGCTAGACGTGAAAATCCGTACTGCCATTTGTGTGATTTCAGGTTTTTTTTTTTAAACTTGATATCACCTCCACAGTAGAATTTAAATTTATATTTGTGATATGAATATAATTATGATTTTAGTTTAGTTACACATGTCGAAGAAAAACTTAGGTTTAGTATTCTCTTAGTAATTTCCTTTTTACTTAAAATCATAATTCATGTGACAAATCTTCTCTCATCATTATACCAACTTATCTTCGTTAAAAACAAATTTTATTTGATCACTTGGCGTTAGAGGAAACATATAAACAGACACAAACAAGCAAAGCAAAGGGGAAAAAGTAATTAAAGTGGCACTCACGTCTGGCAGAGGTCCGGTGAACTTGTGCATGATGTGGAGAACGTCCAGCATCATGTTGTGGCCGACGACGACCTTACCGGACTCCGAAATCAGTTTGAGCACACGACTCATTCCAGACGCCTCGTCGACCTCATCCTGTGTTAGAAAGCGAAACCTTCAATCAAATTCTCGAAAGCAAACACTGTGTGTCACTGAATGCCCTGTGTCTTTCTGAAAGTGGTTTATCTTGTGGTCAGAAGTGATATACTGTATATCTGATCCAGTCCAGAATTTGAAAATGCGTAACTGGGCACAACACACCAGCTACACTGTACCAATACTAGGGAACCTCGCTACAGAAAGATGCTTGGTACCATCTAAATTTCCTTGTTATATATCAAGCATCTCATTATATCAGGGAAGAAAATTATTACCATTATAGTGAGGTTCCACTATACATGAATTCTTCACTTTGTAACATCATTTTCTTAGTCTCTGGGAACATACACCTTGCTTGCTTAAAATAGCAGATTACCAAAGAGCTCTAAACTTTTGTGGTTCCAAGCAAAAGACATCCATATTGACATCGAAAATGGCATGGACTATGAGTGCTACCATAATTACAATCAAAATTATCAACATGAAAACTGCAGCCTGAAGCTTGCTGATGCATCTGGTAACTTATCTTTAACATCTTATCCTTATTTAGAGAGTGATGAATTAAAACCTAGAAAATATGGCACTTGTGCATTTGAATTCAAATTGATGCCAGAGTGGCAATCACATTATCATATTAATAAATCTAAATTAGCAGGAACAATTAGACGACTTGGTGTGCAGAAATTTCACTGTGTATTACAGTTGCCAAATCTCAGAGTTCAAGAGATAGGAGCAGATGCATATCGTCGCTGGGGTGACAAGACATTGTACCTGCAATTTTGGTAAAAATGACCTTTTTTGATTTATGGTCAAATAATCGGTTAAGTGATGTCCTGTCCAAATCCTAGCTGTCTTACCCCAAAAATGAAGCCACAACGGCATGTCCAAGGAAAGGTTATCCCATTCGCTATAGTGCTTTGGCTGCCATGTTTTTTGGCTCTCCTGAACATTTGACATTTTGTAGATACGAGGTCTTGTCGCCCCAGCGACGACATAAACTTTGCTATAAGAGAAATTGTCATTTGTGATACATTTCATCATTAATCCGTGGAAGACGAATCCCGAGAATACTTGGGCAGAAGTCTATGGGAAATGTGTGGTATAGCAAAATCAGTCTTCAGACTTCACAATAATAGGAACACAAGGTTAACTACAGCTTATGTTTTCATGAAACAAAGATGAATGTTGCTAATATAAAAATGGCTGGCAGGTATGCCATATGTGACCCGCTACAACAAAAGGATCCGAAAGTCGGGGGTAGACAATTTTCTGAAAATGGCATGACATTATTCCCTTACTCTTCTCCTTTAATTTCATGTATAGCACAGCTCATAAAAGTACTTGGTTGCGGAGATATCGATGATCTTATTAGCGCCTGTCAAGTGTTTGTGGAAATCAGTGTTTCGAGAAAAACGCCTTCAAAGTTTTCCTTCCGACGCTATCACCATCAAGGGGAGGCGAGACAGTTTTCAAAGCTTGACAATAGAAGGCACGCTCCTAGCAACCTCCGCTATGTTCATTCAAGCTTATGGCAGCGGTCTACGCACGACCAATCAGTAATCAGGATGCCACCCACTGGCCAATAAGATCACTTCCTCGTTGCTAGGGGCGGAGTCTAGCTGCAGAGTTAAATCCAAATCTTCGGACACGTTTCTGTTACGTTGAAAGTCTGAAAATCGTGGCCTAGAAAAATGCTGATTTCTTGCCTTTCCATTGATCATTTAGCTGCGAAATTTCGGCAGATGATAGAAAAAAACATTAGACTACAAAATCATGCCAAAAACAAAAATGCAATTGTTTTGTCCAATTTTGATGATGTGACTTCAAACTTTAGGATAATTTTGTTGTAGCGAGTCACATATCTGTGAACGTTTGTGAGTGTGTGTGTGTGTGTTGGGTACATTTATTTGCGTGTGTCAGAGACTGTACCAGCTCTGCCTGCAGTTTCTCCTGTGCCAATCTTTTCTTATCATCCTCCGTTGCCCTGGAGATGATGATGAACCTGTCCTTCTGCAAAGATATGATGGTGAGAGAAGGGTAAAACCTTAAAATACTACTAATCTCTTGATCAACTTGGATTGCCACTGTGTCTGAACATGATAAAGAATAAATTGTCTGATGAAATAATAATGAAATATCTATGCAGTCTACTCATCTTTGGTTAAAACTTTCTACCCCATTAATCTGCCAACATTTCCCTGTCCCGACTCTTCTGCCTTGTCATAGAATATTATACGAATGCAATAGTGAATGGTCACGAGTGCAATGGTTCAAGATTTCGCACAAGGTGAAAGATAGAGGCACTCTATTCAACGAGGCGAAGCCAAGTTGAATAGTGCGCATCATCTTTCACCGAGTGCGAAATCTTGTTCCATTGCACGAGTAAAGACCATACACTGTTTATTTTATACAACACCTCGAACATCAGCAGATGTGGTCCACACAGATTCTTCAATTAAGCACAGAAATGGCAACCATTTTCCGTCAAAGACGAATGAGTAGCCGCACAGTCACAGTCACCGTACCGTGTATGTACGTACATATGGTTGAAGTTGTTTACAAAAATGGGTGACAGAAGTACACGCTTGTAAGCACGCTTGTAATTGTTGAGTGCGCACAGCACATGTTTGTTTATTGTGACATCAGAAATGTGCGATGAAACAGAAACTTCGAGTCAATCGTGAGTTTAACACGGGAGTCAATAGAAATGGTGGAGTCAGCCATGCGCTATCCATTTTTGCTCAAACAAAATTGCAGGGCTGACAGCCACAGAGTGCAATGTAACTAAATGTCACGTGATGGGCGATCGACAAATTGGATGGCTACATTCTAATTAGGTGTTGTCTGTCTCCGAACACTTTCAAATGAATTATATCGTATATTCGTAATGTTATACTGATGCTTATTATGATCATTCTTTTCTTGTTATAGTAAGGTGTTGTCAATTTTCTGTATTTTTCCTCTGTTTTTACTGAAAGTGTTGAATAAATCTGTTGAATAAATAAAAGAGAGCTAACATCGGTGCTTTGTTTACCCACTGGCATGTAAGCTGGAGTGTTTTCTTCACACCACGCCAATACAGAGTAGCATAGCGTTACGTACCCTCTATGCCGAGCTTACATTACCCCATTTGTACCC
This sequence comes from Diadema antillarum, assembly GCF_040938485.1. Lineage (NCBI taxonomy): Eukaryota > Metazoa > Echinodermata > Echinoidea > Diadematoida > Diadematidae > Diadema > Diadema antillarum. Next base: position 336,065 of record NW_027271055.1, read on the forward strand.
ACTGTGCCAAGCTCACCATTACCCTATGCTGTAGCTGCCTACATACCTGGTAACAATGTCTCTCAGGATACAAAGCCTATGCAGTACTCTCCGCGTAGAGGACAGTACGCAGACAAATCGCAATTTATACACAAGTCTGAGCAACACTATGCAACTGTACATAAAAAAGACTAATACCATGTAACATCAATGAACATCACCTAATACTAATTTTACTAATCACAAATCTTGTAATAAATAAACTATTTACTTATGTTAAGAATATAGAAAATATAATGTGTTAATATACAAATGATGCACAGGCGCCTCCACTAATGCCACGAAATAATCCTGTGCATCATTTGTTTTATAAAATGGGTCGAAAATTCGAAAACTAACAGCATTTTTCAGCGTTTTTCACATACCTTTGTGGGTCAAGACGTTCGAAGATGTTCGTCCCAAACATTTACGCACGTCGCACTCGGAAATCCCACACATACAGTATAAGTATGATGGGGGGTTGGGTTTCCGGACACTTAAGTTCCCGCTTGAAAATTTACTTATTTTACATAGAATATGCACCCTTTACCTTAAAGACTTGATATAGACTCCTCATATAGGCCTACTAGCCAACATACTCTGAAAACGGCGTGAGAATTAACTTGCTAAATCGTTGGATTTGCCCTTCAAAGTGACTCCATGTACGCGTCCGGTCCCACAACGCTTGGTCTACTGTCTACGTACGCCACACATGTTATGCACAAGGGAAGAAAGGCCGGCCGGCTGGCAGCCCGAACTAGAAGTTGGTTACAGGATTGACAGCGCGTATGCATGCAATTCAAAGGAGCCACCGCGCACACAGACGATCGGCAATAGGATTTAACACGCAGTGCAATGGGACTAGAATACAGGAAGCACACGTGACTCATTTCAGCGCTTCCTATTGGCTACATTCTTGAACCCATTTTATAATATCATTTAAAGCACTGAATAAAATAATCTCTTGAAATCTGGAGGATTCTTGGCTCTGGGATTGGAGATCAGGAGATTAACACATTTCTCAGGAGTCTGCAAGAAAGATAAGGGATACCTCGGTATGTTGGTGGCTCTGTTTACATACAATAGTATAGTATTCATAATGAGCTGCTGTGTGTGGGCAGCGCTAGGCAACATGCAGACAACTTACCTTGTCTTCACTTGTGTGTGTATCCAGGTGTAAGCCAGTGGGAAATCTACAAGATTTATGGGGTTAAAAAAGCATACCAACATTTTTTAAATGAAAGATGATATAAAACTGGCCACTTACATTGTCTGTGCCAAAATGTTCACTATATATTTCATCATATACAGAAAGTAATACACCTGTCAATAATATCATAGCATTTTGTTTCTATTATATTATGGTGGTCCAACAGGGATTGCTGTGTGTTACAGCAGCAAGCCAAATTTTTTTGCTGAACATCCTACAAAAATGTGCGACACTTCAAGCACCATGCTATAAATTGATGACAAGCAAAAAAACAATAAATAAATAAATAAATAAATAATCAAAAAAAAAATTACCTATGAGTTATATGTGTCTGCAACCTTACCAAAGAAGAAAAAATATACATAATACTTATTTGGCAAAGAGTCATTTACCTTTATGCATAGAGTTCATTCACTTTAATCAAGTACACAAAAATAAGGCTACAATAGCACCTGGGAAAAGGTGCAATATAGTGTGCTGTGGTATACATGGTGTGGTACAGTACAGTGTGGTGAGGTGTAATAAGGTCTGGAGCTGTGAAGCATTGCCATGCTGTAGTACAGCGTGGTGTGACGGAATGTTACACTTGTATGTCATATGCCATGTCACATGACTCAATACTATATTCTATCCCATCATACCTTGCTCTAACACTCTGGTAGATGAGCTTCCTCTGGAATCTAAAAGAAACATAGAATGGATATATTTTGTTATTTCCCATGCAAGAACAAAACTGTAAACAATGTAATTAATCAAATTCATGAAATTCTTTCACTGAGTTGTTTTGATTTGAATAATTACGCAGTACCTGCTGCATGTTACAAGGATTAGAACCCGCACTGGCTAACGGACGGAAGCTTGATCATCTAGTGGACAAGACGCCCGTTGGGAGATCAGGAGGTTGTAGATTTGAATCCTGCTGGAGTATATGTACAGTTGTATGCCCATGATTTCTTATGTCATAGCTACTACTGAAACATTGATCAATTCAGTGCTTACTTACGTTGAAAGCTGAAAAAAAAACTGTGTAAAACTTCAAAGTACTGTAAAAACAAAATTTTCGTGTGCATGACACTTTTGCAGATTTTGTGAGGAGCAAGATTCCCAAAAGTGCCGGTTAATATGCATCAGAAAGGTTTTGTCTATGCAATGCATTGAATGCCAATGGCAATTCACAAAAGTTTCATGCCACAAAAGTTTCTGGTAATACAGTATTCTGTAATCAACTATTTCAACCAAATGCTGGTACATGGCACTGACTGTTCTGCAAACTTTGTATAACTTACAGACAGTGAATTCCCAACAACAACAAAAAGGAGCCACATATGAGGATAAACATAACTGACTGATAGTGAGAGGTTACCACTACATGTATAGTTGTGATACTTGATCTTCAAAAAGGTGTGTTTTCCTACAAAACAGAATAACACACTTGATCTAGGTGTGAGTTTCTTCAATTTGTCTCCCTCTACAAATTAAATTTGTTGACGGAGACAAATTGAAAATACTCACACCTGAACCTTCACCCCTCTGAATAATATCTTTCCTTCATACACTTGAACTATTCTGTCACCACAAGCTACTGTATACGCTATATATTTCGCGTGGGTTTTATTTTTGCGAATTTCGCGAGTCGGGAGCTATTCGCGAAATTAACAACACGCGAAAATATTACCTTCCAAAATGAATCCCTTGCCTTGATGATACGAACATTTCAGTACTAGTATACCATGTCACGGCTTACCGAACAGACCATACTGGTTAAGCTTGTTTAAGCACGTCCACGTCTACTTACGAATACTGTAGAGAGCCAATCCATTATCGCAAGGGGACCACTCGTCAGAAATCTAGCGCGATGGACTTAACCACTTCAAAAATGTTGAATTCTAACTTACTAGTTCGCAGAGTTTGGTAAGTTTTTTTCATGCAGTGTATAACTAGTATCATTCTTATTTGCTAGTAAGTTGAAAATTCACACTTTCTTTGCCACTTCATATTTTCTCTGGTCCCCCAATCGCGAATTTAACCGTTCGCGAAAATGTGCGACAGCGGCAATTCGCGAAAATTTATGTACGCGAAAATTATAGCGTATACAGTAATCTACAACTTTCTCCTTCAAATACTAAAATACATATAATATATATACACCCCCTTCAATATCAGGAAAAAAATAACAACAAAACAACACCTTTCATCTGACTACAGACCCAATTTTGCTGGAAGAAGGGGGAAAGGTCTCATAAATGTCAGCATATTAAAATGAATCTGTGGGCTTCAAGGCATTGGCCCTATCCCATCACAAGAGGGAGCATTTCATTTTTCATGTTACTATTGTACTGACTGTTTGGGGAAGTTGACCTTGTTTACTCCTTCACAATTTTCCAATCACATCATGTTCCCAATGATTTGCATTTGGCAGAAAACTATAAGTCAGATTTCAGCTCAGAATATCTACTAAGGTGTGTTCAGTGAGAGATTAAGAAGGGGGAGGGACAATAGTCTCTGATTCATCATACACTTGTAATTTTTCTACCTGCTGTTGGCTTTTTCCATTCCCTTGCAACATTGCAACTACTATAGTAGGGCAGATATGTAACAAAAATTGGTCGAAATGCTCACATCCGGCGGAAAGTATGATATTTTGCATATAGGGGTACTTTGGGGCGCTGATTTCAAATATTGCCAGATCCAAGAGATTTGACCACGGGGTCGGCCGCCATTTTGAATTCCAATATGGCCGCCATCACAAAACAAATTCAAAGATCCTTATCTTCAGTTCTGAATGACCTGTGGCACCAAAATTTGGTACACATGTGCATTTTGACACATTGAATTTGATGACAGATTGATTCGGAGTGTCTGACAAACATCGAATGGCCGCCGCTTTGAATTCCAATATGGCCGCCTCGACGAAATATTCAAAATCCCTATCTCGATTTTTAAGTGGTGAGTGACCCTGAAATTAGGTGTAAACAAGTATCTTAACATACTGAGTTAAAATATTAACTGATGTGATGTGTCTGACAAACGCAATGCCTGCTATTTTGAATTCCAATGTGGCTACGAAGACAAACATCACGACTAACATTCACGGGCATGTCAAAAAGTGCAGCAAAAAGGAAGCATAATGCACCTTTCACTGACGTCACAATGTAAATACATCAGCGCGCACTCTATCAGTTACAAACGCGCGCTCAATCAGGTAGCCTAATTTACAAACCCGAGATAGAGATTTTCAACACTCCAACATGGCAAATATGTATTAAATTCAAATTGGCTGCCGTGCAGCTTGTCAGACATATCAAATAAGTCTGTTATTAAAGTCATCATATCTTCATGCTTTTATATATCAAATTCCAATGGCTAATGTCATTCAGAACTGAAGATAGGGATCTTTGACGGCGGCCATATTGGAATTCAAAATGGCGGCCGACCCCGTGATCAGATCTCTTGGATCCGGCAATTTTTGAAATCAGCGCCTCAAAATACCCCTATATGCAAAATTTCATACTTTCCGCCGGATGTGAGCATCTTTTTCACATATCTGCCCCACTACTAGTACACTGTCAAAATTTAGGAATTCTTCATGGAAATAGGACACTGCATAACCAAATATCACAAAGAGGAAATTAGCACTTAAAAAGAATACAAAAGACCTCAAAATAAATGTTATGGTATGACTACTACTGATGCGTATCAGGGCAAATACGCCTAAGGACAATTCCCCCTCCCCCCCCCCCCCCCCCCCCCCTCCCCAACCCCACTCTCCACCGGCTAAATATTGGTTAGTGATAAGGTTAGAGTTACAATTAGAGTTAGGGTTAGGTTTAGGGTTAGAGTTTGGGTTAGGGTTAGGAGTAGGTTCAGGATTAGGGTTAGCGTTAGGAGAAGGGTCTGTGGTAGTTGTCTAGGGGGTAATTGCTCTACTGTTGTTGCTGTTGTTGATGTTGTGGTCAACTCTTGCATTAGTCCTCCTTCTGTTATGATGCATCTTCTATGAATACGGTACTGAAAATGTAAATATGCTAGTCTGAAAAGATGACTCATCCGATGCTTACCCTGAGCATGGCTTCAGTGATAACTCTTCCTCACTGCTTGCCTTGAATTCCTGAACCTGGGTGCTGAAAAATTCAATAGCAGCAATCAATAATACATTATGGATCAAAAATATCAATAACTGAGAAAAAAAAAAGTGACTTCAGAAATCATGTGCTAACACAAACAAGATTGGGAGAAAAAAATATGTGAGATGAGAATGAAACTCACCCTTATCTACAAAAGAAAAAAAAATATCTCAGCAGTAAGGTATGAACAGATATGTTGCTCACAAACAATTTTTATTTTCAAATTGTAAAGATTATTTGCCAATTACATTATATTCCATTATTTCATATCTATTCATCTCTTCATGATTTACTGTAAAACGCGGAATTTTCGCATGCACTTTAATTTCGCAAATTTCGCGAGCGCCAAGATTCGCGAAATTAAAATGCACGCGAAAGCCCTTGTTTACACTATATGCATTGAACGCCAGTGGCACTTTGCGAAAATTTCACGCCACGAAAAAGGCTGTCGGCTCCAATTCGCGAAAAATTCATGCCGCGAATATATCATGTTTTACAGTAATCAAAGTCTTCATCATTGAGATAAGCAATCAATGAACTGCCTTGGGTAACAAAATGACTTACTACTTATTGAGCACTTGTCAATTTTCCAATATCATACTTTACTAAAATAGCTGGTAAAACAAACATTTCCCTTCCCATAGACTCATTCAAAGATAGTAAAGAAAATGCACAATCATCCCATTAGTGGCACATAGACCCCGTTTACTGTGCGAGGCTCGGCCGCAGCTCGGTTGCGGCTCGGCCCAGCCCCACTTCAGTGTAAACGCGCAAAAGGCCAAATGCGGGACCAAAATTGGCCTCGCATTTGGCCTTCCTCCGGAGGTGGTCTCGGCCGCGGCTCGGCCTTTTCTCAGTGTAAACGCAAACTGGGCCAAATGCGCGGCCAATTTTAGTCTGGCTTCCAAACCCTCTGCCCGTACTATTTCGCTATTCAGGATATTAACCCCCTCAAGGTCGAAAACTAGTATAGTTTAAGATGGTTTTGTCCTGCAAAGGATTTTTCCTTCGGCAAAGGCCTTGGCCTGAACGGCGAATTCATCGCCACGGAATCCACTTGGCAAAGGGTCTGAAAACCAGACTATACCAAATTGCGTTTGTTTACAAGCAGAGCGCCACTACAACAAAATATTGAATGGTTTGAATTGAAAGTGCGGCCGAGCCCGGCAGTGTAAATGGACAAAATTGCGGGGCTCGGCCCCACAATTGAGGCTGGGCTGTAAACGGAGTCTTAGAATAAGTAGCCTCACTGCCCATTTTAGATAACACCACATATTTGGGTTATCTTATTACTGGCTGTAGTTCATGGGTGGCTGATATCTCACTGATGAATACTTAAATTAAATCATGAGTAATATACTGAATCACTGCACAGCCATTTAAATACTGATTATAGTATTGCCTGCCATTTGTAGTGGACTGAAGAATTATACTGTACTTGTTAGGATGACCTGGTCCTAGCACAGGCAATACATTCAAGTGAAGAGCTCTACTGCAAAACGAGCTAACTCCATTCTCACCAAATTGAGATACGAGTGTATTTGCAATTAAAGCTGCTAATAAAACACAGAAAATACTAATAAAATATGGGATATTTCTAATCATAACTTCAAGAATACTCCTTGTTATGTTATAGGTGAGGTACCACTGGACAGATTTCATTTTGCTCCATCTGACGACAGACTTACTTTAAAATGTTTGAAAATAGTGATTGGCCCATTTTGCAATGAAACTCCTCAAGTGTCCCCCTCAAAACAAGTCAGTATCATTACATAAATATGCTATACTCACATCACATCATCAATGAACTCTTTGTGCTCTTCTGGCACCTCCACTGGCCTCTTGACGACGGTCGGCGAGCTGAAATTTGGGCTGGTGTCTGAAAGGAGACTAACGTTGCCCTCAAACTGAGAATGCCTCTGCACAATCAAATCCTTGACCCTGTCCCTGTCAACGGCCGACAGGTAGCCAATACCTAGAAGAAGCATGAGAGGCATGGATTTCTTGATCGTTTTCAAAGATTAATAAATAAAAGTGGCAGAGATTATATGTGACCCTGCATCACAAAACAAATAAAAAGTCATCAGACTTGGATTTCTAGATAAGGGCAGATTCTGAAAGAGCAGACTCCAAGCTTTAAAATGATGTATACATAAATTCAAATGGACTCTCCTAACCTATCGAAATATTGGAAAGACAGCACACACTCTGGAAAAGTGTGAGCTGAGAAGAGGCTCTGAAGTGCAGGGTCTATTCAAGCACTTCATCTTTAAACCAAGCTGTGCTACCTGTGCGATGAATGGGACAAAAAAACAGGATGTAAACCACATAGCAACAACAATGAAGGGATTATCGGATTAAGTTGAAATTGAGCATGATTTATTAACACATTCAGGCCATCATTAATGTCAACTTTCAAAGCAGTAGCCCTACAGAGTGTCTCAAATAAAACTATACACTTTTGAAATGGCTGCCGAATAAGAAATATATGATTATGGGGGGAAAGGTTTATATGTGTGGATAGCTTATGCACTCAACTTTCATATGACACCAAAAAGTCTACAAATAATTCATGCTTGAATGAGCACTGCCCACTTTTGTAAAGGGTATGAAAATTAGGCTGCGCAGGATTAAGCCTTCTAAATTTGCGACAGGTGAGTCCGTTGGAGCTTACAAAAGTGAAGTTGATATGATAGATATATGATCAATTGCGATCAGTTTGGGTTTGCTGAGTGAATTTTAGGGTTTATTGGACCAAACTTTTATGCATGAGTAAACCGCAGTTGCATTTATTTTATTGTAGCATTGCAAATTTCCCTGGTAGACTCAGTGGTGTGTTCATGTGAGTCAGGATGAGGTGATGGTACATGTTCCAATTTCCATGTTACACACTCTTATTTTTTTACATCTGTGACTTGAATGAAAACCTTCGCCCCACATTGCAGTTATTTATTTTCAGATGAGTAGAATAGCTCATTGATTTACTTAATAACCAGATGGGGATTATGTAAATTCATTATTCAAATACACATGTACATTTTGTTGAAAACGGAATGTATTATGTCACAGCTACATGGCTACTTATTATTCAGGTTACCCATTGACCTGAAGAATAAATAGCTGACACGATCTTAGACATTTTTTTTGACAACCCATAATTGAATATTCAATGTTACATAATCCCTACATGGGTATTAAGTAAATCAATGAGATGTTCAATGTGGGGTGGAGGTTTTGTACCATCACCTCATCCTGACTCACATGAACACACCACTGAGTCTACCAGAGAAATTTGCAATGCTACAATAAAATAAATGCAATTGCGGTTTACTCATGAATAAAAGTTTGGTTTATTAAATTAACCATAAAATTCACTCAGCAAACCCAACCTGATCGCATTTGATCATAAATCTATCATATCAACTTCAGTTTTGTAAGCTCCAACGGACTCACCTGTCGCAAATTTAAAAGGCTAATTCCTGCGCAGCCTAATTTTCATACCCTTTACAAAGTAAGCAGTGCTCATTCAAACATGAATTATTTGTAGACTTTTGGTGACCTATGAAAGTCGAGTCCATAAGCTATCCATACGTATAAACCTTCCCCCCCCCCCCCCCCAGAATCATGTGTTTCTTATTCGGCAGCCATTTCAAAAGTGTATACAGTTAAACTCGCCTAAGTCGACGTCGCATATGTCGAATAATCGCGCAAGTCGAAGATTTTAAAAAGTCCCAATTTTTCTCCATTGACTTACGTGTATTAATTCACTCACAAGTCGAATTTTTTAAGTCGAATACTCGCCTAAGTCGATGAAATTCCAAGTACACTTTCACGGAAAAACCATTGAATTCACTGTGCCTAAGTCGAATAAGATTTTTTTATTGTGTAATAAATCACTGTCAAAATTATGAGACGCCAGTTTTTGTTTACATACAGTATACTGTATACCAAAAGAAACTTTGCGTTAAAAACATTAACGTTTCATATACACAAGCGGTTTCACCTGAATCGTTATTAACGCAAACTAACGATCTGGAAAATTAACGTTTGTAGTAACGATGAGTAACGATCCCAAGCGCAAATTAACAATGTTTCGTTGACATTAACGATGATAGGTAACGCAAGAACTCACGCGAGATTTTGGTTTCCGTTACCCAGACCTGGTGAAAGGACGACGTATCGCCTCTGCCGAGTGTAGCGATCTATGCCTTATATACTTAGCGGAGTCTTTTCGTGAATTGTATCACGATTTTGCGAATGGTTAATATGCGACCGGGGTCACCAAAAACGCACGCCGTGCCAACTACAACAACAACAACAAAAATAACCCGGATGTTTGCCTTCAGTTTTGGAAATGAACAGCGGTAACAATCGGCTCCATAAGATGCTAGAATAAATGTCAGATGTTTGCTTTTAATTTTGGAAATGAATAAAGGTAATATTCAAAGTGGATAAAGCGTCTTGCTGAAGGGCAAATATCGGGCACACCGCTCCAGCTCTCAGCTCCAAAGTAGACAACATACATGTACATTATACACGTGTATGCGTGGTGTAACTGTAAGTCGATTTTATTTCAACTTACGCACAAGTCGAAACTTGCCTAAGTCGATGTGTTTTGCTCAGTCCCGAGAAGATCGACTTATGTGAGTTTAACTGTAGTTCTATTTGAGACCCCCTGTATGCTGTCAAAAGTTATAAGAGTTGAAAGTGAAGAGTGTGTAAAAGATTTTTAAGAAATGAAAAGGGGCCTCTTATCACACTACTCTACAATAAAACTGTACAAAGAAAGGGTAGCAGAAAAACTGCTGAAAACACACTTTCCTATTCGTTTTATGACCTAAAACTCAAGAACAATGTAGAAGAAGAATAGCTTTGTCAGGAAATATGAAAAACTCACGATTGACTCTGTTGACCCATTTCACCTTGAGTCCTCTCGTAAAATCAAGTGCTACAACTTTTTGTTGGTTTTGTGATGTACAGTCACATACACTATGTGATACAAAAATAATGCCTCCGGCACCACTTCGTGGCGGAGGCATAAAAACACTAGGAAAAACTATGCTTGAATTCCGCAGAAAGAGAATCACTCCCGTCACATTTAACTCCGACACTCTGAGCACAAGTAGTTTTACAGCTAACGAGACAGCCTCAAAGCACAGTAAAAATGTCCTGTCAAAATTACTTGTCATTCAATCGCATTAATTGGTCAAAATGCAAGAGCTATTTGTCCTAATTCAAGTGTGTAAAATGCACGCTCAGTAAAAAAGAATTGAATGAATCCTTCTTGCAGTGTCATACCAACCTTTGTAAAATACCTTGTTGAAGTCAAATCCATGTGACACCAGGAAATCTATACTCGAACTCTAAAGAAAAAGAAACATGAACACATGTAAACATATTAATTTCAGGTACTGGTAATGAGAAAGCCTAATAGAAGTATTACACAGCTTTAGCCTGTCACAAATATCTTCTGTTATATTCTTGCACCTGGTAAATGCTGTAGTTCAAATATGAATTGAAAGGAAACCAACATCAAAAAGCAGCAATATTAGTAGAAAACGTTGGTGAAAGTATGAGGAAAATCGGACAATCTAGATTTAAAGTTTTTAAAGTTTCAGTACCATCATCACAGAATAAGGAGACTATCACACGTCATGACATCATTCTGGACAAAATTATAGAGCAAATATGAAGGAAATTCAACATATTTTAACTTCTTCTGGCATAATTTCCAAGTACTAGATTTACCCGTTTCAGAAAGAAGGGGTAATGATATTATCCTTCACATATTATGTCAGTAACAAGCCAATGGAATGTGTACTTTTTATGACAAACAACAACCAAATAAAAAAGAAATTCAGCTAACACTCCTCTTTGCCCTCACAATTACAAACCAATTCCTATTCCAAGATACAGGACTATCACAGTTAAGGGCTAACATCATGCAAGGTGTCACAGACTCATTAAGCAAACCATTTTAAGAGCATCAAATGCACGACTATCTGAATCAGAAGAAGTTATCACCATCCATGAAATGCAAATAATTGCAAACACTCTCTCCCTCTCTTCCTCTCAGATAGGACACACAATGGAGGTGCTAAGTGTTAGAGAGTCACAACCCATGAATGTAAACAATCCCACTTCACTACTCACAAAAAACAGGGCGCAAACCCGGTGAAGTAGTCTGAGCAAAAACACAGGAAATGGGTGGGAGATGTCGACCCCTCCCGGACCGTGACTGACAAGAGTGGCTAACAGTATCACCCAGACACATTGTGCGATATGAGAATGAAGGACAGCGTAGCTCAATTTTAGTGTACCTGGCACAAAAACCTCTGATCAGGTGCTTGTCGAGTTGCTGGTCTTGGAAACACATAGAAGTTGAATGGATGAGCTGCATATCTGGTTGGGTAAGGGGAAAAAGATAAAACATTATAGTGAGTGATAACCACAGCTTACAAAGCAATTCTGAATAAGGATTTTAATCATAAATGCATTTTGTATAAGTTTTTCTCTTACAGTCACTTTCTTTCACTCATTGCTAATTCTGTTTTGGAATGGGTCTCTGTTTATCTTTTCTAACAGATAGGCAATGAAAGTTTGAGATAAACCTAAGAAGAATCTCAATTTACAGCAAATATACATACATCCTCCATCATACCATATGATGAATAGTACCATCTCTACAATAATGGTAATATACACTAATCAGAACAAAGCTTGAAACCAGATAAATTCACATGACATAAGTTCATCAAGAACTACATTTTTCCCACCACGTCCATCTGCATATACAGTGCACTCCCGTTATAACGAAATGCTCGGGACCGGCAGTTTTCTTTCGTTATAACGAAATTCGTTATAACCGAACAAATACAATATATAACGAAAACAAGGACACAACGTATATACAAGTATATCATATTCTCTTCGCTGAATACTCATCATACACTGGAAAGCTATGTGAAATGTGATGGGATAACTGTATTACAATAATAAACGCAAGTTCCCCTCAGAAACTGTGCGCGACACAAGGAGCGAACACACAGTGGTGTGAAGCGCTCACCCATGCAGAAACGCTATGAATGCTTGTTCCGCTACGTATGTTCGAAAGCAATTCGCATTTCGTTAGAACGGAGCACATTTCTTTTGTTTTTCTTTGTCTGTGGCGCTCGGAAAAGACTTCGTTATAACGGAAATTTCGCTATAACCGTGTTCGTTATAAGCGAATTTTGTACCATAGATAATTTTAGATAATTTTTTAGTGATAATTTTGGGACCACAAGATTTACTTCGTTATAACGAAATTTCGTTATAACCGTGTTCGTTGTAACGGGAGTGCACTGTAGTCACATTAATCCAATCGTAATACACATTGACTATCTAACATCTTGGTTAGGAAATCATGGTATCCCACTTTTGAAACTTGTTGTTACCTAATCGCTGTTTTCTCATCATTCTCATAATATTCTTACATATTGTAGGATATAGAATCTAATGTTATTATGCTTCTTTGGTAAACTCAAGGGAGAAAGGAAATGAGCGGTGACACGGCAGTTGCTCCTGCAACCAATTACTCCGATTTTATTTTCTCTAGGACAAAGGGTTAGGGTTAGAGTTGTGATAGAGTTTTAGGTTTAGTTTGATGTAAGGAGTAGGATTAGGGTGATGTTTGTGAGTAGCATTTACATATATGTTTGGCTTAGCGTGCAGATATTTCACAGGAGCTATTGTCGAAGGAGCAAATGTCATGGGTCCACAACTTCAAGACTAATATCAAGATCACTTACCCTCTCTTCTGTCTGTCAAACTTGAAGATACATATCCCAAGCTGGATCAGCAAAAAGTCCATGCAACTCTGCAAAGCAAATCAATGTGACAATTTAGCCAATCTAGCCTCTTTTTTTTTTTTCTAATGAGGAATACGACGTATTTCATGAATTCTTACAGACACCATGATTATGTACAGGTGCTAATTCAATGAGCAAAATAATATCATTACTTGTACAATTGTTACTTTGTATAACTTCAGGAGAAAAAAAAAATAAGATAGTGTCTACATAATAAGTATGTACCATTGATGCATGAGGGAAGTGCCAATGTCATACAGTAGTCTCGGTATTTGAAAAATGAAATGCAGATTTTCAGAATTTACAAAGATAGTAAACATTTTTTCAGATTGGTTTAAGAATGAAAGCCCTTACGTTTTACTTCAATCATGTTTTCACAAAATCGGCTGTGGATCACTTACATTCTTCAGGTACTGGTATCGTTCTTCCGGCGTGTCAAAGAGGTTGGCAACAGAGCCACAATGAAGTCCTGTGAATTCACCGTCGATTGCAACAAACGACGAGTGATCAAGAGCTGCTGCCATCAACTTCAATGCTTCATTCAAATCTATGATTAAAAGAGGGCAATACACACACAATTTTTAATTTCTGCATTACCTAGCCTGAACTGGGAAAAAAAAAGAGAAAAAAAAAACATAGAATGAATATAATCGTAAGTGTTATCATAAAATTGTATGCCGTGCTATCTTTGACCCTATTAAACACTCACTTTGAGCATTGCAAAAAAACATATAGGGTAAGACTTACAAAGCACAAATATCTCAAATATATTTAAAATAACAAAATTACGCAAACGGTCCTTTCCATTTTTCATGTGATCATCAATATACTAGTCTGGCATATAAAATTCTGGCAAATTGAATATCTTGGCATAATATAGTCTGGCATATCATATCTATAAAAAAAAATTTAAAAAAAACAATTTTACTCTTTTTTTTTTTATAGTGCATAGCATGCATACACTGATACTAGGACAGCACAGCCTGTCGCATGTTGCGTGGTGACATTCATTCTCAGATTACCTCTAGCTCTACCCAGGCTAGTATACACTACTAGACATAGAAATACTGTGTAATTTACAAGGAGAGACAAGCACAGGTAGAGAGGTGTCAAATCAACAGCTCATTTAATTTGACAGTCACCGGAATTTATAAATTAAATAAAGACTGATACTATAGAGATTTGTTGTTGGTTAGACTAGAGACTCGAGTTAGATTTGTCTTATAAAGTTTTGTTATCCACTGGCACAAGATCAAGACTTCCTACAATTTCTTTCTTTTTTAAGTGTATGTTATGTGGTGTGATAGAGGAGAGCAGATTAATTCTATTCAAAATAGTTTTACACATGTTGATTGGGCCGTTGATTGTTCACAACAAAAAGGGTGCTAACATTTCTAAACTGTGGGTCTGTGCCAAGTGAGTTTTAATTATAGTTTGACGACTATGACAAAGATTCAGGCATGGACACATTAACTCAGTCCCATACGTAATATATTATGTAAGCGATACTATGCCTTGACGACGTTTCCGTTATTAGACTCAGTCTGCGATTAATTTCAGCATTTACTTTCCACATTGAAAAGAAAGAAACAATCTTGAACACAATGTGTTTCGAAAAAGGTAAAAAATATCGTTGATTATTATTATAATGTACTGCTTATCCACCTAACGGTTAGATAGAACAGATGCTTGTGTTGTGCTCATGCCGCCGTGTCCAGCATTGAAGCAAGCATCTAGCAGTCACATCGACAACAGAACGGCGAGCCTTCGGCCGCCTACGCCGCCCGCGAGAAGATATCGCTGCTCGTGGTTGCCCTCGGCCTATGCCTCGACTAGCGCAGCTGCAGCTTACCCTCCATTTTTTCCAACACAAACAGAACTAAAATTGCTTAATTGAGGCAGACGACGAGCTGAGAAATTAGCTGTCGTCTAAAATTCTGGTACAATAGACAGACTTCATAATTAGATTCTACTTACTTTCCCTGGTTACTTCCATGATTGATGGGAGCTCTAAGCTTGTTTTCAACTTCGGCGCTTTCAGGAATCGTATTCGTGTTTGTGTTACAGACACAGTGCAATGCAGTGTCATACAAATGCAGTACCAAAGTCCACACTTGCCATCCGCGCGCCACAGCAAGGAAGAAAACGTGCATGACGAGTGTGTGATGTGGATTTCTCAACTTCGCGCTGCGCAGGCACTCTGATTGCGTAATAGGCCTATAACTGCGAGGGATTGGTAAACGCAAATGTATGTGCCAACTTGTGAAGTTGCAATCGCATATTATCCCAGCTGGGCCTGTCTTATAAAGACTTGTGATAGAAATCAATCACAAGTTTCTTGTGAGCTACAATGCAAGTTGCGATTGATTTGGGGACTTGTGATTGATTTGAAGGCTTTATAAGACGGGGTTACTTCTCAGTTCTGTATTAATTGTCCATTTTTCACGCCCATCACCCCCACCCCCCCCCCCAAAGGCCAGATTATAGCTTAACTTAAGCCATATGCCAGAGTGAAATACTATATGAGCTCTACTTGAGCCGTCAAAACAGAAAGTAAAAAAAAAAAAAATCCGCTTCTACCTTTTATCAACAATAATTTCTAGCACTCACAGAGCTAACGTAAAACGTCAGTCTTCAACACACTCCCGATGTTACTTTCATAAATATGATACACCTAGTTAATTCATAATGATAATACATGACGATTGTAATAGCAGATTATAGCGCATATAGTATTATAACAATTCAGTGTCCCCTGTGCGCTTTACAATAACTCAAATCCGTTTTATACGCAAAAAAAAACATAATATACATGTATTGATAAATCATATTGACAAATTATATTCATATACCAATATATAATACAGTAGTCTCCGCATAATCGGGTAGGCTCAGGCAGAGCGTTTCTTACCAGATTAAGCGGAGTACCCGTTTAACAGAAGAACACGTCTCATTTACAATTGACACACACAATATGTATGTACAATTGTACATGCATTGTACTCTGCACCAAACACCTACACTGTATGCTTAACACGCGTGCTTGCACGGCACATTATACATACGTGTACCTTACACTTGCTCAGTCACGAGCAATAATTTACACTCTTTTTAAGGACAAATATGTCTTCAGAAAACTTTGTCGTTTGACTATAGACTCCTCGCCAACACGCAGGCGTTTTCCGAAATGAACACGTCTCTTTGCATGCACTAGTCATGCAGAACGTTGGGTTACTTTTCGGGAAGTGATTAGGGAAAAACCGCAAATTATGGAGCTGGTGCATGGCCTGATTTTCGTTGCAAACATCTCGTATTGTGACTGTTGTTGCGGAGCGAGGGAGGAGTGCAAGTGTGTTCAACTTCTGTCTGTCTATGCAATTGTGAGTGCCAGCCTCATGTGTAATGTTCGTTCTCATGTGGCAAGTCGGTACGTGTACATGTGTTTCCATGTTTAATCACTTCCCAAATGATCGGTCCACTTTGCAAATTAAGCAGAGAATGTGATTATCCTTGGAAAATTTGACTTTTATGAGTTCTTAAAGTGTTACAACTGCGATAGAATGTGGTTAGAAATTAGATAAGAAGAAAATTATTTACCCGTTTATGCGGAGAGGCAACCCGATTATCAGGTAATTTTAATGTGAATTGGAACTGATTTTGACATTACTACCCAATTAAGTGGAGTACCCGTTTAAACGATACTCGATTACGCGGAGAGTACTGTAACATATTCCATTCATCGAGAGATTCCTCAGTAGGACCCTAAAAAAGACGGTCTCGAATAGTTGTTACCCACAAGGTAGGTAGGTATAGGTAGGTATATATTTCGGTTAAAAACATATACAAAAAAATACAGTTTAAAACGGCTGGAATGCCCATATTCAACGGTGCCGCCATATATGGCACCACTGGTCTTCCATGGGGTCTAATATGCAAAGAGGCAGAATGATACATAGAGATAAAATTGGAAAGAGATTGAGAAAAAAAAATACAGACCTTGAGGTTACAACATACATGACATATACGAATCGAACATTACATAACAGAACAGAACAAACTAAACCCGGCTATCCTGTCACAGCAAACCCATAGCAACTGGGATTCATGAATTTGTATATCCTTAGAAAAACATTTGAATAGATAGACTGAGCAATGAAAAAAAAAAACACGTGCAAGTTTAATAGTTCCTTGAGTTGGTTTTACTCTTCCATAATATACACAAATGAATCTTATACCGTGAAGTGCGCAATCAGTATGCCCTACATCATCTTTTCATTCATTTTTTTTTTGGGGGGGGGGGGGTAGGTTTTGTTTTATTTAGTAAGCAAGCTGGTGTACTCTGATTTCAAGAGCAGATATTTATGGTAAAATCAGTTGAGCCATGAATTTGATGAAAAATCTCCTTGTGATGGGTTTATCGCACGAGTCATCACAAACCAATAGCAACCGCCGGAATCTGTGTAAAGTATATACCCGCGAACAATGTGTCAATTTCATACTCTCCCACAACAGTGAATTGATGGCGAGACAGAATTTAGGCTTTAATGACCTTTATACTATAAATATTGGTTTTATGATAGATTATAGTTGGTGTAATATTAGTATGCACAAACGGTAAACAAAACAACAACAAAATCGGACATTTATTGCCAACGTGATGTATAATAATCGCTATATTCACGGCGTTTGTATTGAGGAAGGCAATGAGCAGACAATGGTTCAACAGAAAACGAGCATTGGGCGCCTGTCCTGAACGGATACAGTTCGGTTTAATCCGCAAATGAAATAGGGTTCGTCAGTTCAAAAAAGAAATAAAGTTCCGCGTTAATCTGAGAATGAAATAGTGTTCGTCATTCCGAAAAATCTATAATACTAGTAATCTTGTATTTCAAACATGTTAGGATATCACAAAATGAAAACGGTATATTGCCTCTGGGGAGGATGACAGGCCCTATATACATGTGTTTATTTTCAGTAAAGCACTATTTATGAAGAAGGGGAGTGGATCGTAAATCTCGATTTTTGATTTCATCCGCAATTGCCGACTTATACAATTTAGATTGGATCTAGAATATAAAATGTGCGTGGCTTATATTGCCTATACCTTCAGATTGGAAGGAGTTTTATGTCTGTCTGTCTGTCTTTCTTTCTTTCTTTCTTTCTTTCTTTCTTCCTTTCTTTCTTTCTTTCTTTCTTTCTTTCTTTCTTTCTTTCTTTCTTTCTATCTTTCTTTCTTTCTTTCGACCGGGATGGGTTGATATTCTTAACGATGATGAAAGTAACGCCAACAAAATAATAGTGTAAAAATGATAATAAATACATGAATCCCACACTTTCTCATATAAAGTTATTCTTAGAGGTAATGAATACCTTTGAGAATAAGATATAGAACATTTTCAAAGCTCGATATTGCAGCATTCCTTCTGGACATACGGTAATATCTTGTAGGAGTAAGCATGCAGATAAATAAATGCATATGTTAGACTCTCAACTTCAGATAACTATATAGGACCTGACATCATGCACGTCAACGTTTGCTTCGATAAAATACAGATTGTTTAAAGTAAAGCGGACTGGCACGTGATGAACTGAGTTTTTACAAATTTCGATTCAAAACACTACTATACTACTCGTACTACTACTACTACTACTACTACTACTACTACTACTACTACTACTACTACTACTACTTCTACTACTACTTCTACTGGGCCTATACTGTACTATACTTTGCTATGCTTAATACTTGAGTAGAAGTAGTAGTAGTAGTAGTAGTAGTAGTAGTAGTAGTAGTATAAAGTAGCATAGTAGTAGTAGTAGCAGTAGTGTAGTAGTAGTAATAATAATAGTAATAACAATAATAATTATACATAATAAATATGATAATATATGTATGTATGTAAATTAAGTAAAGTTTTATAATAACGAAAATGAGATGAGGAAGACTGGTTACTTTTAATAATTATTGTTCTAAGAAGTCACGTGTTGACTGTCTCGCTTAACATGCTTAAAGGACAAGACTAGTTCACCTTCATAGACATATTGGTCGAGTGAATGCAGCAATATTAGTAGAACACAGCAGTGAGAGTTTGAGCAAAATCGGACAATCCGTTCAAAAGTTATGAATTTTTGAAGTGTCTGCTCAGTCACGGCTGGATGAAAAGACTACTATAGCTTGTGATGTCACATGAGTACAACGATATAAACAAAGAATAAAGAAAATTCAACATATTTCTATTTTTCTCGCATAACAAAAGAACACTTGACTTCCCTCTTTCAGAAGGCAGGGGGAATAATATTACCCATGCTTAACATACGTCAGTAACAAGTCGAAGAAAATGTGCACTTTATTCAAAAAGTAAAGTTTTGTGAAATTCTCTTTTAATTTTCCTTATAGTTGTACGCATGTGACATCATACACTGTAGTAGTCTTCTCTTCCAGCAGTGACTGCGCAGATACTTAAAATATTCATAACTTTTGAACAGATTGTCCAATTTTCCTCAAACTTTCACTAATAAGTTCTACTGATATTGCTGCATTCTCTCAATCCTTATGTGTATGAAGGTGGACTTGTCCTTTAAATTAACCTATACACTTCTTGAATTCATTCTTTTGAAGTTAAATGAAAAGGGGAAGCTTATCCTTCGCATCAAAGGTTGTGTTGCAACCTGGCCATCATTTTTTTTAAGAGGGAAATAATAGATAATGCCATTATCGGTCAAAACATTGGTTTTATATTTCAAAAAAAAAAAGAGAGAAATAGAAAGTTATGAGTTTATTGTGGTTATACCTCAGAAGATTTTCACGTCTGAAGAGAAGATGCAAACAAGATCAACATTCGGTATATATGTGGATTGAAGACAATAGTCATGTGAGATTGTGATCTCCACAACTTTCTGCATTATTGAAAATCCATTGCCAGAGTGAGACCTCGGTGCCTCTACGTTTGAATGATTGTATTACATTAATCAAGGTCAACTTTAACATACCATACGGTTTGTAGAAATTGAACTTTAAGCCAACGTTGGATTTTTTTTTTATTTCTAAACAAAATAGAATGAAAAGAAATCACGTTATCATTGTATGCGTTTTATTGTGATTTATTGTATGATTTCAGACTGCCCCCGTCATTTGTATGAAAAGAAAACTAGAATGGAGATTGTTACAATCATGATAAAACGTGTCCACTGCAGTTAATGAGTAATTTCATGGATCAATACAATTAGTATTATACATTAGTCTTCTGCTGGAATTTTACACTAGGCTTTATCAATCCCCCAAACAACACCTGATTACAGCTCTGTATTCACGTTTTATTTTCGTTAATTGGTTAAGCATTTCACTAGCATACCACAGTGTTGTGTTATTACTGAGGGCATTGTTGTTCCTTTTACACTAATAGTAGATTGAATCACTTGATAATCACACAAGTGAAATGGAATCATTCATATTATGACAACGATGTTTGAAATATTTATTGATCATAATTTCCCCTAACTCACTTTCTTCACTCACTCACTTTCTCTCCCTATTTTCATCTGTTATTTCAATATATAATCTCTGAATCTAATGAATCGGAATCCGGACATCGCCGATGACAGCACTAGCGTCCAGAGTTGGTTGCGGCTGCTGCGCGGCGTATTGTTTTACTTGAGTTGAAAATGCTTTTCAGTTTGGTTTTTGAAGGCCGATGAAGAATTTGCCTTTTTAATTTCTGGGGTTAAATAATTCCAGTCCTTAATAGTGTTTGGGAGGAAGCTGTTTAGGTATGCTTTTGTTCTGCATTGCAGCGGAATGAAGCGTTCAGTATCCTCTCTCAGGGGTCTGGATGTATGTTTCATACGGGGGAATGGTAACAGCAGCTTCCTGGTGCAGAGCTTTGTAGAAGAGGGATAGTCTTGCAACGTTTCTTCTTTTCTGTAGGGAAGGCCAATCTAGAGAGTCCATGTATTCTGAAACCCTTGTGACTCGGCGGTAGTCATTGAACTTGAAGACAAAGCGAGCTGCTCGTATCTGAACCATTTCTATAGTTTGTTTATAAGAGTGGATTGATGGGGATCCCAGACAGATGCCACATATTCTAATTTAGGGCGAACTATAAGAGCTTTGTAGGCAGCTGCCTTAACCTTGGTGTCACACCTTGACAGCCTTCCTGCGTATAAATCCTAATGTCTTGCTGGCATTATTTACAGTGTGATTAATGTGGTTGACCCATGACATATCATTAGACAGCTGTATTCCCAGGTAAGTACACTTGTTTACAACTTTCAGGTCGACACCTAGCATGTTGTAAGTTCCTAATATTGGGTTGTTGTTTCTGGTTACATGCATTGTTTGGCACTTAGAAGGGTTGAAGCTCATCTGCCACGAGAGGGCCCAGTCCTTCACAGCATCTATAGGTCTTTCTGGAGTTGGGTTTGGTCATCTTGGTCATGGATAGGACGAAACAGGAGGCAGTCGTCTGCAAAGAGCTTGATGCTTGTCCCCGGGCTTAAGCAATCACCAATATCATTAATATACAAGAGGAACATCAGGGGTCCTAGGACTGTCCATTGGGGCACACCGGACGTCACATGGATTGGTTGTGACATCTCGCCATCCTCGAACACATTGAGAGCGTTTTGTGAGCCAGGTGTCAATCCACTTCAAGGGGTCACCATCAATTCCATAGTGCTTGATTTTACGTAGAAGCTTTGGATGAGACACAGTGTCGAAGGCTTTGCTGAAGTCGAGTATCTGCATATCAATCTGCCCTCCACTGTATTCGTCAAGATAATGCATAATTTCTTCGATAATATTTATAAGCTGAGTTTCTCAGGAGTGGGCCTTGAGAAAACCATGTTGATAATGCTTGAGTATTTGTTGATCCTCAAGATGATCCATGATATGGTGAAAAACTATGTGTTCGAGTAGCTTGCAGAGGATGGATGTGAGTGATATTGGTCGATAATTGATGGGTAGAGATCGATCTCCTTTCTTATAAATGGGGCATACATTAGCTGTTAGCCAATCATCAGAGAGATTACCATCCATGAGTGACTGATTGAAGATCCTAGTAAGGAGTGGTGAGAGCGTTTTATACCCTCAGTATGTAGGCAGGAATCTCGTCTGGGCCTCTTGCCTTGTGAGCATCAAGGCCTTTGAGAAGCTTGAGGACCCCTTCCTCATGAATTGACTGATGTTGCCCATAGATGGATAGGGAGTTGAGTGGAATGATGGTTCAATAGTGGGATCGTCTACTGTAAAAATGGATTTGTAGTGGGTGTTCAGTACTTCAGCCTTTTGGAAGCTACTGACAGTGATTTTGTTAGGTGTCTGTAGCGGTGGGATTCCACTATAATCTTTCTTCTTATGAGCGACAAAAGACCAGAAACGTTTTGGTGCTGCACGGAGATTGTCGGTATTCAGGATACCCTGGACATACTTATTTTGGGCAATGCTATTGCGTAGTGTGCGAAAGTACTCCCAGTCTTTTGCGTTGCCTGTTCTCTTGGCTCGATTGTATAATCTCTTTCGTTTTATCCTGACATTGATCCATGGAATATCCTTGTTTCGAAGTTCCTTACATTTCAGTAATGATGTTATGCAATTACCTATCATGTGAATCTGTGTCAATCCTGGTTTACACCTCCCTGAATAGATTATAATGCATTTCCAATCAATCAAAAATCATACCAAGTTAATACAGAAAAAGCTGAAGGTTTATAAAGTCGCATACACAGGATTTCTGACGATGGCAACCTGTCAAAAGAAAACTGCTTCTCCATCAGAAATAGCGCCCTCTAACCAGCACTAAGGTCCAGTTTTCTCACAGCCAAGACTCCTTTGCGTAGAAAACTGAAAGTACGGTACTACGGTACCCCGGTATAAACGTACTTAGTATACGTACGATTATTCGATCGTGTACGTACAATGCTAGTGTAGGCCCTACGTGAACATACTACAATTTTTAAGTTTGAGTATCCTGTGACGCAATCGGAAGAAAATTCTGCTGTCTTCAACTGCATCATAACTCCTGTCAGAATTGGTTCGATGTGATTCTCGGATTTCTTCACTGAGATGTAATCTATCGTATTCGAAAGATGAAGGTGAGTAAATCATACACGATCCCAGCAGTTATCTTCCTAACTGACTGCTGTTTAAAATGTGTCTTGCACAGACTCGTCTGCTGCACGGGTACGGCCGCCGTGGTGGATAACACTCCACTCGCTCTGAGGATTACCGCCACTGCACTGCACTGTGTCCGTTCTCTGACGAGCCTCTCGCAGCTGCAGGTTGGGTTTCGTTTGGTTTAGGTTTCTAACGTTAGTACAATATAATTCATCACTGTACCTTGACCTCGCGGCTTTAATCTTCATGTATGCCTACGTTACCGTAGTTGTGTATTTTACTTGCGTTGATGTATGGTTATAGTAGGTAGTTATAAATATAGAGCCCTTAACCCCGTCGCGGGGCGCTGTAACACAGTAACAGCCCTTTACGGTACGTATTTGTCCGTATGGGGTCGCTGCTGCGGTTATAGAGCCCTATGTTTGGTTGGGGCTGGCTGCGGGTCAGCATTACATACCCACTCCCAGCCAGTCCCAGGTGTTTTCATTGGACAATGCAGTACAGTACCATCATACATCAGTAGCCAGTAGTAGGCCTACACCTGTAACTGTTAGTAGGTTAGAGAAAAATGAAAGAAAAAAAATGCAGACTACAGTACAATGTAGCATCTACTAATGTTAGTTTAGAGTAAAGCCCCAATTTTCGGCCGGCCTCCAAAATCCAGACACTTGTCACTAATATCATCACAAGCCAGCAAATTCTATACTGTCACTTGTCAGTGTCACTACATACAACACATCTCAGTCCGGGAAACCCGCTCACAAGGCCTGCTCCCCCGTATGAGCACTCCCCGCCTCACAAGGCCTGCCGAGTACCTCCATGAGGCCTCCGGGGAGAGAGCCTCCAGAAGCTCCAAATTCACTTTTTATTCATGTCACATCTGACATACAAATTGTCGCAACTTTGCACGGTGATTTTTTGTTACACACACACATGTCCACTATCCATGATGAAAAGAAGAAAAAATTCTGTCTGTTTCTTTTTACAAAAATCGAGTTTTAATCAACCGATGCACAACGACCCATCAAAACACGGGCACCAGCGTGTTCGCACAATGCAAGACTGCCGCACCTAGCGGCCTGATTCGACTAAATATTATTTTTTCTGCGGCTCTCACGTGCTCGCCTCTCCGCGCGCTAATCAGCCTCGTGAAGCTGAAGTCGTGACATCTTTTTACAAAAATTTGTAACGAGAAAAATAAAATCAGTACTAACCTGATCTTGTGCATATTATATTCCAAATTACTATTCCACATTGATAGAGTAGGTAGGTTCTCCAGTTTGTTAGCAAACTAATCACTTTGTAGATATGACGAGTTCACTTTCTTAGTCAATTCCGCCGCCTGCTAACCTTTGGTCAGTTTGGGCGCTTTCCTGGCATTATCCCGCTGTGCGACGTCACATCACATCATGCATCCAGCACATACAGACAGCGCGCAAGAAGTGAGATTTTCAGTAGTAGTGCAGTGTAATGTTTGCAGGTTTGCGTGCCTGTACAGTGACTGAGCATTTAAACAGCACATTACTTGATATGAGACCGTTCTGAAGCAAATAATTTTCACACAACAATAGATAATGTACCCTTTGATGAATCCCACAAGAATTGGAACAATCTTCCCCCAGCATTCCCACTGATCAGTTACTAGCCATCCCCTTTAAAGTGGAGATGACTGCACACTGCATTGAAAACAGAATAACGTTGATAAATTACTTGAATATTTCATGTTAGGAAAGTAAAGTGTAGCCAAGTGCTGCTTACACTTGTATTGCATCTTTATTAGATTGAGGTAAATATACACAGCCCAGTTGCTGTATGAATAGCAACAGGGCTGTACCGGCACGGCCCACAACACAAAGAGAGCTCGGCAATCGCTTTACGATCGCTTTTGAGTTTTGATACTTGACATCATTTTTTGTCACCTCAAACTCATTCAATGTAATCTTCATTAATGACAAGTCCTATGTTATCGATATTGACATGTATTACACATTTCACAACTTACCGAAAATGAAGATTTATGCAGCATATTTGAACGGTACATCTGGGCCCTATTTCATTAAAGTTGTTAGGATGACAAGTCTTGCTGGAATAACAACTTCCAATAGCAACAGCCAATCAGGAAGCTGGATTTTGTCATTACTATAATTGCCATTCCAGCAAGAGTTGCTGTCATATCAACTTTTTATGAAATGGGGCCCTGATAATCGGCAGTTAATGCGATCTATGCACTTTTAAAGGTCATGCAGTCGACCGTGCTGCTACCAAAGAGCGTACGCACCCCATAGATCGCTGCACTTCCAGCCACGCATGCGCACGCATAACTTGCTGAGTGGTCAACGCGCCTTTTTGAATTCTGCAACGATGAACCCCGACGGTCCGGGATTGCACTAGAAAGTGCCATTTTTTTGTTCAATCGACTTACCGTGCGGGCTCTCTATAGACTTGTACATTGTACATAAATGTATCTACCTTCTGTTTAAAGCATGCACTTTATGTGAGTAACATACAATTGGTGTACAAATGTCTATAAATGAATTGATAAGTTTTGTAATTGTGTTGTGGTGCTCCACTTTGATGGCGAGGCTCCGTCTGTCTGACGCTGTGCATCGGATAGCGTCTGGTCGGGCTAAGATTGATGTCAACATTTGTGAGTGATATTTATGTTTTTGTGCTCGTATGAAATCATGTTGTTTAATAGCAGTTTAGAAGGTGTTAGCCCAATTAATAATAATAATAATAATAATAATAATAATGTATACTTTTATAGCGCAACAGTCCATCAAAAGATGCTCATGGCGCTTTTAGTCTTAAGGTTAGGAGAAGAAAGAAGAAAGAAAAGAGAGAAGAAGAAGAAGACGAAGAAGAAAAAAAAAATGAATTATGTGACATCTTCACTTTTGTGTTTTGTTTCCTACAACATATTAAACAGATATGTTTTTAGGGATGTTTTAAATGATTCCACAGAGGATGACTGGCGAACAGTGACAGGGATATCTTTCCAAACTTTTGGTCCAATGTGGGAGAAAGAACGAGTTCCCCATGAATGCTTAACCTTAGGTATCTGAAATAAAAAGGAAGT
This sequence comes from Diadema antillarum, assembly GCF_040938485.1. Taxonomy (NCBI): domain Eukaryota; kingdom Metazoa; phylum Echinodermata; class Echinoidea; order Diadematoida; family Diadematidae; genus Diadema; species Diadema antillarum. Next base: position 362,457 of record NW_027271055.1, read on the forward strand.
AGATGATCGAAGTCTGCGAGGAGGGTTATAACAATTCCTGTCTGGTACAGTCGGCTGCCGGCGCATTTAGCATTGTACCTTGCTGCTTGTCAAAGGTTGAGTGTACAGTGGTCAAATCCTCTGACACAATGGCCCGTATTCTGCTAAAAACTTAGACCCGAGTTTAAACCCACGCTTGGGTCTAAAGTGGGTTTTTTGGGTTTAAACCTGGGTTTAAACCACCAGTTTAGACCCAGGTTTAAACCAAGGTTTAATTTGTATTCTACTAAGTCCAGCTGTGGTCTAAATTGGGTTTAAATTAAACCTACCCAGGAGGAGGTTTATTTCGAGTTTAAATCGAGTCTAACGATGACTGGTAAGGATACCAGCACACAGATCAATGCCAATGGCACAAAACGAGTGGCTGCCTGGATACGTACAGCAGCTAGCTTGCCGGCCACACGCGTGTACACACGAGATACGCCTAACTACGTACTAGATCTACTTGTACACTTAGAAGAGACTCGAGATCTAAATGTTAGAAATACTACTACTACCTAGTATTACATAGATACGTTAGTCTAAACTTTACGATGAAAATAATCTGAAGACTAGACCAAGAACTCAACGTAGGACTAGAGGGTAGAGCCTGCAGATGAGGTCGATTTGGCATAGATACTTCTAGCTAGATCGAAAACCTAGATTGTAGGACTAACGTTAGGACTAGGAGTGGGGTCCTACTAACGTTAGAACCTATTCGAATAGCTATTAAACGCTAGAGTACATTATTGTAACGTAAGGACTATAACGTTAGATCTATTAAAAGTTAGTTTAGTGTGGTACGGTAGGTAAAATCTAACGTTACTTCTAATATCGAGACAGGGTTGATAGTGGATCTAGATCTATTTCTAAATTTTAGAATGGTTTCCATTTTTATTTACTGACAATCTTAAGAGAAAAGCTTTTATTCAATTTCCTACCTCAAAGTCCTGGTTTGATCAATTGCCAGTCCATTCCGAATTCACGATTCAATCGACATAAAAAGCCATGTCCCATCCAGCGCACACAGCAACCGTGCCGCCGGCCGGCGCGGCGCGATGGATCTGCTGGTACTGAGCATTCAAAGCTAGCTAGCCAAGAATATAATAGCGCTACGCAATACGCTTACCATGTATCCTGTGATGTGCGTCGCACACGTACACAAACTGTACAGTATATGCACAGTGCTTCACGAGTCGTCGCAAGCAAAAATACATCATGCCCTTATTCGACATAAATACCCGTAAAAACTATTCAAAATCCAAGAAAGTCACGCTCATGTGGCTGATACACTGCCAATAATAAATTTAAGTGGATTTGTGGAGAGAAAAGTACTCAGAGAGGGAGAATTTCTTCTTCCATAGAGGGCACCATGGTGGCTTGACCCAAGACTATTTCGGGTTTAATTTAAACCCGAAATAGACTTGGGTTTAACTAAACCTCGCTAGCAGAATACAAAATTAAACCTCGGGTCTAGCTAAACCATAGGTGAGTCTAAAATGGGTTTAAACCTTGGTCTACAGTAGAATACGGGCCCATAACTGTATGTGCAGCTAAAAATTCAGTTCAATTTGTAATTAGTTTCTAGTTGATATGACGATTCAACAGGAGGTTGCCCACAAATTTGCAGGTCATACACATTCTGTGTGTAATTTAATTAATTTCTTTGTTTTGTACCCTGATGTAATTAGAAGTCAGTTGTCACTCTTTTTTTTTTAATCATTTCTATCACAAGGTTTCCCAACAGTGATAGATCATGCAAATACACATCGTATCTTGTAAACACTTTTAAAGGGATAGTATAGTTTTGGTTCAGATGGGGCTTCAGTTTCCAACTTTTTTTGTGAGATAATGAGAAAACTCTTTTGAAATATGAAAGAGCATAATTCTGAGAGGGATTCATTAATTTGTTATTATCACTTTATCTTACATTGTACTTTGTTTTTGGATATCATCTCAGCCATTTCAGAACCAGTTTGCATGAAATAAATTTGAAACTCCTCGTAAAATTGTATGCTCTGTAAAATTTCGTTTATAAGTGGTTTCTTACATGTAGTATCTCGCAGAAATTTAGTTTGAGCTCAATCCACATCTCAACGGATACTACACCATCCCTTTAAAGTCTTGGCATTGTCGGTCTCTTGCATAAACTTCTCATGGATTTTAAACTGCTCACTGTACAATGTTTACATACGTGTGTAGTGTCTATTGAAAATTGTCAGATTGCAGCTATGGAGCAGTAGTAATAATTTCAAAATTATCCACTGCCTCTTTAACCTTTTGGTCTCCCATGCATGGCCTACTTAGTACATGTAGATCATGCAAGCCTCCCCCCCCCCCCTTTTTTTGAAGGCCATAGGTCTAGACATGACAGTGTAGTGCAGGTCCTGTCGTACATTGTACCTGAGTACTGTTCTCAAGTACCAAGTTTTTAAAGATAAGGCAGTCCTCAAGCAAACAGTCTGCTTGCTTTGGTTAGATAATTGTTTAAGGGCAGATACCGGGTAATGCAGCCACCAGGAATGAAATCCAAACACCAGTAGGTACAATTGTAACAGTATCATGGCATAGGGTCCGCCTAGATGATGATTATCAGACATGCCACTAAATATGCATCATCAGCAGTTGCCGTAAAGACTTTACATTTTGAATAAGTGTGTGGTACACATTGTATCTTACAATATTCAGTGTACTCGACCCTGCTTGAACAGACAAAAGGATGACAAAACATTGTTATGATAAACATCGTTCAGACGACAGATACAATAGGCCTATACATGCATGAAATAGTTTGAAGTGTTAACCAGAGCTACTCCTTGCACTGTGATACATTGTAATGGAAGAAGGAGAAAATGGAGGAAAAGAAGAAAATGAAGAAGGAGAGTGTATGCATAATTGCTTGTTTAACTTCAGTCAACATGAGAACAAGGGTATGGTGAGTACCATGCATAGAGATGGGAAATGTCTTTACCCCTCCCTGCTGCATACACTGATATCAGAATAGCAGGATTGAACTTCTTTTCTTTCTTTGGTTTTCATTGGTATTATGCTGAAATGCTGTCATGATACTATGTAGCTGCCAACTATTTGTAAAAATAAGTAATTGTAATTTAAGCATCTTACTATTGTTTTGGCCTCTTAAAATTCTGTTTTGGACTTTTATATCAGATAGGTTGGCTTCTATGGAAAACAACACACTTTAGTAGTTTTCATGGAGAATGATTAGTACATGTACCACGTAGATTTTGCAAAGACATGCTGGGAGCTAATGTACACAGCTTGAATGAAGAGACATTTTATACACAGCCCTATGCCATGAGAGTACTACTGTATATTTTTCATGCTCTTATGTACCTTTAATTCATTTCTCTCAACAGATATCAATCATGACAGCAGAGTACAGCAATGGCAGTTGGCAATCTCTTGCCGCAGAGATGTTGGCGTTCATGTGACACATACCCTCCAATGAGAATGAGCTCACAACAGGACAAGTCATCCAGCCGTCACTCAAAGAAACGGCTGCCATTAACAGCCATGAAACTGAATGGGAAGTTGCGTCACCAGCACTCCGCGGATTGGTTGTATGCAACGGACGATATCCCAGCCGCCAAGTTGCGGGGCAGGACACTCCCCCCTTCGGGAAGATTTGGACCGGAGGACTCAATTTCGGTTCCGTCCGCGAACGTTGAGGATGAGGAGTGTGCATACGAGGAAGAGACAAGCTCGTTGGATAGTAACTTTCTGTGTGCATGCTGCTACGAGCTCATGGTGCAGCCCACGACACTGAACTGCGGCCACAGTTTCTGCCGGCTGTGTCTTGCGCAATGGTGGAGGACCTCACAAAAAACCACATGTCCGCAATGCCGGCAACCGTGGTCTGGCTTTCCGCATGTGAACATTATCATCAGGTATTTATTGTACAGGAAAACAGTGGAGCTGCTTTTTGGTTCACAAATGCAATTGTTACGCCAGCCTTTAAGCAAAGTCAAGTTTAGTTGGTACATTGCATTGACATTTTGGTGTTTTATCATTATTATTATTATCATTGTTATTATTATTATTGTTATTATTATTTGATTTTTATATTTTGCTTGATGAATATATTTTCTTGTACACATCACACCAAGCCATATTGTTGAGAGATATTGACATCATCACAACACTTCATACTTGTTTGTTTGTTTGTTTGTATTTTGAGGGCCTGTATCCCTGTGCATTGATAGTGATATCTTTCATAGTCTAAACCTAACAAGCCAAACTAACAAAAGCACCAATTATTTGAAGTTTGAGAGAATATGGGATGAATGCCGGTAATGTACATTTGGGGGGCCAATATATATGTCTTTCTTTAAATATTTCTTTTATTGTCATAGAAAGGTGTTATGGCTCAGCAGAGTCTTAGTCACAGGTGATATTCCTTGCATCAATTTTTATGGTGATGATGAGGATTTGACTCCCCAACTTTTTGCGGGATACCAAGAAACCACTAAATGTAATAACACAGAGCATACCACTCTTCAAAAGAGGAATTAAGTTTATTAGATGAAGATCCATTTTGGAATGGCTGAGACATTATCCAAAAACAAAGTAAAACAAAGCGATCGATCCTAATAAAAGGTGGGTCCAACCTTGCACTCTGTTTTGGATATCTCAGCCATTTTGAAACCAATTTTCATCAATATAAAATAATGTTGAGTCCCTCTTGGAATTACATGCTCTTCCATATTCAGTAAGAGGTTTCCCTATTATCTCACCAAAAATGTTTAGAAACCTAATGTTAGGTCTCAACCGAAACTATACAGTCGTGTTAATGGAGCTATTTCTCCTCTCAAGTGAAGGAAAGGTTGTTGTTGTTGTTGTTGTTGTTGTTTTGTATCTCCTTTGTATGCACACATGGTGAAATTCTCAGTTTTTAGAATGATAAGTAATGCATCCATGTGTCTGGGCTTCTATCCTGTTGTTCATGTCAGGGTCTCTTGTTTATACAGCATTTACTGCCATTCCAAAACATATTGCCAGTACACACCAAGCAGTTACTAGGCAGAGGTCAAACAAACCTGTGGAATGAATTGTCATTGGGGGAAAACAGTATAAGCCCAAACTACAGTAACTTGCGAAACAAGTTAGTGTGCATTCAGTTGACTGGAATTTCCTGGAAGTCAAGTCAGCATCAGAAATTGTCATGCATTGGAGCTTAATAGCAATTTTCCCTTTGAAATTAAAGTGAACAATACGAGAGGGTGTGTATTGTGCTGTTGGCCTGACCCATCATCCATATCATTCTGCTCTACATGGTTTGAATGGCAGCTGAAGTTGTTGTGGCCCACGTGGGTAGTCACAGAAATGCTGATAATTTGTGACCCTGCATCACAAAACCACCAAAAAGTCACCAGACGTGGATTTTCAGTAAAGGATAGATCCTGAAAGAACCGACTCTCAGCTTTACATATTACTCAGCACAAATGGAGTTTCCTCACCTATTGAAATAATGTAAAGAAAGTGCACACAAGGAGGGGGAAAAAATGGTTTATTTGGAAAAAGGCTAAGAAGTTTAGGGTTTATTCAAGTGCTTAATTTACAAAGTAAAATAAGTTGTACTCTGTGCAATGAATGGCAAAAAAACCCAAACAGGAATAGGATGTTAAACTCCATAGCGACTTCAATGAAGAGATTATCATATTAAGCTGAAATTTTGTACACTCTATTCGCATGTTCTGTTCATGACTCATACTAACTTTCAAAACAGTAGCACTGTCCTTTCAAGAGTTAGCAGAATTGAAGGGAAGACTGTCAAGGATTTTTAAGAAGTTGTCCATTTTCATTGCATTTAAGTTGTGCAGTGCTTTTCACCAAAACTTCCGTTTTAACATCTTATACGGGATAAATGCAATACACAATATATTGAGAAGGAGTTATGGGAGAAACAAATGACTGAAATAAGTGGTTGAAATATGGGGGGGGGGGGGGGTATTTGTCCAGAATGACTGGTACTCCATCTCATACACTAATTGCAGATAGAGGCAGTGCAATAGTCCAGACCAAAAAATTATTTAAACTTTGAGCTTTGAATCAAACCAGGGATAAAGGAACATTGGGTACCCTTGTTTGGTAAATAGGTGTATAAAGCCACTTTGCAACTTCAGATTGGGAAGTCTGTCGAATACACCTAGAGTTTGTAGTTCCATTGTAGTTATGACCCTCCATCTTGGCCATTCTGTTGTGATTACTATTGCAGTCTTTTGATTGGGAAGGACAAGCTCAGATTCTGCTGTTTTATTGTAGACTGGGGGACAGTCAGGCCTGATTACTTTCACAGTAAGCCCGCTCAAACGTACAATCTTTATAGCCCCTACAAGTATACTTCATGTGGGTTTCAGGCAGCCAAAATATACCAACATGGGGGGGGGGGGGGGCGGGGGAGAAGAGAAGGATTGAAGAGAGAAAGAATGTAACAAAGGCAAGAAGGAAGGAGGTGCAAGAGAAGGAAGTAGAGAAAATTATTAGTTTGAATTCTAAATTCTTAGGTAACTTCAGTGACTCAATACACGTAATCAAGCTTATCAGATCGTGGAGATTTGTATAACAGAAGAGCTCTACTGTTGACATTTGCAGTATGGGCATCAATACAATACACTCTTCAGCCTTGCACAAAGATAATCCAGACCATGTGAGTTTCTAATCCCCAGTGCTTAAACATATTTTTAACAGGGAGCCTATATCAAGCCAGTTCGGAGTTAGCGCAGTGTGCACATGGGTACAAATGACCTTTTTTTCTCTTTCTTTTTTAGGCACTTAAGTCATTTTCAAAGCAAGGTAATGCATTTCACAAGCTCGTCCAACATAGTGCACCAAGTTATGGATTCATCAATCATGTCCAAACAAAGGATGAACTTGTGTAGACTAGGTGACTAGCATGCTCCATCAATTAACACTTGGGAAAACATTCATTTTATTAGTTTGCATGGATTGTATAAACATTCTCTTTCTGTTGATATTTCCAAATTCCATTTTTGTTAATGTCAGGTACTGTAGATAAAGTACTAAGCAAAAACCATTTATAAGGATTACATTGTACTTGAGTAATCCTTACATCACAGATGCTTATATCAATGAATTTAAGAATCAGCATGCCCTGTTGGTTAAATGACCTTTTTCTACTCATGAGCAAAGGGAACCCTGAACTGGCTTATTGACAGTGACAAGTTGGCCCTACCAAAAGTCTGTCTCATAGGCCATTGAAGCATACCATCATTGTAGCAGCCATTTATGCATGAAGGTCTACATATTGTCTAGCAGTGTGCGCTGCCTATACCCACCATACATGTACAAGTATTAAATCACGGGGATGGTTTTGACGAAACCTGTGCCATTTTCATTGAGGAAGGTACCATATTATCTGAATTTGAACTGTTGATGGAGCTGAGTCATGTACATACATGTAGTTTATGTTTGATACATCTTTGAAATTTAATACAAAAATACAGAAATGGAATATTTATGAAGAGAAGTGTGCTTTGTTTGGAAAGAAGGGTCCTGTTTACATTTACTCGTCTTCATCCTTCCAATATCTACCTTTGGCCTTGTTTATAGAAATTATATTTGGCTGACAATTTTCTGTATAGTAAAAATGAAAGTATTAGCATAATTCCAACAGAATTTTTGGCAGTCAGACAAGATGAATTTTGCAGGTTTTTATTTCTACTAGAAACAGTAGACACATCACGTGTGCTTTTGTAAACCTGAGTGAACAAATTAAGCATTAAAATCTGCCTTTACATGTGTGTGTGTGTGCCAGCATCATATTGCGTACTGCAGAAGCTTTCTCTGTTGAATGATTTGTTTACTTTCAAATGTACAGATATCTTTAATAGGGTATTTATGTACAAAATGTGCTGAGCTCACGAAGATGACTTTCATTGTGTTTTTATGGTAATGTGTGCCATACCTGCTTTTGTGGCTATGCTTGTTTTATACACATTGTTGTAATGGACCTTTATAAGCCGTCAGGTCCTTTGAGCCCTCAGGCATGCTACGGATTTATGGTTGAAAGCTTGACATACGTTGCACCATATTAGTAAGAATAAATTCAATGGTTACAATAGCATTCTGTCCTTGAGGAAGTTTTACATATTAAGTGTTTCAACAATGGTAGACTATACACCTGCCCAAAAAACAAACAAACAAACAAACAAACGAAAGTGAACAGAAACGATTTGTGTGCCTCATTCCACTGTTGCCTTTTAGATCTTAAACGCTTGAAAAAGAACCACACAGAAGGCATGATATAAATGCAGAATGTAGCTGTCAGTTTAAAATGCAAAGATGTGGTGCTGTTGGTATACATTGTATTCTGATTACATTCAGTTCTCACTTTTGAATCCCCCCCCCCTTCTTTTCCTCTCCCCGTGCCTTTCTTTCCCTCTGCAGGAATACGCTGGACAAAATCCACCCCAGCACTGTGAGGAAGCGCTCCGCCTCCCTGGACTCGTACGAAAACATCCGGCTACTGCAGGAGTTTGAGGAGTTTGGGGAGCAGCAGGAGAGAGAGCAGCAGGGGGCTGGAGGGAGGCAGGACAGGTTGAGGAAGGGCTTCGTCTGGGGCGTCCTCACTACCCTCGGCCTCGTCTTTGTAAGTCTCTACAAATTCTCGGTATCGCAAGTGCGCAGAAAACTTCTGCGCATGCCAAAAAGCCCTGTCACAGATGCACTGTGGGATTCCTCGGTGCCATTGTTGCTTCCGGTTGTCTTGCGTGTGTTGTAGTTTCCATGCAATTCAATGCATTTTTCGTCTGCTTTTCTTTCGTCGCTACTTTTTTCTTTTCTTATGATTCAACTAAAGAGTTTAAAATTGCAAAATTTTACTGATTTTCGGTCACTAAAGTCATGGTTCACGACTGCAAGGCTTCAATGTGCTGGTCACATGATGGAAAGCAAAATCTTCAACAAAAAATACCCCTGGATAAAGATGGAACGTGACTTGAGTGCATATACACCCAAAACCAGGGCAGGTTTGTCCCTGAGCTATCCCATAATGCATCTAAAATGCTGCTCTGAGCACAGCACCTTGGTTTTGGTGATACCGAGAATTGATGAGTCATTTTACAAGGGGCTGTGTGATCAGGCATAGTGGGTGGTGGCTTGCATCTGCCTCTACCAAGTACATTGTAGAAGGGTGCTGGTTCTGTGCCCAGTGAGATCAGATGGGCAATGTTACAGTATGACAAAATGAAGAAACAAATATCCCAGTTTTAAGATTTATAGTTAATGTACATAGCAGATAGGTTTTACCAGAAAACCATATATACAGGTGTACACATGTGCAGACTTCTCAATTTTTTGTTTGTTTGTTTCAAGATTTGAACTCTAAAATCTTAACAAGACTCAGTTTTTCATGACTAATGATTGTTGGATAGCTGTCCCCTGTAATCTTTATTTTGTTTGTTTAATAAAAGGTTTTGTAAAGTTCAGTCAGGCACACCAGTGTGAAAATGATATAACCACTCTCTTTCCCATTCCAGTTTTTCCAAATCCTGTTCAACTGGAATCGCCAGGACAGCGAAATGCTGGTGTACAAGCCCCTGGCCAGATGGAAACCAGCGGACGTCTCGCAGTGGCTGTCTGAGCTGGGCACGTGGGCAGCGGAGGGCTACTGCCATCATTTTGAAGAAAATGGAATAAGTAAGAAACTGAGCATTACATTCACAATGTTTTTCCTATTCTTTTATGTGATCTTGTATATGTAACATGTAGGTGTAGGTGTTTTGTGTGTGTGAATGCATTCTTGTACAGTGTATGTTTGTGGGAATGTGTAAGTGTAAATTTATGCACATGTGGAGGTGTAGGTACGATGTAATGTGTATAGGATGTGTACGTGTGTGCGTGCGCAGGTAAATTTTACTCTCCAAGTGGACTATTCCAGGAACACTGACCTACCTGGTATACATACAGTGTAGCAATCAGTGATGGACATGCAGTAAAGTGTAGTCAGTAGTGGTCTTGACCACTTTGTTAGTAGGGGAGGCACTACTGTTATGTTATGATGTGAAGAAGTTTCTTAAGCCCCAAAATGACAAGCAATGTGGTAGAATATAATGTAACATTTGATATCTAACTGTTTCTATACTCAACATAGTAAATCTGTTTGAAATCCCAACTGTCTAGAGGATTCGAATAGAGGGGAAACTGTTTTGGATCAATACTTTCACCAAATGCCTGTTAAGTGCACATCTTGGTGAAGCCCCAAAAGCCAAACTGTGCAAAGTGGGTTACTTCCTGTAGGCCTGAGTATATCGTGCTTGATGGGAGTCCAGAGGGGCATATTGTCAAATGGTTCATCAGATATTGGGTTTTTCTTGACACATTGACGCTCTCAGCCAATCAGATGCAAGGATTTCAGTAGCTAAAAACAGTTTGTCAGAAAAAAAATCTGACAAAATGCTTGATGAAATGCCCCTTCCCCCCCCCCCCCACCCGACCAGAACAGAATGTCTGATTAGCCAGAATGGCACATACACAAAATTAACAGTTTTTGAAAATCAGTTTTTGTGTGTATACGCGGAAAAAAAAAAATGTTAACTCTCATGATATTCATCATGATGATTGAATTTTTTTTTTTTTTAATCCTGTCATGCAACTTGCTGCTGTAGGACACTTGGATGCCTTGGGTTGCGTAGGCCCACTGGTCATTATTAACCCGTTGAGGACGAGTCCCGAGTATACTCGGGCAAGTGTCTATGGGAAATGCGTGTTGTAGCAAAATCAAGCCATCCTCAAGGGGTTAAAATGTGTGGAGGCAGTCTGAAAATTCAAATCACTTCACTTCCAGCCAAGTGATTTTTTTTTTTCCTTTTCAAATACTCTAGTGGTAATTTGTCTGTGCTGCAATTGTGTGAACAGTATAATATTTTGCATTGCAAGGCAAAAAACTTAGAACTCCTGTACGTGAATGCATCTACACAAATGTAGTGCACTCAGAGCACAGCCCAACATTTATCTCCACTGTCCTCCACCACTTCCGAGTACACAGCTCCGTAAAGTGACCCTTGTGTCATTTAGATTGTAACCCTTGAGGTCACACATCCTGTATAGCGTAACACTAGATGTGCACCAGATATCCTTGGTTCTGTTAACTTCCCTTGTACTATCAAGGCAGTATGAGTCCAGTCAGGCTTTTTATGGAATGTGAAGTTTTGTCTCTCTCACAGCAGGTTGAATTAATGCTTGGAACTCTTAGACAGAGTAGCAGCTTTCTCCTTTGGTTCTGTCAACTCTCTCTTTTTCTCTCATTGCCTCTTTCTATTTCTCAATTTGTTTTCTTTTGTATGTTTGTCTGTTTGTTAAAAACACCCAATTTGTGGGGTTATTTTTGATGTACTGAGGGAATAATTATCATTGTCTGGGCTGTCATTCAAAAAGAACTGAAACATCACGTCTTCTTGTTGTGATTTTAGAATTCCATTAGCACTGCTCAGACTTGCGAAATGGCCAAACAAATGTACAACATGTAATCATTATCCAATCAGTTTACTCTAATTGTTTAAAGTAATGCTGTTCATCAGTGTGAAAAAAAAAAAATCTGAAATTGTATGAACTTCTCTGTCAAGGGGTAGGCTTTACGCCAACATGGGTTCATCTCATCAGTTGTAACCACCGATGAGAGAAATCACATGTGCATTGTGTATGATCTTGTGTGAAATGTCCACAAAATTCCACTGCAAAATTACATTATGAGATGGCATAAAATGTCGATAGTAAGAATCCAATGAAACCAAAATAATCAGAACCAGCATACTGTATATATCATATATTTAGCGAGTCTAATTTTTTTTTTTCGCAAATCTGGGTCTTCTCAACAATTTCTCATGTGGTTAAATTCACATTCATGGAGTACAGCAATAATGGAAGAAATGTACACCTACTCATCGCATTCATGTTTGGACCAGAGATCTTTGCAAAAATAAGATCCCGCTGAATTTATGGCATTACCGTTAGTAGGAATAAGTAGAAGGTGCATTTAAATGAGAAACTTTGTTGGCCAGTCCACAGTCAGCATACACTGTGTCTATACAAGCTTGACAGAGTTCTGTCCAGCACATGATCGAATGTACAGTATTGATGCACAGTGTGCACAACAATCAACATAGTATGAACCACAATTCTGAATGCATGGTCATTATTAGTTTCATAGGATGCACCTTCCACAAGTGATATAGATGTATAATAGGACACACATGCTGTAATGATGCAACGGTGAATACTTGTAACTGCAACACACATTAGACAATTAACATGCAGTTTTCGGGCTGGTACTCTGATGATTTCACTTACTACAGTTTTAACGCTACTATGCCATACATCATTAATGATTTAGCAAAGATCTTGAGCTGGACTCTGCTCTGCGTGATGGAACATTTCCTGACTGAATTCAGACAGACTTGAAGATTTCAACAGACTTCCTGACATGTAGTGAATTTCCAGAAAGCCAAAGAACTTTTTGAAATTTGTGAAATGGAAAAATTGGGGGGATACAGTTATAAATGTGTAAAAGTATCAAATTAAATGAAAAAAGTAAAACAATGTGGCATTTGCTGACAAGTTATTCATTTTTTTATGTTATCATTTTGATTTAATATGAGACTTCTGCAGATTCCAACCATGGTGCATTCTCTGCTTTGAAATTAGTTTTGAATGTATTTAATGTATACAAGACAGGGTCTTTACAAGATATTTTCATACCTTCATCTATTTTGTAGTGTAGAATTTAATATTCACTGATAATGAAAACTGACACCTTCATAGAGGAAGTTATGCAAAAGTTCCTAATATGTTTGCTCCTGAAAACAGAATACGCAAATATATTTTATATTGTAGTTATATGCCTCTTCTACAACAACCTTGACAGAAAACTCATTTCATTTCTTGTTTAACTCCCCTCCTCCCCTGTCGTGTTCTGCCAAATCTGAATCCTGTCTTGCCCAGATGGTGTGCTCCTGGAGGGCCTCCAGTCAGAGGTGGAGCTGGAGACGGAGCCGTTCAATATCAACAACTCACTACACAGGCAAGCCATCCACATCGCCCTGGAGAAAGTGAAGCAGCTAGGGGGCAAACCTCCACGGGACCTCTGGGAGTACAAGGTGATGAAAGTTTAGGAAAAAGAAACAGCATCTGAAAGAAAGAGATTAATGAATGCAGAGGCATGAAGATGTGGTAGGACAGATTATCAATTTTCGTCCTATTTACAAATATGTATTTGTGAGATCACAATTGCTGATCTCTATTTTAACAAACAGAGGGAAAAGGAACCAGTAAGATTTGAACATGTCATCTGCTCTTGCTTTCGGATGCACCAAAATCTACTGTTTTCCCATGCCCCATAAGGTCCCAGACGACAATCAAGCTTTACAGTTTGTGGGAAAGGCTCTACAAGTTTGCCTGCTTTTCAACTCTAATGATTCAAACAAGCCTCAGATATCTGTGGATGGCAAGTGGTGTCAGAGAAGAATTTCCTCCCGTGACGATTACCTCGATCTTATTTTCTCCAAGGACTTACCATGAGGCTTAGGGTTGTGATAGTGTTTTTGGTTTATTTTGATTGGATGATTAGGGTATGGGTTAGGGGTATGTTTGTGGGTAGAATTTATATTTGGTTCAGATATTTCATGGGAGCAATTGTCGCATGAGCAAATGCCATGGAACCCAGAGAAGTAGAGCTTCTGGTATTTTTTTTTTTTTTTTTGGGGGGGGGGGGTTGGGTTGGGGTGGCAGTAAGATATCAACATCTCTAAATAGAAAATTCAGCTTTTACTGTTTTCAGAGAAATGTCTGATGTACAAGTACAACTGTAGTTCACCAGTTATCATCAGATTAAGTACAACAAACCAATTTCTATGTGAAATTTGCCGGGCGATTGTAGAAGACCAGTGCAAGAGTTAACATGCCTCCGCAGAAATTGTCCGTTTGTTTGGCCTGAAGCAGTTTGTAGAATTCCAGGTGGCAATTTTTGCAGTGAATGTTATATTAGGTGCAACCCAGTAAAAAGAAAAAAAAATAGAAAAAGAGGGCAGTATCAATACAGGAGTTGAAAAGGTTACACCACTACCATTTCCACTGTCTTTATTTCATTTATGTTCATTTACAGTGCGCTCCCATTACAGTTTACGACAAACACAGTCATAACAAGTTATAAAATTTGTTACAGTGAAGTTAAGATTCAGATCCCCAAATTATTATATGTATATCTTTATATTCTTCATTTGTTCGGCTTAACGAAATGTCATTATAATGAAACAAAACTGCTGGTCCCAAGGACTTTGTACAGACACAGTCACCTGTATTATTGTTTTACTGTTTGCAACTTTGACAGTTGGATTACTGGTATATTTTGCTTTGTGTAACCCATACAAGAATTAAACCAAGACATTCTACACCCATACAAGCATTACACCAAGATCTCATACACCCATACAAGATGTACACAGAGATGTCATCTGGTATTACTAGAATTGCACTGAGATATGGTACACCCATTCTGGACTTATACACCAAGGCATTCTACACCCATGTACAAAAATCATGCTAGGATATACACGGTTGTACACCAGTGCAAGAATTATAATGAGGTATCCTACAGTGTACACCCACAGAAGAATTACTCTGAGATATCATACACGATACAAGAATCGCACTGAGATATGTAGGCATGCCAGCATTACACCAAGATATCATACACCCAAGCAAAAGTTGCACCGAGATATCATACATACATGTATCAACTAGAAAAGCACTCTGAGAGTGCAGACCTCCGCCAAGCATAAAGCTTATTTCCACCACTACACTGTCACTGATCTTGTTCTTCCATAGAGATGTCATAGGTACACACCACATCGGTGCTAACAGTCGCCAGATTTCCAAATATAGAAGCCTTTGTTACGTCATAAGCCTTCAGCTGCATGGCGCGATTCGCCCCAGCAGAAACTAGAGCACGCACTGTAGTGCGCGCAGGCAAACCTCAAATACACACAGCCTGAACTCCCAAGTTCATTGACCCTACCTGCCAAAACATCAGAAATCCTTCATAAATTCCCCCAAAATTCTCGGATCACTACCAAAAGTTAATCGTTTGTTACTTGTGTCATTCTCAACCTTTCCTGCAAGTCTCATCCCAATCCGTTAACTACTTTTTGAGTTATTTTGCACACGGACAAACTAACTAACGAACGAACGAACACACAAACCAACAGTAAGGAAAACATAACGTCCTCCCTTGACGGAGGTAATAATTGTTCATCTAAACCCTCTTTGATATGCGCCAGGTGCTCATCTAGAATCATGTCTCAGCAGCATTCCCTTACAAACATTGGCATACCTTTAAGATGTCTGATCTACCAGAGTATGCAGAGACTCCAACTCCAAGCACCTTCTGATCTGGAGATTCTCCCGCCCAAAACCCCTAGCAAACGGGAGACTCCAAGTTGATATGTGCAAAGCGCGAAGTTCCTAGGGTTCTTGATGTTCTCTGGTGCTATCTAAGGCTTATTTTTTCAACATACGATAGCAATAAGTAAGAAATCCTTTCCACCGGGAGACACAGAGCCAGGGCGGGAGAAATCAAATCTCCAGCGGGAGAACGGAAGATTTTGCAAAAATGGGTTTTCGGCGGGAGATCTCCCGTCGAAAACTGGAGAGTTGGAGTCTCTGAGTATATTGTATTTTCGACTCATTTTCTTCTCCTCCAGGCATTACACCAGGGCCTGGCCACATTCCTGTCGTACACGGTCAGGGAATTCCCCCGCCTCACCATGACAGGCATGTACATGTTCTACTACGAAGACGTCTTCCTTCCCTTCATCCACATGGTGTGTCCCGTGCAATCCTCAAAGCTGGGAGACACTGACATCATAGTGCAATATTATGTGAGTACTGTCCTTGACATATCGGCTCATTTGGAGAAACTTACCGGTAGTGATTCTGTGTACATACTCTTTTCGGGTAAAATCTGTGAAAACACTAAGTATATCTTAAAGTAGAGCGGTTTTATCGGTCTGTGTTATTCTTTTTTTATTTGGATTCCTTTTCGCATAAAGACTGACGTTGCAGCAAATCAATTAAAAGCCTCAGCTGATACAAGATCTTTCTTCTTCTTTTTTTTTTACCTAGTCTTAGCATTAAAAAGAGGAACTGTATTTTCAGAGATGTCAACTAGTTTTTTTTCACAAAATTTTGTACTGCTTTTCTGCCAAAAATACTGCAGGGTTCATGGAAAATACAGTTTTTCCGAAATTGTATGAATACACATGTCTCATGCAGGGAAGGTAACAGTTATCAGTTCCACACACACATGCACAAAGCCTTTTCAGTGCTCGGTATACTGTAATGCTATTCAAAAGGTTGACATCCATGTATTTGCATCATAACCTTGTTTGATGTCTATTGTGTATATGGCAGTCGTTAGACGTCACGGTAAATAGCCAGCAGCTATAGTGTAGGTAGACAGTGTCCCATTTTGAATCTTCTGGGTAATGATGCTCAACCAATGAATGTTTCAGATGAGAATTACGGACCCGAGCCGTGCATATTAGAAAATGACATCCTAAATGGATACTTTGTAATAGGGGAATCCTGGATAATTTCATAATTTAACATCATGCAGTACACAAATGGATAGTGTCATGTGCATTGTATAGATTTGTGGAATTTGATTGTGGTTTTTGAGCAGATAAACCAGTACGCTCAAAAAACCCAACGAGGATGATGACGCAGGAGGTTCACATAATACATATACCTGTAGCAGTGAAATTCCATTACCACCACTTGCTGATCAAGTTCACCTGTGTAGAATTTATGCTTGCTTTCTTCTTTTGTTCTGCTTCCATGAGCGCCCAATCATGCATTCTTATGGTGAAGCTGATATGCCATCATCCTTGCTCATTGTGACTTGTATAGATTTCGAAAACATTCTTATTCCTTATCCCACTCACTATAAATTCTATAAGTCTATACTCAGTATGATTCTGACCGATTTATAGCTATTCAAGTGCTAAAGTCTGAAAATCATGTGGAATTCTCTTTTAAGCTCTATCTGACTTGAAATTGCAGTGCGAGAATTTATAACTCTAATATTCAAAGCAAGAGTTGAATTTAAAATAGTTGCCTGTATTAAAAATACAGCTTTTTTGAAAACAGCTGATTGCAAACGGTTTTTTGCAGAGCAAACATCAAACATATTTGGGATTTGAAACAGTTTCCCAGTGAATAAATGTTTGGTTTTAACCAAAAACAAAAACAAAAACAAAAATAGAGAAGCACTCTGAGACTGCATACCTCTGCCAAGCAGCTCATATCCACCACTGATCTTGTTGTCCAAATGAATGAGATTAGTGATTTCCACCCATACGTATGCTTGCTGAAAGTCGCCCAATTTCCCAATATAAAAGCCTGCTGTTACATCATCAATTCCAGCTGCGCTACGCGTCAGCGGCCTAGTGCGAGTAGGCAAACTTCAGATACATGAAGATTGAACTCCCATGTTTATTAACCCTACCAGCCTAGATATAAAAAATCCTTCAAAAAATCCATAAAAATTCCCGGATCACTACCAAAATCTAATCATCTGTTCCTTGTGTCATTCTTAACATTTCTGGAAAGTTTCATCCAAATCCGTTCACAATCTTTTTAGTTATTTTGCACAGACAAACCAACCAACCAACAAACAAACCGATGCCGACGAAAGCATAACCTCCTTCCTTTTTGGAGGTATTAAATTGACATCTTCTTTATATGTTTTCCTTTGTTCTTTCTTCAGAGTGAGGATATCGCCTGGGAGCAGTGGGTAGAGTTTATACCCAAATTCCTCTTCCTCCCCTACTACCTGTATGCCAAGTTCTCGTGGCAGTTCGCCGACGTCAACGCCCTGCCCGTAGCTTTTACCCTAGCTAACTGTGCCTTTCTCACCATGGTCGAGGCAAAAGCCATCACCGCATTCTTTAGGAGGGGTGTCAGGTAGGTGTGGCTAGGAAAACTCAATAAGATTGTGATTGCCCAGTCAAAACCCACAAAAAGTAAGGCCAAAATGTGTTTCCACTTTTCTGGATAGTTCAGAAGAATAAGCTCCAAGCTTTGAAATGATATATGTAACTTTTTTGGACCATCCTAACCCTTTTAAAGAGTGATTGAAATAGGCAAGAGTTAGAAGGTGCAGTTTCATAGAAAAGGGAGAAAAGAGGATTCATAAAGATTAGTGTCACTTGGGCGTGCTGTTCAGAAGCATCAATGGAGAAAAAATGTCTAGAAAAACCCTAATATCTCAATTTTAGCTTTGTTTTAAGCTGCCAAATTTTTACAAAAGTAGAGAAGAGATTACTCTCTTAGGTAAGACACTCTTGAAATTTTTAGTTGGTCAACCCAAATGACGTATTTTGGTCCATTACTGCATAGAATCCTAATCTGTGACTTTTTGTGGGTTTTGGGCTGAATGGGCCACAATTTTGATGATAATTTTACAAATTAAACTAGCTAAATATTATGGCGGAAATATAAGCAAAGAAAATGGGATTTCATCGGGATTCGAACCAGAGACCTCCTGATTGCTAGCCCGGTGCTCTACCAACTGAGTTAGAGAAAGCCCTAGTGACGTGTTCATCCCAGAAACCCTTAATTCTCAATGCTCGAATGGTCAGAAGCTATAGCAGTGTGTATGTGTGTGACACACACACACACACACACACTTGAACCTGACATAAACCTGAAGGATAACTTATAAGAAACTTGGGGATAAATGCAAGGTATCACCGAAGTGATGCAGCTTTTTGTTACATACTCAAATATTATGGCGTGTACATTGTTCATAAACTCTAAATCTTTCTGCTTGAAAGGAGTCGTGGACTCCTAGTATGAACCCCCTTGAACCCATGTTGGTAGTTTCCCTCCTGGTATCTTCATTCCACTTTTTGCCTGACAGGAAGTTGTTCTTCCTCCCTGTAGGGATTTGTTAAAAAAAAAAAAAAAAGCAAAAAAGCAAACAAAAAACAACAACAACAATAACAAAAAGAACCACCAGAAAACTTCCTCCATGAACTTTTCTGTAAGGATTCATGAACTTGGTACCTGTGTTTTGAGGTCTCCCCTCATAGGATTTCTCTGTCCTCTTTGCTCGACAGGACGACGTTCTTCTCCCTGAAGCGACAGACTAACACCCTGGTGGTCATCTTCTTCAGCTGCCTGCTGTGGCCGATCATTCCCACCGTCGTCACTGATCTCATGTTCTACATCTCCATGTACTACTCGCCCTGCATCAACTTCTATGAGGTCTTTATGCAGTAGCACAGGACTGTGCTCCACCCCCAGTCACCGTGCTCCGCCACCCAGGCACCAGGCCCCACCCCCGTTACAGTGTCCCCGCCCCCTGGTCACTGTGTCCCCACAGCAGTGGAAACCAGGGGCGTGGTATGAGAGAAACTTACACTGTTGGCATTACTTGAGGGGCAGACTAGTTATAAAGGTATTCTGATTACCTGTCTGAGTTTTTATTGTCTACATTTCATTGTTATCATAAGCTCTCTTTTTTGTTTTGTGTGTGTGCGTATATGTCAGCTGCTAGTGCTAGTCCTAATGATAATTTTCATAGCTGCCTATTTATGGACTTTACCGCTAAGAGAAATTGTTTTCCCTCACACAAAACAAAATAATCCTCCAAGGGGTGTAAAAATTCAGCCGTAGATTGTAAAGATGAAATAAGTTTTCCTTGAGACTTTTATTGTACATCCAAAGTCCCTCGTTGAACATGATTCATCATCATGATTCTCATTTGATTATGAATAAAGCTGATTGTGCCATCCTTCTGTTGTCGTTGTTGTTGTTGTTTTTTTGCCCCATCCGTTCCCCACCCCCAAAAAAAAAATAGCCAAAATAACCAAGTAAACTTGTAGTAGGCTGTAATAGTGGATGTCATAGTCTATGTGGGTGAGGCATTCTACCTTGCAGCACGCAAGTTCGTTTGTGAACTGTCCGTATTCTTAAATTAATCATGTATGAAATACTCCCTGGTAATGTAAGTTTTAATTTGCCCAAAGAGACGAGCTAGCATCCTTTAACACCTAAGATGACAATGATTTTTGCTCCTATATCAAACTATGAAAGTTGTGGCTGACGATTGTCCAGTGGACTCCTGTTAAAACGAAGTCCTCGGAGACTGGCAGTTTTCTTTCGTTTTTTATCAAACTTTCGTTATAACAGAACAAATAAACAATAAAAATATATAGAGTGGATAAGGTTGCGGCCCTTATTTTTACTTTGTTGTGACCGGAATTTCGTTACAACCATGTTCATTGTAACGGGAGTGCTCAGTACATGTTTATTTCAAAATCCTGCCAGCAGCGATGATGGCAAATATATCCATCATTTTGGAGCTTCATCTTAAAAAAGAGCTTCATTGATAACATGCATTCAAAAATTTTACAGTTTTAAATTTCTAGAATAAAGTGAATATCCAAATTAATGAAATATTTGCATCATGCTATTCTATTTTGCAACTGATTGACAAATTGCCCTTCAACAATGTCTTATCTATGATAAATAAAAGACATCTTGATGAAAGAATTCATCAATTTGAATAAATATGCAGTACCCGCTGCATGTATGAGGATAAGAACCAGCACTGGCTGTCGGGTGGAAGTGTGGTAGTCGAGGGGATAAGACACCTGTCCGGTGATCAGGAGGTCATAGGTTCAAAACCTGCTCATTTGTGTTTCCAATTTTTTTTTTTTATTATTATTCTGGCTACGACTGAACACTGATTAATATGGTGCTTATTTACGTCAATGTTGGGCACTTTGACAATCAGTTGCAAAATGACTATCACACTCAAGTTACCAAATTGCATCATACACATGATTGCTGTTTATTTCTCTTCTTGATTATTTCCAATTTTTATTTTGCTCAAATTTCTAGTCATGTTACTCTGAGGATGGTTATGTTTTACAATAAGCATTCAAATGCAATAAGGAAACCTTTACAGCAGACATATTTGACCAGAAAACTCTCCAGTTTACAGTTTTTTCAAGACTCATTGTGATTTGTAGGGAATATATTAGACTATCTCATCCTTGACCTGTCACACACAAGCATTGTGAGTAGTTTTCATTTCCTAATCTTAATGATGTTCACTCCTTTTGATGTTATCACTCCTTTTGATGTTATCGTTGCTCTGTCTGCATCGTTTGAACTAATTGATTATTTTGTGGAATCAAATGTCATTTGAAATATCTTCAGAAAAAAAGATGTATGATTCTTATGTGTGTATTTGTTTTTCTGCTTGAAAAATGCAATGATGTTATTGATATCATGTGTAAGTTATATTATACATGTGTTATTAAGAAAGATAGATCTATACAACTGCAGGTCAGTGATTCAGGTTACAAAGTGGAGAAAGGTGATCCATTTTTAACTAATGGGGAGCAGAGGGGACAGTTTTAATGTCCACTTTCTGTTCATTTTGACAGAGAAAAGCAGGGTTATCTTCTACTTCTTGAAGAAAAGTTGGAGTATACAACTGTATGTGTACTTTCGTAATGTATTATACTTCAGATCGTACAGGAGAAAAGTTACGCTGTTCTACCAAAGTACTTGTTGATCTAGTTTCCAGTATTCCACCCTTTGCTATTTAAAGATGACAAAAACACGACAAAAGCTGCTATCGTGCGTCGGAAAAGCTCAGAAGCGCTTCATCTTTTCATGCTAGAATTGTAGACATTTCTCAGTGAAATGGTACAGCTGAGTCAGAAACCATTGACGTGAGATCATTTATTGGGAAAAATCCAGAATGTGGAACCAAAGGAAATGCTGATCTCAAGGGACAGGGTAGCACCACACAGTTTTATGGAAATGTGGGGTGAGATGGGCCAAAGTGAGCTATCAGCCCAACTGGGACAGATCTCTAGTGTAATATGAAAACTCTGCATTTGTTACCATGGCGTTTGTATCGTGTATCACGCGCACTGTACGTAAGACAAGAACAGCAAAAAGCTTTGGGGTTTGAAACTGAAAGTGTATCGAATATTGAATATTGAATATTGAAAATTGAATATGTCACATCTACAAAGTGACTGGTAGCAGTGCAATGGGGCTGTAGCAGCTGGAAGTATTAGGAATACCTGTGTTCATATTGGACTACCACGGTCCTTATTTGAGTCCCTGAAGGTGTAGGCTATGTGTGCTGTGTTTTCCTAATGATCGAATGCACAGAAATTCTGTGTCTGATATGAAAGGCTCTTTATGGGAGTATGTCGAAATCCAGTAGAAAGTTATGGATTAGGAAATGTTACATAGATGATGAAATTGTTAAGGAGCAGAAGTGGAGTGGTGTTCAAAGAAAGGTGCATACTTTGAAATCAATCGAGTGATTCTTTGGAAGCTAGGAATTGAGATATTTACCACACTTTTATCAAAATATAGGTGTATTCATTTACTGTATGGAGAACATTAGAAACAGGCCAAAAGTTATTACTTTAAATTTAAAGTGTTTTGCAGTTGATTTTTTTTTCACTCTACTGAATAAGTGCACAACAATAACAAGCATTTTTTTATCACTTTTTTGGCTGTGCATATTAGAATTTGGACCAAATACTCTCATCAAGAGAATTAGGAATACACCTTTGTAATTGGAGTTCGCCGAAATTGGCACTGAGTGAAAAAATAAACTCAATCTCGTAAAATTTTCGTCTTGAAGGTTATAAAGACTCGTACACCAAACTTTCTAGCTACTCATTGTTCATTGCGTACTTTTTGCAGATGTGACAGGATGCACAGTATGTCTGGTGGCCTGTGTAGAATTAACTGCAGAAAAAAGTATATCTGTCTGTCTGCCCATAGCTCTGAGTATATCAAATGATTTATCCTAATCTATAGATGTCATGCTTATGGTGAGAAAACTGATACAGTATATGACATGTCTTCTATCAGTTTGCTGCAAGTGTTATATTCATGCCATAGAATATCTGAAGAAGCAGTAGAAAGTGTTGATTCTTCAAGCAGCCTTTATACAACACTGCTGAGTTTCTTATACTCTGATGATGTTATATTGTTTAGGGATTTTTTTTTTTTTTTTGAATAAGTATATTTCTGTAAAGTGTAAGAAACAATGCCCCATGCAAAATTTTCAGATCAGGGTATCCTGTATCAAGAATACTGTTACATGTCTTACAGTCCCAGAATTTATGGATTCAAAAATTTCACAGAGCTCAGTTTCAATATGTCTAGAACTAGTCTTGTATTTTGTTTTGGCTTGCAATGTGGCTATATTATTAATGATTTTTAGCTGGATGTATAACTCTCAATGAGATATCTTGAATGAAATAGGAATGCCCCCAAATCTGGATTCCTTGTGAAATTTGTAAAATCATATATATGGCATCTTATGTTGGCTAATTATGACATTGTCCTGTAATCAACAGGTTTCAGTCGTTATCGTAAAATGAGGTATGAGAGGGAGTGAATCTCCTTGCTTCATTCAAAGAAATTAAAGATATCAGAATATTTCTAAGCAGTGAGTCGCATGCAACGAGTCTTGATAATTTGGCATGATTTTGGCCATGCATTGTGAATTATGTTACATTAAATGTGATGGTGATCTGTAGATTATTTCTACACAGCAATTAGTATGATACTAATTGCATGTAATGTGTATAAAACTATGTATACAGTTTTTACACTGTTGCATAAGAATATGTCTACAAAATTTCATGGCTGAATGAGTGGTCATGTGCTTTTTTTTTTTTACTTTTATGTATATGACTAATTCAATACAATCAAAAAATTTTTGAACAAGAATGTTGTTATTTAATTTCACTCATTTGACAGTAACACATGTAATGCTTGCCACAGAAATATATTGTACTACCACATGCCCCTCCCCTCTCAACTTTGACACTTGTCACAATAACTTTTGACCTCAGGTCAATGCAATAAGGTTCATTGCCCAGAGATCATTTTTCTTGTTTCACTTGTGCAAGGGTATTGTCCTGTCATGGGATCATTACACTGGATGGTCGTTTTCATACTTCCTTTTCATGTTTTGTTTGTTTGTTTTGTTTGTTTTTGTTTTTTATGGGGGACTTTTGTTTTTTTTTTTTAGTGTTTTTTTCTTTTATGAGGATAAGTAAGAGGGAAGGGATGTACATTGAATGGGGCACTTTGACAAAATAGTTGGGGTTTCAAATATACAGTGCATATGTATTTCACTTTCCTTTTTCTTTTCTTTTTTCTTTTTTTGGGTTGAGTTCTCATTCGAAGCAGGAAAGCTGTTAAATCAGAGTACCTACCAACTAGAATCGTTGTTCCAAAGTTGATGCCAATTTGAATTATGTAGGTAATATGTTTGAAGCAAAGAGGATTTGCTAACAGTACCTCTGGAATTAGAACTCTGACATTTACATCTCCATTAATGGCTGCAAAATAAGATCACTGATATGAATCTAATCTTTCTTGTCTGTTTGCATTTGTTTTTCTTTTCAAGTACCCTGTGAGAATGCACATTTATTTGCACATATTTGAGTCCTTTATAAATTTTGTGTTTCCTCATCTATACAGCATCACTTGTACCTTCGCGGCGAGAGTGTATGATGTTTTTTGTGTGGTTTCTCATTATGAAGGTATACCATTATGCAGGGAAGCTGTTTGAAATGATGTTATTGTGTTTTGTTAAGGAATTACAGAGTAGATATGCTGAATGTTATGAGAATCTTGAACACAGGGAAAAAAAAAAACATGAAAGGCATGAAAGGCATAATTGATACCTGCTAAACAAACTCTTCTTTGGTCTCACTCATTTTTTTTTTTAATCTTTCAAGTTAACATTATTTTATTTTAGTTTTGCATTAAAATCACACAAACATAATACAGTACAGGACATTTAAATCCAAAGTTTGATATTTTTTATTGGTCTCATTGTCATTATTGCTATTGCTGCTATTATTATTGTTATTATTGTTTTCATTACATCACTTCCACCATCATACAATATTCGTAATATTTGGCAAATTACAGTGACTTTGTAGACTTTCATGCTATCCTACTACTCGCAAAAGTTTTACTGAGCTCATGTATTTTTTTTTTCAGTGAAGATGATTATGCTTTATGGATAGCTTGTACATTTATTGTCAAATGTACAAGAGCATGAATATTTTTATCAAGAATGAGTAGTTTTTATGTAAATAAACTGAAAATGTTATTTCAAACTTTCTGAGTGTGAGCATTCTTGTGGGTGTGTCAAGAGAAGAGTGGCAGTTTGAATTACTTTATTGTCAATATTTCAATGTTTGTACGTTGCTCAAATCTTTTATCCGGTTTTAAAGCTAGCTGGAGCCACTTATTTGGAGGATAGTAACTATTGCCTTCGTCATTGCCTTCCACGTTACTTAATGTACATAACTTTTTTATTTCAATAATCTTTATTCTTCCACGTTCAAACCTGAAAAGTAGACATTCCGTTAACTTGTTTCTGACATAATTATGTCAAGGGTAATGTTACAAATGTAATATTCATAGAAACACACATTTATAGAACCACTCATAGAAAAACACACACATACATTTAGATACAGATATTAAGATTTAAGACTTCAGATTTTCATAATCCAAAACATTAGATTAAGTTGAAAATGTTTTTTTTTTTTTTTTTTAGTTTGATGGAAATAAAGTGAAATTGAATCGAATTGAATAATGATCAATAATTATGTCCAAATATACATTCAACTTCGCTTGAATCTCCGTTCCTTTGTTTGGCTGCCTTTCTCTTTTCACTCTCTCTCTCTCTCTCTCCCTCTCTCTCTCTCTCTCTCTCTCTCTCCCTCTCTCTCTCCCTCTCTCTTGAACTCTACATACTTCGACTTTTCTCGACTCTGTGAATATCACCTTTAGGTACGGAAGGTGTGACAAAAAAAAAAACACCA
This sequence comes from Diadema antillarum, assembly GCF_040938485.1. NCBI lineage: Eukaryota > Metazoa > Echinodermata > Echinoidea > Diadematoida > Diadematidae > Diadema > Diadema antillarum. The sequence goes on from NW_027271055.1 coordinate 388,415, forward strand.
ACAAACAAACAAAAAACAAATGGGACCGTGTAGACGTTATACATGTATTTCAGCTCATGTGCAGCTTTCAGTCTTTGTCTATCTGTCTGTGTGTGTGTGTCTCACCTCCATGGTCTGTGTGTGTGTGTCTGTCTGTCTGTCTGTTTCTACCCCACCCCCTCCGCCAGAGGTTGTGAAAGAGGCAGGCATACGACATCGTGAAAATTGACTTTGCATATGGCACACAAATGGTAATGCGACGGAATGGTAGTACAGCTGTAGTTGTGAGAGTGATAGACCTGGGTCAGACACACTGAAAAAGCACCTGCTTTCTTCTTCTTCTTCTTCTTCTTCTTCTTCTTTTTTTGTCTCCCCAGACAGATCAAATAGGCTGCTGTTTAACCTCAGCACGAAGATAATAGGTGACATGATGTGCGTGTATTCTGATTCGTGGCAAGCAGAGAGAGGGAAACTGCTCCGAGAGGGTCACTCCTGAGTAGGTGGTATGGAAGTGAGGTGGGCGTGTAAAGTAGTACGAGAGGTAAAGGGGGTGGAGCAGCCAGGGGCGGCGGAACTTCTTGCACCCTACCTCACTCCTCCCCCCCCCCCCGAAAAAAAACCCCAAAACAACCAAAGACAGAACACAACAAAAAACAAAAACAAAAACACACAACATAATTAAGCCTACCATTGCCCTCAGCGGTTACCCCTGCAACCTACTATGGAAGGAACGATCATGACCTCAAGTTCAACATACCCAAGACAACTATTGATGCATTCAAGTACTCATTCTTTCCAAGGACAATTTGGATCTGGAACCGCCCGCTTAGTCAAGTTGTACATGCCACCACCCTGACAACATTCAGAGAAGCTGCTCTCCCTGTCCCATGTATTACCATGGAGCTACTACTCTGTTAGTAGCCCCATGGTATTACAACCTTGCAGCCTTCTTCTGGATCACTCATCCTTTAAAGGAGGATGCATTCAGATTTTACTCGCACAGTGCACACTTTTATTGTAAATAGAGATCATCACCATGGCACCTCCCAATGGCACACATGTGTAGTTTCATCCCAGTATAGCTTCTTGGAGCTGCGAGAGGGATTACAGTATCAAGTATCAAGTATAATACTGACGGCCACTGTTGTGTGCTCTTTTTATGAACTGATCTTGCCCTGTTTGGGGTTTGATGCCTCACACAGTAAATGAAACTTGATCTCTTGTTTGTGAGTCAGTCTTTCTGTAGTACACAGGGGCGGATCCAGGAACTCCGTAAAGGGGGACTTTACATAATTAAAAGGGGGCACACGTGCCCCTCTTTTTTCTTTTTATTTCTTTTGTTTTAACAAAAAAATAAAGAGGGGGCGCGCGCCCGGTTCGCCCCCTCTGGATCCGCCACTTATACTTTGAAAAAAGATCTTCTCGAAATGTATACTCATTGTAATCAAATAAGGTATTTTGTTGCCTCACCTCGCGACACTCATTTTTTTTAAACCAAATACAGAAATATTTATTTTCGGAACATTACTAACTTCAACAAAGTTTAAGAACTGATACCAGATGTGGCCCGTAAAGGTAAATCGATGCCCATTGGAAAGCGGAATTGGTTCCCCATGCCGAAGATGACAGATAACTTGAAGAAGAAAGGATAACTTATTTTGTACACGAATGCGTATGAATTCAACTGATAAGCTGCAAAAAAAAAAAAAAAAAATATTGAACTCAAGAAAGGGAATGATGTGAGCATCAGTTCAAGTTAAGTAGGACCTAAAATGGCATCCTCCACGGACCCGTCCAGATTAGGTTGTCACACGCTCTGAGCTTTACGTCACCATTTGTTATATATATGAAAAAAGGAAAGTTTTGCGTAAAAAACAAAGTTTCTTTAGAATCGGACGAGAAACAAAAAGTTGCAGACTTTGAAGGTGTCATTATTATTACGTTTTCACAAGAGAGTGACACTGCATGGACGCGCCCGTTATTTCTGCAAAGTTGAGGATGAGATGAGAATTCTTCATAGGAAAGATCGCCAGAATCGTGTTGCAAGCGCATTATAATAAGCAAACCTCTCCGTTATCAAGTCATCAGCGCTATTTTGTTTTTCATCATGAATCAGTGCGAAAGCCCCGTTATTGATACTTTTTATTTCGCTTAAAAACAGTAAAAATAAGACTTACACATCACGTATCATGCATTTTGCAATGTATTGAATATGTTAATGAGATACCTGTGAAGGGACGACGTTCAGACCTCATCTATTTTGCATAAGTCATTGCATCACTATTTCGTGCAAAATTTCAGCAACTTTAAGGTGTCCTTATACGTTCTAATTTTCTGTTCATTTGGAAGGAAACTTTTACCTTTCAATTTCTCATTTTGTTGTATTATATAAAAACTAATTTTACCGGAAGCCAACTTATTGTATTTTTCATTGCCAACCGGGAAGGCGCTTCACTTTAAAGAGAAGGAAAGTCGGTGATACACTTCGTCGGATCAGTGCAGGAGCAAAACGACTTCATCATCACTTTCTCGTTCTGGGGATACGAGGGGAAATGATAAGGGATGTGGGGTACGTAGGGAGAGAGAGAGAGAGAGAGGGAGTAAATGTCTTGGAAGTCGAGAGAGTCGGGTTACAAGAAGAGAAAATCTCTACCTGTAATTGACAAGACCTACATTGTCAAGTGGGGTTACAAAACCGTGCAATCTGCGTAATATTGCATTTACAGTCCCGAATGAATAAAGAAGAAGAAAAATGGTACAGCAGATATTTAACATGTGATGCAACCTTATTTATTAAACATTTGACTCAAGCGCATTTCCCAAGAGAATTTGTAAAATTAACATCCTTTGACCATGTTGACAACGCATGGATCTGACTTTGTGATTATAGCAGAGAAACGCGATCAAAATTGAGCGATGTCATTAGAATTAGAATCGTAGTTATTCTGAGTCTCTGCACCCGTCTGTAGTGAAGTTGTCCGTAATTAGAGATCTGAACAGCCTTTTTCGTATCTAAAAAAGAAAAAAAAAAGAATAGTTAATGTGATAACTATAGAAAGTGCAAAGAATTGTTGTTTCAGATTTAGCTTATAGACAATTTGGAGCAAAAATCACAGAGTTTTTCACGCTGGTAACGATCATTACATAGCAGGTAAGAAAAAGGGGCGTAGGACCTCGGCATCCTTTAAGGTCTAACTAACCTCAAGGTCGTCGGAAGAGGCTCGGTCACACCAAGACTTGGAGTGTAAGCGGTGAGGAGCCCAGTTTGCCGTGAACCGGGCGAGAGAGATCCACTGGTAGAGAGCCGTCTTGGAGGTCCTCCCGATCGATAACTTTAGCCGCATCTCTTTACCACCTTTCGGGTGAGTTGCTTTATACGGTCTGATAGGATCTTCTTTTCCCCCCTTTTCGTTTCTATGACACTTCATGTTCAAGAGTTTGTACATCCTCAAAACGCCTTCAACCCACCCATTCTACACTGTGATAGAGTTTTGCGTGGGCCGTGCCGCTGATGGCAAAAGGCAGAAACATTCAAAGCATCCTTGGTGTTTAAAAAAAGAGGCTGAAAACACCATTTAAGTTTACAAAAACGTCCCAGCGTAATCACATTTAGTTAATTCATGGTCAAATGGAGATAGCGAAAATTAGATAAAATAGCATGAAAAAAAGGAGGAAAGAAATCACCTCCTATTTTATTGACCGTGAAGTGAGTTCTATAGATAGAATTGTCCAATAAAAACATACACCCCAAAATAAGAAGCTTGAATCGAAGAAACGAGCAAGGACAATAGACTATAAAGAAACGCATCTTTTTTTTTTCGGCATTTACCGGTAGGGTGTAGTGATACTGACAAATTAAATTTCCTTTCTTGTTCTCTTTGCCGTTGTCGTTGAAAAATTAGACCTCTCTAAAGGATTTTTGTTTCTATTAATAGCATCAATGCGTATCCAATTCAGTATTATGTTAGTTTTAAGAAATGACATTGATTGCTTATTATGACTATTTTGTCTTAAGTTATATTTTCTTATAGAAAGATTTAAAAAAATGTTAACTTATATAATTCAATTAATGCATACGGCGACAAAGAGAATTTGGAAGAGTTTGCCAGACATTCAACGCATCATCTTCATCCTATAAAACAAAATAATCAATAGGGCTTTAATATACATCTTGAGATGAACTGTCGAAAGCTGTCATCTTGCCAAGTCAATGATATCTGATATTATCAGATCATAGTACGTAGTAAGTGCTAGTACCTTTCACCTTAGACAAAAATGACCGCCGCCAAAATCTGTCGTCAGATATATATCTATCCCATTAGAATGTTAGGGGTCTGTGGACTCAGCCGCTAAGCCTCTTCAGAGAATCATCATATCATTGAAAAAATACATAAATGAATCAAAAAATGAGCAGCATCCTCTCCAACCGTCACTTAAAGGTAGGAAATGATGTTATTATCTTTTTCAATAGAATTTTATTTACATTAGAATTTTTGCTATACCGGATATGAAGTAGTCAACTTTCGGGAGACGGACATGTAAGCGCTGCCGCTATACCGCCACGATATTCTTGTTTATTTTACTTGCTTGTTTGACGTCATGGCAAACGTTGATATTATGCATCATAGATACATACTAGTATAGTCCTCATTTCGTGTTTATTTCGTATACATTACGTCTGGTGGGTTAAAAAAAAAGCAAACAAACGTGTTTCCAGCTTGTGATCGACAGACAACTCACGCTGCGCTGTGCAGAGAAACTATAATAAAACATCTTTAAGATTCTTTGAAGAAGTCGATGATTTATTTGTTTTGTTGCTATTGGCTATTGGTGATACTGTGCTTTTTATTGCATTTTAGGGGAAAATATTCTCTTCCCCATTAAAGGATGTTTTTATGTTTTCGCTTTGTTTTAGATTTGTTTTGTTTTGTAGTTTGTTTGTTTGTTTGTTTGTTTTTATTTTTGTTTGTTTTTTCGGGGAGGGGTGTTTGCTTTTTTGCCCGTTGACGTGATCACCAATTATTAAAAAGGGAAATCACATTTTTTTTTTTTAAAATCTCATCTGGAACCATTCTATAAGAAGGCTTGTGTTTTATTGTATTATTTGTATTCATAACAGCCTTGGCGTATGAACGTCATTCAGATCTTTACCCGGAAAGAGAAAGTATTATTGAAACCCTTTTCACTTTCTCTTTTATGCATTTATTTTTCTCTTCATTTATGTTTATCACGAATGGAGTCTCAGGGAGAACCTGTGTGAGGTTGTTCTTGTAAAGGTCTCCAACCTCAGTAGTAATTTTCTCCTGATTTTCACATCACAAGCAAAAATCTTTCAAACTTCTTATCTGTTTGATTTCCTTTCCCGTGAAGAAGAAAGTCGAAATATCGACGTGATCTTGACCTATTTCTCAGCAGTCGAGTACCCGAGGCTCAAAGGGTAAACGAATTGGAATAAACATCTTGATGCTGAAACGTGCTGCTTGGTCAGCATTGGTGCTCAAGTAACGAGGAGCGACACAGTACGCGGGAAAAATATACAATTTGTAAATTGATAGTTTGGAACAAATCGCGCATTTTTAACAATGGTCTCCTTACCACCATCGTTGACTGCGTTGACATTTTTTTTTTTTTTTTTGGGGGGGGGGGGGTTGTAATAGAAAGTATAAGGGTCACGCATCAAATAATGTAACTTGTTTGTAATGTAACACATCTATCACTCCTGTATTTAGTAAGCTTTTAAAGAAAACTTGTTAAATTGTGATGAAGTAAGGTTTTATGTACACGATTAACAAACGAGACACTAATAATGCCATCTGAAAAAAAAAAATGACATCGGTGGCAGCTATACTAACTATAAGGCGATGACACCGCCTTAATATTGCATTGATTCATGGATGGAGATATGGTAATATTGTGTGTGTGTGTTAAAGGTTTTTCGGTAAGTGGGCAAAAACAATTTATTTCTCTTAAATATAACATTGCTAAGTCAATAGTATCTACTATGATGTCTTCATGTGATAAAAATAGCGAGAATTTATGACTTTTTGTAAATTTAGACTTTCAGAGAATGACGTAATCACTTTATCACTTTTTCTTGTCTCCGCATAATATGTTATTAGGTGACATCGTGACTTATCACTGTCGTGTGACAGCATAGGTGTTATGTTTGTCTTATTAATTCTGTCCGATTGTGATGCTTATCATTCTGAAGGCGGGTTGGTTTTTTTTTTTTTTCGCTCTACTATCGAAAGTCAACTTGTGCATGAAGTTACATTTTATGCTACTATGTTGCCTTCAGGCATGTCAGGATATCAACATTTATTTCCTGAATAGTTTGGAAGAATGGGACTGTCCTGTCCATTCCAAGCGGACATGTCAAAGTAAGCTCTTCTTTTTAGAGTTGACAGCGGGTCCGGTTGGAAAAAAAATATGCCAGATTATGTCAGAGATGATATGCCAGAAGCAAATATGTAAAAGCTGAATATGTCAGACGAAATAGCTTCGGAGATAAACATTTCTGAGGAAAAGATATTTGTGGTACCGGTGTTCAATGTCAAAACGATATTCATACTGACATTGATGTACACTTTTCTTTGACTTTATCCGTTTACATATTTCAGCTGCTGACAATTATTTAACCTCAAATTGATAACATTTTAAATCTCTAATTTCTATGCCTTTGATATTTCTACCTCGAATACTGGTACTGGTGATATCCTTACCATTGATATTTTACAGCATCTGCTGATGTTTTGCCTGCATCATGCCATCTTAAAAAAAGGAAAGACACCCTCGTTATAACAGATACTGTAAGAGAAAGGCGATATCGTGTTTGCTGGCTGTGGACCACATTACTTGAACGTTGAAATATCCATCAACTCATTTGAGGTTACCCAGGGGTTCGAGTTTGAGTTTACACTGCCATCAGATAATTTTCGGGGCAAGGGCAAACTAATTTTACTCTGAGCATTATGTAAATTGCGGGTGTGAATTTGCGAAGTTCAAAAGACTGTGACAGAAAGAGTTCAAAATTGCAGATGTTGTACCAAATATCCAAACTGCCATTTGCTCGTTTACTCGTTTTGTCAGGATTTGTCACTTGCTTTTCAATAAGGGAGTTGGTCGTTTTTTTAACTGCGATCTAAATTCAATTTGAAAGAGATGGTGAAGACTTTACAGTTGTAAAGTTAAAGAGAACAGACTGTGGCATTCTATATTTCTGGAAATTCATATCAAAATAACGTTTGATTAAAAATATTTAAAAAGCTACAGTTCCCTTTTGGGGACTCTACACGGAAAGATCAAATTGTGTAGTGGTTAGCTGGTGGATTCAAATGAAATATGTTACTTAGTCCTTTAACTTTGGAGTCTGTTGTTTTGTTTTGTTTTGTTTTGTTTTCAGAGAACAGCTAAAACAAAATGGCACACTTATATGGTTGATGTGGTGTGCATTTACAATTTATAAAATCTATGGGGAATTTATCCCAGAGGTTGCAGTTAATTATTTCGTAGGTACTCCGCAAAATGAAATAAGGTTCGTTATTCCGAAGGTTCGTTTATCGGAAGGTTCGTTAATCCGAAAACGATATAAGGTTCGTAATTCCAAAAGTTCGTTAGTACGCGTTTGTTTGTTTTTTTAATTTAGGCTTAACGACTCTTCGGAATAACGAACCCTTCTTTCATTTTCGGATTAACAAACCTTCAGAATAGCGAACGTTATTTCATTTTCGAATCAACGAACCTTCGGAATAACGAACATCATCCTATCTCAGAAATATACTCGTATGCAGAAAAAAATATGCGTAGAATACATCAGTGAAGTTTAAGAAAAGCGAACCAATATTTAACAAAAAAATAATCAAAGTTTGTGTTAAATCCACTTGTCGTCATACCTGGATGGGAAGGAAACTACAGTGTTTGAAGTCACGGAAGCGGAAATGTAATAAGAAAATATAAAGAGAACTCCACATACTTTCAGTTCTCTAGCATAATGAGAGAATACATGACTTCATAACCTTTTAGTAGCAGAAAACAGGGAAAATAGTATAGGCCTACTACTACTGTTGACATGTCTATCATGTCGATAACAAGTTTAGAGTGTATGTGTTTGAATTGTAAATGTGAAATTCTGTAGCGTTAATTTCACTTCTCTCTCTCTTTTTAATCCTTATAACATTACGCATAGACCTATCCAGTGATAACAAAACAATATACGTAACTTTTTTTTTTTGCTACAGTTTTATTAGGAAACAACTTTTTAATGGATTTACGCACGCGTAAATGTGTTGTAGTGTACAGGTTAAGTTACGAAGTAAGGTTAAGAAAAACAAAATACATCTATTTTTTTTTAAAGCCGGAGTGTATGATGTGTAGTCAATATCTTGTGGAACGTTGTGGACATGCCTTGTGGAACACAGTATATTAGTGGTTTCTTTTCATCTCTACATTTTACTGCTCAAAATGCCAAATTAATTCTCATTTTTCACAACTCTCATCTAACATACATTACAAAATCAATAATTCTTGATATCAGTAGAAATAAAGAGGTAAAGTATTAGCATAATGATGAAGTAAACAACGGTACATTGGTATACCCTCTCCCTATATATAGACTGGGCATAACTTGCATATCTATCCCTATTGCTAATATAATAAACAAAAGACATTACAATCAAGCATGCGATTAAGGTGCATTGTCTATTAGGGTAACTGAAGGTGAGTTCCAATGTCTTTTGTTAATCATAGTAGCACTTTAACAATGATTGACAAACTGTCACTGAAATGCAGAATCTTGGTTTGGAACTTAGTAATCTGAATAAAAATAGTACAGTAAAGCTATTTGAAAATAATGGTTATTTTAGTGGTGCATCATTGCATATTCGTTTTGCCACATAAATGATGATCAGGACATAATCAGTCAACATGCATTTGTCATGCATATTGCCAGTCATTCCCCTGCCAGAATGATCCCATCTGCTTAAAACGGGAACAGAAACAAAATTTACATTCTCGATATACACAGTATCTCCACGAGTCTTATGATGTCCTTTGTAAAGCAAGCGGAAATGACACAATCATATTGACTCTGAATACCTTCCGTGAGAATCAATATCTTTCTTATCGCGAATTGCAAATCAGGTTTATAACTTTTGAGTTCTGACTTTGGAGAAAAAAAAGCTTTCAACAAACAAACATCCATTAGCAAATACATAATTAGGATTATATACATTCTCCCCTCTCTCTTTCTCTCCCCCCCCCCCCACACACACACGTGCACGCACATAGGCTACGCACACGAAAAGTACTTGTATATCGTAGCTGTCAAATCAAGGTTTCAAAGTAAGACAGTCATGTCAGATAAATTGGCCTTGAAGAAAGAAAGCAAGGGGGCCGAAGGAAAAACCTGGGAATCCTAGTTTGAAGTTTTGACCTGGGACATCGATCGGTTATTAGCCTTGAATGTTCTCAACATCAACCCGATGTGGAAGGTACAATGCTCTCCAAACACAACATGTTAGCGTTTCTCTCATCACAGACGCAGAATCAGCATAAAAGGGAGCCCTTTACTTCTCACTCTCACGCTAAAACCCTGATATACCGTCCAAACTTCTTCATTCAGCGGTGAACAGTTTTATGATTCAAATTAAACAAAAGATGTGCATCTAAACAATTGAACATTTTAAAGAAATGTAAGCGAACTTCACATTCATGATATTAACTTTTTTTCTCCATTAACCAAAAAAAAAAATGAGGATATTGATCAATTTTTTGTTTCCGATGTGTTCATACTCCATCATGTCCAATATTCAAATGGCCACAACATTTTGTTGCTCATAATTGTACATCTTTACACTATAACACTGGCTGCTTAAAGCTATTGTTGGAAATAAGGGAAAAATAGAAAAAATAAAATGAAATGGAAAAAATAGAAAAATTGAATAATGCATGTTCGTTCATGCTTGAATTATTATTCCACACTGTTCGCAGGATTTGGTATTCATCATTGTGGTGGAGTACTCATTTTACTAACCACGCACACACCTTATACAGACGACATAATCGTGGGAGTATTATAAAGGAAGTGCAGTGCGCCTAATTACGTAAAATTTGAGCTTACGTTTTGTTTACGCTGAAATTCACTTTTTCAAAATGCACTATTAGAGAGAGGTGCCAAACATAGATCCCCTGTAAAATCCAGAAAATGACATCAATGCTAATATAAAAGAGATACATTATGACATTTCTGTCAACTAGACAAAGCCGCTTCAATGGGATCAGAAAGTCGATCGAAGTTGATCGGAAGGATCGGAAGTCGATATCTATAGGCCACTTCGTGACCTTACCGGACTGAGAGGGGCATCATAGAACTTAACAATTCGCCATTCAGCATTACACGTTATGAACAAAAGTCGTGAGAAAAGAGAAAGGAAAGATATAGACTTTGACTTTGGAAGGGTCAAAATTCATTATTTTCATTCATTTATTTATGTAGGCCTATGTATTTATTTATCCATTTTTCGAATAATAAACGCATTAATCTATTTCTTCACCTATGCTCCAATGTATGTTACTGTTATTTAGTATGACCGCATGATATTATCATATCATTGTATACTTATGTACATATGATACACTGAATAGTTTGCACTTATTTAAGTCGATGAAGGCCAATTTGTTAATCAGTTGCAAAGACAAGCAACTCGATATCTGATGTTTTCTACCTCGTTTTACCTCCCCCCTCCCTCCCCCCCCCCCCACCCCATGTCCCATTTTCTCTCTCGGTATCTCATTTTCGTCAAAACTTCTCCGCACTTCGCTTCTTCATTCGATATCATCCGCATCTTCCTATCTCTGTCCCTCCCCAATATCTCCCTATCTCCCTCCCCACTCCCACCCCTATCTTTCTCTCACTTACTCACTCCCAATCTCTTCTAATCACCATCGCGGCTTCTCACCACGGGTTGGTTAGAGTAGAGTCTCTCTTCGCTACCTTGACCGTGACCGCCGAGTTGGCTCTCACCATGGTGTCCCGTACCGCCGTGACGATCTCGGGTCTCGCCCAGCTGCTCCTGTTGCTGCTGCGCTGCGCACTTTTCTCCCACGCGGCCTCTTCACCCTTCAGCCCCGCCGAACAGACAGCGATGGTGGATAGACACAACGAGCTGAGGCGGGAGCAAGGGGCCAGCAACATGAACTACATCGTAAGACATCACGGAGATGGAGAGATGGAGGGATAGACATACAGACAGACGACAGACAGACCAACATACACACAAACAGAGAGAGAAAGGGAGAAACAAGGGGGGGGGGGGTAGAAACAAACTGTGGTACATAGAGAGTAGTAGAGACGATTTTAGAGAGACAAACGCACACACAAACACAAAAGTTCGAAACACTCTTAAATGCTAACAAATTGGTCGAAAGTCACTTTAGTTGACGCTTTGCGCAGTCCGTATTTCTTGAAATGAGACAAAGTCAACATGTTAAATTTCAATTTTCAAATTCTTTCAACTTCTTATCACTGAATATCTTTAACATGAATTCAGTTATATTAAAGCCCATAGTTTATAGGAGAGTATGTAATTTATTTTATAGAGAGTATGTATATCTTTAAATTAGGCAATATCACAGTGTATTCCAAAGACAGATGAATATATCGTGATCATTTTCCTGGTGATTCATTTTGTAGATCTTTGTTCTAATGCATTTACTGCATGTTCACGAAGGGTTTTCATGGAAAATGCAGAAATTAAATTAAACTGAAGTTGAAACAGAATTCTGCAATTTACTTCTACTTCTATAATTACCTCTACAATTTTCCTTGCTATTGGGGACTTATATGAGTGTAATATGTATATGCTGTAAATTGTATTTTTTTCTCGTTGATTCATGGAGCGGAAGTTGAACAATGTTTTATAAACACGCAATAAAAGTCTGTAGGATCGGCTAATTTCACATTTCAAATTGTAATCTGGTTCCCATTTCATAAATGATGTTAGGATGGCAACTCTTGCTGGAATGACAACTTCCAATAGCAACAGCCAATCAGGAAGCTGGATTTTTGTCATTACTATGACAATTGCCAGTCCAGCAAGAGTTGTTATCATAATTATCAACTTTTTATGAAATGGGGCCCTGGTGTTGGTTGGATCCGGTATGTAGGATTGGGACGATGGCCTGGCAGCCCACGCCCAGCAGCTCGCCGATTCATGTGTCTTCCATCACAACAACGAAGGCGTGGTGATCGGTGAGTTTCAGACGGTGGGCCAGAATATCTTCGCCGAGGGCGGTGAGGAGAGCGAAGTCAAGAGCGGCGTCGACGCCATAAACGATTGGTATTCGGAGAGCGAGCACTATAACACTAATACATTCACCTGTTCTGCTGCCACCTGCGGCCACTACACACAGGTGGGTGTGAGCTATTCGTTATCGAGCCTTTTTGATAGATTTTCATTTCATTTTACTCATTTTCCGTATCCAAATGATAGAAAACTATTACAAAGCAACAATAACAAAAACGGCTCTGAGACTGATTAACTCAGTACGAAACGTTACTGGTGTCGGGACTCGAATTAAGTTAGTTATCTTCCAAGGTAGGGCCCCAAGGCCTCCCCCATTCTTTGATTGATTGATTGATTGATTGATTTATTGATTGATTGATTGATTGATTGATTGATTGATTGATTGATTGATTGATTGATTGATTGATTGATTGATTGATTGATTGATTGATTGATTGATTGATAGATAGATAGATAGGTTGGTTGATTCGATTGATTGTTTCATGGGTGACGGAAGTTGTAAGTTGTTCGTTTCTCGTTAAACGTCCACTGAGTTAGCAGGGAAAATTCCTTTCGGAAACACCAATGAATTTCTTGATCTATACTACTAGAATTCAAACTTTTTAACAAAAAAAAGAGGGGTGAAAAACTTCCGAGGACAGTTGTAGTTCACTCTACATAAGAGATTCGCCTCAACATCAGTGCAATGGCGGGCGCCTCGCCACTGGGCAGCACGCTCAGAGCAAAGAGGTCATTATCTCCTTGCCCAGCATGGTCAGAGTTGACCCGTTCTATACTGAATTCTGAAATCCCCATAGACTTAATACAGAGGTCACCGGGTTCCCGTAGGAAGAGGGTTAACAGTGGTTCAGCGTTGGTTCAACGGATGGGTCAAATATTGGAGTGCATCTCACATGTCTCCTATTGAATAACCATCTCACAGTATTGGCAGCCACTCTGCAGACGACGAGGGGCACTTTTGCTCCAATGTTCATTGGCGTCTGGATGTGAGGCAGATTTCAAACGGAAAAAATATTTTGGTAAAAATGTTCTGGCCTTGTTAGGGTCTCTACCAAAGTCAAGTTTTACATCTCTTTATAACGCGGGGTTTAGGTATTGCAGATGATTATACCATTATCTGCAAACAATTAGGATAGCAGGTACTAAAAAAAATTAAGAATAAAAAGTAAATAATTAAAATCTACACAATTAATTCGGAGGTCATCAGTATGGAAACAAATGAGTTGGAAAATACTAAGAGAAAGAGAAGGGGATAGTTAATATCAGTATCCGGCTTTGTGAGTAATATAAGAACGTAGATGACTTCTTTGCCAGTAGTAGTAGTAGTAGTAGAAGTAGTAGTAGTAGTAGTAGTAGTAGTAGTAGTAGAAGTAGTAGTCGTAGTAGTAGTAGTAGTAGTAGTAGTAGTTTTAGAAGTAGTAGTAGTAGTCGTAGCAGTAGTAGTAGTAGTAGTAGTAATAGTAGTAGTAGTTTTAGAGGTAGTAGTAGTAGTTGTAGAAGTAGTAGTAGTAGTAGTAGTAGAAGTAGTAATAGTAGTAGTAGTAGTAGTAGTAGTAGTAGTAGTAGTAGTAGTAGTATAGTTGTTGTTGTTGTTGTTGTTGTTTAGTTATTTTAAAATCACTGCTTGTCTCGTCGACATTCGCAGGTTGTGTGGGCCGAGAGTACTCGGATCGGTTGCGGGCGTGCCTACTGCCCCCTCCCTCGCCCAAGCGGGCTTCGGCGATGCTTGGTACATGGCCTGCAACTACGGGCCCGCGTGAGTATAACCAACGTCGTACGAATTGTGATGAGTGAAAAAGTGAAAAGATATTTTGATTAGCGTTCTGATTACACTTAAACCCTTGCAAAAATCACTTGTCTGACTCGGATGAGGAATTAAAAAGATGGTGAAGGAATGGAGGGGTCGCAGTAGACATGCTCTCCTCGTATCGCTCTTGGAAATTACAGGGTTTCGCAATGATGTCGAAAGAAATCAAAGACAAAATGGAGTGCATGCATGATGACAGAGTCTTCATGTTTATGTTACTCACTCGCGTATAACGCATTAGACGTCAGAATATTCAATTTTGTGATGTAGAGGTGGACCCTGATTATTCTTTAATGATATGACAAGATGCATATCCTATAATGAATACATGTATTTCTTGCTTTGTAGGGGTAATATGATGGGGGAGAATCCATTCATGAAGGGCAGTCCGTGTACCCAGTGCAAGTCGGGAAGTGGCCAGTGTGATAACGGGTTGTGTCGTAAGTATTACCAATTAGGATAGCACTCGCTCACTGAAGAGCATCACATGTGAATATGTAAATACTATCATATATTAAACTCATTCACTACAAGATACTTCATTATTATGCCAAAAGACAAAAGAAACCAAGGTTTACAATTTCCTTCGTTGACAGAATTATACGAGGACTGAATGTACATCTATCTTGTAATAATATACTTATTTAGATTCATTCTTGAATGCACTCTTGATCAAGTTCTCTGATATTGGTCGATGGTAGATTGAAAAAGTAGTTTTTTCTCTCATTTCACTCCGTCCCAGGTCCATGCAGTGAACACAGTGGGGAGTGTGGTAAGTTTCTTTAAAACTAAAGGGAGCTGATATAAGCGAAACATTATACAAAAACACAAGTGCACCTTTAGATATACATGTACTTTACTTTGATACCAGAGCACTTCATTTTGAGTTCTTGTGTGGTAATCATTTTGTTTTTACATGAGACAATTATTGTCAGATAGATGGACAATAATAATTGATACATACTTTCTGTACTTTTTCAAGCTGTTTTACTTTGATATCATCTGTATGTGTCGTCATTGACACGTGACCACTTTTAATTTTCATTACATCTAAAGCGAAAAAAGTATGTAAGCCTACTTGAATACTAGTACTTCACTCTAATATCAGAGTACTGTATTTCAAGTTCTTGTGCAGCATTCATGTATTTGAAAATCAGACGTATCAACAATTGAGTGGATGCCCACTTCCTGCATATTTCTATGTATGACTTTTCTTCGTGGACGCATGACCACCAGTAATTGATAAAACTGATACGTGGTAACTGATGTCGAATCGATATGATGTCATCGTGTAATATTAAATGGGTTAGTCAAATACCGGTTAGTAATTGGCTAAACACAGTCACGTGATGGAGGCACATTCGTTATGTTCGCCCATGGGCGAACATTTTTGTAATGTTCTCCCATGGGAAAACATTTTCACGTAACAAATGACAGAATGCCTATTTAGGACCGCGCGCGCACAGTAAATTTGGCTCTTCGCGAGCGAGCGATCGAGTGCGTTGTGCTGGTGGTTGACGTTGACGTATTGACGTATTTGACTAACCCATATATAACAAATGATGACTTATGTTGTCAGGAACATGTACAAAACGTTCCACCCTCGGAGTTTGAAATGCTATTTCGGGGGGCTATAAGTCCCTCGACTTCATCTCGGGACTTATAACCTCCCTCAATAGCATTTCAAACCCTTCGGGTGGAACATTCGGTATGTTCCCTCCCCCGCCAGTCATCATCTTCATATGTTGAAACTCACCAGGAGTTTAATTGGATCTGCATTGTCATTGTCATACGCGTCCACACTATATAATATGAGCAAGTTCCCTTCGTATTTCAGACACAGAAGACTTCAGCATAAACAATGCCATGTACCTCACGCGGTCTCGCCTTTCCTTTCCCTTTTCCCCAAAGTCTGTCGGCTCGAATGCCAGAACTGCGGCGAGCTGGTCCAAGATTCGTGCACCTGTAACTGTGCCGATGGCTACCGAGGCGCCGACTGCTCAGGTGATTTACGGAAAGGAGAACTAAAATTTATTGACTCTTCAGGTAGCATGGAAAGCAGCTTTGAATAAAAGGCGGTGTCCATGACATGCCTCCCCCCCCCCCCCAACTATATGAAGCACGATGTCAATTCATCCTGCATAGAACATTGCAACCGATGAATAAACAGATAAACACACAGCACGCAAGCAAATGTTCACATGTGATTTGTTTACTTTTGCATTTGTAGCAACGCTCATTTGAAATATGAAATGTATTTAAAATAAATACACAATCAACCATGCTTGTAAAAGACAGTAAATGTCCATAAACTAAAGTAAATAAATCTTTATCTTGCAAAAAAAAAGCCCAGATATTGAATGATGGCCTATCTATTGTAAACAAATACTCAAAAATGTGAAATTAACGTTTAACGTCTCAAAGAATAACATCAGAACCTACTACAACGCGTTGAGTCTATAGTAATTGTACATGCATAGGGCAGACGATTATAGCATTGACTCATTCTTTCAGCGAAAAAAAATGAAGACATGTGATACAAATAAAGTTTGTATCTATATTGATTCACTATCAAAA
This sequence comes from Diadema antillarum, assembly GCF_040938485.1. Lineage (NCBI taxonomy): Eukaryota > Metazoa > Echinodermata > Echinoidea > Diadematoida > Diadematidae > Diadema > Diadema antillarum. The sequence continues at coordinate 405,080 of NW_027271055.1, forward strand.
CAACCCCTCCCCCCACCCCACCTCCCCCCCCCCCCCAAAAAAAAAAAAAAAAAAAAAAAAACCACAGGCATTTGCGAAGACACACATGCTATGTGCGGAGCTAACCCGGGTTGGCCCAACGCGGACGCCTGCTCGCTCGGCCCCGAAGTTCCCGAGGGGTGTCCACTGATGTGCGGAGAGTGCAGTAAGTAGACAAAACTCATTTTCACATAATTTTATATACATAGTTATGGAAAGAATAGTAATGGAAATAGAGGATGATGGGGAAGATAAGGAGGAAGAAGAGGATATTTATTGTAATGCTGAACGACTGACGAGAAGACGTGATAAATGGTGCGATGTCGATATGTCGTATATATATATTACATATCTGTGTGTGTGTGTGTGTGTGTGTGTGTGTGTGTGTGTATGTGTGTGTGTGTGTGTGTGTGTGTGTGTGTTTGTGTGTGTGTCAGCTAGGAGATTGATAATTATCGCAAGTAATAAGTATTTACGAATAAAACGAAACTCGAAGAAATCAGCAATATAATGAGAAAGAAGAATTTTTTATACTTATTTTGATGGCGATGCTAATGATGACAATAATGAAATCATCGTTTAATGCAATAGATGCAAATTTTCTTGCGAATAACAATTGTCAGGAGAATGTTCCTGAAAGCATGATGCTTCAGCACACATTTTTAATCGTCTGGTAAAGAAGCAATTCGAATCTGAATCGCTCGTCTGGTCTGTGCACAGTGTGCTGTTCAAAGCAAGCGAAGTGTTTATGGAGAGAAATTAATTTCGATTCCAGTTGGAGAGAAAGCAATACGACTTACTTGAACATTTCTGTCTTTTATTGATTTATGCAGATGCCCCAAATCCAGATTTCCAATGTGGTAAGTATTCTAGAGATTTTCAATCAGAATACTGATTATCACTTGTCGGAATGTTCCTTTTGTTGATCAAACAATGACGTAATAAACATCAGGGTTTTAAGACAAAGGAGTGTACAGGTGATTGTGTTAACACATCAGTTACAAAAAAAGGAACGTTAGTGGCAATGTCCAGGAGACGATCTGAAACTGTCTTGGAGTATGCAAGGGGCGCAATGATGACATTGTGCAGTTAATTTTACAAAGCGATATTACAATCACTGGTGCGTCTTTTCGGGTGACTCTTTTAAAGAATAGTTCTAAAAGGAGACATTTTGTTCATTACCCTCTGCCTTTCAAGTAACACACTTACATATAAAAAGGTCCATGAAATTTCAAGTTTTATTATTTTGTAACTTGCCCGTTTTTGTTTTCCCTTTCAAAGGTGACTGTTTAAACAATTATTGAGTTTTCATTTCCGTGAGAGTTTCGACGGCTTGACAAGTATTTTGTTTGCATGCATGTCTATCATTTGAGTATTTCCGTCCCTCCTCATACTTCGCTCCTGTTAAGACCCTTCACAGTCAAGAGGATCTGGCAGCAGCGGTGGTAGCGGTGGTAGCGGTGGTAGCGGTGGCCGTGGCAGCGGCGGTAGCGGAGGGAGCGATAAGTCCCAGGGAGGGTCCGCATCAGTTACCGGCGACATCTGCACCCAACAGTTCACGGCCGCGACCTACATCGACAACGAACTCTACCTATTCCATGTTAGTGAACATTTGAAGACATTATCTATCTATATATCCATCTTATCCCATTCTCTATCTATCTATCTCACTCTCTCTCTCTCTCTCTCTCTCTCTCTCTCTCTCTCTCTATATATATATATATATATATATATATATATATATATATATATATTTATCTATCTATCGATGCCAATCTATGCATTTATGTGCACCAATGTAGGTATTCAAATGCATATTTTTTGTATCATCATTAGTTTCATATACAACAGTTATTACTCTTGCTATTTCTATCTATAACAGTTCTACTTGGTATAGTTCACTTCCTGCATCCCCACTTTCCGTCCTCCATACAGGATTGAGTCTTCAACATCACCATACCATCACAGACCGTTTTACCGATTTTTTCTTTCCGTTCATTATAATATGCACCCTCCCTCTATGCCCTGTTAACCCTCATGTGGCAGCCATGTCAATGACGTTAGATGATCTAATAAAAACAATCAAACCAAATTTCCAAACAAAATAACATTAACGGTTTACAGAATGAGAACGTTAATCACACGATGTTGCCTGTAAAATCACTTTCACTGGCTGATTCCTACCGTGTGCATTAAATGTATAATGTTCATTGTGCAGACGGAGACATCTCACTGGAATTGATGTCATGAATAACATTTGAACTAGAAAATGTTGGCCTATTCAAGAAGAACAAGATCGTCGTCCTTGAACGGTGCCCAACCCCACCTTTACACCGTTGCTGGACCCAGTGCTAGATATACACTCCATTCTTGATACAAATCGACGGGAGAAAAGTTATTACATTCTGCCACCAGACTATACAAGGAGCGCTAAACGGGTGAACGTTATCGAACTTCTCAGAGGACGCATTAGCAACCTCATTTCGAATTCCAGGTTTTCAGGTTTCCAGGTCTCCAAACAATCAGTCAAGGCCAACATTAATTGCATGAAGATGCTAAGGAGAAAGAGATCGATATAAAAAGGATGGGGGGGGGGGAGAAAGGAAGATAGTCAGATAGAATTATAAGCAGATAGGTAAATAGAGACAGACATAGGGTCGTGCTCTTCGAGAACACTGAACGATGTAACAGTTGACTTGGTGACATGATTACATCTTAATGTAATCGCAAAAGTGAAGAACATCAAGACAGGACATAAGTTCACGAGACTGATTTGCTGAAATCAGGTTAAGTACACTCGCAGAGCACGGGGTTCACCGTAGTTTGCATTGTGAAACACGAGTTTTGTAAATGTTTCCAAGACCTTTACATGCCGATGCCTTTAGGCACTCGTCAAACGTTACATACCTTCGTGCCATTTTCTTTCTGTAGTTCATGGTTTACTCCTTCAACCTATACGTATTAGCGAGAACTACCCAGAAAAACGAGAAATACTGAGATTCATGAAATTGCTTACCAAATTGATGTTGTTGTTGTTTTATAGAAAGAAGGAAGAAAGAGAAAAATGGGGCCCTATACAAATAATTTGCCCCAGACAGCACTTACCATAAAACAGACAATATTAATAATCTTAGAAAAATATGAACATTATTAAATATATATGTATGTATGTATGTATGTACCAAGTCTCCACGAGGGAGCTCATATCGTCTCCACGAGGGAGCTCATATTGTCTCCACAAAGGAGCTCATTAAGTCTCCATGGGGGAGCTCATATTGTCTCCACAAAGGAGCTAGTTAGGTCTCCACGAGGGAGCTCAAATGATATTTATGAATACCTCAAATTCTTTGGTTAAGCAAACTCAAATTACTATACCATACACGCGCGCGTGTACCACACATTAACTCACCCATGTGCACATACACTTACACACATATCCATCTCCAACCACGCACACACTTACTAATATCAGAGGTCAACCCAAAATAATATACAGTATCTAAATAAAACGCACACACAATGATGTAAATTACAGAATAGGGAACATTACTATAACTGTATCATTGTTTCAAGAAAAAAAAAATATATTCAGTGTTTATATGAATATCATTATTTCGAGAGAAAGGAAAAAACAAAGACAAAAAATATATATACAGTGTTTATATCATAGAGCTCTGAGCGTCACATCAATGATTCGTGAAAAATCCAGAGGCGTTGATACAGCAAAGTCGTTTGCAACAAACAACGGAGAAATGATGTACAAATATAATCGTGGTTTCTGTATGACGTACGAGTACACCTGCGGGCATCAAGCCCAAAAAAAGTAGAAATTTAGAGCCAGAAAGTGGGAGTCATAAATTCTTCAAATCAATTTTTTAAACCACAAAATCATAAGTATTAAATAAGTGCAGGCGACTCATACGAGAGGGGATTTACAGAAATTAGAGTTGTTCTCACTATATAAAAAAAGTATATCATTTATAAATAACTATATTATAATATGGACGAAGAAATCCCCTATTCTTGCGAGGGAAACACAAGCAAGGAACGCAAGACAACAAAATATGTACATGTATAATGTTTTACTATAGTAAAGGCAAATTGAGGGAGATGCCGAGATCTGCAGCAGCGAGTGACTCCCAAAACCTGCTTGCTGCAGATTCCGGCACCTCGGCGAGGTGGAAGGTGGAGGCCTCGACGTGACGGGTGACCAGGCTCGGCTTGGTCTCGCTGGGAACCGGGGAGCGAAGTCCGGAGCGGATGTTGTGTAGGTCTACTACGCTGAGGATAGGAGAGAGTGAAAGTCCTTCCCCTGTGTACTGGGAAGGGAAAAATGAGACTAAATAAAACATAAGTGAGATTAATCACAATCAAACATTAGTGAAAAAAAAAAACCATATTGATAAGCATAAGCCAAAATTCGTAGGCAACTCGCAAATATTTTGAAAATCTGCGTTTCCAGGAGATAATACATATTATCTTGAAATCACCACAGCAGTTGATAATGCATACATACAAACTTCCCCAAGTGCATGCCACAGCAAACAATGTAAGAAAAACATTAATAGGTAATCAATTTATAATATAATGCATCATAACACATAATACAGACGATTCACAAAATATCTTGAAATCTACGATTGCAAAATGAGAGTGCATCGAATTTGCAGGACTTCGCAAAGTCCGTGCTACAGCAAAGTTATGCAATCTTAAATACTGTGATATTTGTTTGTTTCCTTGACATAGGTAATAACTGCGTCCAGAGCTTTTTGGTTAGCGAGTAAATCAGAGATGCTGGGTGATTGCTTATGGATAGCACGTATGAGATTCGTACGTTGACGTGTGTGTTGTTTGCAGTGTAATAAATAATGTTCAACGGTTTCCAATACATTGCACATTGAGCAAAAACCGGTGGGATGTTTACGGATGATATGATAAAAAGTTGCTAACCTGGCTCTGCCCATGCGGAGACGGTGAGTTATTATTTCATCACGTCTGTTCAGACTTTCAAAGGTGAAGGTGTTTGAGGCACAGGGTTGGATGTTGAAAAGATGGCGTCCTTTATTAGAAGAGCGCCATAACGCGTTCCAAGCGTCAAAACACCTGTGTTTGATTACACGTCGTATATCATCAACATTTTGAGGAACACTGATTGTAATATTCTTACGTAAACTTTGTTTGGCAAGATAATCGGCTTTTTCGTTGCCCGTTAGACCACAGTGAGCTGGTACCCATGCTAAAGTGATGTCACACCCGTTCATTATAAGATTTGAGCATTTACGAAGTACTTCATTTGGAAGGTCAAGGAAATTTGAGGTGTGGTTATTCAAAAGTGTCAAGGCACTGAGGGAATCTGAGAAAATAACAGCTCTGAGAGGGGGAGAGGATTCCAGCCATGATAGGGCAAGAAGAATCGCTACCAGTTCTGTACGGCAAATTGAGATGGGTGAAACCCTTTCACTTATTTCATGACGATAGTGAGGTACGTAAATCCCAATACCAGAACAGTTAGTGGAGGGATCATGGGAACCGTCAGTGTAAATTGTCAGGTGGTTTGAATATGTGGTCTTTATGGTTTGAAGAGCAGTTTGATATTGCGCTGAAGGGAGGACGGTCTTGGGACATGAGCTGTGAAGGGAGAGGTCAATATTGGGATGCTCAATGGACCAAGGGGGACTGGGATAAACGTTGATAGGTTGCAGCTTTAGAAAAGTGTCCGTAAGCGGTTTGATTCGGAGAGCGAAAGGAAGTTTGTTTTGTGGCCATTTATTCGAAGAGAATTGCCAGCAGTTGCCAATGGCTTTTCGGACGGGGTGAAGTGGAGACAGTGTGTATATATAGGCGCAGTAATTAAGGGCGGCCCTTTCGCGGCGTATATGGAGTGGAGGTTCGTTACATTCCACTTGAAGTGCATGCAGGGCAGTGGATGGTAACGCGCCGGTGCATATTCGAAGGGCATGGCCCTGTACGGTGTCTAGTTTGCTAGAAAGGAGCTGGGATAAAGAACCATAGATTTCGCAGGCGTAGTCGAGATGAGGGCGGACTAGAGATCGGTACAGTAAGAGAAGGGTTTGTGTATCGGCGCCCCAGTTTGAGCCGGTTAGCGAACGAAGGAGGTTTAGCCGTTTGTTGCATTTCATTAAGATGTCTTGAACATGAGGGGACCATGACAAGGAGTAATCAAGGGTGACCCCTAAGTATTTATGAGAAGGGACGACTTCAAGCTGAGTGTTCTGGAGACGAATACTAAAACCTGTAGGAGAAACTGGTTGAGAGTGAAAAATAACCACTTTAGACTTATTAGTAGACAGAGAGAGTCCATACTGTGTTATCCAATCAGAGATGATATTGACATCGGACTGGAGTTTTGTATTGATATGATGGAGATTGGAAGAAGAATGCCATATAGCGATGTCGTCAGCATACATGGATACGTTTGATGCACAATAATGAGTAATTTCGTCAATAAACAGATTGAATAATAGAGGACTAATGACGCTGCCTTGCGGGAGGCCAGCTTGGCGTGTATGCATGTCTGAAAGTGTGGAGTTTATCTGTACCTGAAAAGTTCGCGAGTCCAAAAAACTTTGTACCCAGCTTAGAAATCGACCTCGAAGGCCCACGGAGTAAAGTCTGGAAAGCAGTGCCTGATGGTTAATGGAGTCGAAGGCTTGACAAATGTCAAGAAAGATGGCGACCGTATACCCTTTACTGAATAGGGATTTCCTTACTTCAGATTCTAAGCACAGGAGATTATTGAGAATTCTACGATGTCGGAGGAAAGCAGACTGACGGGGAGAAATTAGATCATATTTATCAATAATGTACGAGAGTCTATGGACAATCATACGTTCCATGAGTTTACATACAATAGGTGTGAGAGAAATTGGGCGGTAGGAGCTGATGGAGTGTTTGTCCTTGCCAGGCTTCAATATGGGCTTGATAATGGAGTGCTTCCATTGGGGCGGGATTACAGACGTTTCCCAACTCATGTTAATAATCTCTAACAGAGAGCAAAACATATTATCAGTTAAATGGCTTAACAACTGTCTGTTGATTCCATCGACCCCAGAGGCTGAGTTCTTAGAAGCTTTGATTGCCGTTTCGAGCTCTTTGGGGGTGAAAGGAGCGTTGAGAGGAGAATCATTGTCATGTATATATGATGGGGGTTGGGAAGTAGGGAGAGGGAGAGTGGGGGTTAAAGAAGGTTTTTGAGAGAAAGTAACTGCCATAGCATTGGCGATACAGTGGGCGTCATGAGTATAAGTGTTGTTTATAAGTATGGGTGGGAAGGTACTCCTGGTGTTATTGTTAGACAATAGTTTTACTTTGCACCATACATCTGAGAGTGGGGAAAAACGGTTCAAGGAGTTGCAAAAAGTAGTGAAATGAGAACGTTTGGCTGATCTAATGGTGCGCCTGGCTGCAGCATTGAATTGAAGATAAGTGATTAAATCATCGAAAAGATATGACTTATCAAGCTTGCGTTTGGCACGATGACGGTCGCGGACAGCTCTCGAACAAGCCGCCGACCACCAGGGAAGAGGTGGGCGACAGGTCGGGGTCTGGAGGGGAATAGAAGCATTGGCAGCTTGGGTTACACATTGTAGAAAAAGATCATACAAATCGTAAATATTAGCTGGACGGTAGCTGTGTGAATGATGTAACAATTCTAGTTCACGCTGAAATAATTCCCAATTGGCTCTTCGAAAAGCCCAACGGGGCGGAAGATTGTCATGATTTTGAGAGGAAGCGCTAGGTATGGAAAGTCGCTTTAATGGAAAAGTAAAATGAACAATACAAGATATAAGGTAATGATCACTCCCGAGGGAAAAGGGGGATACCGACCAGTTACAGTGGGGGGCTAATGACGGAGGAACAAGAGTGAGGTCAATTGATGTGGAAGATCCTCTAGCAATGTCAAAGCGTGTTGCTGAGGAATCGTTAAGTATAACAGTATCGTGATCATTGCAAAATTCAAATATGACTTTTCCGTTGAGGTCCATAGTGGTTCCTCCCCATGCAGGATGGTGGGCGTTAAAATCTCCTCCAATGACATAGTATGGCAGGCAGTCGACTGTAAGAGAAAGTAAATCTTGTGTGGACAATCTTTTTATGGGATTGTAAAAATTTGTCACAGTGACAGAAACATTTCTATACAGAATATTGACTTTTAATCCCTCTAGGTGAGGGAAATAATGAACATTGCTGAAATTTACGTCATGGTGAATAAAAATTGCACAGCCACCTCCACGTGAGGAGACGCGATTGCGCCACAGAGCAGTATACTTAGGAATGGAGAAATTTGTGTCATCGTGACACCAGGTCTCTTGCACGAGGATTACATGTGGGGGTGAAGGGGAAGAGTAGATGTGCTGAATCAGCTCAGCGCCATTAGAGGGGAGCCCTCTGGCGTTCCACTGCCAAATAATGAGGTTCAGATCAATTATCGATTCTGATGTAGGAGTTCGTACATCTTTTCCTGGGAAACGACCACATCGAAGCAAGTGTTTGCAGATTGAACAACTAACATGATTCTCTTGTGGTCAGAATCAGCCGCATGAAGATTGTTGATAACTGTGCTCACAAAGGAGACTAGTTTTTCTACTAGGAGAATGGATGTTGTAGGAGGGAGTTGCCGTTTGTTAGTTTGAGTAGAGGCCGTATTTGTATCTGTGGGGACTGGGAGGCTTCTGTGAACCTGGGCCCTGTCAGTAGCCTGTTGGGGTTGAGTAAATACATGGGTCACATTCGCAGTGGTAGGATGGGAGCGAGAAGAAGTGATGGAGGAGGTGGTAGGATTGGACTTGGGAGCAGGATTGGTGGATTGAGGAGGGGAATCGGGCACATGAGGACCTGGGAGATGTTGCGGGTCAGATGGATTTTGGTTAGAATTCATAGCCTGGGTGTTGGATTGGGTAACCTGTAGTTTTTTGGCAGCTTCAGCGTAGGAAACATGATTCATAGTGGAGTAATTTTGCACTTTACGTGCAAGTTTGAACTTTGGACAACCTGCATATGCCGCGCTGTGGGGGCCCCCGCATCGCAGACATTTTGGATTGGATTTGGACGGGCAAGAAGAGAGATCATGGTTTTCTCCACACCTTACACAGCGCTGTTTAGATCTACATGTATCTTTTGTGTGACCAAACCTCTGGCAGTGAAAACAGCGAGAAACAGGGGGAACATATACACTTACTGGGAAAGTTTCGTAGCCAATGGACACTGATTCTGGAAGTGAGGGGCAGTCGAAAGAGAGAACAAGTACATTGGTTGGGGTGGGACCATCGTTTGATCGCTTTGAGATGCGCTTAACTTCGGTCACATCCTGGCCCGCCAGCGCCTCCTTGATGTCTTGTTCCGTTAACTCGGGCGAGACGCGTTTGATGACACCTTTTAGAACAGGAGAGAATGACTTGTCGTTAGTGACACGAATTGGGGTTTTGCAGAATTCATTCAGTTCCATTAGAGTACGAACCTGTTTAGGATTGAAACATTTGATAGTGAAGGATTTTTGTTTGCGTTGGACTTGAGACACTTTTCCTACTAGCTTGTTTATTTCACGTGCGATCTGGATGGGGTTGATGAGAGTAATGTTTTTGACTGTGCCAATGATAGTTACATGCGGGTTGAAGGGAGGACGGGTGGGTGTGTGAAACAGATCAGATTCGTCATCGGAGTAGGGTTGGGAATTCGGTCGTTGTCTTTTTCGAGAAACTTCAGTAAAGCCAGTGTCGCGGCTAGGAATCGGAGTGGGGTCAGGGAAATTGGGGTCAGGGAAATTGAAAAGCTATACATGACTGAGATACATTGAATAAACACGTGAAGACTTACTACTTACGTTCGGATGTTATGATTAAAGGAAACCAAAACTCAAAGAGAAATGTGGATTGAGTGAAAGCGGCAATTTAGTAGAACACATCAGTGAAAGTTTAAGGAAAATGGGACAATCGATCCAAAAGTTATGAATTTTTAAAGTTTTGGTGTTGGAACCACTGGATAAGGAGACTACTTGAGTTTATGACATCATGTGTGGACAACAATCCAGAAAATATAAAGAAAATTCAGTATGCTTTCACTTTTCTAGCGTAGTGAAAGAGCACTTGACTAACTGCTTTTAGAAAGTAGGGGGAATACCCTTAACATATCTCAGCATCAAGTTGATGGAATATGTAATTTTCACGAAAAATGCATTTTTGTGGAATTCTCTTTATATTTTCTGTATATTGTTGTCCACACATGACGTCATGAACTCTAGTAGTCCCCTTATCCAGTCATTACAACACCAAAACTTAAAAAATTAATGACGTTTGCATCGATTGTCCAATTTTCCTCAAACTTTCACTGATGTGTTCTACTAATGTTGCTGCTTTCACTCAATCCACATTGCTCTTTGGGTTTGGTTTCCTTTAACACCTGATAAGGTTTATTGTCTAATGCATAGAGATCGCAAGATTGTTAGTCCGTATAATGACGACAATAATAATAAATATGATGACAATGATAATAATAACAGTGATAATGATGATAATAATAATAATAATAATAATAATACTAATAATGATAATGATAATAACAATACTACTACTACTACTACTACTAATAATAATGATAATCTGCCTGTTTAGCTATCTCTTTATCCATGTACTATTCATCGACATAATAATGGTAATTTTCCCCTGATCTTTCTATATGGACGTTACTGTAATGATATTTCAATCTTCAGGGTGGTAAACTGTGGCGGGTTTCTTCCACTGGTGAACTTCTGTCCCCGGCTGATGGGGAGAACGCGGCGGACCGGTTCATCAAACTCCCGAACGACATCTCAGCAGTATACCAGCGGTCGGACGGCAACGTCGTGTTCCTCAGAAGTGAGTTAGCCAGAATGTCTCCGGTAGCAGCCGCCGAAGGGTGGAGGGGATAATCGTATGACGAGTGGATCTATCCTAAAGCCAGTTATGACTCCTATATTAATATCTCAGCTAAATTACACATTAAGAGTTTCTTAAGAAACTTAAGATATGAGACAAGACCTTTAAAGTTGCTCAGGTGTGCGTTAGTAGCGACAAAAAAAAAATGTTGCAGATGGTGCAATATTAAAAGAATGAAAATTTGTCATCAAGTACTCATTTCTATATAATTTGGGCTAAAGTAAGCCTGAAGCAACTTGCTTTATGTGTTATCCATGATGTTTTATTCAACAGGATACGACATTTCGTCTATGTATAAATCAAAACAATCATAGGATACTGTTTTTATAGTTTATGATTGCCATCATTCACATTTCAACTCAATTCAAATCAAATTTTATTTTCAATCATTTTCAATATCTCAAATTCTCATAAATATGATGATTCCAACAACTCAATTGTAATACAAAATATATCAACATACATTTGAATGAAGAAAAAATGAGCAAGAGCAAAATCTATAGGAAACTATTATTCAAAATCATTGTGTCGTTGGAACATAATTTTTATTAAAGCCCATGTCAACCAAACTTACCTTACAACATATATAGGCCTATTTCATGCTGCCATAATAACAACTCCCATGCAGTGCTACAGTGGCAAGTGTCATGGCAATGAAAAGAATCCTGCTTAGTTATTTGCTGTTTCCACAAGAAGTTGCAATTTTCATATTGTATTTGATTGTATTGATTTTTGTACGAATTGCTATCATATTTCAGCATATGAGACCATGGTTTTCAGAAGGCTTACGCGACACATTCCTTTGCGGGTATAATACGAAGAAACCTAGCCCTCTGGAAAAATAATCCACGAATTTGAACACGTTGAAATATCACCCCACCCCCACTCCCCCCCCCCCCCAAACACACACACTCGAGCAATTAAGCTCCAGACAAACACCCACTCACGACTAGAAAGAATATTCCTACATTGTATTTTCTTCAATCTCCACAGATCGCAAGATGTTTGTTTTCAACGGACGGAAACGAATCGACGGTCATCCGATTATGATCAACGAACAGGCAGACAGCGTGATCCAGGGAGCCGCACACAATAGAGCAACAGGTATAAAATATCATCGTAATGGTTTACAATGGTTCATCAAAGTCCATAATATAATATTATATATATATATATATATATATATATATATATATATATATATATATATATATATATATATATATATATATATATATATAATATTTTGCGCATGTTATCATTTCAATGAATTGTTTGTTTGTCTGTTGTTGTTTTCAATCGAATTAAGCTTAATATACAAACGCGTCCGTGTAGAGTTTCATTTGACGTTTTGGCGCGACTATGATCATATTAGGGTCTGCAAGATGCTCCTAATAATATTAGGAATATTATCAGAATGTCACCGACGTCTCCAATAATCGAGTGGGTAGCTGCAGCTATTGAAAGAAAAAAAAAAGTAAAACTGAGGACACGGGGCGTCACCTAATGAACATTTCAGAAGACATTCATCGGTAAATGAAATGTTCAGCTTTTCGCACGTGATTCGATTATCATTCTTCTTACGAGTGTAAATCAATTTAACGCCGTAAGCACGGCGTTTTGACCAGTAGCGGCAATACCTCCCTGTAAAAAATCGTATTTTAAAACCAGGTTCAGAGTAAGTATGGTAGCACAAGCTATCATTCATCATTTCATCTTTGCAAGTGTTTAACTGAAATAATCATGCAAGTTAGTGCATATCGGTATAGTAATCAGAATGATTCCACGTTCATTATCAAATAACTGGTTATGATATAGTCCGTGTTGCAGACGCTCATTTCGACCATGCACGTTGTGCACTGCACGTGATTAATAAAATGAATGTATGAATGAATGAATGAATGAATGAATGAATGAATGAATGAATGAATGAATGAATGAATGAATGAAGCCTGCAGGGCTTGCGATTGTCTTAGAATGCATTCCGTACTCGTGCAACCCAATATCGTCTGTTGAGAATGAGAAGGGCGTTTAGTGGTCGTGAACACTATGGGTTTAGTGGCAACTTAACGCCCTTATCATTCTCAGCCGACGATATGATAAGTGGAAACTTCACCTTTTCCATGATGGGGCCTATTACCCACCTCTCCACCACCAAACCACTGTGCGGTTATGAAATTTATTATCTGCGCTATCTTTTCATGAAAGGAAACAATACCAGTTACGTCAACTTAACGTTTAGTTGATTCGGAGTTGGTATGATAATTATGATTATTACTATCAATTCTTATCTTCAGGCAAGACCTACCTGTTCAAGGGGCCGCAGGTGTGGCGCTACGACGAAGGATCCAAGTCGGTGGACAGCGGATACCCCAAGAGCATTGAGGAAGAGTTCGACGAGCGGCTGAACAAACCAAACTTCGTTTTTTCCGATGCGGCAGGTAAAGAGAATAATGCATTTCCAGATACCCAATCATAACACCTATACCACAGGGGTATGGTGGGTATTCTGGACACCTTGTTCAAGTATGTTTGGGACTGCCATCGAGATTCGATCCATGGATTTTTGCTTCAAAGAGCCTCTAAATCCATAACTCCTAAACCCTAAATCTCTCTCGCGTAATTCATTACATATAGATATTCAGCTGTCTATCTACCTATCTATCTATCTATCTATCTATCTATCTGTCTGTCTATCTACCTATCTATCTATCTATCTATCTATCTGTCTATCTATCTACTTATCTATCTATCTATCTGTCTATTTATCTACCTATCTGTCTATCTATCTATCTATCTATCTATCTACCTATCTATCTATCTACCTACCTATCTATCTATCTATGTATGCGTGTATGTATGTATGTATGTATACATGTATCTATTTCTATCCATCTATCTAGATAATATATATCTTTCTCTCTATATGTATATTTTTGCTATTCGTATTCATTTACTTATCTATCTTACTTACTTACCTATCTCTCTCTCACTCTGTAATTCCAGAGTTGTCTATGTATTTCATAAATATGTTTCCGTATCATTTGAAAAATTGCTGCCTTGTACTTTTGAATGAAGTACGAATATTTTGAGTGATATATTATTGCATAACATAATACCAACGTCTGACGTCATTATCCTCGCTGTTCGCAGGCAACATGTTCTTTGTGAAGAATCGCAAGGTGTTCAGACTGACCAGTGGCCGGACGTCACCGGACTCTGGTTACCCGAAACCATTCGCTCCCGAATTCTTCTCGTCTTGCTAGGAGCCAAGCCCGCGTGAGGCCGAAGCGCAGAAACTATCTATGGCAGGGGGAGGGAGCCCTTTATATAATGGATGTTCTTTGAGAAGTATTCGGGGACATGGGAAACTGTCCAGCTGGACGTCACGTCACATGATTGACTTTTAAAAAAAGGAGATTGGTCGAACTTGTCTTTATATTTGGTCTCTAAAACACAAGTAACAATAATCATCATGTTGGCGCAAAGCAAATTAGTAAGCGTTCATTAGTCTTGCTGTTTGGTTAGCTGTAGGTATTCAACATGGGACAGGGTCGTGGTCAATGGCAACTTTAGTTTGGTTCTTTGTGATTACTCGCCTTGGCATGAATAGCTAGTTTGTCTATTTCTTGTTTGTTTGTTTGTATGTTTGTTTTGTTTTGTTTTGTGTAGTCAGATCGTACGATCCTGTATTGATCATAAAATGACGGGGAAACCGCTTTTCAGATTTTCCAGGTATTATCACATATTGTCTGTCTTCGTTGGGTAACAGAGGATGATTTTGAGCAGATGAAACTATTGAAAACTTGATAACGAGCTGAACTTCTCAAGAGGGAAAAATAAAGGGGCGTGGTTAGATATTGCAACGGATTGCTGAATGGTGTGATTATGGGATGGAAGTAGAATGAACGTCGTGCTTGTTTTGTTTTATCTATGTATATACCTTTTAGAGTGTCCTTGTCCTATTCTTTGTGGTATGTTATATAACTGCGTATAAGTAGAGGCCAGTACTGCAATCGTCTTACAATGTAGTTAGGATAAAAGAAATGCAATGTATTCCGAGCAATGATAGGATAATAGGAGCGCTGTGTAGTACACCATGATATCTTCTGTTTATTAATTATTATAAAATAAGTTATGAAATATGAATATTACTACTGACTCCTCTTACTTCCCATAGTCAGGTATATTTTTATCTAACGATGGCAAGATTGAGAAAAAAAATGCAATTGCAATGAGACCCGCATCGTGCCTTTAAAACGGGGAAGTTTATTGATATGTGGTCGGAATTAATTCTCCAGTTTTGTGTGCCAGACAGATACACATTTCCACAATTTGATTTTTAAAACTGTTAATAAATGTATTTACTAACACTGTTATAGTGTATTGATAGTAATGATGGTAAATCAAAATAAATGATAGCGAAAAGGGAGTCTTAAATTACTTTGCTGTTCGCAGTTATGCATGTAGGTACTTATTCACAATCAATTTGTTATCCTGTGTAAACTGGTGGAAGATTATTCATACTACATGCACGCTTAATCGGCGTGCGTTATCTCGCAGCGTACTGTGGTATGTACATGCGTGAGGTATCATTAAGTAATTGCACTTCGGGCATTTGGCCTACCATAATTATTATGCAATGCAAAGGAAGCCGTGACATCAGTAGCCCAGTAGTCTGGTTATTATGCTATACGTTTACACCATGTTCCCGGCGATCACGGCAGCCCCGTTTGCCCGAAACGTAGTGAGCCGTGGGTATTTTGAGATAATCTCCCCCCCCCCCCCCCTCCGTATTCTAGACTTTATCGTTCCAGTCCTCGCTCCAGTGATCATGCAGCTATTAGACGCC
Source organism: Diadema antillarum (assembly GCF_040938485.1). Lineage (NCBI taxonomy): Eukaryota > Metazoa > Echinodermata > Echinoidea > Diadematoida > Diadematidae > Diadema > Diadema antillarum. The sequence continues at coordinate 420,881 of NW_027271055.1, forward strand.
GTTCTCATGGCGTCTGGTCAGGCTAGACTACATAATCAATTTCCCGTCGCGTCCCACTACGGACCGCCTCCGAGTTTTGTTAGTTCCTATTATGTGCTGTCACGTTTTGTTGCGTTCACCCTGTTTTACTCCGGGCCTACAATGTTTCTCAATAGCACCGTGACTGCCGTAGCAAATTTTTGACGGTCTAAAAATCTGACACGGGGTCCTCGGCAATCACGTCTTGTCAGTTTGTCCATCCCCCCCCCCCCCCCCCCCCCCCGTATTATATCGCGTCCATCCCGTTTTGTCCCCGTTGGCCTGATATGTGACGGCAGTGGCCGCCGGGAACATGGTGTAAACGTAACATTACAAGACGAAATTTAGTAGCGGTTGGCTTACCATACACATTGTAAAGCTATGGCTACACTATAAACCTTGTACAATAATTGCCTCGCAAAATGTCTGTAAAAACAAAGGCTTTATGAAAGAAAATGGTTGTACATCTGTATGTTTATTATGGATCTCTCTCGCTATCACCTTGGCGTACATGCATGACATGCGATTTGATAGCTCAGGTCACCGCTTATCTACTTAATTTTTTCTTACAGATAGTACACTTGCAGTTGTCTTTTAAATATCACTAAGAACAATCACCAAATGCAAATCCTTGCTCACAGAAATACCTCTGGACATTATTCCATCAATCAATGAATTAATATCTTTCACAAATTAATGAAATATATGACACGTAACAGCCAAACTCAGCTCTATGAAACAGGTACCGCAGAACGTTTGTTTGTTTGTTTGTTGTTGTTGTTGTTGTTGTTGGTTTTTTTTTTTTTTTTTTTTTTTTTTTAGGACGGTGGGGACGCTCCGGCCCGGGGGAGGGGCCCTAGAGTTGGTTTTGCTTTTCGGTTTCATTTTGTCTTCATTTCGTTCGACGGTTTAAAATAATTTATGTACTTAGCATCGAACGTTAACACGATTCATGGATGGATTTCAAAACATTAACTTGATATGACAAAATATATGCCACTGTATGGCTTTTTACTTACATATTCTGATCTTTGCTTTTATATAAATGTTGATAATACTTCACACCGTTGTTGGAAATAAGCAAACTGAATTTCAGACAGGCTACGGGACGTCATTCATAGTACAGGTTGTACATGTAGTACGTACAAGCACGCACATACGCATCTTGACACGCGCCCACCCTCAATCACACACAAACTACTTTGAGAACAACTAGACAGTACACTTGAAGGATATTTCAATGTGTACATCATGTAAAATCAACATTTTATTTTCTCACAATGTGCTTTCACAGAGAAAACAACTTCTCCCCTCCCCCCCCCCCAAAAAAAAAATGTACGCATGTGCACATGCGAGTGCATGTCTGTGTTGAACACGTGAGTATTGGCTTGTCTGAACTCCAGTAACATTGTCCCTGTAAAAACACCAATAATGATAGGCATCATTATAAATGGAACGTGTATGTATGATGTATCTTTTTTTTTTCTCTCTCTCTCTTATGCTTGAACTATGCATGTTGCATAAAGCCCTGAATATTTTTACATCCTGAAATTGACAGACATCAGTTTCACGTACAAGTTATGTATAAACTAAAAAAAAAAAAGAAATAAAGCCAAAACAAGCAGTTGGGGGAGAGGTGACCAGTAAGGGTACACACTGGTAAGTCTATGAGAAAAGAAATCTGGCAAGTGAAGGGAAAACAAGCATCAACAAATCACAAACTATACAAAGGTAAATCTTACTTTAGCTGAGCAGATTTTTTTTTTTTTTTCAAACAAAAAACAGCAACATATGAGTAAGGGAACATATGATATAACAATGCAATCAAAACCCTCACAATTGCAACAGAAAACTGCACAGCCTGTTTATGACCAAAGAAGTTGACATATACATAAATACAGGAACAGCAGGCACAAGGACACACGTACTGTCATTATGTGAGACAATATGTTTCAGTATTTCAAACATATAACTTCCTATTTATATCAGCTGGAAACAGACATGAAATAAACATTCCCTCATAGGCAAAAAGAACTTTTAGTAAATAAACAATCGATATTCTTATTATTCAGAATGAAACAGCATTATTCACATGACATTTCAAATGTCAAATCTTGATTCAAAGAGATGTCATTTTGATTATGAAAATGCATGCACATTGTCTCCAGGTAGCAGTTGGTACTCTACAAATACATGTGATATCACGATATGTGGCATGTCTACTCTGATTTCAGTTGTAAAAATATAGACAGTATGAGTGTAAAATGCCTCCTTTCAGAACCATTTTAGGATTCCGCTGCTTTTAGTTCTACTTCATATTCCATTCTCTATCTCTCCATCTCTCCCACGACAACCCCCCCCCCCTTTCCTCTCTTTTTCTCTCTTTTTCTTTCTTTCTCTTCGGGATTCAGGTAAGGCACTGTACCCAAGCGTTCCCCTTTACCATGGTACAGTAAATAAATGGGTCCTTTGTCAGAAATTGGAGTTGACGTTGTGGTTGGACTTAGCATGTATGCAAAAAGTAAACAAACCAGCCATAAAAAAACAAAAACAAACAAACAAACACACAGAGATTAGGGTGATGTTCACTGTATCTCAACAACTAATTAATGCTATAACAGTTTGGTATCATTACCGCACAAGAAAATTAAGTATAAGAAAGAAGGTTCATCTTAAGCTCCAAATAACCATCGGGTTATTCTCTTGAGTGTCTTCTACATGTATATCAATTATCCACAGCAGACGTGGAAAGAGTTTGATCTACATCTCCAGACTTTTAATAATGGCAGCTCTGTTCCAGCTGTCTGCTGAAGTGGTGATGCTGTACATACAGCATACTACAGTCATCCTTTCTAAAGTCAACCTCGCATAATTCAAATCATTGCCTAAGTCGAAGGTCTTTTCAAATCCTCTTTTCTTTAATAATCTATTGACTTTAATCCCTCATAAGTCGACTTTTCACCAAGTCAGTGCTACATATTTCTTTAGTCCGAATAGATTCAACTTGGGAAAGGTTGACTGTATGTACATATTAATGAGGTTAGAGGAGTGATTCTAGGGGTTACAGCTCGTTATTCCGAAGGTTCATTATTCCGAAGGCTCTTCTGTCCGAAGATTCGTAATTCCGAAGGTTCGTTTTTCCGAATTTCATTTTTGGATTAACAAATCTTCGGAATAACGCCACAAATGTTCGGATTAACGAACCCTTTTTCATTTTCGGATTAACGAACCTCTAGGTATAGGGAATTTGTGTGTTTCGGATTAACGAACCTTCGGAATATTGAACCTTCGGAATAACGAACAGCACCCGATTCTAGGATAGAAGGCTGTTTTCCTGTGCTAGAAGTGTAGGATGAAAGGGCTGAATACTAATAATGTAAAAAGGTATTTAATTGAAAGGTGATAAATGATTAAACAATATATCTGCTTTCATTTATTTATTTATTATTATTATTATTATTTTTTTTTTTTTTTTTTTTGGGGGGGGGGGGAGGAAGGGTATAAAAAATGAGATAGTAAAGCAATGCTTCCAAATGAGTCGTGTTGGATTCCGCAACCCCCCCTTCCCCCCCCCCCCCCCCCCCCAAGATCTCGGCCATCGGTGGTGCGATCGCGATGAAATTTTGCATACGTGAGACCCACGTCATAATCTACAAGATTTTGTCATACGATTTTGTGAAACAATCAATTTCTAATTTTAATTAATTAATTAATTATGCAAATTAAGCTCAAGATGATATTTTAGCCTAATTAAAAGCATTAAGAGTCTAATTTTTGATCTGTAAATCTGTTTTAGCATATTCAACAATTGTACATCACAAAAACTTCCAAAACTCATTTCAATTGTTACGTATTTTATTGTTTTCAGAATTTCTTATGTATTTCTCTGTTTTTCAACTTTTGTTTTTTCTTTGTTTCTTCAATGGAAATTGTCACTGACCACTTTTCTATCATAATTAGCACAAAATTAATCAATGAAAGTGATTAATTGTAAAAATAATTAGGTTTTTATGACTTTCATGACAGATCACTGTTTTCCATAGGAAATGTACACAAAATCACAAAATTGTGCCTGTTTTGGGGCAACATTCAATTACGAAAATGGGCGTGGCTTCGCAAAAGTATGCGCGGACGTTGCAAATTTGGTCTCAAAAGTTGTGCAAGACTTGAACGAAGAAAGTCAAGAAGCCTTGCAATGAGGCCTTCTCGCGTTTCAGATTTACAGCGCGAAACGTCGAGGGGGGGGGGGCGGATTCCGCCCCCCCCCCCCCCGGCCCTTTTACAGAACAAAACTATTGAACATAGTGACTGTATCAATGATGCCACAGTGTATCAAAGAATCATATCCATTCTCTATCATTCTGTAACATTTTTTTTGTTGTTGTTGAAAATGACGGCTATTGAAAACAGTGTATTCTGGACAGCCCTTTGTGACTGAGAATTGCACAAAAAACACACACCTTTGTCAATGATGCTACAGTATTTAGAATCCTATCCATTCTCTTACATTTAGGGGTCTCTGCGATATTTTCTTCATACTTAAAGGGATCGTATAGTTTTGGTTGAGACCTAATTTCAGGTTTCTAACATGTTTGGTGAGATAATGAGAAACCTCATATGAAACATGAAAGAGCATGTAATTCTATGAAGAATTCAACGTTTATTTGATGAAAATTGGTTTTGAAATGGCTGACATATCCAAAAAAGACCGATACTTATAAAGTGTGGGAACCACACTTTATTATCATTGCTTTGTTTTACTTTGTTTTTGAATTTTTCAGTCATTCCAAACCTGATTTTCATCAAACAAACTTTGAATTCCTCTTAAAATGGTATGCTCTGTACTAAATCAGAAGTGTTTTCTTGGCATCTCGCAAAAAGTTAAAAGCCCAATTCTCATCTCCACCAATACTGTACTATCCCTTTAAAATGTGTAGCTCAGATGGCAAACTTGCAACAGTCTGTTCTGGAAAACCCTCCATGTTTTGACATACACAAACATCTTTTCTATCTTTCTTTTTTTAAATAAATGACTGCATGACCTAGAGAATTTTGCACAGAAAACACGACTCAGCAAAGTGCAGTCAAACAGAATATACAGTAGTATGAAATTCACTTCTATGATCCAAACTATAAATCAAAATTTCTCAACTGCCAGTAATAATTAATTCATTTTTATAATGTATTAACCTGTTGAAGACAGGCTGATTTTGCTACAACACACATTTCCCATAGACACCTGCACGAGTATACTCGGGACTCGTCCTCAACGGGTTAATACGTAGATGGGTTACTACTGGGCTCTGACCCACAGGATATTGCATTGTACCTTCACAGACATGACAAAAATGAAAACCAATAAAGAATTGCATATCATTTTGTTTTAATGATGACTCAATAATGGCTGTACCATTCTGTCTCTGCTTATTGATATAAATAGCAAGACATTTGTATAATTTCCATGTGCCTAAAACTCATATATGCACATATAGTTACATTGCAAATTCAATTTGGCTAGAGTTGACTTCATTTCTTCTGCAATTAAAGTAAGTCAGTTTGAGTACAAACGTCATCACATCATCCTACAAACATTGTTCATTAGTTCAACAACAGGCCATACCTCTACAAACATAGATGAACATATTCATCACAATTATCACAATTTATGGATGCTTATTTTCAATTTCAATTTCATTTTTCATATTTCTCCATGAAATATTGGAGAGAGCCGATGAACATGCTCTTGAGTCTTACCCAAGGCATCCTACAAATGACAAGATGATAAAATCCGACATGCATTAAATGGGACTACAGACACAGTGCATATACATTTCATATCTTGAGATAATGTTTGATGAAGGCTCGTCATACACTGGTAAGAGGTTCTATCGCCACATACCTTGTGTGCATACTCAGCTCTGTGCCAGATGATAATGCAGGTGTAAGGGAACCTCATAACAACGAGGTCGGATAAAGCAAGATCCTCGGATATAATAGGGTAATTTTGCAGGGCTATCCCATTCCACTTGATTCTCCTATTTTTATTCCACATAATCAAATAACTAGATAACCTGATATGACAAGGGAATCTCTGTAGTCCCAAGCATCTCATTATGGTTCCCCTGTAATGCATACAGCTAAGAAAAGCATTCCTCGAGAGATTTGGCAAATTTATCCTGGATATTTCCATTTTCTCTCTCTTTTTTTTTTTCTGCTTGAGTGGATTCATTCAAACCTCAATTCGGTACATTTCTATATATGGTACTGAAATGTGATTAAACAAAGAACAAAAAATAAAAATGAGTGGGATATTGCTATTATCGGGACATATTTTGTATACCTGTAATCCTCTTTTCGATGATATTATTGCATATCATACATACAGCCCGACACTCTTTTGTCCGCCATGTTGGACCAACACTTATACCCTCATGAAATGGGGCCCAACATGCAAGCTACGCTAACAACGCAGTGTTTTGCAGTGCTTGTTTAGAGTGCTAAAAAAGTGTTTCACATAATATGCGCAGGTAAAGCACATCTGCAACAGTTTGTGGAGTAGAGAGCTGGGATATGTAGCCATCCCCTTTGAACACAAATGATACTGAGTAGCTTTTCATATCTCAGATGTGAGATGAAATGTTGAATTCCTGACAACGCACTGTTAGAACATCACAAGGAATTACTTGGTGTACTGCTTCAAAGATTACAAAGCATGACGTTTATTTCTAATTCTCTTTTTGCATGCATATATGTGTATATGGGTGCTTGCTTGTTTGTTTGAATTTTTTTTCCAAATGATGTAGCCCCATTCCCTCAACATATTGCAAAAAGGGACCAAATATTATCTAACCTATCATAAGATTTCTACGCTGTTACATGTCAACTTATTCACAACTCTCAGGGGTAGATCCGGGAATTCCGTAAAGAGGGGGCGCCTTTACAAAATTAAAGGGGGGGGGGGCAGTGCAAGCACCTCACCCCCAATTTTTTCTTTTTATTTCTTTTGTTTTAACAAAAAATAAATGGGGTGTGTGCCCAGTGCACACCTGCCTGGATACGCCACTGACTCTGTCTCATACAATATCATTGATGATGAGGCATAGCTACAGATGGATAGTCTAGTCATATGCTGTATCTTGATGAGCCAGAGAAAGAAGGGGTGATGTCAAAGTGAATGCAATATCAAACTGAACTAATATCACCAGGCGTTCGGAGCACTAGACGTCTCTACAACTCATCTCCATGCGCAGATTACGTTACACTTGAATAGAGTCAAAATACCCACGGTGGGCAAAGCGTCAGATGTTTACGGCTCTACAACCGTATGCAGCTTGCAGCAGCGTACGTAATGCATGAAGATGGGAGATGAGCAGCATCACCACAAGCATTGCAGATTATAGTTCAGTTCTTCACAAGAACATTCACGGCATGAGTGGCACAAATTATAAATATCCATGAGCTTTTTTCTTTCCCCACCACAAAGTCCTACCGAAACAGGTAGATGGGTACACTGTGATCCGCCACATGGGTGAGATTAAGACTCTGGTACCTGCAGGAGAGAAAAATAATAAAAGAACACGATGACCTTTGAGACTGTGCCTTCAGCATTGTCTATCACTTCCTGATTATACTGTAGATGACCAAGTTCACATTTCACTGGGTCAACAAACACCCAACCTTGCAGCTTATAATAAGATATCTACTGACTTATGGCAACTTTCCTCTTGTCCCGCTTGTACGTTCAATTTGAACAGAACAGAACTCCTTTCCACAATTTTTTTTTCCTGTTATGTCTTGACATGACATGCTCCAAACCTATCAACAATTATGTAGTAAACATACATGTATATTATATATATATATATATATATATACAGGCCCGTAGCCAGGATTTTTCAAGGGGGGGTGCGGTCACTAAAAAAATGGACCTTCGGTACCAATACCAATGATGACACACACACACACACACACACACACACACAATTATATATATATATATATATATATATATATATATATATATATATATATATATATATATATATATTCTTTGGAGGACCGAACTACAAAAGTTGTATAAGAATTTGCGCGCGAAGCGCGCCGCAAATTGTGAATTTTGACTGTTTTAATGACGTTTTAAAGTATCGAGGAAATTTGTATTTTTGTCTGTTGCATGCAATTGCGTTACGGTATTTCATCTAGGAAATAGTAAAAACTCATTTTGCCAGGAAGTTGCAAAGTTTAATTGTGTTCGAGACTCTGCGCGCGTAGCGCGCCGCAAAATTGAGAATAGTGATTTTCCTGGTGTTGTTTTAACTTTTATTTTCTCTATTGTATACCCGCGTTAGCAGGCCTGAAGCCAGGATTTTTAAAGGAAGGGGGGATTGCGTTAATTAACAAAACGGTCCTTTGATACTGTCCCGGGAGGGGTAGCGACAATTAAAAGGTGGACACCATGCTCATACATGGACTTTCAAAATGGCCCCTAAACGAGTAATGATCATATGATTTTTTTGGGCCTTAAAAACAAGTATTCCTTAAATGTTTCCTGCACCCTAAAGAAGTACTTCATCATGATTGAACAATATACCATTTTCCCAAATTTCGGCCTTTTTGATACCCTTTGATTATATACGCTCGTACATCACACTTTCCATCTAATCCGTGAGAAAAAACGACCCCTATTACGCGTTTTCTTTAGCGAGTATGGTCACGGTGTCCACCTTTCAGTTGGAGTTTTCCATCCCATTGGATGCTGTTTGGAAGATGAAACATTCACTTTACTATACAGTATATCAGCCGTTGGTATGCGAGTTTGTCAAAAACGAAAATAAATAAGAAAATTTTTAAAACAAAATGAATTGTAAATGTGAACCATTTATATTTTGCCTCCTTGTGGTAGGATATTTCCAGCATTTCCGAACTTTCAAATAATCATTTTAGATTTAATAATATTAAAGGTAGTAGATCCGATTCGCAAACATCTCCAATATCAGTCAAATGTCATATTAACCATCATGCTAAGAAGGTTTTCTTTGTGAAATTTGGAGGTCAGTGAAATTCAAAAATTAAACATCCGTTAGCCATTGGAAGAAGTTGAGTGCAAATTCAGACCTCAGGCTTAGTGCTCAGATGTTATCCTATTTGATTTGATCTGTCTTACTGTGCACACTAAGATACATACTGGAATGGTTATTTCTTATTTATTAAAGTAATTATAGTAGCATATTTGGTTACTAGCTGTCTCTAAGCATTTTCGAATTTGGGCTGCAAAGAGATCCACTACCTTTAAGTTAGAAGAGAGATAAGTAAATAATGATAAAATAAACAAACAAAAAAGAATGAGTTTCTTTTGTAATACTATCTGACAAACTTTTTACTTTACCATTTTACTTCATAGCTCAGCACTTTCCATTCTCTCTCATACCCTCTTACCCATTACATTTAAATGAAATACAACTAAAATGAGTTTGCGTGCCTGCATAATACTCTTTGGAAATTATAAGTGAGAATGTTCTTAGGTTTTGGCTCACTTTAAAATGAGAACCAATAGAACTGTCACAACATGAGAAAATGTATAAGTAATAATCAACAGTACATTTCCGAATTTGGCCTGCAAAGAAATCCGCTACCTGTAAGTTAGAAAAGAGATTAGTAAATAATGATAAAATAAACAACAAAAAAGAATGAGTTTCTACCGCCGTATCCAGAACAGAGCCTGAAACGGTGCAGGCTCAAGAAATCGTTTGTACTAATACGTCTTGAAGTACTGTGTGATACTGTTGACTCAGACTTCTACAAAGCTGTAAGTAAGAATTTTAACCCAATCCAGCTCATTACCTGTGTTTTTTTATGAAAAAGATGAATAAAGAATGTAAATTAAATAACGACGCGTCACAATGCAGTCTAACGCTCTCACAATGTTATCATACATAGGGTTTTTCCCTGATTGTTTTTACTCCGGAGCTCTTGCAATATTCAGGCTTTTGTAATACTATCTGACAAACTTTTTACTTTACCATTTTACTTCATAGCTCAGCATTCTCTCTCATACCCTCTTACCCATTACATTTAAATGAAATACAACTAAATTGAGTTTGCGTGCCTGCATAATACTCTTTGGAAATTATAAGTGAGAATGTTCTTAGGTTTTGGCTCACTTCAAAATGAGAACCAATCGAACTGTCACAACATGAGAAAATGTATAACTAATAGAGAACTGGAGTAAGACAGGCCTTTCATTTTGTTTCGTCTCTCCTGATCGTTCGTAAGAAATGTGAATTCATGACCACCTTTTCACAATTTGATTGGAGCATGCATTCATAATGGAAAATAGTTGACATAATAATCTATCCCCAGGCATTATCATGCCAACATGTACTTATATGTACATGTACTATATCTTTGTGAGACGTAGATATAAAATGTCTCAGGTTTTCGATTATAGTAATTTCGAGGAATTTCTTTAATTTTTATCATATGTAAACTTGAGGCTATTAGATTTTCATCCACTTACCTCTGTACCTGTGAAAAAATGCAAGTGTCAACCTCAATGTCATCCACGAATCGCACGTACTCGGGCGGCCAGTGGAAAAAAAAAACCACCGGTCACACGCGCCAAGGGCCATGGCATGCAGTGCCAATATAATAATAGTTCGCACAAATTGATACATAACATTTGTGTTTGTGTGCATGGGGACGATCCGATGGTTCATACAACAAAAGGGTTTCGTACAATTATTTTTAACATTGTTAAACGTACTCTTCCACATTTACGTAGCATATAATGTGTCTTTATATTTATTTGGATTGTTATCTTGAGAATTGCTAAAAACCGTTATTATGAAAAAGTGGACCTTTCAGAATTTGGGGGGGTGCGTACGCACCCGACGCACCCCCCCTGGCTACGGGCCTGTATATATATATATATATATACATATATACTGACCTTTATATGTAAAACATTTATGTTACTATATCCATGGGATTGATTTTTTTTCACTGCGAAAATAAAACAAGACTTTTGGACTGTCTCAACAAACACACACTTTTGCAGCATAGAATCTTAATTCCATTCCTTCAAGCTACTCATCGACCACTTGGATGCAAGTTAGCTCCTCCTCCCCCTCCCCCCTTCCCCCCAGCTGCTACAACACATATTAGTAGTACTGACCATTCTGAGTTCCTGTGGTAGTAGTAGCCCTCTATCGATGCAGTGGACTTCTGGAAGCAGATGTAGTAGAAGCCAGCAAAGGAGGCGCCATTGATGTCTTTGACCTTGTGGTCAGGTACCAAGAAATGCTCCTGCAGTCCCCAGGTATGAGAAAGGCGATGAAAATATTATCAGATGCAGACTATTTATCAATGAAGATCTAATGACAGATTTTGTGTCTCTCCTACAACACCCCTGAAATATCCTTCACATCTACAAATTGTATTGCAGAACAGTGAATATGATGATCAATGTAAAAGCCATGAAGGAAAACAGATATCTACAAAGAGGCATGGGACACAATGGACAAGCATTACACAAGCAGAATGCTTGTGACCAATAAGAAAAAAGAATGGAAAAATGTGTAAATGAACAGCAATGGAACATATCCAAACATCTTTTCTTTCTTTAATAAGCTTTTGATGCCTATTCGTGATAACATCTTGTTTCTATTCATGATGATGAATTGCTTAATGATTGAGAATTTATGATCATCTTACCACCACAATACTACTACTTTGACTCTGTACAAACTTTTGTCACACGTTTGCATACACGTAGTACAGCTACTCTAGTGGTGACTGTGTGTCAGATATGTACTCTTCTGTTCTCTTACACCCCTTGAACATTTACTGGTACGTGTAATTACAATTTGGTGGTAAAGAGGCATGAAAGTTGTCTACTTGGCTTTAAAAACTGTAACCTCTGATGAAAGACAAACTTGTGACAAAATCTTCTTTAATTCCATTACCTTCCATCTCATGAATACATAATCTGTGTTCTTCAGCGCATCATAGTCAAAGTTGTCTTGGTTGAATGTCTTGGAGTACTGGCAAAATGACAAGAACTGGCCCTGAAGAAAGAAGCATACATTGTGTATGATATAATAGCATTTGCTTAGCCAGGCACATCCCACACACAGTTCTTACTGCATGGTTTTAATAATGCCATCTCAAGAATACAGTCAACCGCAATGAATGTGTACATGAAAACGTAATCAAATTACCCTTTGACACATTCAGTCTGTTTATGACAAACTCTTTCATACAACATGTACACTGTCATCTATCTGCCAATCGTTTCATTTCCCTAGTTTGACATACCTGAGAAGCTCTATTTGTATAGTGAATCACTTTGGACAAATCTCACAGAAACAGCAAGCAGCAAAATCATTTGGCAATAGGAACATACTATTTGCTACACCACCAATTTCAAGTGTATCTATCAAATGCGAACTCAAGTTCAACCTTGCGGGGGGGGGGGGGGGGGGGGGAGTAGAAAGAAAATTGACAAATGAAATTACTATGAATTGTTTACAAAATGGAGTTACAATTCCTGCCTGTAATATTGCTGCCAGGCAGCAACATATTTATCATAATAGTTCTGATAACTGATGCTGCCTTTTTGACTGCATTTTAAAAAAATCAAACAAGCAGAAAAAGTGCTCGCATATCAGTTGAGAATCTATCAATGGGTGGATGAGAGTGGTCTGACTTTGAGAGTGACCCTTACCCAGTGTTTCTTGTCCACCTCCTCATCAGCATCCCACTTCCTGGTGAGGAAGGGGTACTTCTCGCTGATAATCTCTCCCTCGAAGAATGTCACCAGCACGGGAAACTCCTCCGTCAATCCTTTGATCTTCAGATAACCACAAAGGTAGCTGTTCTCCTCATCCACATGCTGCATACATTTTGCAGGTAGAAAGGATTTTAAAAAGCAACCAAATTAATGTCGCTTTAAAACAAAAGAAAAATGTCTATGCAACACAAATGCATACAAATTGACTTGTATTGATTCATGACAACCTCTCACCATCACTTACTCTAGTGGCCAAATGAATATCCCAATACGCAAGGATGTATTTTTTTTTATGTTTCTACATTGTACTATTTTTCTTCAGATTTATACTTGGATACGCCTACAAACCAAGATTTTGCCAGAAACATTATCTGTCCATAGCAGGGCACATGAACACACACAGACTGAGGCAGACACACACATACACACATTGCTGAACCGACATTACTAACTCCTTTCAACTAGTCATTATCAACTTTCTCATTGTATTCCAAGAATTTGTATAAGCCCCCAGTGAAAAGCACTTGAAAGCCATATCACAAAATATCAGATGGCAAACTTCAGTATCACTAGACCTTCTGGCCTGCATCGTTCAGGGCTAGGCAAGGTAAGCCATAATTGCAAATTAACGTTAGAGCTTCCCGAACGGCTGAAGAGTGAGTTGCTTTGAGCGACAACATAACAGATTCCAACTCTCCCGCTTTCTACGGGAGATCTCCCACCGAAAGCCCATTTTTGCAAAATATCCCGTTCTCCCGCTCGAGTCTGAGATGCAATTTCTCCCGCCCTGGCTCTGTGTTGCCCACTTGAAATGATCTCTTAGTGTCATCGTATGTCGAAAAATAAGCCTGAGATAGCACAAGAGAGCATCTGGAACCCTAGAGCTTCCAGGGTCCTTGACCCCGGCCGCAAGAAACTTCATGCTTCGTGCTCGTGATGTGCGCTTTGCGCACATAAAGTTGGAGTCTCCCGTTTGCTAGGGGCTTCAGGTGGGAGAATCTCCAGATCAGAAGGTGCTTAGCTTGGGGTTTAATAGTCTAGAGTCTGTGATGTGACATGATTGGAACTGAAAGTTAACATCAACATCAACGTTCCCCAATAACCACGATAACTGTGGTGCAAATTCAGGTGAATTAATTTAAGTATGATTATGAAAATAAGTTTCGAATTCAATAGAATAAATTATATTTGCGAAAAAAAGAGTTTGAGAGATCAGAGTCAGAGACTCACTCATCACTGCTCATGCCATGGCCCCATGCCATGTAAATTTATTGTGTATGGTCGACTATGGAGCTGGCCTGGAGCTGGAGTAGCTAATCAATCAAAAAAGTGCACTGCACTCAACACATTATAAAGGCAGAGATTAGAAGCATGAGCACGTTCAATGAATGGCCAACACGTTCGTGTCGGGCTGTAGTAAATTTACGTAACGTTAGTGTTACTGTGAGGTTAGCGCCCCGGGGTAATAACGTGGGCCCACACGTTGAAATGCATGCTGGCGACTGCACTGTCTCAGTGTCTCATATCTATGTGAATGCAATGAATGGAACAGAACACTCACCTGCAACTCCACTTCTACATCATAACGATTGCCTTTACTCTTCTGATGTCCTTGAAAACGAGATCCACTGTAAAGCAGGGATCGCGCAACTCCTGGCTGACAGCAGTTTTGCGGTGGAGGGGGGTACACGTCTACAACTCCTGGCATTTTTCAGTTGTAGCTGGAAGGGAAGTCGGTTGGTTTGTCGTTATCATATCACATATTACATACTAGTACTCAACGAAATTGGGTAGAGTGTAGTTCTACAGCGAATACGCGTACGTACCGTACGTACTCGACCTTAAAATAAGTCGCCACTCATCACGGTGACAACTCGACACCAGCATGGCAACATTTCTCCCTGTTGTTGCCGTTGCAACGACAGAAATAATATTCTACCACGAATAGGGGTCGCGGCCTGCATATAGATCCCCCTCCGCTTCGATGAAAAAAGAAATGTCTCTGGATAGAGAGTCTGGCGCTAGTGTACTTTCGCACCTGTTTGTCAAACGACCTCCAAACATGCACAAACTCACCCTGGTTATTCAGTAACCTAAAATACTTCCATCTGAGTCTCCAAAGTCGAATATACGTTAAGTTTTTACACTTTTAGCGTTTTCAAGTGTCGGAAAATCATTGGAAAATCTTGATCGCTATTCGCTGGAGCTGCTGCTCTGCTCTGTACGAATTGGTCTGAATGTAGCGACACAGCGGCTTTTTCTATGGTGTCGTTGAAAAGCTAAAATTTGTTTTTTTCCTTGTCCTCGGCCAAGTCTTCCGTTAGCTGTTGTAGCTTCATGGCGGCGGTTGAATGAGCGCGTGCGCGAGTGTATGCTGTCACTTATATCTTTCTCTTTCTTTTCTCTCTTTTCTTCTTTTATTTTCAGGTAGAATGTATTCCCCCTTCCTTCCTAGCAATCATTTCTTTGTGATTTTTCTCTTCTCTATCTTTCTCAATTTCCTTTTTAACTCAACTGTATAGATCTACTTTCTGCCTGTTTTTTGTTTCCTTCATGGGTTGTTTTTCCCTCCAACTACGAGGGCCTTTCCTCTCTATCCTCTCCAATATTTTCCTTACATGTCGTTCTAATAATTCTTTTTTCCCCTTTATTTCCTTTTCAATCTGTATAATTCTTTCTTGTCTTCATATTCATCTTTGCTCTCATCCAGGTTTGATTCATCTTTGTTTTCAATTTGTATTTCTTTGTAGTTAAATTGCTTTCCTCTTCTCTTTTAATGAACTCTCCATTTTGTAAACCTTTTGTTTTATTTTTTGTGGGTTTAACTTTTTGATACACTAGCCTGCTAGTGTATCTTTTCTTGTATTTCCTTTCCCCCTCTTCCTAGCCTTTCCCTTATATTCTTCACCCTTGTCTTATCACATTTTCACAATCTTCTTTCATTCACACCAATTAACATACACACACACACACACACACACACCTTTTTTGTCTTTGTCAATCTTTTATTTTTCTTTCTTTTTCATATAAACATTAATATACAAATTATTTCATTGCAAACTAACACTAATACTAGTATACTAAATTATAGCAACATAAATTCCACATTGTCAATATCAAATATAAAATTCTTGATTTACCTTGATTCAACATCATGGTAAATTAAGGTAAATCAAGAATTTTGTATATAAAACAAAACACACACACAATATGAACAACCCCAATCCTAAATCGCTATGCCGCGACTCGGTAGAAGCCAAGAGAAAGGTGGAAAAGTATTATCTTTTTAAAGACACCATAGAAAAACTTGCCGTGGTCACTATGAGATAGCTACATTCAGATTAATCGCGGTGCTCGCTGCTGCGTTGCCGTGTGTTTTGTACATCGTGCTGCGCTGTCTGCTCCTGTGCAACGCAGTTATTGCCGAGCGAGTAGCTGCGATCGAGATTATTCCGAGAAGGATATAAGTGACAACATGGTGAAAATTTCATTTCTACTGGACTTGAATCTCACTCAGATGCAAGTATTTAGGTTACTGAATAACTAGGGTGAGTTTGTGCATGTTTGGAGGTCATTTGACAAACAGGTGCGAAAGTACACTAGCGCCGAGAGTCTTTTCGGGAGTCATGCATTTTGTGATATATCTTATATAATTTTCTTTATTATCAAATGAATTTTTCCGTTTTTTGTTTTGTTTTGTTCGAAGAGCCAAGAGAAAAAATGAAACCACACTCTCTTACAAACACATAAATTTTTGACCTACTTGCTTTTTTTTTCATGGTAGTATCTTTATGGATAATACATTATTTTATAATAATACGTACCCCTTCCCCTGTATACACCATATAAAATGCACACACACTCACACATACATGCTCCCATCACGTAATGTTTTATTGCTCCTTATCTTCTTCTTCTTCTTCTTCTTTTAAGTCTGCCTCCTTCACTCATAGGCTGAAGATTCTTGCAGACTTATTTTGTCCAGTTAGAGGGAAAACATATACCTCATGCACTATGAAAAATAAGTGATAGGCGATCAAAGCAAAACGCAACTGGATCGTTTGATTTCAAGTAATTTTTTTTTTTTTTTTTTATAACACATTTAAGATACCTGAGTCGTGCGGCTATAGTCCAAACAGAATTTCTTAAGTGCAATATTCGTACGTGTTTTTTACACCCAATGGAGCAGTGGAACTGTTTGTTTGTTTGTTTGTTTTTTGGTATTTGTTTGTTTGGTTGGTTATTTGTTTGTTTGTTTGTTTGTTTAATGGGAGATGTTGGGGACTGCGGGCAGATGGGTTTCAAGGGTTTAATCCTATTTTATCTCTTTTTATTTTCTTGGTTTTTCTCTCTTTCTTTAAGAGCTTCTCGGTACCACATATCTTTATTTCTGACACATGTAGGACCCTATCCCCCCCCCCCCCCCCAAGAAAACCAACAACAACAACCCAGCATTACCACACTTTCAAAGGCATATTTGTCAGCAATCCGTCGTCGTTACGTCTGTAATCTCTTTGGTCAGTGCCGAGGTTGTAATTAGCGCTCGGGTAAGTTTTAGCATCAACGACGTGCCACAAGCAGTTTGTACGCACGTACGTACAACCGATGTATTTAGCAGGTGCCATTATACGTGTAGAGGAGCTCCATGACAACAATTGACGCGGACGTCAATTTCACCCCGGCCTGGATTGATAAGCTTTAGATCGGTATGTTTCCCATTCCTATCGTATAAGCCCCTCATACTTGGTTAAATACTTGGGTTCCAGCATTTTCTGACACTTTGTGTTGAATGTTGTGTCCTCTAGTGCTGAACTAGTCAAAATGTTATCGGATAAAGTGGGAGCTCTCATCGGCAGTCCCACATGTTCATTTATTTGTAGTCTATGCTAACTTTCATTGCCACCCTTTTGCCAAGTTGCAATCCTGCACTGCAGGAACAAAATAAAGCCGCTTTCTTGTTAGAACACTATTTTTTTTCTAGATCTTAAATTGTTATTAATGATAAAGGACTTTGCCGTTTGGACACAATGGCAAACACACAAAACTGATACAAACTAAAAGTCAGTCATTTTTATGGCTGTTCCTTCGTCCATGTTCTTATCATTGCCATTGCCATTAATTGGCAAGTGCCTTGGCATTGGCGATATTTTTAATGCAAACTAGGTTTCACTTCATGTGATTCCGCAGTTCTGTAGGTTGAAGGGTGAGAAGAAGGAGAAGGAGTAGAGATGAGTCGTCTGTACGACACCGTGGAACCGTCGGTGATCGACGAAATCATGCTGCAGAAAGCAGTGGAAGAGCAGGGTCCCAAGGAAGAAGCCGGCCGCATAGCAAAGGCAGAGGGCATTGACTTCACAGATGTCACACAGCTCAGACTGGACTTTAAAAGTAAGTATCCCAATCTGTTGTGGGGGGAGGGGGGGAATCGTACAAGAAAACATCAACTCCTTATGTTCCATATAATTCATTGAAATGTGGATTGTGCTGGCGTTTGAATACTGGGCATTGATCTAAATTTGTAATGTCTATACTCTGCACTAACTATTTTACTACATATTTTTTTTCTTGTGATATATGTGTATAAAACTGAAACCGAAAGAAAATGTTCATGACTTGTTGCTTTGAAGTGCCCTTTGTTCTTTGGACTAGTATACCATTCGTTACAAGAGCAGTGAGCAAATATTGTGCAATCAGTATCTGCAAAGGAATATGATGATCAACATAGAAATACTAAACTGATACATATCCAGGAGATATAAAAGCATATTTGCAGTAATGTGTTGTACCTTTGGATGTAAAAGTTGTTCTGTACTTAATATTATGTCAATCAACAGGAAAATCAGTCTCTGCAAGTGTCATTTTTATCTTCCTTTGAAAATGAAGTAATAGTATTGTCGATCAGATGGCACAGTCATATTTAATCAAAGAATGAAATGATATCAAGTTGCAAAGTTACAGTACATGGGCCATTAAGAAGTAACAACTATTTTGTTTTCTGTAGATATTCTCAAAGTTGACAACCTGTGGCAGTTTAACAACCTGGTCAAATTACAAATGGACAACAATATCATTGAGAAGATTGAAGGCTTGGACACACTGGTGCATCTTGTGTGGCTTGGTAAGTCTTTGTGCATTACCATATGAAAAGCAACCAATCATCACACATAGATACATAATACTTTATTTCATCAGATTCTCATCATGGTGATTTGTTATGAAATGTGTTGAGAAAACTGACAATGATTTGCTCTGAATCAATATAGCATTGCATATTAATTCTAATCCCCTCACATTATCACATGGACGAACTACAGCATTAATTTGTGAATCTCTTTGTCTTGAAAGAATGTGTACCATAAAAAATTATAAAGGGGGTAATGGTAATTGGGAATAAATTATGTGTCTTTTTTGTAAGATGTTTTGTTTTGCTTCCTATGATTTACAAAATTTCCAAATATATGAGTCACTGATTTGTATAATATTTACCTCACATCTATTGATCTATAATGCATTCTTTTAGAGTTTGATTACAAAATATCAATATTATTATTTTTTTTTGTCAGTATCTTTCCGATTTGTCCCAACAACTGTCTGGGGTCTTTACTTTCCAGTGACAAAAATACATGAACAAAAACAATACAAGATATAATCATGTTGTGATTTTAGTATGAAATGATTTTTAAAAATGCACATCATTGAGTTATAAGCCCAACACCAATGATCGTTACAGCATTACCCACTGTAGTGACAAGTGCAAATTCTCGTGAAATGTGAAAAAATTCCTGCCATTTAAGCACACTGAATTTCACTCTGTATAAGATTCCGACTTCTGCAAGTTGTTTGACTTCCATGTGACCCCCCCCCCCCCCCCCAAGGAAGTATATGTCATAGTCATATGACATATACATTCATAGAGGTGTGCAGGTACTGTATGTTTCAGTTTTCGAGATTTCCATGATGATGTCACTTCTGTTTTTCACTGTACAGACTTGTCATTCAACAACATCGAGGTGATCGAAGGATTGGACAAGCTGGGGAAGCTAGAAGACTTGACGCTGTACAACAACCGCATCTCGACCCTGGAGAACATGGACAGCCTCACCAAACTTCATGTCTTTTCCATTGGCAACAACAACCTTTCGTCCCTGGAAAATGTGAGACATATATTCCATTTCAGTACAGAGGATTGCAGCAAGTGAAAGTTGCCAAAAGTGCAGGAACCACGGCCGTAACCTGTATGTAAATTATGTAGTGTTTGCAGGGCTGCTGCCATGATAACAATGATTTAGGAATATTGAATCTTACCAAACCTCTCCAATAATTTTCAATATCTGCAGAGACTCCAACTCTCCCGCTTTCGATGGGAAAACTCCCGCCGAAAGCCCATTTTTGCAAAATCTCCTGTTCTCTCGCTTGAGATTTAATTTCTCCCACCCTGGCTCTGTGTCTCCCGTTGGAAATGATGTCTTACTTATTGCAATCGTATGTTCGAAAATAAGCCTTAGATAGCACAAGAGAGCATCTAGAACCCTAGAGCTAGAGCTAGACTTGGACCCCAGCCGCAAGTAACTTCATGCTTCGCGCTCGTGGTGTACGCTTCGCGCACATTAACTTGGAGTCTCCCGTTTGCTAGGGGTTTCAGGCGGGAGAATCTCCAGATCAGAAGGTGCTTGGGGTTGGAGTCTCTGTATCTGTCAATTGTGATTTGAATTTGGTTTAACTTTGGTATAATGCATAGCATTCTGCATAACGTCACAAGATGCAGCAGAAAGTTGTAATTGATATGTCCGACTTAACAGGGTTTTGATTTTCAAAATTGACTTTTTATTCACAATATTGCATGATGGAACTTGTCTGTACTGTGCAAGTAATAACCATATTCTGCTTATTCTTTGTTCACTCATCATTTCAGCTCATCTACCTGAGGAGATTCAAGAGTTTGCAAACTCTGAATCTTGCTGGGAATCCATTTTGTGACGACGCCAACTACAAACTTTTTGTCGTTGCCCACATTCCGACTCTGGCTTATCTTGACTTCAGGCTGGTGGATGAGAACACAGTGAGCATGTTTACATATTCCTCTTAGTTCTTTTTTATTACAGTATTCTCATAATCATAGGCAAACATCAATTATATGAATCCAGCAGGCATTCTGTAGAAGAAGATGACATCGTATCTACATTTACCTTTTGTAGTTCTGATATAAAAATGAATTATGTCCTTTTTCAATCATATTTTAGATTACAGCTGTAATAATAGTAATGATAATAATAACTGCTTATATAGCGCATAATATTCCTGGACTCTCTATGCGCTTTACATAATTGGGTAAAATACCATAAACTACAACTTACATAATTTTAACAAAACAACATAATTAAACATACAAAATACAACTTATCATAATCATTTAATAACAAAACAAATATGTTTTAAAGGACTTGAGGAAAGTGTGAGTACATGTGATGGCCCTAAGTTGACTTGGTAATTTGTTCCAGAGTACACGTGCTGCTGACTGAAAAGCCCGATCTCCATATGAACATGTTTTGGTTGTTGGTATGATTAATAAATTCTGGCTAGAAGATCGTAGATTTCTTTGTGGAATATATTCAATGA
This sequence comes from Diadema antillarum, assembly GCF_040938485.1. NCBI lineage: Eukaryota > Metazoa > Echinodermata > Echinoidea > Diadematoida > Diadematidae > Diadema > Diadema antillarum. The sequence continues at coordinate 442,305 of NW_027271055.1, forward strand.
TCATGTCAGACAAATAGGAAATTTTGTTTTGCAAAACTGTCTGCTGAGCACTTGTGGCAATCAATGGTTTCTTTTTATTTCTTTTCTAAACCCTGATATAAGTGAAAACCCCGATATAACAAGGTAATCGTAATTGTTTTAAGATTCTTATTTCAACGAGGTTGCCCAGCAAGTATTTTCCCAAGTACTCTTTCCTTAATTTGTTCTGCTCATTCCTCTGTCTCTTGTCCCATCAACAGAAAACAGCAGCTGTAGAGCAGTACAGATATGCGATTGAGGAGCTGATGGCAGACGAAGCAGCAGCAGAGAACAAGAGGCTGGAGAAGGAGCTGAAAGAGAAAGAGTTTGAGAAGCAGACGGTAATTAGTCATTCAATGCTGCCCTCTGTAGGTGAACTCAGACCTCTTCGGCCAAGATAAATTCAAGCTACTTCATGAATCATGTTCTTAATGCCATAATCCAAAATAGATATACAGTGCACTCCCTTTATAACGAACACTATTATAACAAAATTCCAGTTACAACAAAGTAAAAATTCAGGCTGCACTATTATCCGCTCTTTGTCTTTTATTGTTCATTTGTTTGGTTACAACGAAATTTCGATATAACAAAGGAAAACTGCCGGTCCCGAGGACTTCGTTAACGGGAGTCCACTGTATCACAATACAGTACTGGTGGTACACAACTATTTTCAACAACCATAATTATATATACACTGTAGAAGGCCAGCAGCTGTATCAATGTTACTTTGTTTCTGATGAACTAGACCTTTTTACATGTTATATATCTGCATATTGTACTTGCAGTATGCATTTCATTCTGTAAACCCCTATATTGTGATTTATCTTATCCTCAAATTTCGCATTTATTTGATGTTTTCCAGCTTGCCTATGTGGAGAACCTGGATGGACCACACCTGTTTGATAGCATGTTTGCTGATGATCCTGAGGCAAGCAAACTGGCCGCTCTGCCTGGTGTCGACGAACTTCTCGCTGTATATCCTTTAATACCTCATACAATTTATTGCATTGAAGCTTTCACACAGTGTATTGTATATGCATGCCTGCTTCAAGTTACCGGTACTTGATTCTCATGTTGTGCTTGGAAAAATCTGGAAGTATGGCATTGTTTACGCTTTCACACCATAGGAAAGTATTGTCATTCATTCATTCATTCATTCATTCATTCATTCATTCATTCATTCATTCATTCATTCATTCATTCATTCATTCAAATGTTACTTGCTAACTCCATATGTTTGATTTATGTACATACGTGTATATGAGACATAAGCAAGCTTGTATTCACTGGTTACTGGTGTAACCTGTTTTTGGAATAAATTTTCCTTTTACTTCAGCTCATCACGGTTCAATTTGAATGATTAAAGAATGTAGTGTTTTAAGTAATCAAGAATGCATGTTCTTCCTTCCCTCAATCATATGTGAAGTGGCAATAAGGATGGGGATATTCTCCAATACAGTCAACCTTGCTTAAGTCAACCTTGTATAAGTCAAATAATTGCCTAAGTCGAAGGTCTTATCAAGTCCTCTTCTTTTTACTTTCTATTGATTTTAATCCCTAATAAGTCAAATTTTCTCTAAGTCAAAGCTATTTCTTCAGTCCAAATAGATTCGACTCGGGCAAGGTTTACTGTAGTTATGCATGAAAGTACAGCTGCAATATGTCTGATTTCTCGGAATTCCTGGTGTAATGATGTTAGCCTTGACTCCAGTGTACCTACAAAGACAAGATGGTGGCCATCTGCCAGCAGGTCTTCCAGTTTGGTCTCCAGGAGCACGAGAAGCGGTGCAAGGAGGTGGAGGAGTTCTACTCCTGCGTCCAGGAGGCCAAGGAGGAGAACAAGGACATGGCAGTGCAGAAGATCGCCGAGTTCAACAAGTACAGGAAAAAGGTGAGATGGGGAAGACGAGTGTACGATAGTTCCCATACCACACTTTTTTTTTCTTTTTTTTTTGGCGAGTGTTTTGTTCTCTGTAGCATACAAGTGTGCGTTACAGACTGTGCTCATCAGGGGCCACAGAACGTATGGGGCCTGTGGCCCATGGAGGGGGGATTTGTCAGGGTAACACTTGTGGTGGGATCAAGGGGTAATATTCCTCCCCTCCCCCCTTATTGGTGAAAAATCTCTGAAAGCCATGGAAAGTCATAGGTTATCTTGACCTTCTTATCTTTCAAATTTGTTGTTTCTTAAAGAGACAAAAGAGTGGAGAGGATATGACAGCACCCCCCCCCCCCCCCCATATCACAGGACATTTGTTAGAGCCAACTTTACAGAAACACTGGCAGTCACTCAAAATGATGGCACATCATACTTTTCTGCCTTGTGTAAACATTTTTGAGTGAAGTTCATTCCGTCCTCCCCCATCTTCTACCAATGTCTCGTGCAGGTGATGAGCGAACTGGTGGTCATGAGTGACCAGCGGGCCATCGAGTCTCAGATGAACGAGTTCAGGGGAGAGGTGGAGAAACTCTGGGACACACTGATGGGCTTTGAGCTACAGCTGGTGGACCAGCTAGAGGTGAGGACACACACACACACACACACACACACACACACACACACACACACACACACACACACACACACACACACACACACACACACACACACGCACACACACACACGCATTCATCAAAATATTTGTCTTGAGGTTTAGCATGGCAGGTTCTAAAAACCAAGACTATTATAAGCCCCGTCTTGCTCATGACCAGTAATAAACCCTCAAGGCCAGTCATTAAACCAGTACCTTTAAACTGAAACAACAAAAATCATGATTGTAATCTCAGCCTAATCACTGCCTCTAGTGAAATTTATAAGCTGGTAAAATAAGATTGTGAATGAAAATTCAGTACACGAATGAAGTTCTGGATTTCTTCTCTCTTCTATTACTGGTAGTTTGTTTGGTTTTTTTTTTCTTATATCTGAAGATGCATGCAACCTGATGTAAAGTATGGTGTAAAACAGTAGCCTGATAATGGAAGGTAATTTGTACATGTGATCAGTTTTTCCTAGCAATATATTCCACTATAATTGATTATCCAAGAACACTAAAAGAATACTGAAGACAAATAGAAAATGGGATGGCAGATAAGTTTCAAGATGCAGTTTGTCCTCTGTAATTTTAAAATCATATCTTCGAAATTTCAGTAGATGAGCAAGTAACAAAAATTGAGAACTGTCGTGTTTCATATGCTGCTATGTTTTGTATCTATCCAGGCAGAGTAATAACTTGGCAGGTTTTACTCTGAATCTTGTGTGAGAACACTGAATGTGTTGGATTTCTTTTTCATTGATATCACTAATCAAAGCTTCCATTGTTTTGCTTTATTCATCTTGCAGGATACCATCAAAGATTTTGAGAGGAACATGGCTGACATGGTGTCTTCATTTGTGGAGCACGTCCAGGGATTATATCCTTTTTAATGACACAAACTGTGACCATCCAAAACTGATTCTGGTATTAAATGAAGAGAATAAAAGATTCATGGAACACATTCTCTTGTCAACCCATATTAGACTTGAATTGCACATGATGGTTTTTTGTTTGAGGTTGATTTTGTGTTTCGTTTTGTTTTGTTTGTTGGTGTTTTTTTTTTTTTTTTTTTTGTAGGGGGGAGGTAATAATCTTATTGCTTTCAGAAATAAATTCCAGCACAGGTGATAAATGACCACTGAAGTGTAAGGAAAAACTGTATTTTTACAGTGCACTCTTATTGTAACGAACACGATTATAACGAAATTCCTGTTACAATGAAGTAATAATTCAGACTGCGGCAGTATCAGGTCTCTCTTTTTAAAAAATTATTATCTGTTACGATATAACATATTTTGATATACCGAAACAGAACTGCCGGACCTGAGGACTTTGATATAATGGGAGTCCAATTTATATTGTATATGGTAGTATTATTCAGCATCTTCAGGCACAGAAGATGTGTCTTCTTGTTGCTTTTTTCCCTATGAATTATGAAAATGGTAAATAAAACTGCACCAAAGCATTTATTCTGTGTGACTAAAAGGCAGCCGAGTCTTTTCCCTTGACCAGGATTCCCTGCACGATTTCCCAGACAAGAGACCTGGAGAACGTCCACCATGAACGCCTCCTGGAGATCGCCATCATCACGCTGGAGAAGTACGTCAAGAATGAACTAGACGACGAGCTGCCAGAAGACCTGAGAATGGTGGGTTTTTCCTTCTCCTCCCCCCCCCCCTTCTGCTAATTCTTTTTTTCCACTCTCTTTCTACAATCTTTCTTTCTTTCCTCTTTTTAGCTTCTAATGTTATCTTTTTTTTTAATCAAATGCCGGCATATTCAATACATATCTAGGTCTGCTCATGTGTAAGTGTATGTGGATGTGCCTGTGAAAGTATGTTTGTGTGTGTTTGGGGGGGGGGGGGGGGGTTGGAGGGATTATGAGAAGGAGTTAGATGGAGAGTAGAGGGTTGAAGGTTGGAATATTCACACCACTTTCTGCATTGTGTTGGAAAGAGCATAATACAATACAAGGTACATTGTACTGTATACGCCGTTATTTTTGCGAGGGTTTTATTTTCGCGAATTTGCGAGCTTTGGGCTGATCGCGAAATTAAAGACACACGAAAATATTACTCCGTCATACCTTATATACAAATTGATGACAAGCGCTGGCCGGACCACCAGCGCGCACAGCTGTCACAGCACACCGGCCAGTACGTACAAACACTAGTATTGAGTACTGCAACTGCTGGCATCGTATACTACATAGTACACGCACTACGGTGCATTACGATGATAAACATGCATTAAATGTGCAATCTCCGTGCTACGTTACCCAATGCGAACGAACACCGGCTCGACGTGGTTGGGTACGGGTGCGTGAGGCCTAGGGATGCATGTAAAACTTTTGCTAGGGCTAGCACGCAGCTCTGAAACTTTGTGGTCTGCATCTATTTTGTTGCAACATGGTAGGTACTTGTGAATGCCGTATATGATTGTCTCACTGTAAGTTCCCGTATATTATTATTTCATTTTATAAATCTTCTACTGTGTCTTTTCTAGTGTCATGTTTGGGAAGTCACAATTCGCATGCAAATGGAAAAACGTTACAAGTACAATGTACGTGGCAAGTAGACCAGACTACTACTAGTATCAATCGCGAATTTAATAACACGCGAAAATGCCACTGATACCGTGATTCGCGAAATATCTGTACGCGAAAATATTGGCGTATACAGTATGTTGTTCAGAATCTTTACTATCAAATTTTGTGGCTGTAGTAGAATGTGTGATGTACATCCAGTTGATAAAATACAAACAAATTCCTGACAAACACACAAAAGAGAATTCCTGACCCATTTAAATACTTGAATTATAAATGTGATCCAAGTGTCGTGCAGAGCATATCCCGACTAGTATAGATATGTTATATGTGAAAGCGAATGTGGTATGGTAAGCCTTTGACTCTAGGAGATTCGTGTTATGAAGAAGTCCTCAGGATTGACAGTTTTCTTTCATTATAACACAATTTCATCATAACCGAACAAATAAATTCACGTAAGAAAAGAAATTGATCAATTCAGTGCTTACTTATGTCAATGTAGGGCAATCTGTCTATCAGTTGCAATGAAGAAATAAAGTATATAAAGATATTTAGATTAATAATTTGGGACACAAATTTTTATATCATTGTAATGGGAATTTCGTTATAATTGTAGTGTTATAACGGGAGCACACCGTGTCAAACTTCTGCAAACATTTTGACAAGTCTTCCTTTTTCTCTGTCCCCAAACCAGCTCCTTGTTGACAAGGACACCATCACCAATGCGGTCAGCGCTTCCCACGATGTCCACATGCTGAGGTGGACAACCGGGAAGACGACATCATCCAGCGGGCCAACGGCTGGCTAGGCGGCCTCATGGAGCGCATCCACCATGAAGAGGAGGTCGCCCGCAACCGGGACCGGGTCAAGGAGGTCAACAACTTCATCGACCACCTCCGCGATGAGCTGGAGAACCTGGAGCTGCCCAACGCCATGTGAAGCAGCAACAAGGTGTTTGCAGGAGATGGACGAAAATGATGTAGTCCTTGTAGAACATTACGGGTCGAGGCATTGCGAGAGTGAAGGAGCAAGGCCAATCGCAAGAAGCTTTGATAAACCTTAAAGACTGCAGCATGAAACTTTCCCAGAAATCTCCTTTTATCTGCCTCCAGCTGGGAGTATTATCTAGATTCTTGACTCTTTTTATACCTTCATTCGACCTACTAAACTTGTCCACATCACAAGAGTGACATCACGATACCAAGAACCAGAGAAAAAGAGGCCACACGGATTGCTCTCAGTTGACGACAGAGGTCAAAGTTCATGCACTTGTAACTCACACGTACACTCCTCAAATTCTGAGGAAAGTAATTAGCATGGAGCAATCAGTCTGGACACTTTTTTTTCCGTTTTAAGTTTAGCAGCTCAAAATATTGATGAAGATATGAAAAAAAGTCCAGAATCGAGACTACTGGTAGTGGGGCAATGCTTTTCTATTTTCTTGCATCCTTGTAGACTCACTGCCACCTCTCTATACCGAGACATACATAATTTTTGCCTTTTTATACAGTGGAACCTTGTTATAAAAAGGTTGGATATAGCAAGATAATTTTGGATGTTCCTCACCTTACGTGTTATTTTATTATCCCTAATATGAGGAGATACACGATAAAATGAGGAAATTATGTGATCATTAGCAGCTCGTTATAATGAGATTCCCCTTATTTTTAATCCATTAGTCTTTGGTGAAATGGATGACAACTATAAAGTAAAAGCACATGAAAATGCAATGTCTTTTGAGTCATTACCACGAGAAAAAAACTGTCCCTTTAATGTGAATTAACTTTCTTTTAATTCAATGACTTATCGACTATAAATGAGATAGTATTTCAAGAATATAATGATAGCTTTCTCCAGATCTGTAATTCCATAGGACTTTGGTTAGAAATGAGAGCTATTGCTGAACTGTCCACTTTTATTGGCGAGCTGGCATACAGTAGTAAGTTCAAAGCTGGCCATGACCACAAATGGGTGCATAAAACTGCATTTCAGTGTCCTGGGCATCATTGCTATGAGAAAACAAAATGGTCACGATATTATTTCTATCACTTCTGGCATATCTTTAGATTGTTCATCAACCCAATTCAATATGCAGAAGATTACACTAGCAGCCAATCTATGGAACCAAAGATCATTTTTAACCCATTCCCTCCCAGAACTGACATTCCAACAGATATTTGTACAGGTTCCTGTAAGCAGTGAATTAATGTAGGAATTTGAGATTGCAGTGCCCTGCTGGCCGAACAATGAATTGACCCTGAGGCATGTGGCTTTTCTGTGTAAACATGCTTTTGTATTCAGATAATGCACAGGTGAGAGTGCGTTATTGGAGATGCAGCGCACTCGTGGGTATTTATATTGGTGCAATGTGCAAAAAACACAGCCAGGTGCGTGTTGCATGACATTGTGAGTACTGGAAAGTGAGCTGCATCTCTACTAAAGACCATGAACTTGAACTTGTGCATTATTTGTTATTATAAAATGGGTCTATAATAATAATCTAGTGGCAAAAATTTGTATTTCAATGCACTGGGGGCTGCTTATTAATTGAGTGGTCATTGATCGGCCGTGCAGACAACCATTTGCACAAAAGCAGTTGTTTAGGTTTGTGCCTCGCGTGCACAGCTTGCTGCACAGAGTAATCAGTAATCTGACATATGGGTGAAAACATAAGAACAATGCAGTTATGCTTTCTTACTGCACTTTTCACATTCCTGTGCATTAGTGGAACAGAAATGCAGATTCTGGAATTTTACAGGCTGATAAAAGGAAATACTTTGATCTGGCTTGAGAAATTCACACAAATGCACGCCATAGAAAAGTATGAAATGTGCCTATCTGTGATTCATGTTTTGTGGAGAATTTAAAATGAAAATTGTTTGCGTGCTAATTTTTCCGGGTGAAATACAGTGTAAGTTACACATTGCTTCAAATACATGTATATCTTCCATGTGCTTTCAAGTTTTATCATATGAGAGTGAATATATCCTTTTTTTCACTGAGAAAACAAATAAACCTTGTGATAAATGGCCTTCACCATATTCAACTGCAGGAAGACACTTGCAAGATTGTAAGTGATCTGTAAATAACTTGTATTATATCCTTGTAAAATAATGAACAAGAGAAAATAATACTGTACTATAGTGTTTGTGTATATGTGCTATGCAATGTACATGTATTCTGTAATTGCATGTCATAAATACAGCATAATAAACCAATCTTCATTGAAACAAAGAAATAACTCTTTCAAGTGATGTCTGTTCATTTTTTAAATGTATTTCACAGTAAAAATCTTATTCACATACACCGTACTCTTAAAAAGGTGATACAGAAAAAGTATTCCACCTCAGACAGGACCTAAAAAAGGGGGTTCTCAGTTGATTTGTTGTGCACAGTCAAGCAATATGCCAACAGGGAAGATGAATTATGCAAGTGGAACAAGCTTTATCTCATAGAGCATTTGGAAAAGCCTAATCTCATTCACCTACCATTATGCATTCCAACTTCTCTGCGAAAAATTCCTGAAGATGTAGACTTTTAATAAACAACAAGGATTGATGAATACACTTTGACATACATTAGACTTGCACAATGTAATGTACCACTCAGTTTTCATATTTTTGGTCGGAGCATTAACTTAAACATAGAGAAATTCAACTTATGGGGGGGGGGGGGGGCGCTGGTGATGGTCGTGATGGGAAAATATTTGCAGCATAGATGGCTATTTGCAGATCAGCAGTGGGTCCATGTCATGTATCCCATATGAATATCAATTAGTGATAGTAAGCTCTCTCAAGAGTTGGAGGGACGACGATCTCGCCATGGACTAATTTTGCAATGGCAGACGAAGGGAATCTTTCACACGCTTTCCGCCTCTGCATTTGGACTCTGCAAAGAGTGCCAAAATGTCGCACTCTATATGTCCAGGGATGTAACCTCTCTCAGATCTCGACCCTCAATCTTCAAAGCGAAGGGAGGTATAATGACAATCTTCCACAGGGTCCTCCATGATCACCGAGTCCTGGACTTCTGGATTTTCTCTGTGTGCTCGGAGACGAGGTGGGTGAAGAGGACGGCTGCCGCGACCCTGGCCTTACTGTCGGCAAACTCCATGTCGTGGGCCCACTCGACGCTCCCCCACTTCTGAATCTGAAGGACGAAAGAGAAACACATGGCAGAGGAACATGACGTCTTCATCTTGACAAGAGAAAGGTGCATTGATGGAGAGAAACCTAAATCTTTAAACTTTTTATTCCAAGGTGAATTCTATGAGAAGAAATCACATGAAAACAAGAGAATATTAGAGGGGTGAAAGTTGAAGTGTCACTTTTCTTAATTTGTGTTCCTCTACAAATGAAAATTGTAAGATCACAACTGCTGATCTGTAATTTAACAAACATGTTTTTCTGACATGTTTGTTAAAATTACAGATCAGCAGTTGTGATCTTACAAATTTAATCTGCAGGGGGAGACAAACTGAAGGAAAGTCACACCTCAAGAAATCATATATTTCAAACAAAATTCTCTGAGAATTGCAACTGCGTAATTGCTACATCTTGTACAAATAATAATAATTTTCACAATCTTATGTACAAAACAAAAGAAAGAGCTCTGAGGCGATGGCATAATATTTACGCTTACTACTCTTTAATCTTGAATGTGTTACTCTCACCAGTATCACTGCTCCACAGACACAGTCTTCTGGTCCTATTATGATGAATTTAATTTCATTCAGTTTGTTTTACAACACTGATATTATCAAAACTAATGGGAACGAGGAAGAAGTGCTCTCCTTTGAATAGCAACAGCAGCTCTCTTCCCAAAACGTACTGAGATGTAATGTATGTTTACCTGAAACTCCAATTCTAGTCTTGACAGTGATACCGCTCTTTCCACAGTGATCTCTCGGTCCATCAGGGCAAACCCTAAAATGACTGACTTCAAGCAGTCCACAGCATTTTCATAACCTGAAAGGAAAGGAAAGCAATCGTTCTACAGAGAATGACATCAAATTCATCATAATACACAAAAATTCTGTGCATTTCAATGTGTTGCACAAAGTGTAATCATATTTTTTGTTTGGCTTGTATTCAAAGTTATGTGTTCACATCTGTCTTTCTGTTTTCTGTCATTTACATATTGCTTGTTCTCTGATATCGATATTTATCAAATGAAATACTTAACACATGTATAAATCATCACATTGTAAAAGTAATGATGAGCAGAAATGAATTTCTTTTACGTCTTAATCACAAAGAGCACACCACTACACGTATATATGAAGCTCAATCTGAGTCTGAAATTGACAATTTTTAACAGCCTACATGTATATGACAGAATGATCTAATGTTTCAACAACGATTCATTGACACAAATCTTCTGTCAATAGTAATGCATGCACTGACCTTTAACTAGGAATAGAAACATATTTTTTTTCCCCTGCGGGACAAACAAACTTAGAAATTAGAGAATCAGTAGACACAGGAAGAAGATACAATGAGGATGACTTGCCAATCAACGCCCAGTCAGAATGAGTCTCTAAATGGTGCTCCAGAGTCTTGTACGTCTCTGGCGGGATCTCCGGCAAGGCGATGGAGGTCGTTGAGGTGATGCTGACCCCGTATCGCTCATTGATCCAGTCCAGCATGGGGTCCCAGTTCATCTTCTGCATGGCCACTAGCTCGGGGGGTTCCTCCAGGCGATAGCTGGCAGAAGTGACATGATACAGAATCTTTCACAAAATCATACTTTTTTAAACTTTGTGAACTGCTGGATACACTGCATACCTCGTGCCGTTTTCATTTATGCACATTTCTGGAGTCAAGTGCTTTTTGCGACTTTAACAACATACGAAAATGCTATCTCTGATCCCAACAAGAATTCAATTTCTACACATACATGAAGAGGTGTGTAGGCATATATCTTGCTGCATCTACTGTGTGAATGGAAGCACAAATTTAAGCACTCACAAAATTGTTCGCAAGATCAGATTCACAACAAATTTCGCTCGGTAAATATATGTCATATATACAGTATCATGTACCAGACTCTAGCATGTCATGAACAGCGTGTTTGAAGACACTGAAATGAAATGACATGCTGTAACGTTTGGAGGGAAACTCCAGCCTGAGATTGTGTTCATTTGTATGAAAATCAAAAATTACCAGAAAATCAATGAAAATTTTTTTTGGAAAAAAAAATCAGATCCACATGAAAAGTTATAATTGTAAATGTTTAAGAATGTACAGCAAATTGGCAACTCCATGTGATCTTGGTGTTGAGCAGCTTCCAATCTTATTCTCTATTTTTTTCTCATACACATAATTTCATTAATTTCAATTTTTCTCAAAAATTTGGGCACACACAGAACTTATCCACTGAAGAGGACATACACAAACACTTTGGCCTCATCATATACCAGGAACAGGTCTGAAGAAAATGTTTCTTACTTGGGAGAAAAACGAATAGTGCTTTTTTTAGTTTGTGTGCACACTGAATGAAAAGTAGCTCAACACCTAGATGACACTTGTCTTATTTGCTAAACTACTTTTAGGACATTTCATAACCTTTTTGTGTGTCTGATTTCTCAATCAAATTTTTCACTAATCAACTTCTCTGATCTTCTGTCTTCATGTAAAGCAACAGTTCCATGACATTTGTTCCGCAGCAATTGCTCCCATGCACACTACCCAAACATAAATTCTAGCCACAAACATAACCCTTACCCTAACCTTAACCCTAATCCTCATATCAAACTACAGCTAAAACCCTACTAGAACCCTAACCCTAAAGTCCTTGGAGAAAATAAGACCAGAGCAACTGTCACAGGAGCAAATGTCATGTCACCATAGCAACATAATATTGGGATGGAAATTCCCTTTGAGCTTTAAAGGTTGGCGTCTGGGGATCTCACCAGAGCGTGTCGGTCTCAAGGAAGTGCAGTATGCTTTTGATCTTCTGTGCTTTGGTTCTGTGTGTCGGATTGTCGAGAGCCGTATTGCACAGGGACGTCTGTAGAGCAAAACAAACAAAACACACAAACTTGACAATGACAACACAGTCAGCAATGATCAAGCTCTCCAAGTCTAGGCCCTTCCAGCGTGTTGAAGAATAAACATGATAAACTTCTCTGATCATTTGAAGGCTGCGATACTGGGAACTTCCTTCGATAGATGACTTATCAACTTTGAACAAGTACATAAGTTTTCCTGTTTCCAGTTCAAGTACATGATGATAACGCTGAAAAGAAAACAAGTGTATTGTCCTCAGAACTTTTGCTACATCACACCAATGAAAACATTTGAAATTTCTGCCTAGAAACAGCCTGATCTACTTAATCATGCAGGCAGCATGCAGGTGTGGAGCTTGTAAGAAGAATTTCTATTAAAAGCTTTGATTGAAAAAAAAAAAACTTCACTGTATGATTTATTCTGGCATATATGAGTATTACTTCATATAATGGCAATGTCACATGGGAATACAGTAGTTGGTAAAAAGTGACAATCAGGAACACAAACACAGCGGTAGGCCTATGCTGCTAGTAACAAGTCTTGACCACTTGATATATTCACATACTTTTACTGTGTCACAGATTTCAGCGGTCAAGCATCCAGATATTTCACAGTGTTGGTAGTATATTCTGAAAGGATCCATACTTGGAATCATATAGGAAGCTTATATCATTAACCACAGACCAGCTATTCCTATGACTAGTAGATCCTGTTTGTGTCCCAACCAACTCAAAACAGAAAACAACAACAAAAAATGCTATCATTCAAACATACATAAACTTACATGAAAGGAAGATATTATTCAGAGGGGTTAAGGTTCTGGTTTGAGTTTCTTTAATTTGTCTCCCCCTACAAATGAGATAACACAAACTTATCAAGCCAAGAAATTAATGTGTATCTGAAAGACCAGCATTAAAAAACAACAAACAAACTGCACAGCAGTGGACAAAATAAAAAAGCAGTTCTACGCAATGCTCACCAAATGCATATAATGCTGCTTGATGACTTCTTGCTGGGCATCCCATTCAGTTGCCACGGCAACGGCCAGGGACTCTGTGGGAAGAACGAATGCCTTGCCGGTCGGGGTTCGGAGTCTCCTCTTGTCGAGATTGATTTCAAATGCCTTGCTAGAGGATTGGGTGATGGACACATTCTTGTAGAACCGCTTCCGCTCTGGGGTCAAAGAAATTTGCACAGGTTAATTGTGACATTGGCATTAGCCTGTTGAGGATGGACTGATTTTGCTATAACACACATTTCCCATCCAGACACCCGAGTATTCTCAGGACTCATCTTCAATGGGTAAAGAAGTACTGAAAGATCAAAGTGCCATGCACTATAATGACAAACTATTCTTTCTTCCTCTAAATAGCCCTACCGAGTTATGATGATTCTACAACCTCACAAGGTTTACTGAGTGCTACTCCATATTCCTTAAAAGTAAACATCTGGGGAACTACCAATCCCCCTCCCTCATCCTTCCAAAACACGCATCCACTATGCACACAAATCCCTCAAATACATTAAACATCCCCACATACATCACAGGATTTTTTTTCTCTCTCTCTTTAAACCATCGTCTAGTTTCTCGACTCACACATTTTAATCCTCTTTCGTTTCCCCGTTCCTTTTGTACTTTTGATTCCACTATTCCATACATAATCATGACATACTAGACTACTTATCATCACCTACTTAATTTCTCTCCCTTCATTTTGTGAAGTATCTGTCAGAATTTCACATTCATTTCACTTCTCTCTCTCTCTCGATCTCCATGATTTTCCAAATGTTCAACTTCTCCCTCCAGTTTTATCTTTCTCCTCCCACCCAGAGGCTTTACCTAAGTTTTTCTGATTTTCACTCTCTTCGTTCTTACAAAATTACAGCCTTACCACTCTCTCTCTCTCTCTCTCTCTCTCTGTTTCCTATTTTCCCATCTTCAAGTGGTTTACTGACTAGTATAGGTCTAGTGTAGCTTGATTTCAAACTCACTGCTACACAGCCCTGTCGCTGTACAAAGTCGTTTCGCATGGCCTCTTGTCCGCCGTGCGTGCAAAGCAAAGCACGGCCACACTCACTTGTGTACAGCGACAGGGCGCTAGCATGGGCCCGGGCGCTCGGCTTGCGCTCCTATGTGAAGGAAGGCTGCTTCGCGTGTGTATGGTAACTTATATGTAATCATAAATCAGACACAGTTACTTCACCTTGGTAACGACGTACGAAGAGCGCCTGGAGAGGTGAATCCTTATGTAAAAGCTGTCGGACACTGCCGCCTCCTGACCCGGAGAAAAATGAACTGCAATTCTTCAGCACATTCATAATTTCGCTCTTGTTTTGAACCACCGTACCTTTTTCGCACCCGCGCTCTTGCTGCATGCAGCTTCTGCACATGCTTTACAATACTAGTATTACGCAATCGGGTAAGGGATGATTGTGTAGCGCAGAAGATAAGCGTACTGATGCAGAATTTGTGGCGTGTGCGGACTAAAACGTCAACGCTCGCGCTATGTTCTCAGACTCCGGACAGTCTGCAAGTCGGCTGGGATACATACAACCCTGCTTTAATCGGCCTCCAGAATGCACTAGCTCAAGGTCAACAGTGCTTGGATTGTCAGCTCCTGCTGCTTCTCCTCGTGATTGAGGTACTAGTAGCTTTGATATCTTCTCCTCAACTTCCTCCTTCTCTTTGCTTCTTCAATTTCGTCCTCCTCTTTGTCTCTTTGTTCTTCTCCTGTTAGTTATGGAATAAATCGTTTTCTTGGTTGTTTTCATCACTTTTCCCCATTTTCTTGGGGAAAACACGCATTGTAGTAATTAAAGGCTGGTTGGGAATCTTCACATTAATAACTCACAGGTATCGATTACAAGTTGATGAGTTCGTAAACTCGTCTATTGTGGATATCACCAGTGGCGCAATCGGCGCACCCCCTCCCTTATTTTTAGAAGAAATAAAAAGAAAAGAAAATGAAAGAGGCGCTTAATTGCCCCCACTTTACTTCAAAATTGTAATGGCATCTTAAACTTGCGCTGAAGCCTTTGATTGTTTGTTTGATTGTTTGTTTGTTTGTTTGTTGTTTTTTTGTTTTGTTCTTTGCTTGTCAGCCAATGTAAATCGGAAGTGGCACGGGAAACGGCGTGGGAGGAGTTACTGTTTTTGTTGTTGTTGGTTGTTTTTTTTTTGGGGGGGGGGGTGTTTTGCTTGGTTTGTTTTGGTTTCATTTTTGTTTTTGCTTTTCAACTGATTAAATCCTGACGTGGCACTGTAATAAGTATTTTGCTCCCCACTTTTTAAGGGATTCCTGGATTTGCTGGCTCTGCCCTGATCATTTTACACCAGCAAACCCAATTCATGTCAACAAGTAGTATTTATAGGTATACTGGTAAGATTACATTGTAATCTTTAATATTTCTACCTTCACATGTTGGTTTTTTTTTTGGGGGGGATGTATAATGATTAATAAAAGTGTCGGACATTAAAATAGTTTCACACCACGTCCTATATCATCTCTCATTCTGACCGTATAGACCGCTTTAGTAGTGAAGTTCCTCCTTTAGTTTGTTTTGTTTGTACACGGAATGTGAATGAAGATGATGATAAAAATAAAGGGGGATATGTACATCCAGTTATCAATAATAAGCTAGTATAACTGACTTGGTAAAGTTAACTTAACAAATTCAACAACTTCTGCATAACTTGTCACTCTCATGTGTTGATGTTTTTTTTTTTAATTCTTTCAGAATACTCTCATCCTGCTAAGTAAACCGATGATGTAAATAGAGGCAAATTCCATTCAAGAGTTCTCTTTGTGAAAAACACATAACCGAAAGATAGAAAAAAATGCTGGAAACAGACAAATCAGAGAGTATCGTATATGGATAGAAAACATAATTCACAGGGGGGGGGGAGGACTGAGACACATGCATGATTCAAGAGGGAGGGGGGGGGGGTATTTCATGAAGCGTTTTGGTCGAATATTTTTCTGACAAACTGTTACAAGCTACTGAAATCTTTGCATCTGACTAGCTGAGAGCAAATTTGTCCGACAACTTTGTCGGACAAAATGCTTCAAGAAATGCCCCCTGATAAAAATAATCGATTTAAACACCAATATGCCATAACCTGTATTCTAATTTTTATCAAAAGTCATGATGAAAGCCCAGTTACAAATTTAAGATCATGTCTGATTTCAATAAGATATCTACACTTTTCTTGCCATAGCGGAAAAAAAAAATCACTTTGAAGTTTCCACAGAAAACTATTAGCACGTTCCTAGATAGAGCGGCATTCGTATAAACACCACACGTCAAGTGACAAGAGAGACATCCCCTAATTGCGCATTACAGTATCAGTGAGACAAAAACAGAAACAAAGCAAAGCATAACCCCCAAGTCCTGAATGGAATGTTCCCTTTTAACACCGGAACAATCCCGGGAATCCGTTATACTTGGCAAGAAGGACATGCAGTTTGTGACATAGTTGTAGTCATAAATCACAATTTAACTTTGAATTCTCTCTAAACCCACAACCCACATAGTTGTAGGGAAACAAGTACACTGTACAGCACTATCTGGGACCTATGCTCTACAAGCTTGTTCCATCATATTTCTTTAGTGTTTTATTCTCAGATTCAAACTTTCATAGATTGACCACCGTGTTCTATTATACTGTATGCCTTTGCAATATTCTACACTGTGCTTACTAGCTGGATATCATCGTCATGTATAATTTCATTTTGTTATATTTGATATGTTTTTCACTGGGAAATATGAAAATGAACTGAAATTGAGTTGAATTGAAAAGTAACATGGGAAAAATGAGAGAGATGGAGGAGGAGGGGGTATGCGGTGGAGAAATCTTACACAGTGTGACCCTGAACAAACGAGAAGTGAAAGAATTACTGTTTTCTTTATATTGAAATGGGCATCGAGAAAAAATAAACGCTGACAGCCTGGGGTAATACTTGTAACAGCCATCTTCATAAATTGTTTATTGTACAAAAAAGAGCTATCAGGCTAATAACAAGCTCACACTTTACTAGGCCAAGTGACCCCCAGTTCTTACTGCTGCGTTGTTTACCTCTAAACGAGTTAGTGTCTTTTAACTCATTGGCATTCATGTACAAGCTTCACATGTCCAGTTCTCCCTCCTTATTTTTGGATTTGTTTGTCAAAAACTCAGTTGTTCATTCCCATAATACACGTCAGAAAAAGCCTTCTGCATCTACCTCGTGTAGCTACCAGTATTGCCCTAAATTCTTTTTATGTGTCTTGCATAAAAGAATGGAACATGTTACCCTCAGATGTTAAAGATAGTACCACTTTTTCCAGATTTAAAGTGTTGGCTCGGAAGTATTTGCTTCATCGATATTCTCAGTCTCATTGATGCTGCTCCTTTTAAATACTAGATACATGACTTCATCTCATCGCTTTCCATTTGAGTAACATAGTCTAATGCCAATTATGTTTTGCTTTGAAATTCCATAGGTAGTGTGTGTGTGTGTGTGTGTGTGTGTGTGTGTGTGTGCACTTAGAATCCATCCATGTATAATGTTAAAGCCACTGTGTAATTTTGGTTTATGGTAAAAATTAGAAACTCTCCTTTTGAAAGGGTCCTTACCTGTGGAGAAGTGAGGGTTCTGAGACCATACCACAAAGTTAAAGTGAGGGTTCTGAGACCATACCACAAAGTTGAAAAAAAAAATTGCTGCTCCCTCTTGTGGTCATATCACTAGCCGATAAAATAAATTTTAAGGGCTTTTTACACTTGTGTTTCTTAACCCCGGACTTTCTCTGACCCAGGACTATCGTTAGTCCCGTACCAATTTTTTCAGCTTTTTACACTCGCCAATTAGTCCCGTACTATCTCTTGTCCGGGGCTAAGGAGAAAACTGACCTTTTTACACTCGTATTTCTTAGCCCCGGACTTTCCAAACCACATGAATATTCATAATTACGCTGTGTACTGTACACGTACACGGACGCACCGGCAGCACTTGATTACCTCGTTTCTGATTGGTCAGTGAGGGTCGCACTTCGTCTCCGTCGCTTAGCCCAGGATTATTTTTTCGTTCTGTTTACACTCACTTGCTTGGCACCGCAATTGCGGTGCTAGCACCGCAATTGCGGTGCTAACCCCTGCTATTTTGCAGGGCCAGATAGTACCGTACTATCGGTGGGGCTAGCCCACTTTGGCAAAAACGAGTGTAAACAGAAAGTGGGCTAAGGATAGTCCCGTACCAACGGTGGGGCTAAGGCCCCCCCTTAGCCCCACCGATAGTCCGGGGCTAAGCAAAAATTTACAAGTGTAAAAAGCCCTTTAGATTGACTCGAGGGGTGGGGGGCAATAAATTTGGTGTCAATTTCTTTGGTCTCTGGGGTGTGGTTGCTGTGCTTCTTGAGGGATTCCACTAGAATTATTCTATGGCTTTAATATGTTTGTATATAGTAGTGAGTTGTTATATTACATGTCTTAACTTGCCTTTTCAGCAGCAGGGGTCTTATTATACAAGCTTGCTTTTCTAAGACCCCTCCACTTTACATCTATATGCATCTACATGCATTGTCAATTTATATTCAAATATTCTGCAAATTGTTTTAATCGCATATATTCAACAATGTATTCCTTGTTACATATGATTGTTCTTATGTAATTTTTGTATTGTGGAAACTTTGAATAAACTTGAAACTTGAAACTTGAAACTTGCTGATCATCAAGTCTTTTTCATCCGACGGATGTTCATTATACCCACTCATTCAGTGCATGGTTGGTTCATATTTCTTCAGCCAGAGAAAATATAATTGTTACAACCACTTTGCTTGATGGAGATATGAATAATTAGTTCGAATTTTAGCATAAGACTATATAAAATATCACTCAAAAATATTTAAGTGCTATCTAATCCTCTTCATGTCCAAGTTGACTTAAACAAAACACTATAAATCAGAAAAAAAGAACCACAGAACAACTGAAACTTCAAAAGATCGCTTATGAAAGAATCTATTAGAAAGTTACGAGATTGTAGCATACACAAGACCAGTCCAAATGGAAACATAATTCATCAGATACCAAAAACGAAGATATACCTAAATTTGTTGGTAGACACACACACACACACACACTCACTCACACATCCATCCTACATGCACACAGAATGAGAGATGAGAGAAAGAAAGGCAGTGGAAGAAAGGAAGTCTTGTCAGTCATTGATATCATCTGTCTAAAACATCTATCTAAAGTCCATCTATCTAAACTCTTGTGAATTTTGAGAAATTTGCTATCAAAGTGCTAAAAACAAATGAAATAGTGATATCATATGGGATATTCTTAATCCTAACTTCAAGAATATTAATTGTGGATATCAAAAGAGGTACATCATTACTGGAAAGGTTTTATTTTGCTCTGATGAATTTGATGATGGATTTACTTTTACTGTTTAAAATCGGCACTTATGCCGTTTTGCGACCAAACTCTGCATAACTATTCAATTCAATTTAATTAAATTAAATCAAATCAAATTAAATTAAATTAAATTAAATTAAATTAAATTGAATTAAATTAAATTAAATTGAATTAAATCATATTCAATTCAATTCAATTCAATTCAATTCAATTCAACTTTATCTTCATTTCCTGATACAAAGTTTACGGCGTCGGGATTTCGCACAGTGTGTGGACGCGATTTGTTGTTTTAGTTGTTATTGCTGATGTTGTTGTTGTTGTTGGTGGTGGTGGTGGTGGTCTGTTTCACACGGTGCGTTGATACTATGTAGTCAGGAGTGAACAACGAACATGTTCCAAGGTCACGCAAAGTTCACTACGTCGGAATTTCTCTTATAGGCCTACATTGTGCTGACACAAAGAAAAGATTGTTTTGCATGCGCATGTACAACCAAAAAAACCAACAACATGGTTAAAACATATGCCACAGAGGTTTTTTCTTTTTTTTTAACTGTTACACAATAAAAACGTTTCGAAAGTGCACACAGTTTTTCGGACAAGTTTTATTGTTTTAAAGGGTGTGATTCAACGTCATCAAGGTGAACACCGAAAATGTTCCAGTCTCGCACAGTTTACCGTGTCGGAATTTCGCAAGGTGTGCAAACGAGGTTTACATCGTTTTACATGATACATAATTATGCTGAGAATCTCAGTTTACAACTTCCAACGCCGTGGAAATGTTCGGTGTAATCTTCAGTGTGATGCCTACTTCCACTGGATATAGTACACGTATATATGTTGGTATATATTATGTAGGTGATCTGTCAGAGGCCCCGAGTTGGAAATCAGTCCGATGTTTAACATCCTCCAACAGGATGCTTCAAACATGATGTTCCTCTTCGATAGTTCATTCAAGTGGAATTGTTGATAGCTGGCAACGGGCCATGAAAATCTTTAACAAGACTGTCAACATTAGGGCTTATAGCATCATTATCATAAAAAGGGAGCTGATGGTGTACGAAAAACATTCATTCGTGATGCACGAAATACTGAATGGTTTTAGTTCCCCAAATGTCGATGACGTAAAAGAAACGTCTTATTAATATCTATGAACTTTACATAGTAAAGGTAAGTACATATAATAGTGCGTATACAGTATTGTACTTTCACTTCGCGATAGCATTTCACACATAGACCAAATCTTACCATGCATCATAGTAACATCTTTGCGCGAACTGGTCCGTTTTATAATGAAAAGCAATAAACGCACAAGCATAACTTTGTTTATTTGTTCTTTAGCCTTGATCTTGAAGTATGATCCTCCTTGATTCTAATCAGTTCCATGATAATCACTAATAAAACAGCTTTGCTAGCCATGATCATGATCATTGCAGGCTTCAACTTCTTATTTTGTACTTTCACGCGAAAAGGCAGTTCAGACACAAAGAAAAAGTGTATTTACATTTAGACTGTAACCGTTCTAGAGAGAAACCACTATTAAATTTGACAAAAAAAGGAGGAAACCCACACGGTATCAACGAAATAACAAAAACCGACTTGCAAAATAGTGACATATACTTGTAACATATGCCAGAAAGTACCAGTATACATTCGGTATACATCAGTTACACTCTTAAAACATCCGAGTCAGAACTGACCCGGAACTGGGTCCGTTGGGGTCATACACCATTCCGGGTCAAAAGTGACTTGGAATTTGGTCACGAAGACCCCGAATGGAGTCACCCTGACCCAATTCATGACTCTGAATGGGTCATATCTGACCCCATTCCTTGTCATTTCTGACCCGGAACGGTGTATGACCCCAACGGACCCAGTTCCGGGTCAGTTCTGACTCGGATGTTTTAAGAGTGTAGGTACTAAGCAAAAGTGCAGTCACATTGCAGGCCATATGTCGTTGAGAGAATCACTTTTGAGAGTAAGAAAAAAAGCAGACAAAGTAACAAGTACAGTTCAAGGTGATATTCCTGTCCATTAATCTTTTGCATCGTTCATATTCAGTAGGCACTCTGTAAAGATTAATGACGACCAGCATACATTGCGCGGCTCGTCGATTGCACAGCTTCAGGAAAAGACAATAAGAGTCGAAAGATGCATTGCATACGGTTGTATGAGAATGTTAATACGCATCATCGATGGGTAAGACCACCGCAGTAAATATAACACACAATCTATGACACAGCAAGTAATATCCTCATGTTGATACATACCTATAAGTACACTTATCTATCGCTATCGGTAACATTACTGTATCTGACGATTTGTCTATCTACCGATCTTTAACTACCTATCTTACATCCAGCTCTGTCTACCTCACTCTCTCTCTCTCTCTCTCTCTCTCTCTCTCTCTCTTTCTCTCTCTAAACACACAAAGACACATGCTCACACACATACACACACTGTATCATTACATCATGGTACATAAACATAATCAACTAGAGAGGGGCCGTCAAAGGCGGCAGACCCACGCCTAAGTACAAAGTCGGGGTAAACATAATGTGCATTCGGTCATCTACCAGAATTCGGCCACTTAATTGCCAGTGTGCTTTATCACTAGCCAGTGAGTTCTACCTAAGATCGTACACTGAAGTGTACGATCTTTGGTTCTACAGTCACATCACACGCAAATCACATAATTACACATACGGTATTAACACTCATTCACGTACAGGAAAGTCCTTAAGTCTCCTCCAAAAATCCATCGAAAATCCCAAATTCCACCGTCAAAAGTGCAGAATCGGAACTTTTCCAAGCGCGCGCGAATTAAGTCCAGTTTTAAGAGTATTGTCTACGCGACGGGTCGCGGAAAAAGCGCTAAAAATCGAGAAATACGCCGTTTTCTTGCGGGATATTTTGATTATAGCAAGCCGAGAGTGTGATGATATCAAAGGTCGTATGAGTGTACGATCTTTGATGGTATCCACAAAAGCAAAAAAGAAAAACAAAATTTACGTACCCCCTAGGCAATTACCCCTATGATTAGTGTCTACGGGAATTATTCAATGCAAGGGTTGAATGCAAATGTCTACTGCACCAGTATTCGGCCACCAACGAGCGCCGCAACGTCCCCGGTGCAATTTTGCACCAACAGTGTAGAGCGCGATGCATTTTCAGCGGCCTTGCACACGCATTGACATTGAGCACGCATATCGTGCAGTGTGACTGCGACCGAGCAAAATGCTCCTCCAACGAAAAAAACAATCAATGTTAATTTGAAAAATCATCAAATATCAAAGGTCGTATGAGTGTACGATCTTTGATGGTATCCACAAAAGCAAAAAAGAAAAACAAAATTTACGTACCCCCTAGGCAATTACCCCTATGATTAGTGTCTACGGGAATTATTCAATGCAAGGGTTGAATGCAAATGTCTACTGCACCAGTATTCGGCCACCAACGAGCGCCGCAACGTCCCCGGTGCAATTTTGCACCAACAGTGTAGAGCGCGATGCATTTTCAGCGGCCTTGCACACGCATTGACATTGAGCGCGCATATCGTGCAGTGTGACTGCGACCGAGCAAAATGCTCCTCCAACGAAAAAAACAATCAATGTTGATTTGAAAAATCATCAAAATACGGGCCAGTTTGTGATGACGGAGAACGAACTTTCATAAATCTAGAAGGACATAGTCCCTCAAATAGGCCTAAACGTAAATTTCGGAATTCTTACGAACATTTGAGCAGCGAAGTCGGATCGTTGGGGAGTTTATGTCTTCGTATGGTAGCGGAAAATCGCAAAGTGAGAAACGGGAAATTTTCGGAATGGTCACTATACCATGGGGTCAAAACTTCAAGGTCACACAGAATTTGCAAGGGTCAACCGATTATCACCAAAATCTAATCGATTCTTTCCTGTCATTATCCAAACATTCCCTGAACATTTCGTGCAAATCCGTTTACCCGTTCTCTTGTTATCTTGTACACAAACAAACAAACAAACAAACAAACAAACAAACATACAAACAAACAAACAAACAAACAAACAAACAAAAAAACAAACAAACAAACAAACAAACAAACAAACAAACAAACATACGGAACCCTTTACATAACCCCCTGCCGATTTTCATCGGCGTGGGTAAATATTATCATTATTATGAGAGAGAGAGAGAGATGTATGCAGAGACTATAGGTGTTCTGTATACACATGAACAGATCATGTTGTATGCGGTGTATATACAGTACAATTGTATACATGATTATTTTTTTTCAAGCTCCAATTACTGCTAAATATCATATGATATGGGTGAGATTGTCCACTGTAGAGAGTACATAATGTATGATACAATGTTATCACAAGTTTCGTTTATCATTCGCAAATTGGCAGTTTTAGAGCTCAGAGAACATGAGCCAGTATGAACGTGTCGCTTTCTTTACTTCCAATACAAGTCCTGGTATGTTAGGTTACGTAAGATAATCATGTCACGTGACTGAAGGACACCGTTTGGTTGGTCGAGAACACCATGAATCTCACAAGATTTAGAGATGGTCTATAGCATTAACCTGAGCATGACATTTATATATAACACGTCGACATGGTCGAGGAATGTCAATTACGAACTTTGTAAAATATAAATATACAACCATGTACATGTATGCGAGCTTGGTAAAATCAAATGTGACCGTGCATCACAAAACGAACACGAAGTCGCAGCCCTTGATTTTGCGTGAGGACATCAGAAGGGTTATAACGGTCAACCAAGTCAATCCTGAGTTTTTCATACCTTCTGAAAGAACTATTCTTTGTCTACATTATTCATAAGTTTGGGGTCATAAAACGAACAGTAAAGTGTGTTTTCAACAGTTTTTCTGCAACCCCTTTTTTGTAGAGTAGTGCGATTAGGTACGTCTTCAGAGGTCCCTTTTCATTTCTTTAAAATCCTTTCCACACCCTGCAGTTTCAACTCTTTATAACTTTTGAATAGATAGTGCTACCACCTTGAAAGTTGGCATTTATTTTGGACAGAATGTGTTAATTGAGCATGCTCAATTTCAACCTAAACTGATAATCCTTTCATTGTTGTTGCTACGGTGGTTTACATCCTATTTTTTTTTTGTCCCATTCATCCCACAGCCAGCAATGTTTCTAAAGATTAAGCGCTTGAATAGACCCTTTACTTCCTGATAGCCTCTTTTCTCAGTTCACTCCTTTCCAGAGTGTGTGCTTTCTTTCCAATATTTAGATAGGTTAGGAGAGTCCATTTGAATTGAGTTATACATCATTTTAAAGCTTAGAATCTGCTCTTTCAATATCTGCCCTTAACTAAAATTCCATGTCTGGCGACTTTTTGTTGGTTTTGTGATGCAGGGTCACATTAATAATGTGACGTGCATATTACATAGTACAAAAGAAAGTTTTAAAAAATGTGATTTCTCAATCTTGTCAATATCATATCAAATTCACACTAACAACAAAATCACAGCGCATTTTAAACAAACACAGACAGACAGACAATCACACACAAGAAAGAATGAGACAGATATATATACATATATATATATATAGAGAGAGAGAGAACAGTAATCACTGATACTGCCATAGGACCCCATCCCCTAAAATCCAGAGAGCAATGAGTACCACTTGAACAACTTCAAATTGCATAATTATAAACCTAATGATAACCCCCAGAAAAATTTGACTGAAAAAAAGAGCAATGCAAAAAAACAAAGATAACAACTTATTCAATCATTCTTTGCTTCATTTGGTCTTTTGGCACAAAATGTGGTGATACAAACATTCATTCTTGAACCTCAAGTGAGATCAGTCAAATTTTGATAAAGATAATGCCCATTAAAAAAAAAAATACTGCGGAATTTTGATAAGTATGGATGATAACGTACTAATTTACTGGTTCGTCGTAGATAGCTCAACAAACTTAAACCAGAATAAAAGTAACGCTTATCGCAGATTATGTAACTCTACGATAAAAACTTACCGCGATCCAGGTTAATGCGATAAGTTTTCGAGTACACAGAGTTAATAATAGTGCAGTATAGAAGGTCGTCTAAACTGTGTTATTTGACTCTTCTGAGTCTGCCTATTAAAGGTAGGGGATACCTTTTACAGACCTCCCAAAATGCAGCAAAACATTAAATATGAACCTCAGGGGACTTATTTAGGCCACTGCTGAGAAATTTTGAAGTTAACAGTTATCTACAATTTGAATAATGCACAAAACTCAACTACTCAGTAGTTCTGTGTGTCAGCCACACTTAAGCCTTTTTGTTGCAGTCTTCTGTATTTTTTTATCTATAAACACAAATCTAAAAGTATAAGAGCTGATGTAATAACATATAGAGTGTGTGGCAAGAATGTATATAGAAATGTTTGTAAGTTTTGATGAACTTTCTTCACAAAATATACATGATGGACACACATGCAGTGCATGGGTCTGCAAAGGTAGCCTAGTAATGTACTGGAATTTACGGTGAGCCCCGAAAAAAATTCAATTTAAAATCTAACGGTTAATAAAAATGTACTAAATGTTACCTTCCACTTTCAATACTTTATGGGAGTTTCTAAAATGATACTCTTTCAACATACCACTGTATTTATACAACTCTTCGTTTAAGGCATGCAAATGGGATTCCCTACCTTTAATGTACATGATAAAATCCACCTTTCCACACTGTGTACTGTGTAAAAAGGTGTGTAATAAATGTGGATCGGATGAATTTTTCTTATCTCTGTAAAAATGCGCACATCTAAAATATATCATGCTCTATGTACTATACACGTTTCGACAACGAGCTACAGGACGGTCTAGCCAAACCACCAGGAGACGTGTAATGTATTGAAGATGTGCAATAAGAAAAGAAACCAAATAATATATTGTTGCTGAACCATTTCCGTGAAACAATGTATCTAAATACCAAAACGAAACCCCCAAACGGCTGAGGTGGTACATTTTCAGAGGCAATACACTATAAGATAGTGGTCCTAAGTGCGTTGTTGTTGCGATGTGGCTGTATACAGATGCCGATAAGACTGCGCTAACTCTGTGATGAAGCTGTGATGAGGTTGCGATGATGTCGTATAATGAATAAGATAAGCTGTGATGTGTTTTGTGACGAGTCCGCGATGAGGCTGCGATGAAGCTACGACGAGGCCGCATGAGTCTGCCAAGTCTGTACGGGTAATTGGTCAACTTGGTTGCTTTATGTCTCGTCGTTCGGAAACTCCTGAACATACACAAAACGAGATGAAAAGAAAAAAAACACGCATCGAAGTGTATGTACATGTATATCTCCATGAACTCTTCAAATCGCCACATGATTAACTCAGGCAAATATTCAAGATGAAGACAGGAGCACTACCCTATTAATAGGCAGGATATCAGATCATAATTTTGCTCTGTGTATCGCTACAATCCTCTTCAGAGTGTATCAAGCGTATCGAATGCGATGCTATTCAAGACAAATGCTTAATTGATTTCCTTTCTCTCTCATATTCACTCAAACAAGTTTTTACAAAGAGGTGTATGTCCCCTTAAAGCTCCGAGTTGAATCGGACCTGTTCGCGCAGACTTGTTTATGGAAGACGACAGGGTTCATCGAGAACACAGGATCAGAGATCTTGGCTCCTATAGGAGAAACGATTAGATATGAGATCTAGATCTATCTCCTCGACTTCTTAGATCAAGGAAGTCAAAGAAGACAAGATCTCGTTTCTCGCGTTCTCGCCCTATCAGACCTCAAGAAGTCGAGATTACGCGGGTGCACGTCACGAGCTCGACACCCATGAGTCATACAGCCCACGAGTTACACAGCCTACGAGTCATACAGCCCACGAGTTACAGCCTACGAGACATAAAGCCCACGAGTTACACAGCCAACGAGTCATACAGCCCACGAGTTACACAGCCTACGAGTCATACAGCCCACGAGTTACAGCCTACGAGTCATACAGCCACGAGTCACACAGCCCACGAGTCATACAGCCCACGAGTTACACAGCCTACGAGTCATTCAACCCACGAGTAATACAGCCTACACGAGTCATACAACCCACGAATTATACAGCCTATATACGAGTCATACAACTCGAGTTTCTGGACCCAAGCTATCAAGAAGACGAGATAGGATCAAAAAAAGCCAGACGGAGAGAATTCCTATCTCGATTTCTTCATTTCGGTCATTTCGGATCCAAAGACTTAAAGGGACGAGATCTCAATTCTATTCAGCCCTCTCATCTTCTCGGACTGAAAAAATGTTGACAAGGCAAGAAATCATTCTCATCTCAATAGTAGCTCTTCCGTATTTAGATGACCAGTTGCTGTGAGCATGCAGGTCTGCAGAACTCATACTCTCCAATGTCATGCCAATAAGTTGTTCTCATCTCGTATCTATCTTTGGGTAAATGCACATTATTTATTACTATGCTGGTGACACGACATTTGCTCCTGCGACAAATGCTCCGGTCTTACCTTCTCCTAGGACTTAGCCATGACTTAGGATTAGGGTTGTAATAGGATTTTAGGTTTGATGTGAGGATAGGATAAGGGTTAGGGTTATGTTTGTGATTATAGGTTTTATGTGTTGCTCGTATTTCGTGGGAGCAATTGTCACTGAAGCAAATGAAACCACTGTGCTATGCTATCGCTGTTGGTTACTAAACCAAAGGAACACCCGTTATACCATTCCGTATGTAACTTACAATATCGTTATTTTAAATAGTTTGTCGACTCTATTACTACAGATGTTGTTTCATTCATTTTGTCAATAAGTGGGTGTCGTTCGTACAATTGACACAACATGATAATTGGGATGATACTGCAGATAAGAATGGGCAACCTTATCGATTGCACCGGACTCGACTGATAAAAGTTAAAAGTGATGATACCCACACTTCTCTTTCCTCATAATGGTGGCTTTTATGAGGGCAAAGAACAGGTGTAACTGTCTTTATCTATCTAGGATAATGAAAATTCACGGCTATCCAGCAGATACTGACAAGTGCGCTTGACCTATGACCCGTTCTTCAAATTAAAATATCTGAAAGAACCAAAGATTATCACCGCGCAATTATGGCACTGAAGATACCACGCAATGATTTCAAAAGCTGCATGATTGCTTTTCTTCTCGTTCAAATAGAATAAAGCTATACGGTGTATGGTTCAGAAAAAAAAAACAACAACAAAAGTAACAGGACGATTTATATGCACCAACGAAGACCTGTTTGCTTATTTTTCACGTCAGAACCAGCAATTATAGTGTTTACAAGCTTTGGAGCAAAGTGCGACCAAAGAGGACTCTGGCTGGGATTAATGGGAGTGATGCTAACGTATCCACTGAATGGATGGTTTTAATATTTTATTTATATACTCATGTAGCACAAAAGGCTGCATCCTCTATCCGACGGGGGAATAACGTGTGCAACTTAGTAATGTGTGGGTGCTGCCTATACACGGATAAAAGAACGATGAATGCGTCATTCTGTTTGGAACTATAATACACTGTAGATAATAAGGTTGCACTCGATTGCCCAGAAAGAATAGGCTTGTATGAAACACGTTCACATCTCTTTGTATCAAATATATACCAGATAGTTCAGAAAGCAGCAGAAAACATTAGAAAGAGTCACCGTGTATACTGTACAATTGATTTAAAATGTACCTGCGTCGACAATATTCTGAAAGTATTGTACATCTTATCGTGTGCTGCCCATAATCTATTCAATCAGGTCAATTATCTGCGCAGAGTTAACACGCACTGACATGGTACACTCGAACTTATTTATTCTGCGAACCTATCAGCAAGATTAATAGTCGAGACAAGAGAAGTGCTGACATAATGAAAATAGTTCTATAACTGTCCCTCGGAAAGGACATATGAAAATGGAGGTCCCGAGTGTGATAGAGTGACAACTCAAGCACGTGAGATCCCGCTTCATTCATTCATCGCAAAGAGCAGGGTGTATAACCCGGTGAAGTGGTCCCGCCTCGCATCGACAGGTACCTGGACCCCTCGGAAGACCAGCTAGTGATGGGCTATCCAGCCATCTCATCAGATGGAAAAATGAAACAAACAAACAAACAAACAAACAAACAAACAAACAAAACAAAACAAAACAAAATAATCATCAGTTCATTGGAAGAAGTGATGACTCACGTAGCACAGAGATATCGACCTGTGGCCCAGAGTGGAAAATCATTTTTACATACAAATAAAATTTACTAGCCTTGCGTGTTTTTTTTTTATTTGTTTTTTGTTTTTGTTTTTGTTTTTGTTTTCATTTCAGTACGCACAACATTGCTCAGTGGGACTCGGGAACCGAACCTTTGGATCGTAAGGGTGGGATTTCACGGAGCACGCGAACGATTTGCGAAGGACGCGAATGACAAAATCCAACATTCGGAAAAGTTTTCTCCGAATGTGTTCCGACAATGAAGCCGAAAACTATTGTTGCGTAATTTGTGCGAAGTTTCCACGACGTTTGTGCGAATGTCGTGTGTATCATTGCTAAAGTACAGCATGTTACGTACACGAAGAACACGCGACGGAAATGCGAACAACGAAAAATTTCCAATAATCATGGGAGAAAATGTACCCAAGGAGAGGTGGAAGCTGTCTTGAGTTGATTTTTTTTTCTTTCCTCTATTTCTCCTTTCGTTTTCTCTCATTTCTCTATCGTGTGCTTGCCTACATTCTTTTTCCTGATACCTATCTCCACTAGTAAAGCATTTGATTTTTTTTCAGTTCCTCCAACACATAATCTCTATAGTTCAAATGAAATTTTACATACTTAAGATTAGTTTTAAGTGTATTCTGCGATTTTTTTTTTGTATATCAAACATTTCTTTCTCTTTGCTATAGTCTTTGATTTCTTTTGTTACTATAGTTGTTAATAATTCTTTGATGTTTAGATGTATGCTACGATTTTTATCTGTAGAAAACGTATAAGTCATACATCCCCCAAACGTGCGCTAAACGTTCGCGAGAATGTCTCAAAAGGAACGCGAGCAGTTTGCGATTACGTCGTAAAATGATCGGAAAAACTTCGCATATTTCGCGTAACATACGCGAGACATTCTCCAAAGTTTCGGAGTCTGTTTGGGGTTTCACGAACATTTTGCGAAGGATTTGCGAAGGACGCGAATGGCAAAATCCAGCATTCGCATTTTGGTCTGCAAAAGATCGCCAAACGAACGTGAGGGTTCGGAAGCGTCGTCAATTGTTCGCGAATGTCGTTTTTACTTCGGCGAGAATTTCAAAAAAGTTTGAAATTTTCTGCGAACCTTTTCCGCATACTTGGTCGTGATTTGCTCATGGATTGTTCTCGAAAGTGTCTTTAAAGCCTCGTCATATGCGCAAGACCTTCGCAAGACACGCGCGATGTTCGCAAAATGTTCGTGAAACCCCAAACAGACACCGAAACTTTGGAGAATGTCTCGCGTATGTTACGCGAAATCTGCGAAGTTTTTCCGATCATTTTACGACGTAATCGCAAACTGTTCGCGTACCTTTTGAGACATTCTCGCGAACGTTTAGCGCACGTTTGGGGGATGTATGACCTATACGTTTTCTACAAATAAAAATCGTAGCATACACCTAAACATCAAACAATTATTAACAACTATAGTAACAAAAGAAATTAAAGACTAGCAAAGAGAAAGAAATATTTGATATACAAAAAAAAATCGCAGAATACAGTTAAAATTAATCTAAAGTATGTACAATTTTATTTGAAGTATAGAGATTATGTGTTGGAGGAACTGCAGAAAAAAAAAAAGATCATATGCTTTACTAGGGAGATACGTCCTGGAAAAAAATGTAGGCAAGCACACAATAGAAAAATGAGAGAAAAAGAAAGAAGAAATAGAGGAAATAAAAAAATTCAACTCAAGACAGCTTCCACCTATCCTTGGGTACACTTTCTCCCATGATTATTGAAAATTTTTCGTTGTTCGCATTTCCGTCGCGTGTTCTTCGTGTACGTAACATGCTGTACTTTAGCAATGATACACACGACATTCGCACATACGTCGTGGAAACTTCGCACAAATTGCGCAAGAATAGTTTTCGGCTTCATTGTCGGAAAACATTCGGAGAAAACTTTTCCGAATGTTGGATTTTGTCATTCGCGTCCTTCGCAAATCGTTCGCGTGCTCCGTGAAATCCCACCCTATGGCAGACGCGCTATATGCAGACTAAGCTAACCCACCGGCCGTATCAAACCTTTAAGTCTCCAGTGCATACTATATTGTTTTGTCTCGTTTTGGTTTGGTCTTGCTTTTATTTAGTTTTGTTTAGTTTCTTTTTGTTTTATCATTCATCGTACATACTGCCTCTTCCGGCCTCCTCTACTCACCCTTCGTTTCATGATCGCCAGGAAGTTGGTCCAGAGAAAGCTGAGGGAAGCGATGTAAACAATCCTCAGTGAGGTGGGAATCAGGAGGAAGTTGAATACCTGTGGGGGAGTAAAATGACGATAAGAAAGATATTCGTTCCGATTAAAAAGGATGACAAGCGCATATATATATATATATATATATATATATATATATATATATATATTTTTTTTTTTTTTAATAACTGACAAGGCTTTGCGTAACGTCATCACTATTATTTTTTCTTCAGTATAAAAAACTTACAATAATGTGCACACATGCAGTTGTCAGATAAATGGAAGAGTGATCAGGCAATATACGTATAATGCGCGTATCGTTGAAGAAGAAGGGTGCCGGTTAAGACATTAAGCTGCATCATAATAAACGCTGGATCTGTTTATAAGCTCATTATCCCGAGTGTTTGATTTTCGCGACTTTCGCGAATTGCTGTTGGACCACGAATCTAACAACACGCGAAAATGTTGCCATCCACTAAAGTATTAGTGCGCTTACGATAGCCTCGCGGTGTCAATTCGCGCAAACAACGTCTCGCGAAAATGTCCGCGATCTCCTCATTCGCGAAAACATTCATTGTACGTGAAAATAAGTTTATGCAGTTAACTGATTATAAGAAATATCAAAGAGAATCGAGAGGTTTTCTGTCGGTGGGGTGAACATAGATATTCTTCGACATGCAGATGATGCAGCCATCTTAATAAGATATTCACTGAATAGAATAATAACTGACAAACGCATACCGTGTATTATGTATGACTTCTGTTGATGGAAATAAATAAAATTGAAATGAATTGAATAAAATTCATTTTCAAGAGCAGATATTATACAAAGTCTTGGATGTTGAATATAATAGGCCCTATATAGTGTAGAAAAGTATGGTGAGAAGAGCATATAAACATGAACAAAGGGAAATCGTTTGTGGTGGTATTTTCAAAGAAAACAGATAACTCACACAGCAAAATTGGTGTCAAGGGCAATGTATGTAGGCCTACTATAATGTAGAACAAAACATGAACGCATTTCAGTTCCTGGGCGGTTGGGTCACTTCAGACGGAACAAAGCGCTTAGGTATCGACAGAAGAGCGTGTTTTGTTTTTCTTTATTTCTTGTGCCGTGTGTGAACGTGTGTGTGAATGCGGCTAATGAGAAAGAGGCATTCACACAGAGGAGATATCGGGCGTTGCATAAACTTGATTTTCACAAACCATTAACATTGGCTTTGTGGACGGGCCTTTTGTGTAAACATTGCTGGTAAGCCCAAAGGTAAGTGTTTTTAGTTTTAAGTGTCTATCAACATAGGGCCTACTAAGTCCAAGGTACATTACATAACCGATAGTGTCCACTCAGTTTGCTGAAGGGCACCGTTTGGCATTCCAAAACAAGACAAAACAAAACAAACGAGAAAAAACGAAGCACTGACCGCCGTGTTTATGGGCACGATCAATTCTACAGGCCTAGGCCAGGCAACACGGAAGAAATGGCGGAGCATGATAACAGCTACAGCCTGCATGCCGATTAGCTTTCTCAAGTTTTAGGTCATACAATAATGAGGGTAGAACCGACCACAAGTAAACACTCCCATCAACCACATACATCATGTATGTATATGTTTAGTATAATAATATATGTATAGTGCATAATTATGTATAGGCCTTACGTATATCTTTATGTGCGCATGTATGTATGTACCCACGTGTATATGAATGTAGACCTAACAATGCGTGTGCATGTGTTTATAATATAATAGGTCCTACTATGCAAAAAGGTGATACCTCCTTGGTATAACATTCAAACTGATGATTGTAAACAGTTCTGACACGTACAGAGTACGCAGACACACACAAGCGATTAAGCGAGATAAAAGTGCATTAACCTTTTCAGGACCACTTTATATACATTGAAAGACCACTAGCAGTGACTGACGCGTTTTATGAAGTATTCGTCGCCATCGCCATAAATGGTGATAAGTAAGTTGTGCCTATCAGTATCAAACGGTTTCCATTTCCACACCAGGTGCCGCATCTCACAAAGAAAAGATCGGAACTCAGTACAACGTATATTCGTCAGATGTGCTAATCATAATTTTCGTGGAGGGGAGATAAATTCCAGCATCTCATAAGCCTACATTTTGAAAATCTGGCTAAGAGTGTTAATACCACCCCTATATATTTGCAACAATTGCACAAGGAAGTAGCGTGCCTACATAATGGTGATAAAATAGTTAAAGGGATCGTATAGTTTTGGTTGAGACCTAACCTCGGGTTTCTAACATTTTGGGGTGAGATTATGAAAAACCTTGTATGAAATATGAAAGAGCATGTAATTCCAAAAGGAATTCAACATCTATTTGATGAAAATTTGTTTTGAAATGGCTGAGATACCCCAAAAAGAGCAATTCTAATAAAATATGGGACCCAGCTTTTATTACGATCGCTTTGTTTTACTTTATTTTTGGATGTCTCAGCCATTCCAAAACTGATTTTCATCAAACAAACTTTGAATTCCTCTTAGAAAGCTACGCTCTGTTCGATTTTACCAACGGTTTCTTGATATCTCGCAAAAAGTTAAAAGCCCAATTCTCACCTCTACTAATACTGTACCATCCCTTTAACATGGTTAAGCAGACGTGTAAATATGTACGCTTCGCTCTGGATCACAAGAGGTGACTTACATTGTTCTTGGCATACGATTGAAGGGTGTTTCTGCTTTGTGGATACATCAACGCTCGATTTTGCTCAATTTTAGTTAAAACCTTGTGGCAAAAAAATGCCGGAGGTGAACTATCAAAGCTAGCGTCTTTCATTTAATAATGATACAGCCACATCTATTCACAAAGTTGGCATATTCGAATACAGTCCGTATTGTCCATGCGAAAGCCAAGAAAGTGAAATACATTGTATATATACGAACCTTACGATACACCCACTATACGGGCTAACACAAAAGTGTTTTTCTGCATGTATTGACGAAATAGGACCTACTAAAAGAGACATGAATACCCATGACAGCAAAGATACATAAAAAACTATACATATCTTGGATGTCTTATCACAACATAAATCTTGTTTATCCCCTTTACCAACAAGACCAGTACAGTACGATTACATAACCATGATAACAGGCCAATAACGGAGAAAGGTTGTTATCCGTATTACATGAATATCGGTCTGAATACTGGTCAGCTTTATTGGAAACTTTTGTCCTTGCCCTTGCCTTAATTGCTCCTTTATAATCATAGCTTTTTTTTTCACTGATCTTCATGCTGTTTGTATCGCCGAATAGCGACGGAAGAAAGCTGAAGCTGAGAACAGCGAGCAGTTAAGGCTCTCGCTTGTAGATTGATCTTACAAACTCTCATCTTCGTCTTCTTCTTCTTCTTCTTCTTCTTCTTCTTCTTCTTCTTCTTCTTCTTCGGTACTGTCCAACACCCCTACGCAGGGGCCAACCGGCCAGTGTGTGCGCTGATGTTGGCAGCGCGGAGAGAGAAGCTTAGAATAGAAGCTATATCAGTGGCGGATCAAGAAATGAAAAAAAAAATGGGGGGGGGGGGGGCATGTGCACCCCCTTTAATTTTGTAAAGGCGCCGCCCATTTACGGAGTTCCTGGATCCGCCCCTAGTTGCTTTGCTCTTGATATAGTGGAGGGTTGCTGTTGTAAGAAGACATAATGTATTCATGTGTGTCGATTCGTTTCTGCATATAATCGATGACGAGAAATCCTGAATACCGTTGGCACAATATAACGCATCGACAGTCGACGAAACATTCTGTTCATCCTGTTTTGATGTTTCGTCGACTGTCGATGCGTTATATTGTGTCAACGGTATTCAGGTTTTCTCGTCATTGATTGTATGACAGAAAGGAATCGGCACACATGAATACATTATGTCTTCATACAACAACAACCCTCCACTATATCCAAGAGCAAAGCAACTAGAGGAGGAGCAAGTATAAAGGATGGCAATGGTGACGTCAGATACCGGTCAATACCCAATGATACCTGAGCGACGCTCCAGAAGCAACAGCTCGCCTTGTAGGTGGGCACAAATTTGGACCTGAGCTCTCGTAGGATGTCCTTTTGTCCCTCCAGTACACTCATTCCTGCGAAATGACGAGGATTGTAACGAAACAAAGAGAGAGTGTGAGAGAGTGGTGGGTTTGAATTCGCAATGCATTCAGCTTTCAGTTTCAGTTCAGTTTATTTTCATCTATTTCTCAAAAAATAAACACTACTTTGTGGTACTTAACACAAATATACCTCACTAAAACAGTACAAAAGTGTACGGACATTATACATACTGATATTGCGGATGCACAAAAGCAAAGAGAAAGAGAAAAAAAAATCACCAAGGTAATGATGATAATATACAAGCATAGTCTTTATTAATATAGTTGTTGTCAAGCATTTTATCACTGCAAATTGAGACTGATCGACAGACAGAGTTAGCTTGCAGTGAAAATGTTGATTTACACTCTAAAAAATCCGGGTCAGAACTGACCCGGAACTGGGTCCGTTGGGGTCACACACCGTTCCGGGTCAAAAATGACTTGGAATTTGGTCATGAAGACCCGGAATGGGGTCACCCTGACCCAATTCATGACTCTGGATGGGGTCATATCTAATCCCATTCCTTGTCATTTCTGACCTGGAACGGTGTGTGACCCCAACGGACCCAGTTCCGGGTCAGTTCTGACCCGGATTTTTTTTAGAGTATACGACTTTAAATGGTAACCGATGATGGGTAAGATGGGAAATGGAAACAAAAAAGTAACTAGACAGATAAACCATTGAATGACAAAAATGGGTAAACCAAGAAAATCTTAGATGAACAGCAAGGAAACTCTCTCATACGGACTTCGGTTCAATGATATAAAAATCATACACTTTACTTTTAAGAAACCCTCTCTATTGTGGTTTCTAATATTAGACTTTTATATCTCAACAATATTAACATGCGTTAAAACATAAAACAGGAGTACAGAAACTTGCTTACATCAGTTGCTACACAGAAAACTATGATTTAACTTGAAAGCACCGTCGTCGGCTGCCGTCAATGATTGTGCCTACATTACTACACACCCACACACACACACGTACACACATCGACGCACATAAAAAATGTCGAAGTAGATACAACTTGTAAAAGCAGTTCGTTTACCAAACAATATTTGTGGTAAGCCGTTTTGATACGAACAAGGCATGCTCACTAATTGTCATAGCGCCGGTAATTATAGGCTCTTGTGAATTATTAACAGGAGTACGAACTGTTATGCCGTCATGTTGATGTTGCAACGTAAAAGACTGACGTCGAGTGCAAGCAATGACTAAAAGCACGTTTATACGACGCGTGCATGTGATGCGTATTTTCTTGGCCAGGCAGAGACCATCATGTCAGTGGTTAAAACTTAAAAATACATAATTACAAACACACAGACATACCCACACATACACACTCACACACATATTTATACGTATGTTTGTATATATATATATATATATATATATATATAGAATAGTGTGTGTGTGTGTGTGTGTATGACATAACGTCAGAGGTAAAAAAATATAGCAGAGATAAAAATGTCAGAGTTAAAAAAAAGTCGGAAGTAAAGAGTTGAAGTAAAGAAAAAGGGATTAAATTGGTCAGAAGGAAAATGTTAGATGTTTGAAAATGTCGAAGGTAATACAATTACGTAATAACATGGAATCAGTATACTTCGTGTAAAATGCAAGATAATTTAGCCTTTCATAGATATAGCTGACACACTTGCTTCTCAATTACACACACACAGACATAATTATAAGCGTATATACTCATATAGTTTATATATATATATATATATATATGTATATAATTACATATATCAGGCTCGACACTAACTTTTTTTTTTTCGTTCTGGCCATAAAATCTCTTGATATAAAATTTTGGTGGCAAGTGGACATCATTCATTTTCAGTGGTCGAGCCTTGAAATCTAATCATGACATATAAGCACATTATATAATGAGTATTAAATGACTTTTTTGTATGCTATTTTGAACATGGGGTGGAAATATATATTAACTTACTGCATGCAGGTACCTAACCTAATATGTGCGACTTTGTCAATGCGAAGATCATGGATGAAGCACTAGCTAAACTGAAATTCGATCGTCAATAACGAATCGATCACCACTTACAATTTCGCATATCGGGTGTGTACTTGACAGAAACGAATAAAAAAAAGAATTAAATAAAGCGATAATATAAAACAATGCATGCACAACAGACGCCGGTAGTCGACGTGCTGGATAGTATTAGTAGTATACTTTTCTGGTAATAATGTAATATCTCCACGTACATCGTGCTCTTGCAGCCTTAAAAGATTTGCAGAAACTTTACAGAAAGAGAAAGCTCGGCATGAGGATATAGTTTTGATCGGGATATCATTATATCTCATTGCGGAAGTCATTATGTGTACAAATTATACACACAACCGAAACCTTCCTCGACCGTTGATACAACGGATCAAACATACGAGTATCAACATCAAAGCGTGGGGAATTCACCTGTGTAGAAGGCAACAATAAATGTCGGGGCACATATCGACTGATCCAGGAGCAATTTCTTCCCGAGAGCCATCTTGGTCCCTGTCGCTATAAATCGATCTAGCCATCGATACCAAATATGTCCTACAGGTCCATTGAAGCACACGCCTATCACTGTAAAATGCCATATCCTCCTCCATTCGAAGTCTTCTCCCGGGCGCCGGTTGATGACCTGCTGAGTGAATTCTGCCAGCCCCCCGAGTCCGGCGTAAGTGATGGTGTTCGCCAGCATAGGATTCTTGCGCGCGAAAACCGTGATCGGCTTGACTTTGGTCCGTAAGGCGACAAGCAGCGATGTCGACGCCATTGCGACATCCACGCGGTCAAATCCCAAAATCAAGGACAAGAATCACGACATTGCTGAAAGCCCGTGCGATGCATGTTACCTCGTGCAGCTCATTCACTCACTCAAGCAGCTAACTCTTCAACTCACACGGCAAACAAAGCACATCAGTCCGCTTGGCTCGTCTTGATGGCTGATGAATGGAAAAATACATAACGGAAATTTACCGGCGTACTCTTTTGGCAGCGAGCACATTGTATGAGTGTGTATGTTGCGCGCGCAGTGTCTTATCAAATGTCATATGGATGTTCAGCCGCGCAAGATGAGAGACTTTTTCGAAAATGTGAGACAAAAACCGACAACACACATTATAGAAATGAAACACAACCCCCAAACCACTGTGTTGACACTGGTCTTTCAAATTAACCCTAGCTGGTTGTGATCAAGGCTTCTAACTACGCCCGCACGGATTGAATGTTTACGTGGAACATGGGCACCTGATGACCTTTGGGTCCTTTGGGATGACACGTTTCTATATTTACAGACAGGATCAAAGAGATGGAGTAGGAGACAAAAAAAAAAGTATTTGAATGTTTTTTCTCTGAATGTCTCCATTCAACCAGGCAGGATTTCCATCCCCTCTCCCCTCCCCCACCCCATACAATTAGCGTTTCATCCCTGATCGTCGACGAGAGCTAGTGCGTATCTTATTGCCTGGGCGTATTGCACCTGTAATGTCTCATATACATGTATTTTGTTCCTCGAGCATATGTCCCACTGAGACACCCACATCACAATTAAAGGATGTGTACAGTTCTGGTTGAGGTGAGGATTTAGCACTTAACGTTTTGCAAGATATTCAGAAACCACTATATGAGATGTCAAAGAGCGCGCAATTCTACGGGATATCAAAAGTTTATTTGATGAAAATCAGTTTTAAAATGGCTGAGATATCCATAAACAAGGTGAAATAAAGAGATCCTAATAAAAGGCGTGGCCTGTCGCCTTTTATTATTATCACTTTTTGGGATATCTCAGCCATTTGAAAACCAATTTTCATCAAATAAACGTTGAATCCTTAAAATTACACGCTCTTTCATATTTCAAAAGTGGTTTCTCAATATCTCACTTAGGAATGTTCAAAACGTGAATCCCCACCTCAACCAGACAGTCCCTTTAAACATTTCAATTAATTTCCGATTAGTTGGCAACTTTTACTATTTATTTTTGTCAACTGGACTCCAGTTGATTCCAGTATTACTATTTGCATATTGAAACCGGTTTTCTTACTGGAATTAACCAGTACGAATATCAGTTGGTTGAACCTGCACACTGCGAGAGACTCATGTCCATGGTTGAACTGCATGGACCAGTACGTAGGCTAAACTGTGGTTTTCTGAGCATAGCAGGCGTGGCGTCTCGCCAAACCTATCCCGGGTCCTGGCAGGTGGTCCCACCTCCCTGATCCAACCCTCCTGTCCGACATAGGAAACACATCCTTTCACGAGCTGATGGGTTAGCTTACTAATTATATACCATTGAGCCAAGTTGCAGGTCCTTTCTGATTTATTCAACTGCATAAATACGATCGAGAACTTACCAATCAGATGTATTTCGGGTACACAGTAACCTGTTCTGGTCTAGATATTGCAGTGTGTGGAATATGCTGTGCATGCATTGGTTAGTGTTTTGTCGGGAAACACCTTTGTTGGAAGGCAGCGCATAAAATGTCAACATAATATAAAGTGACGATCTGTATATAAATGTATATCATAGGAGCAGGGTAAACATAAGATATGGTCATAAAACACAGAGACATAAAATAATTTCAACAAATGATTTTAATGTGTGAATAATTTCACAAGTGGGTCGAAGTCAAAGTCTAGGGTTGGATGCTGAGCAGATCATTACCATATACATGTAATAATAAATATACTTCCTGACAATTTAGTGTAGGCGGTTTCTAAAATGGATGCGCTGTTCTAATACAGTATCGTCACCCCGCCCCCTCGATCCCCGCTCCCGGGGGCCATCACATGCATGTTCCCTAAACCTCCGATAAAGGGGTATTTTTCACGCGACGAAATCCGGCCCGAGAATTGTTACAAAATGAGAGTGCATTGAACTTTTCACTGGGAAATTTCTTTTAAAAAGTTGGATCTAACTTTCCCTTTGGACCCCTGAGAAAGTCAAAAATGTGGTTGTGATAATGTCTGAAACATTCTGAGAGATATCTTGAACATTTTTGTCATGAAATTCGTAAACTTTCTGTGAAATTTTCTTTTTTATTTGATTTCTTTTGAGTTCTGAGGTCCCATTATGAACATTCTGAAACATTTTGAAAAATCTCTCATACGGTATACTGCAGTGACAGCTTGCATGAGATGAGAGGGGGTGCCTGTAGTGAGAATGCTGAAAACATAATTAAACGTTATTATATCAATCAGAAAATTCCCGCACGAACCCATCGCAGTGGAGAATAATGTCAACGTGATTCAACACAAGCAGACCGGTTAGCACCCCCCCCCCCCCCATTTATATTTCCGCGTTGTTTTGTACACGGAAAACTTTTTCAGTCTAATTCAATAACATGGGCAAAACCACAAAGCGCCCAGTCAACGTGCTTGTGTATGTACACGAAATGAAGGCCTAATTACAAAGTATTATATATTTATAGGCCCTACATACATTCATTTATATTGTGCATGTGTATGTGTGTGTGGTGTGTATGTGTGTGTGGTGTGTGTGTGTATGTGTGTGTATGGGTGTGTGTGAGTGTGTGTCTGTTTGTGTCTGTGTGTGTGAGTGTGTTTTCTGAAGTAGTCTGTTACAGGTGTCTGTTGTAATCTGATTTTTTTTTTTTCGCGAGGACTTTTGCTGACGCCTTATTTTTCAATTACACGAGAAGGCCTGCTGAAAAGTTACGAATTATAGCGATTGCTAACATACATGACTCGTTCATGACCTTGTCTTTGATAATAACACAATTGGCGATTTCATAATGAGGTAAACTTCCACTCCGACTGAAAGTAAATGTTCAGAGAGGAAGGGATGGGAAGGTACTTGGAGGGCAAAAGTCGCCCGAGTTGTTCCCTCAATTTGGGTTTCATAATATTCGGTTCCTCAGTGTTAACCCATCGGTAACTAAAACGCCAGAAACCGCGCGAAACCACCCGTCGAATAGTTTTATTATGCTTTATTATTTTTCGTATTCATATAGAATATGAAATAATCATGTATTTTGAAAGAGGTCAAAAGTCAACAAAAGTATGTAAGAATTATTTGTGACACACCGTTCTCTTGATAAAGTCTTCATGGTCTTTTAAATAGACATATCTATAATAGACAAAAATAAACATCCAGTGAGCTTTTTTTACATGATTAAGAAAATCGTTGAAATAAGAGAGATATTGCTGTACCGTCCAAGGAACCATTGGCCATTATGTACGGAATCTTCAGCCGATAAGGGGTTAAAATATACAATCCCATATACCACATTCAAAAGTTTATTTTTCGTGTGATAAATGGATAGAGAGAATAGAATCAGAGATGAAAGACAATCTTTAGTCTGAAAAGAAAGGGTCCAGTTTTACAAGCACAATAGTGAAAATTTGATAAAAATCGATGAACTTTAGGGAAATATAAGAAATTGTTAAGTTTCACTAATTTTCACAAAAGTTTTGTACAGCCAATGTGAATATGCAAATGAGTGAGTAGACGATGTCATCGCCTCACAACTAGCCACATAGTTTGTACACCATATCTATTTTATCTTATTTTTGGTAATCTTATTAAGGGAGGGTCAAACGCAAATCTCGAATATCCTCATATATTTCACTGATCGTTATTTTAAAGTTTGTCAACAAAGATTTAACAGCATATGTTTTGCATATTTGTATACATTTGCATATTCATATCAATTGATCGAGGACCATTTTTAAAAATTGGCTAATCTTTCACTTTTCATAACTCCCTGTTCTTATCAGTCAAGATTTCATTGCTGTGAATGTGAATTACCTGTGTGTGTGTGTGCGTGTGTGTGTGTGTTTGTGTTTTTTTTTAAATCTAATCATGTTTATAGTATTACAATTCAAAGTGCAATACCACACCGCATCCAATTTTGATTGAATGAATTGGAAAAGAATCAGGCGCACATATTATATCTGACAGAAGTTGGATTGAAATCGCACACAAAATAGGACAGTTTTGGCATTTAAAGTTTTTATCTGGATATGTTTTAACTCGAGACGTGATATAAATGAGATCAGGAAGAGGCAATTATGATTTCATCACTTCACAAGTTCGCCATTTCGCCTAGAACTCACAGCTACTGCATGGGCTATTACAAGACTACAGTATAGGATACATTTTATCTACCAGTGAATTCATGTCAGAAAAGGACTTTTAATGAATTCTAGGAGACTTGGGAAGTGACGACATGATCGCTTCAACCATGATCAGTGTGTGGTTGTAAATGATATCACAAATTCGTGACTCTTTACACTAATGCTGTTTTTGTTTTTCATATAAGGGCAGAGTTGATGGAATCTCCGTCAGTTTGTTTATCTGATTTCACTCTTGAAAAAAAAAGTCAAGTATAACATGTATCGGAAATGTCGTATTGTAAGAATTAAAGCAGCGGAAACAATAATATCATTCTATTTACTCCATAGGGTCGATTTTGCATTACTTGTGACGTACAATCTGACTTTCGCAAATTGTGAAAGGCGCCCTCAAACGTACGAAGAATTACATTGTGCCGCTTCCAAACCGCCGCGATAGACCCGTGAATATAAGGCGCACTGGTTTGAATCCTAGAGCATATACAACTGTACAGTGTTATACAGTATCTAATACGTCTACGGTTTGAATCTATAGACCAATTTACTAACATGTTCGTATTGTACGCATACCTTCTAACAAAAATTTCTGCCGGCAACCTGAAAGCTTGTTCAGGTCTGGTCAGATAGTTGTCCGATCAGGCCCCCGTTTTATCAAAATATATAATCGATTATAAATTTCCTTACCACACAGGCAGCCATACTTATGATAAAAATTAACTATTATAATCACCTTTAATTCTTCATAAAACAGGGCCCTGGTCATAGACTTGACCGATATAGCAACAAGTAATGCATGCAAAGTGCAGACAAGAGTGGAAAAGGATCATATTCCTTGAAGATTTCCGAAATCATCTTTATTGCATGATATCAACCTATACCTCATTCGATTATAATCGCTTTGTTTTAACCATTGATTCT
Source organism: Diadema antillarum (assembly GCF_040938485.1). Taxonomy (NCBI): domain Eukaryota; kingdom Metazoa; phylum Echinodermata; class Echinoidea; order Diadematoida; family Diadematidae; genus Diadema; species Diadema antillarum. The sequence goes on from NW_027271055.1 coordinate 486,346, forward strand.
ATAAGAAGTATATTATTCCATAGAACTGATATGATATGGCACTCCCACATCCCGTAGTTTATGGGTTTATCTGACAGTATGACAGATGAATACACAAAGCATAATCATAAAGATATATGACATAGAAGGAATGTGATAAAAGGCAATCAAGCATATACAAATCAAGAAATCTTCATTAAATCACATTTGAAGGATAATTTGATGCTAAGGCGTTCAGCAATTAATATTCAAAACATCGCTTGCATACTCACACCCTAAATGATTATGTATCGAGAAGTGTATTCCGAAATTTCTTTAACAATTCTGGATTTCACGTGTTTGACAGAGAGAAACAATCTACAAATAAACGAATACTTTAAAAAAAGATATGAAGTATAATATATGCCCTGTTCGTAAACACCGCCAACAACAAACCAACATGTTTATTACTGGTGTTGACAAGAAAACGTCCGAGACAATGCGGCTCGTCTCCGAGAAACACAACACAAACCATCAGGAATATTTAGATATAATGACTAAAAAGATGACAACGAAACATATATATATATTTTTCCCACAACAGATTGGTGTTTTTCTCTAAAGCATTTTTGTCGAAAGATTGAACGGAAATTTACTCCATCATGCGTATCGGATGCAAAAGTACTGGATATTTGAGTGAAATTACACGAGGCAGAATCAAACAAAAGGTACATAATTTGATATTACCGTACACTTGGCATCAACGATTCATGCTAGTATGATAGCCTTAAAATACTGTGACATTCATTGGTATGAAATGTACTTATGTATTCATATCACCAAAGCGAAAGAGAAAGTCCGAAGAATGTGATGGTATACTGGCCTCGATGGAACGTTACTTCATCACTATTGATCATACGATATAATTTTATGACACTATCAGTAACCAATAGCAACATAAATATTGACTCCGCCACCCCCATCCCACCCCCCCCCCAGAAAAAAAAAATAGAAAAGAAAATCGAAACAGTCAAGATGACAGGAATGTCTTCTGAAAAGATAAAAAGAGCGCCACACTGTTTGCTATAAGCCGAGCATATATCTCTGAAACTCACGCACACATACATATAGATACAAGCACGATCAGTAACAAGAACACAGATTAAGTACACAATCACTTTAAATTTGATTAACTTTCAGAAGGTGGTGACAAAATATCGGCGATTCTTTCTTAGTCATCAAACTTAACACATGTACCCCCAAGTAGGCTACTCTCGAGCTTTGATTTGTTAGGGAAAAACAAACTTATATCCTTTAGTTTGACATGTAGGCCTACAGCAGCTATCAAGGAACAGAGACTTTCTTATGTACGTTGTCGATTGTAGTTATTACTTTGCTTACAAGAGTTTTGTGACCCTAGGCTTGGAGTAGTCGTCACGGATCTTCGACAATCTGGCTACAAGTGTTCCTTTTCAAGCTTTGTGGCTTATTCCTTTTTGGGCCAGTGTTCTTTAAACAGTGCATACAACACCACATGATTTTCTGAACCAATAGGCACTCCGGTTGCTTTACGTTGCACGTTTGAGAGAAATAAGACTGAGACACGAACTCCAGTTCAACCGATGCAGACCACAGACCTAGGCTCTGATTTAATGCGACGAAAATAACAATTGAAACTTTCATAGCTCAACATCTCAACTGGCAATATTTCAGCTAATTCTCGCTGTTGGCACAGTAAAAACCCTGTTGTAATAAAGTCATTTGGCTGTTCTAAAACCTGTATCATTATCTGTATTATGTTTGTTTTACCTCGACTGTTTGTTTTACCTTGTTATTTTGATGCATGGTCCTAATGTCCTTGGTATAACGAGGTTCCGTTGTCCCTTTATATAATTATATACTCTTAAGTGAAAACCTTTCTGATGGTTTACATGCGACAAAAGCAATCAACCATGCAAAATCAATCCCAGTCAGCCTCTTATAGTGAGTTGTATACAAAGAGACATTCTTTCAAACGATAGGGCGCCACCAGTGCTTTCCAACTTCGATGATCAAAAGCACTTCTGATGCACGATGCTCGCTCCGCATTCGTTGTACTCCTTCCTCGTAATCCACATCGTGGCGAACGTGTGGAGTGAAGACAGCACGGATCCGCCAACCCACACCAAGTTCTGCCTGTCCTTCGAAGCGACGATTTTGACCGGGCACTGCGAGGGCGACAGCCGTTTCATCTCTAGCTCCAATCGGTTGGCGATGCCCGGAAACATGGTGTTCCCACCCGAGAGCACAATGTTCCCATATAACTGTTTGCGGATGTCCAAGTCGCAAGCAGCCACGCTTCCATACAGGTAATGCTGTATACCCACGTTCTCCCTGCCCAGTAGGGTGGGTTTAAAGAGTGCCTCGGGGGCGCGGAAGCGTTCGTCGTTGATGGTTAGATGCTCGCCGTCGGGCAGCACGTAGTGAGTCTCGCACTTGATGTTGCGACTCGATCGCTCCATCTCGGTGTCGAAGTCCATGGCGACGTAACACAGCCGTTCCTTGACCTCTCGCACGACCTCCTGCTCGGCTGGACAGAAAGAGAACATTCGGAAACAAGTAGTTTAAACTATGCAGTAGAATTGACAAATTCCCGATTTGTCAAAAGTGATCTCAATGGTTCATCTGAAAGATCTTGCTATGATTATGTTGCACTTCTGTTGTAAGAGCATCATCAATATTCAATACAATACGATAACATTGCCCTTTATTTCCGTGTTTGTGAGTGTGTGTGTGTGTGTGTGTGTGTGTGTGTGTGCGTGTGTTCCTATCGTATTAATCAGATGCTAGAGAGTGCATAAGTTAAACATTAAAATCAATCAACAGTTATTAACAATGTGGACAGCGGTTGTGTGAAAATGACGGGCATCTTAAAGATCGCATGGAACATCCACGTACAGAGTCGTATGCAGGATGGAGTGAGCCAGGAATAGAGGCGGTTGAAGTGAGAACAAGGTCATGGTTTAGTACCTGATGAAGTGAAGAAATGCCCCCTCTCGGTGAGAATTTTGGCCAGGTACTGCGTGAGGTCCCTTCCCGCCACGTCGAACCGACCCACTGCGTGCGGCAGACAATAACCTTCGTAGACAGGCACGGTGTGAGTGACGCCAGCACCAGAGTCGAACACCACGCCCGAGGTACGGCCCGAGGCATAGAGGGATAGCACCGCCTGGATGCTGACGTACATGGCGGGAACGTTGAACTTCTCGAATAACGTCTGAGCATAACGGGAGCAATGGTCAAAGATTACAAAGATCTCAAATGTCAGTCCAGTGGCAATACGGACTTATGCGTGTGCATGCGTCGACCGCGCATGTCGACTCCAAACAAACCGTCTTAACAGTGTATAAAAGTGGACAGTAGATCTTCAGTTAGTGTGAATATCGCAAGTCATGGCTTGGTATGGCGTTTCAAGCAAGCAAAAATAAAAATCCAAACAAACAAACAAACAAACAAACAAACAAACAAAAGAAAAACTCGGCATTCCAGGTTTACAATGACGGCAAAGTCGAGGTTGACGAGTTCTTGTTCAATGAAGTGGAGAAGGGAGATGGAATGGCGATTTCGTTGCACCTTAGATGACACTACACTGGTCAAAGTGACTATGTCTTGGTGTGTAAACATTGATGTCGAACAATGAAAGGAACAATTCCATGACTATGACTTGATCGACGAAGAATGTGATCAATTGTGATAATGATACAATGAGAGAAAGTCACACTTGCGATAAGAATACCTAATACACTGTACATCAAAATTGGACAAGTGAACGTTTGCATCGTAAATAAGTTACAGGTAGTTGCCAACACTAAGAAATTGGCATCTAAAGCCTTATGAAAACTTGTCATCTGGAAATATGGTAAGAAGCCTTACAAAATAAAAGTATGACCTGATGATTCAGTATAAATCGTTATAAAATCATGAAGAACATCTCAAGCTGAGCTTACGGAAAGCATGATCTCCCTGTTGGCCTTCGGGTTCAGCGGCGCCTCCGTCATCAACACCGGGTGATCCTCGGGCACGGCACGGAGGTCGTTGTAGTACATGTGGGACCAGATCTTCTCCATGTCGTCCCAGTGAATGATGACGCCGTGCTCGATCGGGTAGCGGAGGGCGAGGATGCCGCGCTTCTCCTGAGCCGCAGAGCCTACGAACGTCGATTGGAGCGCCGTGCCAGTCATGACATTCTAGATATGGATAGTTTGCGAGTCAGGGGAGGTGTAAAGTAGGTTAATACTCTGGCTCATGACATCTTAATTATTGGATGAGCTACACAGAAAAGGCACCAAAGCTATACCGTCCAAGAATACGTGATATAAGATAATTATATACCCACGGGGAAAGTCAATTAAAATTCAGTTATTCGTATGACTAAATAGCATGATGTTGAATAAAAGAACAACGTTTATTTTTAAGATCAGCCCATGGTCTTTCACTGAGACCCTCTGAAATCCTAGTAGAGTGCAATATGAATATCATGACAAGAGTGTGCAATCAGTGTTTTAACATCTATCAAATTTATTCACGGTGCAATGATTCCTAACTACAGCACATGGTCACGAAAAATAAGAAAAAATGTCATGCCAATTCCAATATTCAACAACGGTGTGTGTATATCATACTTTGTTCTAAATTTGTAAATTTCTAAATCTGTGAATTCAATCAGTACAAATTCTCTGTAAATTATGGAAAAGTTGCAGAAACATAAAAGAACGAGAAATACAAGAGCTCACGTTTAGAGGACGACCACATTAACGTGTATTCGATACTAGAAATTGATTTTCTAAGCAGCGTACGATATGATAAATGTAAGATGACCTTGACCCTAATCCCTGTGCGCTCCCTATTACAGCATGCAATTGTGGAATAACCGAAGGGTAAATACATTACAGAACCAATTGACTGTATCGCTATTCAAATGTATATATTTATTTCACCCGCCCCTCGTTTAGCCAGAACTGAGCTACTAGTCACGCTAGTATTCAATTCACAAAATGATATCTGATCTGTCTCATACATACATGTCAATACATGGGGTATTGTTTCCTGGTGTTGATTGTTGCCATGGTTGCTATCTACCTCGGGCAAACTTGCCGATTGTTGGGAACAGTTTTTGTTGTAATAACATAATTGAAACGAACAGAACTGAAATATGCCAGAAAACCAGTCCCTTGATCTCTCATATACCATTTTTTTTTTGATCATGTAAAGTACCAAAAATCGTGCACTCCTAAATTCATTTATGACGGGCTGTTTCTTTTTAACAACAGAAAGCTTGCTTGAAGCTTAAGGCGACATATATTATGGGCCTTTTATGGCACAAATAAGACATCACACCATTACAAGTAAATCGGATCCACCTACTCCAATACTATTGAATTATAGGCACAAACAAAATCAATGACGCATGCATTGTAAGTCAGATTCACGAGGGAAATTTATATTCTTCAGTATCAGGGGATGGTATAGTATTGGCTGAGGTGAGGATTCAGCTTTTAACATTTACGAAATATTCAAAAAACACTCTATGAAAATCTTGATGTTAAAGAGTATACAATTCTAAGGGGAACCGAACGTTTATTTGATGGAAATCGGTTTTGAAATGACTCAGATATCCCAAAACAAGGGGAAACAAAGCGATCCTAACAAAAGTTGTGGCCTGTCGCATGTTAATATATAGGATTGCTTTGTATATCTTAGCCATTTCAAGACCAATTTTCATCGAATAAACTTTGAATTCCTCTGATGAATTGCATGTCCTTTCATATTTCATAAGAGGTTTATTACAAACACACACACACACACACACACACACACACACACACACACACACACACACACACACAGAAAAAAGTTTTAAACATGCAGCCCCATCTAAACCAAAACTGTATCATCCCTTTATCATAAATAAACCAGTGAGCCACATCGGTCTGCAGTTGAATGGATCGAACGGAGTTATCTTCTCACCATGTGTCGAGGTCGGCCGACAATGGATGGGAACGCCGATCGCGGGCTTTCGTCCCCAGCGAAGCCCGCCTTGCAGATCCCCGAGCCATTGTCGATGACGATCGGTTCCACCTCATCGAGGTCCATGACGACTTCGATCAAAGACCCTCGATGACGTGCATGTCAGTCATGGTTGTTATCTTCCTTAAGAGAGAACCATGATGGGACAAAAATAGAGAAAAGTATACAGTATATATGCGACATCTGACAGCACTGCTTTACACTCTGGGGTAACACAATACATAAAATATGATATATATTTGGTATGTATCCTGGTATTATGAAAGCATACATTGCACATGCTAATGTGTGAGTGGACGGGGCAAATCAGTGCTTATACGCGTACTACACAGACATGAAATACATATAGGCCCACATACATAATATCATCCTGCATAAAACTTTTGAAATCTGCCTATAACGAAGCGCCCAGAACCCCACCATTACACGTGAAAAATTATATCAACCTGTCTTGTCGGGCCCCTGGAAAAAATATGATAATCTTGTAGTGCCCTCCCACTTTCAGTTCACTTTCACTGTATGTAAAACTTGAATACCTTAATCGCGGTTCATCACTCAACGCATGCCTAGTACAGTATATCAAAACTCAATCAACTGGTGTTCATGTATTGTAAGAAGACATACGCTTTTGGCGTGCATGAGACTGCTATTTGGTTACATGATTTCATATCATCAACACCAGCAGTGACAGGTAGAAAATCCACACACAGTCTGCATCTTTCGCATTTACTGTCATGTCGTTACGAAGCAAGAGGATTCAAACTCAACTCACCTTGATCGGCGACAATCCGTGTGAATAAGATCCTTACTGGAACGACGGTAATCCTGCTGGTAGACAACATGCACTCTCTTCTCCAAATTCGATCTGCCAAACAATTACAAACCGCTGTGCTCAAAGATGCAGACTTCTTTCACAGATATAGGCCTACAGCACGGCCGATGTACAACAGTGCTACCCTGGGGTTAACAAACAAAGAAATGTCATTGTGAGCGCAATAAAGAGACTTTTTATCACAGTCGATGTAAAAGCCGAGTCTGGTTTTGCAGAAGTGCACTCGAGCGTCGCTTCGCCGAGACTTGGCGTAAAGTGTCCCGGCATTGTTCCGATGATTCCCAAAATGAATCGCATTTCACACTTGCATCGACTCTTTGAATTCAATTGTTGCGTGTGTGTTTCTGAAAGCAACACGCTGAGCTTGAAAGGAAGGAAGACAGGTAGCAAAGAAAGAAAATGAGAATAGAAAGAAAATCACCTCCGAGATCATCTACTGAGTGTTGCAAGGGTGTCGGTTATTTGACGCACGAGTAGACTAATAATACTTGTCTGCACCCAAACAATTAGACACAGTCATGCACGCCAATATACACAGGTCCTCCAAACAAACACGTTTTGTTGACGTACTCACATTTATCAAGGTTTGTGCTATCAGCATAAAATATATAGACATCTTTTGTAATCATTAAATTTATAATATGATGTGTCTATGGCGTCGAAATGCAACCATAATAGTATTAGCTTGCAAATTGATGAGTACAAGTCAAATAATGTCATCTTTGCAGCAAGCGTACCTGACCATGTCCAGTAGCTGCAGAAATACAACCGAAAGTCAAAAGTATTACAGTAGTCAACATCCAAACACCGCAACTGCCACACACTTTCCATTATGGGTATTTTAAGAACTCAAGTTAGATTTCTATAACTTATTATGATTACTTAGTTTATATTACTTATTCAATCAATTATCTCCATACTTGATATCAGGTTGTTGGTTTTTTTTGTTTGTTTGTTTGTTCAGAATTTCTTTACTATATATATAGGATCCTACTTTCGGGTAAAGTGAGTCATATATACAGAAAATGTCTCTCTGGCATATTCTGCCCTCAAAATGCCATACTTGGTGAAGTCAGTGGCGGAAAGGTGTGCACGGATCGAATGTCATGTTTGGTCGAAGTGTTTTTCAAGAATCCAAGAATCATGAGGTAGATAACACAGAAGTATGTCAGCATGTCCATTAAAAGCTTTATCTGAATATCTTAAAGGGAAGCACCACACCATGCTCAAGTTTTGCCATTGACAAAGCGTGAAATCAAACAAACAATAAACGAACACAAATCTAAATGCCTCTATTTCTGAAGTATATGAATTCGATAAGAAGAGTCTTCACAATTTTCTATTTTTCTTTCTTCGTTTGAGTGTAGTACTGAATCTGCCATTCTTCCGTTCAATTGATTTTACTTTCCTAAAATGAAGAATTGAGAAAGGAGTGGATATAATCCCTGACGAAGCACTTCTTCAGTCGAGTTTCTTCTTTTTGAGTGCTGTGGGGTATGAGAGCGTTATATCACTCACTAAACTCTAATCGTGAAAATCCGGTCACATTCCACAAGATATTCACCAGAGCATTCACAAGAAACCAGAAAAGAACAATGGTACCATTGAAGGAGGCGCCGATGTATATAATCCTTCACAGGTAGAAGGGTATGTAGTTAGGAATGACAGGGAGAGAGAGAGAGAGAGAGAGAGAGAGAGAGAGAGAGAGAAGGGGTAAGGCAGGAAGAGAAACATAATAGAAAACAGATATACATGCATACACACATGTATTTATGCATACATACAAACAGACAGGAACATAATAGGATTTGATAACAGGATATAGATTGCAACAAGAAGAATTGGAGATTGGAAAAGCATGATTTATATTTAAAAAAATCGTCGAATTAATTTGCATCATGGAGAATGGAAGGTTGTTTCGGCCTCCCTCGAGACATGCCCTGAAACTGGTTTTACATGATCCGGAACGCTTGCATATTCTGCTAAAATAAAATGCCGAGTGTGCATTCGACACTGACAGACCTGCGGATCAGTTTTTGGAAGATTAAAGACTTTACAAACCTACATCAAAATAAAGAGCCTGGATCGATGACATGGACACTCTATCTATAACCGTCCTTCCCTGAACTTATCATGACGAATGGCATAATGGCATTATACTATTTCACTATCTACGATCTGTACGTCTAATGCCGTCGCCCTGTCGATGTGGAAGCGTTGTACATGGCATTAAGAGCCTATTTAAACGTATATAAAAATGCTTCGCGTCACTACAGGATTTCCTACACACATCCTCTCAACTATGTAAGACATGTATGCTCATGTGATTATCTTCTGCGTATATCTACTTGCTCAAGCTCATAGCAAAGTCTTGGTTTTACAACGAGATCTTATAAGTGCGTTTGAGAAAAAGATGAAGAGTGTGCAAATACTCGTCACGGAATGAAGACGTATTCAAGGCGAGATACCTTCTATAAATAGTGCATTGATTCAAAGCACCGTCCTTGATAAACTAATATGCTGGGTACAGAGATCGGTATGGGACGAAACTCTCAGTGAAAGATTGAATGGAGGGGATTATTCCGCCAATGTGAACAAATCATTAAACGTAGCAGGTAGATCCCACGCGACTGTCTCCCATGTCTCCTGTAGTGCTATCATTTTTGTCAGCATACATGAAAACAATAACTACTAAACTCCCTTTACCCCAAGAGCAACGATGCTCTTGCTGCTGTCTTGTACAACCCCCCAAAAAAAAAGAAAGAAAGAAAGAAAGAAAGAAAGAAAGGAAAGTAATTAAGAAAGAGAGGGGACATATTATTTTATAATCACACAAACATGCAGAAATCAATTTACATCTTTGCGAAGGCATTGGTCGATCTTGAAGCTTAACAAAACAAAACAAAAAAAAAAATCGCCGACTTAGTTCCCCGTACTTGATGACCTATGCATTAACCGGGGAGGTACTTTGGTTTAGGATTAAGTTGTTTGACATTATTTTGTGTAAGTTACACCCAAAGACCACATGAGGAATAACTAGAATGGAGATCAACAAGGAATACTATACTGAAAACACGTGTTTGTAATTGGCGCTCACAAAGATCCGATGCAATTCAGTGTGTCATGCTTTATGTAGAGATTTCATTACCCGGTGGGTGCTTGGTTCCATCACTGATGTGGTAAAGTGTTTGAGTCATATTTTGTAATGCCATGTTGTTATCTTCGGTAGATAGCCTAAGATATTACGATTTTGTGGAAACCAGGATCATTCTTGGCTTATTAAGATGATTATATTATATACAAGATATTGTGAGCATGTCAGACTCCAGCGTTGGCTGAGCATCTCATGTTCTGCGTTATCAAATTGTATGAGTTTTGGGTTGGACTTCGTTTTTCTTTTTTTTTTTTTATTAGGCCCTATACTCTCTCTATCAAAAGTATTTGATGCCCTGGTCATATAGAAATGAACAAATCCTAAGTCTTTATCCAGGGACGGATCCAGGAATTCTGTAAAGGGGGAGGGGGGCGTGACTAATATTTCTGGTGCCACTTCCGGGTTTCATTTCACTTTTTTTCTTTTTATTTCTTTTCTGTTTAACGAAAAACAAAGGGGGGGGGGGGCGTGCGCCGGTTGCGCCCCCTCGGGATCCGCCACTGTTTATCGAAAATACAACCTTGTCATATCATTGTTGCAATAAATCCCTTCACATATAATGTTTGCTACAAGTGCTGCCGAAAAAAAAAGATATTCATAATTGTTATATCTGAGCAGTTCCCCGAATATTTCGAGAGAATTTGAATGGAGAAACACAAAAAATGGAAAAATTTGAGTCTGTATTTACACACCTCCGAATTGCGAGCATCGGTCATTATAGGGCATAAAATGTGGAAGTAGGCTAAATTGCGTTCTAACACACTTCTAACACAACGATCTCATGTATAGATGTCACTATTGTGATGTGGATGAATGTGCGACTAAAACAGATCAATTCAAGAGTTAGTCTTGCCTGAAAGGGTTTTTGTGTGCTAAAATTATTGTTTTTATAAGTGTGTTTTCGTTTATTAAAATGCAGTTTCTTTCTCCTTTCATTTTGAAACGTTTAGAAATCATGTGCGACATTCGCAACGTAAACATTCATTGTACAGATATTTTACTCATTTGCATTTTACGTCATTCAAGTGGGACACTAAGTGCAAATCTTCATGCGATCCTCATGTACCTAATGACAACTTAATTGTAATGGCCTTAGAAAATATACTCTTTGACAGTTTTAAGCCGAGTGCCATATACAATACAATATCAGCATTCGCAAAAGTGCATATATCAGTTCGACCTGTATCACTCAAGCACAGAATCGGCTAAAAAGTGAAAATAAAACAAGACAAAAGGTATTCTTCCTGTGTTTACTCAAAATATGTTTACCGTGACTAAAAGCCTTCAGATGACACAGGAACAATATCATGCCATCGAAATGCCTGCAAATAATTCAGGAGTGAATTAAAAATTGTTTATGCAAATCGGTTTCCGACATGAATACCCAGCGACCATTACGCGAGTGGTGTCTATGAAAGAGATAGAATGATACAGTTCTGTGCGTGGCACCTACACTGAAAATCGAAGGGTTATAACCTTTTATGGCATGTCTCCTGACTGTGCTATCTTATTGTACATATTTACCAACGTTAATTTTCGCATCCTTACGAGCACTTCTGATAGAACACCAGCCTCAGAGTATTTGCACAGAAGCGAGTTTTTATCGCCTTGTCACATAGTTTGCATTTTTTTTTTCGTTTGCTTGGTGCGCCGTGTTGACACAATTCCTGCTTGTTCCCATCTAGTACCTGCTGCCCACATTTCACACACCACCTGGGAAAACAAGTCTATTGTTTTCAGTCCCACAAATATAAAAGACTGATGGTTTCCGAGTCTATTGATACATTTATACCATTATCATGAACTGTCGTTCATCGCTGATTTTGTTCTTGGTATTCTCTTGCATCACTGGCGCTATATCGGCCTACTAGTCCATGGGCCAGGCCAGATATTGGTACCATCTGAGGTGGCAAAACCTTTTTGGTGTCATTTTGTTTGTCGGGCATAGATATGCTTATCAAGCTATGATAGCATATCCAAATGAGTAGCTTAGTCATAGTAAATGAATTTTTAACCAATTTGGTTTCGTTGTTATATCCCTATACTTCTGAATCGAAACTAACCGCCATACAAAGAAGAGCACAGTCTTCTGTATGTTCCATAGAGCTGTAAAATGCAGCTCTATGGTATGTTCACAGGTGTTCTGTTGTAAACGCGGTGCGCTTAGTCTTTATTCAAGGCAGCGAAGGGAATATCCAAAGGGTTATGATGTCCACAGCGCTTAGTCCTTATTCTAGACGGCGAAGGGAATATCCAAAGCGTATGATACAGTGTATATCCTTTTATCTAAAAACAACAACAACAACAAAAGCAATTCCTAGTGAATTTTACCGTATTTTTCAATCATTTATCATTTTCCTGTGAAAACGCTACGGTGAAAATGCTGATACCACGCCAATGTCGCTTTATTTCCCTCCAACAATATAAATTAATGCAAAAACAATGTACCGGTACACTACGATACATTATAATGAATGATATTTTAAATGAACAGAGTGATTTTTGTTTGAAACTGATGTATTTGTTGATAGGGTAGTATAAAAACAGTATAGATAATCCCTTTCATGAGGAACTTTAGATATGATAACGGTACATTGGTCTAGATAAAGAACTAAGCGCACCGCGTGACACCTGTGGGCATCATAACCCTTTGGATATTCCCTTCGCTGCCTTGAATAAAGACTAAGCGCACCGCGTTTACAACAGAACACCTGTGGACATACAGAAGGCAGTGCTCTTCTTTGTATAGCGGTTTAGTTTCGATTCAGAAGTATAGGGATATAAATACGAGACCAAATTGGTTAAAAATTCATTTATTATGACTAAGCTACTCATTTGGAAATGCTATCATAGCTTGATAAGCATATCTATGCCCGACAAACAAAATGACACCAAAAAGGTTGTGCCACCTCAGATGGTACCAACAACCCATTTTTCGGGTCTTGGCCCATGGACTATACTGTCTGCTATAGTGATAGGTGAAAACAAACGTTGTTTTCCCAGTTCTTGTTGATAATGATTAAAAAAAAACCTCATTTATCGCTTTTAATAGCTAGATGTTTTCATGAGGCTAGATCGGACCTGTTGGCATTAGTGATTCCATCCTGAATTCCCTTTGCAACGGAATAATGATCAACAATGATGGAAAATTGTATCGCGTCAACATCCAGAGTTTAAATATAGTTTGCTTGCTTGTTTTCGTTGCTTGTGTTGAAGAAAACAGCACTTAAATGAACGGAATGTCGGAATTATATACTTTTATAATTACTAGTATCTATCCTTTTACATTGCTAATCGCTCCGTTCAGCCATCAGGTCATGACATTTATTGTAACTATTATATTTTTTTCTTATCTCTTTTCTCCTTTACGGATTTTTACAATTTTTACAAGACCTGAATAATTATTGTGTAGGAAATCATTATTTTCAGGAAAGTGTAAATCGGACATCGACACAATAATTCTTATTATTGAGGCGATTGACTTAAATGTAGAAGAATATACTCGTCTAAAAGCAAACAAGGTTGACACTGAAGAAAAGGTACTTTAGGTAAATGACAAAGAAGAAAGAACAAAACAGATCGGAAAATATAATTCAAGACAAAAAAAAAAAGCCGAATAGTTTGGCAGATTATAAGGTAATATATCGGGCAACACCATAGTAACATGTTCAAACTTCTATTTTGTATTATGGGGCTTTGATTTGCTTCTTTGCACTAAGAGTGAATAAGCCAACTAATACCCATTGCACCCCATTATTCAGCGAATAATGGAATCCTTGGACAGCCATTCTCCGAATATCGACTTAAATGGATTCAGAATCAACATATTAGGCGTGCATGCTGCAACCCACGGCTCCCTCTGGCCTTTTGACACAAATGCACATAAACTATAACTGGTATATTATTATTTAATGTACTTTTGTAGCCCAGAGCGTCGACACGACCCCCTCCCCCTCTTCCGGGGTCCCTGTGATATGATGAAATATGCATGATAATTTTAGCGAAGCAGGTGTATTGGTATCAGATTAGCAAATTGTTTTGATAATCGGGATCGGCCTATTACAGAAATGAGATAATGAGGATACGCTGGAGTGCAGAATACGCACGCAAACGATAACACCACGTAAATTGGTAACACATTTGCTCAGAAAGGGTAAATTTAAGGTATTTTTTTCTTTACCTTTGAGAGCAGTGATTCAACAAGAACAAAAATGTTCGAGTTGTCATATTTTATGCATATGTGTAGGTCAGTTGTATCACAAAACATCCTACCGTATACAAATTTCGCAATAATGCCTAAGATATGAGGAGATATCACCAAGCACATATAAATTTTCTCAATAAACCATAACTGTAGACGGTTTATCCTAGAAACAATTAAATTATTATTCACATTTTGCTTATTCAACAATGCTTAACATTGATTATACTGATTAACATTTTTACATTGGTTGTTTCTATCCCTAACGCACGTGTATTTTTAGAACTATTTTGAAGCGCACTAAATGAGGGGTTTTTGCCTTATCTGCAAATATGACATTATGCCTTTAAGGATACATCAGTGGCACATTGAAGACACACCATAATAAAGTAGCACCATGCACCCATAGATATAAGGCAGTGGGAGATATATCCCAGATGCATCCCAGGATTGTTAGATGTATATTGGTGTCCCGTCCCCGTGACCTTTTGTAGCAAGTCATCATGCTGTGGTTCTACTACAAAGCGATTATCGTCGAGCACGTACGTCGAGAGTCGACAGGCTCAAAGTTCATTCAACAGGTGTTCATTTCAATCTCCGACTTACCGGGTATATATAAGGATTGCTATCCACCGAGTTTTTGCAGTTTGAATATACACACGTAATGTATATCATAAGCGAGTGAATAGCATTCCCGCCGTTTGTTTGTTTTGTTTTTTTGTTTTTGTTTTTGCTCGAAAACTCTGTAGACTGAAAGTATGATCACGGAGGTAGTAGGCGAGAATGTATCATATTATATGATAAGCCCTATACTTCTATTATGTAATTATCTTACTTGCATACTTATATGCGTTATGCCTGTATGTTGCGAATGTGTTTTATAGATATATTATATATATATATATATATATATATATATATATATATATATATATATGCTTATACTAATATATTAAAATATGAATGATACTCTTTATTTTTCTTTCTTTGCATTAAACCCCGACAGGGTTTAAGTGTGAAAGAGTCAGATTATTATAAAATTACTACTTTATAGATCTGATATTCCTTGTCAAGGGGTTTCTCATATCTTTTGATGTACATCTTGTCCATTAATAATAATTATGCAGTTTTTTACTTGCATGTAATTGTTTACTGATTGGTCCATTGATTGCAATCGAGATTGCCAACACAATAAACTCCTTTAGGGCAAGTGTTTGTCCATGCGTGTCGCTCAGAGCCGTCTACGAATGTCCCACATCAAACCCTTACAATTTGAACACGAATCTAAGTCTCCCCGCGAAGCAACGGCCTCGTCTCTAGAGACACACTCACTCACTCAACGGGCTTAATGTTGCCATGACATTAACCCTTCTGTTCGTTATAAGGTTAAATGGTGCGGATTATTGCCATCTGGGCCTGATGTCAGTCTCAACTTAGAACTCATGCTACCAAAAAGTGAGACCAATCACATAATTCAGTCCACTGCAATTTACAGCCTGTATAGGCCCAACGACGAGTGTCGGTGAGGAAAAGATAGTGAAATGTCTGTTCTATTACACAGCATAAACTTATGTCTGTTCTATCATGTCTATAGCATATCTCATGCTGACTGCTCTAACGGTATCTATAGCAGCATGACTGGACAATCCCCTAACACATCGGCATCGATTCTTTCACAATTATACCAACTATTATGAAAGGTGGTAAGGTCTATGAAAACCCAATAGCACATACTATCAGGGACCAATAATGCTCTCCCGATTTCAGCCGAGTCAACAATAGTTTGTTGGAAACTGAAAGTACCTTATTATGGATGGAGTTGTCTGTTAAATATATATTTTATGGCATAAACGTATAGGCCTATACGTAATGATCTTGTTTTCAACATGTTGTCCTGGGCATCACAGCTGGATTGGAAGAAATGTGTTAGCAGAAATCACTGACGCCCCTGACGGCCAATAACTGGCTACCATCTACGTGACCATCACAATATCTAACCGTCCAAACAGGGAGGTGGTTCCCAGGGAGGTGGGAACCCTGATCCAAAGAACCGCTTAAAAACATGCTACCCAAAGCAACGGGAAAGTGACTTACCTTTTCGTCTGACGGCTGCTGCTCGATAGTGTGCGGCGCCTACTCCGGCGGCGAGCTGGGAAATAAATTGCTAACCGACTATAGAACGTGGGGTGATAAGGTGACGTTCTGTGGAGCGTGTGAACTGTCTGCTCACTGATGCGACCTTGGCGCACGCGCGGGAAAATACATGTCGGGCTTTCGGTATTACCATGGAGGTTGTTGCTCCATGGTATATCACATATTGTGAGGTGTACGATCAATGTGTCGTCCTTTCTCATTCTTTTTGTCTCTTTCTTATTTGTTTACTATCTTGGCTACAACTCAACTAAATTTGCAAGCATTCCTCTGACCTTTCTTTTTTTTTTCTAATATGGGGACTTCATTGTGTGGTTTTGTTTTCAAGGCGAGTGTGGTATCTTCGGCATTTTCAGCAAAACACACACACAAACAACAATGACAGCAACTATATCACCAACACTTTTATGCAGAAAGAAATATAACAGTTGAGAAATTACCAGTGCAAGACACTATACAGACACATGTATGCTCAACTGTAAATCACATTAAGAGAGGAGTGGGTATATAAGGAGGATACGTCTCAGATATTATGCGTATGACTGTAATTGAGAGGAAAAAAAAGGTAGGCTATAATAGTCTGGTAGGTAAAAGGGTTAGTTCCATGACCTGAAACTCCCCCTTCTGACAGTTATTTCTTACATATAATGCAATGTCTTTTGTACAACGTGTGTATTATGCGAATACAACTGTTTCCAGTGTGCTGGCAATTCATCTTTCCTCTTATAGTCTGCCGGCAAACTAGATGTGAATGTGACAAAAACAACAATCTATGTTCACTTTTTTTATCAACTCAAATAAAATCTTCTCTGGGTGTAGTGCATCTGTTTGCTTATATACGATTTTTAAAGGGTGCGCCGGGAGGTACAGTGTTTGCAATCTTTACGTCAGGCCATTTTGAAGAAAAATCTACACAATATTGAATTGAAGTTTTGTATGTCAATACCTCATCAAACGTTCAATGGCGTAGGGGCAAACACAAAGTGAGAACACAATAATCTATCGAGATTTAGTTTGCTTGCTCGAGTGTGTATTAATATCAAAGTGCATTTTTAGGGTATTCCCTACTCCTTATCGCTTCCCTTCCTCTCCCCCCCCCCCCTCTCTCTCTCTTTGAGCTATCAGAGAACAAAGTGAAACAAAGTGGTCGTAATGAAAGGTGGGTCCCATCTTTTATTACGACCTCTCTGTTTCTGGATATTTCAGCCATTTCAAACCAATTTTCATCAAATGAATTTTGAATTCCTCAAATCAATTGTATGCTCTTTCACATTTCATATTAAGAGGTTTCTCATTATCTCACAAAAAAGTTACAAACCTGAAGCCCCATCTTTACCAAAACTACATCATCCCTCTAATTTCTCCGTCTGTACATTTCACTATGTCGTTCTTCATTTTTTCTATCTCTCCATCTCTCACTATCTGTCCATCCGTCCCTCCACGCTCCCCTCCCCACTCCTTCAATCTGTATACCTCTTGACCAAAGGGCTATACGCAAGGGGGGGGGGGGGGGCAAAATGAAGGACATTCACTGCTCCCTTGGCACCCCACCCGATCCCACAATAGATGGGATACATTTGTGTGTGACAGAGATACACCCTCTGTCAAAATGAAGTGCAGCAAAATATTTTTTAAAAGCCTCTTATCCCTACTGATTTGAAATTAAATGTTATGACACGGAAAATTTAGAGCGTAGAAGATTTAGCGACAATCTGTGACCCCACCCCGCAGATTTCCTGCATAATATACAATGACATGCCTTTTTTTATTTGTTCCGGCGCTATTCTTCTCATCAAGAAGTACACACTGCAACATGTTGTGTTAAATCTGCAGAAGACGGTAAAAGTCTTTAGCCTCCATTATACTGATATGATGTAAAGGTCATGCAAACGCAGAATGTCAAAGCAAAAGCCGCCGGATCAAACTGAAACAAGTCAAACAGAAGCTTTGTGGAAAAAAAAATCAAATGTGGGCGTTTATAGTCGTCAGCACCATGCGTAGATTTTCGATGACGAATACTCACTTACAGGTCCAAAGTACACCAACCAACACAAACGATCATCTGTGTACCTTTCAGACATGCATGAGGAACACTTTTGTTTAGAGACGGCTGGAAAAACCCTGAACCTAGTAGTCTCTGAAAAGTCGACAATCTCAAATGACGGCTCATTGGGAGAACGGCCTGGCGTGTGTACAAACGTGAATGTGAAATACTAATACGAACACACACCATGACATTTGTTCCTGTGACAACTGCTCCTATGAAATACCTGCACGCTAAGCCAAACATAAATTCTACTCAGAAACCCTCACCACGTTCCTAATCATCACATCAAACTAAGCCTATAAAAACCCTATCATAACCCTAACCCTAACCCTATGATAACCCTAAGTCTTACGAGAAAATAACTCCGAAGAAACTGTCGCAGGAGCAAATGTCGTGTCACCATCATTACACGTAAATATGTCTTTCCGTAAAATCCCTGTGTGATCATGGTGTTCCTCAAGGACATAATAAGTTTGGCCGCAGAGGAGACGTTGAATGATTTTTTACCTTATTGATGATGATGATGATGATGATGATGATGATGATGATGATGATGATGATGATGATGATAAGGTCTCATTTACCCAGGGAAGCCTTTTCAGTGTTGCCACTGCTCTACCAGAGGGCCTTGCTATTATTATTACCCCAGCGTTGCCAGGTACCCATTTATACAGCTGGGTCGAGAGGGACATGGTGGGCAAAACATCTTGTCCAAGGACGTAAGCACTGGGTGGGAATCGACCTCGGGTCCTCCGATCGGGAGTCGGGAGTCTTATCCACTATGCCATAGCGCCCCCATATTCATATCTGCCATTGCACACTGCTCTCGTAACTACAGTATTTCAGTCAAATACAAGAGATCACGAGTGTGAAGTGGTAAACAACATTCCACACATCCAAATTTGAGAGATTCTAAAAAAACGAGCAGGGAGATACTGCGGCTGCGGATGTGTTACGTGCATTACAACGAGCAGAAATTACATGGTATGTGCTAATCATGGGAGATACTATACTCTCGTGTTCCTACAGAACGTTCTAGAAATGACAAAAATCGGATAAGAAATAAGGAAGATATGACATTTTGAAATTTCAGTTTCACAGGCAATGTCTTGACCAGTCCTTATGAATATTTAAATGAGCGAGTTGATGGTGTAAAGCCCTCACAATTTTTCATTTATGTTGTATGTGAAATATGAAAATATGATATATTTAGATAAAAATTGTGAGAGCATGACTACATCAACGTGCCTATTCATAAAGACTTGTCAAGAAGTGTTTTCCGAAAAGTTTTGAAATTTCAGAATGTCATAACTTCCTTATTACTTCTGATTTTGATCATTTTTGCACTGTTCTACATGGAATAATGTTCTCTCCCTTATGATAGTGTAATTTTGAGGTGGATTTTAAATTTCACGTTTCATCCTGACACACGCTTAAAGGGGATGGCAAGTAACTGATCAGTGGGAATCAGTGGGAATGCTGGGGGATGATTGTTCCAATCCTTATGGGATTCATTAAAGAGTACATAATATATCTATTGTTGTGTGAAAATTATTTGCTTCAGAATGGTCTCATATTCAAGTAATGTGCAGTTTAATGTTTCCAGGTTAGCATGCCTGTACAGTGACGGGGCGATCGTTAACGGCCCGTTAGCGGGACAATGAAGTCATCGCAAACTATTACTGGTTTGTAAACTATACAAGCTATTCGTGGTCGATACTTATTTACCAACTGTTGGCCCTTTCCTCCTAAAAGCCTCTGTTGCAAGGTCCCGTTGTTATACAAAACTATACATTAACTTGATGCACAGAATCCATTTTGTACTTCACGATTCCATGTCTTGACGAAAAATTGAGTGAAGCTATGTGACAACTTCACTGGGCAAGTCGAGGGGATGACACTATTCACCTCTGCCAATCGCAACACATGTATGCGGTTGAAACTCCCGTCTGTCACGTAGGCTGACTTAGTTTGTGAAAGCATAGGGTATGTCAAAATTCCATAATTTTATATACATGTATTCTGATTAATCAGACCTATAGATTTGATGAACTCTCAACCATTTCATTGATCTGATTTTACTCAATTCGTTAAAGCCAACCTGAATAATGCGTAGCGATGCAATTAAGCGCGAGGTACAAGTATAATATATCTGAGCAGCACACCATTTCCCGCCTTGCTGCAATGTCTCTGCCTTTCACAGCAAAAGAACATCCAAATGACTTTACACACACACACACGCACGCACGCGCACACACACACACAAACCAAATATATAATTACATCACAGGTTTTATCATCTTACCGTGCATGCATCAGCATAATTGGAACTAAAGAAAAACACAAGAAATACACGTATATGACTTAAATAAAAAGACAAAGGATTAACTAAAATGGACACCCGTGTATTTGCCAGCAAAGATTTATTACCGTCAACGTGTTTCTCACTCCGCTCAATGGAAGGAAAATACATCTCTCATATCGTTGCCACTTTGTGAAGAACAAAAAACAGGAATATAGGAAAATGAAGAGGTTGATCATAATGAACGACAGGAAAGAAAAAAAAAATACAAGAACTCTCACTTGATGAAGAAGTTTCACAAATATGATGCTCAAGTTCGGATCCGGTGCTGGACGAGGGACCAATTCACAAATCATCATGTTTTTCATATATGTATATATATATATATATATTTTCTCTCTCTCTTTGTTTCAAATTTGATGCTCATTCATACATAGAACATGAGGGAATTCGGTGACAGATTTAGACGTACTTGTCTGAAGACAAATGGTGAACCTGGAAAATGGGTTTTGCTTCAATTGCAGAGTCATTCAAGAAAAGTCAAAACTACACAGATACAACACATTACACAAACACAGAATCAGCATATCCCCTTAAAAACAAAAGAGAGAGGAAAAAAAAAAAACCCCAGATGTCTGAAAATTATTGAAATGTCAGAATGCATTCAATGTAAACAGAAGACACTGTCTTCTTTATTTCAGTCAATATCACATCAGTTGATGATAATGTTGGTGTCTACATTTGGGCAGTTCAAAATTAAAACATTGGAATCTGACATGTCTTTGGAGCAGTGTTCATTGATCCACTGGAGTTGGATCAAATTAAATCAACTTCCCTCTTGCAAAAGGTAAACTCCTCTCCCTGAAAAGCAAAGGGGACAGTGCATTAAGTTTGCTTCTGTTTGTGTGATGTGTGTGTTTTCTTTCTTTCTTTCTTTCTTTTCTTTTTGTTTTTTGTTTTTGGGGGGGGGGGGGGAGGGATAGGCAAGGCATCGTACCAGTTCCATATTGAAATTCTGTGAACCCAAGGGGCAAAAATCCATAGCAACCTAAAACACTTGCATAATCTAAAATTGTCCTACCTTGAAACAGGTAATAAATGCATGATGTATTAGACTCCAGTTATAGAAAAGCATTCATGAAAGTTATAGTATGAGTGGCATTACTCAGGTCACCTGTAAGAAGCACTGTTACACTTGAACATGTGAGTGACAGAATTCCTTCATTCACGAGTAAACACTGTGACTTGTCGAGGGTTGGATTATGAGTATCAATGAACATAAAACTCTGTGGTCTTAAAATAGCAAGATGTTCACCACTATATAATACATATATCATACTATGACCAACATGTTTGTCGCAGGAACAACATTTAGAAAGAAGTACATCAACGGTTCTTCTTAAACAGAACACTACATGGCAACAAATTGGCCTTTCGACTAGCTGGAATACTTGCTCAGGTGATCGCGGAGGCACTGAAAATAGTTCGCAATAAAAAAAAGCTTCCCTCTTTACAAACGAGTCAACAAAACCTGTGAAGACACAATGATTGCACCATGAATTTTTCTCCAGATGAAAAAAAAAAAAAAAGAGTACCATGGAACTGCATAGGAGTCTTGATGTGAGGTGATTAATATCTGACGAAATGTGCACTTGACAATATTGTGTGCATTCGAGAGCATCTTTTGCGTATCACACCACATTTTATGACTGATATCCAAAGCAAACATTATTACTACATTTTGAATTCCCATGCAAAATGTAACGTGCTCCACCCCCTCCCACCTTCCTCCCTTATGGGGCCCCTTACTTTAAAAGACACGATGCATGGATTGAGAACCAAAGGCTAGTTGCCCTGGCAACGCATCATCCAATGATTTCAAGAGGAAATGCTTGACCACACCCAGAATCCATACATCAAAGCTGGAAACAAGATATTATACAGAGCTACATGCTGACCAAATCCAGTGGAAGAGGAAGAGTTTGGAATACAATGTACTTTGAACAAAGACCGTCATGTCATGCTTACACAAAAAACACAAACAGAAAGAGAGAGAAAACTATCACCAAATAAAAAACACTCATTAAGACGCAAATCTTTCATGAAACCCATAAAGTGGCAGAAAAATTCCTTTGAAAAAACCCCAAAGCACAAACAAAATATGTAACACAAGGTGCAACATATCTGTGCCATATTTGGACTCGGATCCACACTGTTGCTCACATACTACCAACCTTCACCACATCCCTGTAACATGAATTGTGAGATAGGTGAATATATGGCATGTTTCCAAGCAACATAATGAAGTGCGTGATGAGGTGGATATACTCGGGAGGCAAACAATACAATTTAGATGTTGCATGGTGAGCATGAGCAAAGGAAGGTTGGTTCAGTGCCGAGTGTCACACGTCATTTCTGAAATACCATGCAGATCAACCTGCACTTGGGAACTGACTTGGATAATTTATTACACATACATACAACATCCTCACCAAGGAAAAATTATATAATTGAAACATGCCTTCGACATTGACACGAGGCAGTTCTGTGAGAACTCATAGGTCTGTCAGATTTTCTTCAATTTTGTTTCCCCACTCGTTTTCTGCATTTGCTTCACTGTGTTAACTAAATTTCAAATATTCTTCTTATGGTAAACTTCTTGTTCAATGTTTCCAAATACCACAGCCATATTCCTAGCTTAAAAAAGCATTCTGATCGTCAACTGTAAATACAAAATCTCATTTGAATTTTTTTGTTCATATTTGTGACAAAAAGAGTCCATATTTGCTTAAATAGACACAATCTTACCATTACGTCCACAGACTAGAAATCTGTAAAGAACACTGTTATTTCAATGATTGCTTTTACATTACACAAATGTCTCCATTAATTCGTATTTTAACAATCACATGTACTTATACTCTAATACATGAATACATTGCATCATGGGATCCAAATTTGTATTTGGTTTTACAATTTATAAAAAAAAAGAGTAAAGGTCAATTTCATTAACAGAATATGATGGTTCTGAAGTTACATTCACACATCAATGCAGCCTGTGACATGGAGATGATTTATGCTGAATCCAAGAATGGTACAGTTTTACAAGAAAAACAGAGGACAAAAAGAGAAAAGTATGACTGCCATAATGGGAATAAAAATCAAACAGCAGACAAGGCCACTTGAAGAGTACTGCTTTCTTCTCAA
Source organism: Diadema antillarum (assembly GCF_040938485.1). Lineage (NCBI taxonomy): Eukaryota > Metazoa > Echinodermata > Echinoidea > Diadematoida > Diadematidae > Diadema > Diadema antillarum. The sequence continues at coordinate 510,264 of NW_027271055.1, forward strand.
CCCAACCCAGATCAATCTTCTCGCTGAGTTGACTGGGCATATTCTCTCCAGGTCTGTACAACTGTACCACGACATCAACTTTCACAATCTTTTATCGGTGGATCCATATCCAGACATCCACATCTTGCGGTCTATTTCAATGTCTTGGGTATCACGAAGCTAGTGAAGATACAGCAGCAGTGTTGTGAAGTAGATACACTTCACAACACTTCATCTGTAAACTGTGGATGAAATGAAACCATACACACACTGATACACACAATTCATGCAACTTGGAAATGGTGCGGGCTTGGGCCGTGTGCTCACACCAAAGAGGTTATATACTAGTTACTAGAGTGCCTACCGGCTACTCGTCATATGCCTTGTACAATTGCTCTGTGAGCACACAGAGCGAGGCGCTAGACTTGCCACTTTTGGTAGACAGCACTCCTTGCTAGTAGACTCATAGCTGTGCACAAGGAGCAGGAAAGGAGTGTGGACTTACAGCACGCCCTGTCCAATTGTTTTGCAAGCGCAGAGCACACGCACCTGAGGCGAAGTCCACCATCACTAAGAAGGCACTTCTACATCTCATTGTGATCACAGAAGTCTGCCTTCTATCAGTAGCAAGTATATAACCTCTTTGGTTGACACTAACCTTCTACACTTTTTTGGGGGTCTACATACACTTTCTTTCCTTCAAACAAAGCATCATCGTGGACAACTCAGCTCAGCTGTGTAACACAGCACTGTGTTCTCTATGTTAGAACTCGTCCTGATGTACCAACTTAATAGAGTGTTTCCCAGAATGGAAGTGGCCGACTTGCATTAACTGCAGAGTTGCATGTGATATCGGGGACTTGTGTCCGATTTCTTGACCTGCTCTCGCATGCATGGTTTGGAACAACCAGGCAAGATCTGTAACTCCATCTCACCTTACAGATGAGTACAATCAAGCCTCTTGTGTGGAGGGTAGCAAAAGACTCTGACCAGTAATACTTGGGAAATGATGAAGATTGGCAAGTTCTAAAACTTTTGTCATGTATGTACGAGTGAATGACCGTAATCCAGGTATGAACGAGTGGTTGGCATCTGTGATCCAGGTATTGCCCCCATTCTGCACGAACGTAAACTATCGACCAAATCTCATATAACGATACATGCATACGTGCACACATACCCCTTTGTTCTCAATATGGAAGGTAAAATGTGAAATGTTAGCTCAAGCTACTTTGTGAGTTGGCAAAGGCCAGTGACAGAAATTTCCTGTTCCTGGAGTTTCTCTTTTGTTTTTTAAAATTTTCTCTAAATAGGTTTTTCTCCGACATTCATAGAAAGATGCAAGACTTTTTTTTTTGCAATTGTTCCATTACCCTGCAAATCGGAATTTAGAAATCATGCTTGTTAAATTCCTGTGGAAGGGGCTTACAAACATGGGAGACTTTGATGTGTTATGTCCACCAATGCTTGGTAAGCTGGTGAGAAGATAATGAGGTTTCGCCGTCAGAACAGATTATACATAGAGTACACTGTAAAGCAAGATATATTCGTGGCATGAAATTTTCACGAATTGGAGCTGATGGCCTTTTTCGTGGCATGAAAGTTTTATGAATTGCCACTGGCATTCAATAAATATCGCGCAGACAAGAACTTTCGCGTGCATTTTAATTTCGCGAATCTTTGCTCCTGCTAAATTTGCGAAATTAAAATGAACGAAAAAATTTTTGTTTTTATGGTAGCAGGGCTCGACACTCACTTTGTTTTTGTGGAGGCCTGCTAGGGCCTCTAAATTCTTTACATCTGAAATTTTGGTGGTCTGAAAATATAAGGAAACATAACAATCCATTTTGAATCTCAGTAACCTGATCGAGGCACCACAAGATACTCTTTTACCAAGTTTGGTGGGCCGACATACTTTTTAGTGGCCCCTGGCCACTCATGTTGAGCCCTGCATTATCATACCCACAAGGCAGTCTCTGGCACTGTGTACACTTCAAATACATGAAGCAATCTTTCCACACACTTTACAAGCCTGCATAGGCATTCGAATAGCCTTGATTCACTCGGCAAGAAGTATTCTTATTGATACGATAGTTAGTGGGGTTGGGGAGCTCTACTCACACATAACCTAAATCTTCCTGATGGATTTCTTTGGATATCTCTATCTCATTTTCAATAAATCAAAGGATACTATTTGGTGATTTTTCTTCTTTCAAATCCCTGACATTACACGAAATGTGGCGCAGAAAACTATGCAGGAAATTTACCTCAAATTGTGTATGCATATATGTTTACATGTTTGAAAAGGTGGGGGGGGGGGAACTCCACTGCTCTTTTGTCTACTTGTGACACATGAAATTGCTTCCTGTTCTTTTTCTTTTGGTTCCTCTTATCTTTTTTTTTTTAAATGAGCCAAGAAAATGGGATTTCATCAGGATTTGAACCTGAGACCTCCAAATTGCTAGCCAGGTGCTCTACCAACTGCGCTATAGAAAGCCCCAGTACAGTGTTTGTCCCCAAAACCCTTAATTCTCAATGCTTGTGTGGTCAGAAGCTATAGCAGTGTGTGTGTGTGCGTGTGTGTGTGACACACATGCACACACTTAAACCTGACACAAACCCGAAGGATAAATCAACTTGGGAATAAATGCGAGGGAACACCAAAGTGATGCAGCTTTTTGAGTATGTAACAAATGTAAACAGAGGGAAACTGACCAGAAATGAATATAATTCATTGGTGGAAAAATGAGCAAAGAAAATGGGATTCCATCGGGATTTGGACCCAGGACCTCCGGATTGGTAGCCCGGTGCTCTACCGACTGTGCTATAGAAAGCTCTAGTACAGCGTTCGTCCCAGAAACCCTTAATTCTCAATGCTCATGTGGTCAGAAGCTATAGCAGGGTGTGTGTGTGTGTATGGGTACGGAAAGACGTTTACTAAAATGGTGCACTGAGAATTGGTTCAGCGAAACACTGCAATATCATCCCAACGCAGTAAGTTCACTGGGCATGAACTTATTGTAGCAATACTGGAAACAAAAAGGCTGACTGGTAGAGATGAAGACTTATTGCACGTTTTCTTGGAAAGGCAGCAAACACTGTCGGCACGCTTTACATCTCTGACTGACATGGTGACCCCTCTCTCTAGAACTCCCATGTTTGAATATTTATCATGGGATTATGCAAAAGACCATTTTTATCTTAGGTTGACAAGAAATGCATCCTCCGTGGCTGTGTAACAACATATCAGACTTATCACAGTCCATGGTCGAATTGTTGCAGTAAGCAACAGAGAACTCGAAAGTGTTGGGTAAATTTACATACCTGACTAGATCAGGCTTACTGTGTCTCCGATGTACGCTGGGGGTATTTCTTCTGTATATAGTTTTGGACTCCTCTAAAGCTTGCTTGCATTTATTGAATTTTTCAGCCCATACTCCGCACTGATACCCACAGCAGTAAAAAGCCACACCATTTAACCTAAGGCAAATAGTGCATAGCAAACTCCTGCGTCTGCTCGACTCTCACTGCTACACTGTACAGTTCATGTCTCAAAAATCAGCACAAGTACTTCTCCAGAAATGTGTACTTTTCCACGCAGGAATGCCTTCCCTTGAACTTGGCTTATGGCCACCATCCCCAAAAGATAATGATAAATACTTCTGGATAACCAATACTCCTGCGACTGGCTTGTAGTAGTACTGTAAAGTGAAAACGTCATGATACCATTCCATAACTCTAAGAGTCCCATTTTACTTTCAAAAAAAAAAAAATGAATAATGATACAAATAATCTGCACATCAAATAAACCGAAAAAAACAAATATCATGAACATACGCAAACATTGATGAACACAAAGGTACCTCAACCTCCTTCAGAACAGAGCAATATAAGTGATTCTAGAAAACATCAGCCTTCTTTGTGACATATGTACTCCACGTAAACGCTTATGTCTAGCACACTGGCATGCGCGAGAAAACTCCTGGTAAGGTAGACTGATTGCCGTAGAGAGGAAGCTGGGTGAAATGCATGCACTTTGGTGAACACAAGAGATTTACAGGCTATACACTATGATTGCACTTTGTGTAATTGGCAATTTTACATACGCTTCTCAACTTTTGCTGTCCCCGATTATTGTGTGATACATACTCAATCTGCGGAAGGACAACGGTGAATAATAACAAAGAGATGTACCGACAGACCCAGTCATAGTGGATTATACATGTTAGGTGCAGCATTAATCATTCCGTCCACTGCAGTCTACGATTATCCTCCCAGGCCAGGAGCTATTTTTGGAATGTGACAACAGCAGGAGGGAAAACAGTTAGCCACTTCCCAGAATAGCAGGAAAGTAGCAGGCAACATTCGAGATAATACCACAAAAAGTTCGCGTCTGAGCAGGTCGAGTCCACAGAGACTGAAAGAGAATTCCCTGCGAAAGATACACACAGAACTGAACTCACAGGATTTAGCAATGAGTGATTACCGTACAAATCACTTTTCATGGAAAAAAATATCAGTGAATAAAGTTAAAAAAAATAGAGAGAAGTAAAACAGAATACTGGAACTTTGGTAATGAGACAAGATGATAGAGGAAGAATAAAGTGGGCAACTTACATGACCAAAGAGCTTGACGATACTGCTTGGCTAAAAGTTTTTAGAAAAAAGTTCATCTTTTTTATCATTTTTTTCATCATATCCTTGTAAAATTATGCCAAGATAGATAAAACGTGTCTGGAATTCTTACTCCCGAGACATACTTTGTTTTCTTCTTCTTCTCACTTTGCTGTTCTTCATTCACAAACTGTACACGTTGACAAAAAAACGACGACGAGTAGACCACAGGTTGGGCTTGAGCACGGCGCGGCCCAACTCCCAGAGAAGATTGCCGAGCAATGTTTTTTTGAATAGAGAGTTTTTCACACGACACACACCACTCGTCCTTGAGGTAGCGTGCGCCATCAAGGGGAGGTGCGGGGGGTTAGGCAAGGAGGGTCCTTCCCAAGCAACACTCAGAGTTCTCTGTCCTCAAGGTACCGGTACTCAAATGTGAACCCTTCCTTCTTCCGTTGTCCCCACTTCTCGTAGTCAAAGTAAATGTATGTGCCCTGCAGGAAAATGGGGAGACAAAAATATATATATTTATCTTTTAGTGATCGTGAAGTCTGTAATCTCATTGGTCAATCACACTCAGACCAACCACTGAATATTTTCTGTATTCCGTGATATGACGTCATGACATTCCAGGTTACGCAGCAAAGACGCTTAAATGAGAAGACGGGAAAGTGCGCACTAATCCTGTACAAAACAAATGGACAGTGCGCGGTCCTCAAGCGTATTACGCACATCACCTGAGACCACTCAAAGGCGCTTGATAAACAACAACAACAACTTCAAAGACAGCGTGTCTCAGGTGATGTGCGTCTTTGCCTGAGTCTTACAGCTAGCTGCGCGTGTACGATGCGCGCATACAGTAATCAGCTTGTGAGACGTAAGTCAACATGACTGACAGCCGGTGATTTCAACATCATTCACGAGAGGAAATCAGCGAGAAGAAGGTTAGCTCTTTACACATAAAAAGATAAAATCGCTACCCCGTGCTTGTTCTTACGAAATACGGGAAATATCTACGGTCTGGTGCCATATTCCATTCGGCCTCCGGCCTCATGGAATATGGCACCAGACCATAGATATTTGCCCGTATTTCGTGAACAAGCAGGGGGTAACTAATAATATTTTGCACGTCAGTACTATCACCAACTCCAGAGGTGCAATCACCAGAAAATGGGCAAAAAATGACAAAAAGTATGTGACACCAAAATCACAGTTGCACGGTTGGAAGCATTGTTACAAGCACCTGGTACACTTACACATAATTGTACATCCTGTAACAATGGCAACAAGGAAAAGTAGAAATTACGCGGTGCGTAACATATGTCCCCGCCGGAAGTAGCATTTTGTAACAAAATGTGCAATATAGGTAAAAAATCAAGGTCAAAGGTCAAAGAAGTCAAAGGTCAAAATTCTGTGTAGAAGTTTTGAAGCCCTCACCTAGTGCCATCACATAAAGCAAATGGAATCGAAATTGGGTTAGAAATGGCGAAGGAGTAGCATTTTGTAGCCAATGTACAATATAGGTCAAAAATCAAGGTCAAAGGTCAAAGAAGACAAAGGTCAAAATTCTGTGTAGAAGTTTTGAAGCCCTCACCTAGTGCTATCACATAAAGCAAACGGAATCGAAATCGGGTTAGAAATGGCGAAGGAGTAGCATTCTGTAGCAAAATGCACAATATAGGTCAAAAATCAAGGTCAAAGGTCAAAGAAGTCAAAGGTCAAAATTCTGTGTAGAAGTTTTGAAGCCCTCAACTAGTGCCATCATATAAAGCAAACGGAATCGAAATCGGGTTAAAAATGGCGAAGGAGTAGCATTTCGTAGCAAAATGTACAATATAGGTCAAAAATCAAGGTCAAAGGTCAAAGAAGTCAAAGGTCAAAATTCTGTGTAGAAGTTTTGAAGCCCTCACCTAGTGCCATCACATAAAGCAAACGGAATCGAAATCGGGTTACAAATGGCGAAGGAGTAGCATTTTGTAGCAAAATGTACAATACAGGTCAAAAAAATCAAGGTCAAAGGTCAAAGAAGTCAAAGGTCAAAATTCTGTGTAGAAGTTTTGAAGCCCTCACCTAGTGCCATCACATAAAGCAAACGGAATCGAAATCGGGTTACAAATGGCGAAGGAGTAGCATTTTGTAGCAAAATGTACAATACAGGTCAAAAATCAAGGTCAAAGGTCAAAGAAGTCAAAGGTCAAAATTCTGTGTAGAAGTTTTGAAGCCCTCACCTAGTGCCATCACATAAAGCAAACGGAATCGAAATCGGGTTAGAAATGGCGAAGGAGTAGCATTTTGTAGCAAAATGTACAATATAGGTCAAAGGTCAAGGTCAAAGGTCACGACTGAAATTCTGTGTAGAAGTTTCAAAGCTCCCATGTAGTGCTATCATATAAAGCAAACAGAATCAAAATTGGCTCATAAATGACAGAGAAGTAGCAAATTGAAGATTTTGATCACACATGGACGCACACACGGACACACGGACGGACGGACGGACGGACACACGGACGGACACACGGACACACACACGTACGGAGCCCGTTTCATAGTCCCTGCTCGAACTCGTTCGGCGGGGACAATAACAATGGTACGCTGATAACGGTAATAATGGTTATGATGATGATGATGAAAATTACAGTAATGTGACCATCATGATATTCATTATACTGATTATACACAGCGATGTAATACTGTATGTGCTGCCTTTCTTCGTATGTAGGAGCAGTATTGCATTGTTGTGTATAAATGTAATACTGTTACTGTAACATAATCTATAATAATATAGCCACTACGGCTCTTCATCATGCTGTGTCACATGCCTCTGGAGGTGTTTTAGTTTTAGTTTTAGTTTAGTTTAGTTTAGTTTAGTTTAGTTTAGTTTAGTTTAGTTTAGTTCAGCTTAGTTTAGCTTAGTTTAGTTTGGTTTAGTTTAGCTTTGTTTAATTTAGTTTAGCTTAGCTTAGCTTAGTTTAGTTTAGTTTAGTTTAGTTTAGTTTAGTTTAGTTTAGTTCAGCTTAGTTTAGCTTAGTTTAGTTTGGTTTAGTTTAGCTTTGTTTAATTTAGTTTAGCTTAGTTTGCTGCACACAAAGCTCACCTGCTCAAATTCCTCTGTAATTGTCTTGGGCTCCTCGTGCCTCTGGAACCACATCATGTACTTGGTGTGAAATCTCCATGACTGCCTCTTCAGTGCCTTGGCTGCCAGGTATTGAGCCTTGGTTCCCTTTGGGGAGTGGTGATACAAGCAGGGCAAAAATACAAGCATACAAAATTACGAAGTCTTCAGAGAATATTTTTTTTCTCTCCCCCCCCCCTCCACACAGTGATTTGTTAATGTATCTTTTTTAAAATTCTTTTGTCAACAGCAATTTCTTACTCAAAAACATGTCAAGTCCCTCTTTCGTGACCGAATGTAAAAATACAATGGCAAGAGAATGTCTAATTTTACAGTACATTCTGTGTTCTACCCTATTTATCATACATATACACTGTATCTATTGCTTATATTACATAAGGTTTCCAATTTTTTGTACTTTTGTATTATTTTGGATTAAATCTTAATTTTCCAATGGACCATGTGCTTTGAAACATTCGTATCAAGCACCTAATATATGTATTGTATAATTACTATTATTATTACTATATCTATTAAGCAGAGAACTGGTGTCACAATGATAGAAATGTGAACAGCAAACATTCAACGCCAGAGTTCCGCTCAATCCAAGCCACTCAGTCCTGATGCCTAGGAGCGTTCATTCTCTCATCTCTCTCACAACATTTGTCAGGGTACAAAATGATATCACTTGACTCTTGAGATGCTTTGGGCAGTATTCACAGTACTGGACATTAAAGTATAAAAGACAAATTCTAAATTATAATTCAGCAATGATAAATGTCTCATGTACTCAGATTATACACAACACAGTTGTAAATTTTTTTTTAGCATTCATATTTTGATAATGGTTTTGTCAAACCTGATTCTTAATTTTGCATAATGTCCATACTAAAATGTTCTGAGTTATATCAACCACCAGCAGATTTTGACCTACAGCTGTCCCTCTCAAAGCCAGAGCCCTTACTTCTTGGTAGTAGAAGATGAAGAATAACGTCTCCGTTGAGAGGCGCATGAAGAATTCCAAATTTCCCATTTTCAGGGGCATTGTTTGACAGTGGTAGATGGGAGTTGGGCACGGATTCCTTGGCAGGTAATTTCTGTCCAAGCGCAATAAAAAAACAAAAACAACAGTCAAACAATGACAGACCTCAGAGCCGCAGTGCAGATGGTTGATCTGATAAGGACAGCTGTATACGACAAAAGTGGCAGATTTACTTCAGACTTTTATTTTCCATTGAAAGGTTGCAAAAAAAAAAAAAAATCCCAAGAACTGCTGATTGCAGCTGAATCTTGCAGTCCAGAATCACTGCTCATCAGATTTTTTATTCATTTATTTATGTTTTTTTCACAACAGTGACTTATATTGTATAAGGTGATTTCCACAGATTCTTAATACATTGGAAAAGTTAATACATTGGAAAAGAAACTCCTCAACAGATCAGCATCAAACTACAAAGAGTGATTTCAGACACTGGAACACAGTTTTTAAATATGAGACTTTGTGTGTTTTCTTTTAAAGTGAAACTTATTTTACACTCATTGTTGATATCAAGACAGATGAATGTTTCCCATTCAAATTCAAATGTTGGCATCATCAATACTCAAAATTGTATCAATTTCACTCTATGTCTACTAATAACTACTTCTGCTACTATCAGCAGACCTCCCAACCTTTCCTACTGAAAAATCGGGATGATTTGGCTCACAATTAGGAAAGAAAGAGCAGTTCCCAGAGGAGTGTGTAGTAGAGTTATCAAGAAAAATAAGAAAATCCTATTGAAACAAGAGCTGGGAATGGTCAAAATTCAGATTCTTTCCTCCAAATTCAGAATGGTTGGGAGGTCTGTATCAGTAATATTACTTCTACTACTATCAGTAATACTACTACTGCTCCAATAGAAAATAATAATCATGATGCTTTACAAAAATAAGCAGTATTTCCACATGATATAATGCTTGCCATCTAACTCTCGATGCATTTCTACGGCCCAAAAAAGTAAGATTTTACATGTTAGAAGCCATTTTATCTGCTTCCTTTGAAACATTTTAAATGTATGCCCGAGATCCTTGAAAATATGGAAAATAATCTTGATTTAGAATAGAAAGTACCAGTCTAGGGCCTGGCGGTAATAGTGTCATCTGGATCTAGCAGAAGCTGCCAGTGTACCTCAACACAAATAACAACAAAAGTCTCTTTCTTTCAGTCTTCTCTGATTAGGTATCTTTTTATTTTTTAATTTTTCTTGTTTGAGTGTTTTTTTTTTTTTTTTTTTTTTTACAGGGAAGAGTATGAATACATGAATTAACTGTTTCCATGCTGACATCAAACATATTGTTAAGACCTCAAGGAGGAGATGACAATTGACTGCAAATGCATCATTACTGTAGCACAGGACAATAATGAGGTCACATCATCACCGATATTGTTAGGAGCAAACAGGAAGACCTAACTTTATTCCTCGAGTGCAATCTGTCCGATCTCTCAAAACTTGTCACCATGTGGGTTATTCATGAGTATGTAAATTAGCATATATATGCATATTCATAACAATATCCAGACCTCAAGTCACTGCGCCTGCCATCTCTGCTTTACCTTTGCCTCTCTGAGTCTGAGGGGTGCGGTAGGTGGTGGTAGCAGCTCTCCATCACACTCTGCTGCAGCATCTGCTCCTTGGTGAGGGTGACTGGTCCCAGGGGTGCCACGCCCAGTAACGGCGGGATGGTGGTCTCCTGATACTGGGGCGTGCTACTCGCCGGCGACATGGATTGGCCCTGGTTCTCACTCCTGGAAGTACTGTTGTATACTGCTGACAAATGAAAAGGAGGAGACGCAGAGGTTAGTTACCCGAGGAAAGACTGACACTCAACTTATATCCTAAATGGATGAAACAACCATGTTCCTGCTCCATGAGTATAGTATATTTCAGAAGTTTTTAAAAGTTTGGGAATGCATGCGAGTTCCCTCTGCTGAAGAAACACCACAAAGGAATTCATTCACATCTGGAAACAAATCTAATCATTCTTTGAACCACACCTGTGCGTTACAGATGACTTCTATGAATACCGTCCATCAGGTAGTCTTTGTGTAAGAGACTAGCCAACCTAAGAATGATGAGACTGCAAACAGCTTATATGCACATCCAGACACAGGTACAGGTGCTGATTCCATATGCACTGAGTGGCACTTAAGTCCTAAAGGACGAGTGCACCTTTCATAAACATGCGGATTGAGTGAATGCAGCAGTATCAGTCGAACACATCAGTGAAAGTTTGAAGAAAATCAGGTAAGCCATTCAAAAGTTATGAATTTTTCAAGCTTCTGTGCAGTCACTGCTGGATGAGAAAACTACTACATTGTATGATGTCATATGCATAGAATGAGAATTCCACAAAATTTCATTATTTGAAAGAGAACACATTCCCCTCCACATGTTGCCAGCATATGTTAAGGATTATATCATTCCCAGTGCCTTCTGGAGGAGGCAAGTCAAGAGCTCTTTATTATGCAAGAAAAGTAAAAATATGTTGAATTTTCTTTATACTTTCTTTAAATCAATCACACTGCTACTGGACATTGATAGCTGAAACTGAAACATGACAGGTTTGGCAAAAGTTGAGTGACCTTTAATTGCCCTTTGACCTTCAGGGATTTTGCCAAAAATCTTATCCACTTACCGACACCCCTGGGCAAGGTACTAAGACAATTTATTCTTAGCATTTTGTCTTTAATCACAATAAAGAAATTCTGGACAGATGGATTGACAAACAATCCCCCCCCCCCAAAAAAAAAAAAATGCCTCCGACGCCCTTTCAAATGGCAGCATCAAAATGTACTTTTGCCATTTGTTGCTGCCACTACAAGTCAACACACATCTCGCCTATCTTGCAGGGAAGATATGTGAGGTTTACACCACTCACAATTGTGCGTGAGCAGTTAGGAATATCTCACCCCTATTCTCTGAAATGAGATCCGACTGGAAATTCTCGAGCCCCGAGCTCATGATGACCTTCTGGGCCATGATTTTCAGCGTGGACATCGAGCTGCTGTCATCCTCCTGAGGTACGATGAGAGACATCGGGAGCAGATTCAGGCAGGAAAAGGAACAAAGGAACAAAAAAGCCAAATGAATCAAACCCTGGATCGCTACAGTCCATACATGAAACAAACTGAAAAAAAAAAACCTACCCAAATATATTCTCTCTCAGTTCCTCCCTCTACAAAGTGATTGCTACATCATTTGGCTCAAAATAAGAAATTGTGTGTGTGTTACATGTGTGCATGATGACTTTTGCATGGCATGAAAAGCTACTTTCAGGTATCATTACGGGGTTAGACAGTAGTGGTGGCCCCGTTTGACAGGGCCACTAAAAATTGATATCTGGCCACCAAATTTCCCAAAGGTTCTCTTTTGGAGGCTCGATCAGGCAGGTAAAATTCAAAATAAATCGTTTCTTTTGATTCGGGATACTACATTTCTTTTTCAGACCACCAAAATTTTCAAATTCACAGCTTTTAGTGGCCCAAATGGTCTACCAGAGAAAAAAAAGTTAAATGTTGAGCCTTGATGAGTATATTTGCTAGTGGAGGTAAACACAATAAAGTGAAGGTAATAAGCTTCTGATGGATTTCATCACAATGGCAGGTTCTATTGTTGACATAACCTGGTCTTACATGTTCAATAACCAAAACTATCATCTACATAGGATGTTTTAACGGCGCATTAAAATCGCGTATTGCAGTCCGCTCAATTTTTACCATTCAATATCAGAGCATATTGAACGAAACGCATAGGCCAACGTATTAATTCCCCGTAGGCTACCGTTGTTATTTGCCGTTCAAGATCACACCATAATCAATTCTGTCTCGTCTAATGCGCGAGCGCTTGCTGAATGCGCAATCGCTTGCTACTAGTGCGCGTCAGTTTGTTACAATTCACAAGCACGCAAACATCTTGCTAGTTGTTTGTTTCATACGCAGTTTTAGGGGCTTCCCCTTTTCAGCGCTGGGATGTGACTGCCGAGTCAACTTCCAAGACGAGTAGAAGCCGGGTAATTTTGTGCAGTTTATGCTTGCTTTACTTGATTGTATAGATGATAATAATTATATTGGATGGCCTTGATTCATGGAATACTATACGAATAATTTATGAGTTGTGAGTGCATAGGGCACGAATATCGCACGAGGCGCGAGATGAGCCACTGGTCTATTCAACAAGGCGCGTAGCGCCGCGTTGAATAGACCAGTGGCGAATCTCGCGCCGAGTGCGGTATTACGTGCCCCAATGCACGAACAAAATCATAAATTATTCGTTTTATACAACACCTTGTCCACAATCACAATACAAAATTAGTGACCGCCAACTCAGGAAGGCCCAAAAATAAATGTAACAATTAGGCAGAGAATTGTAAACCACCCTGTGTACTGCTTTCAAACACTCGTCATGATTCGACCACACAGTCACAGGAATCACGAACTCCGCAGGGTCTATACCCATTCTACGCTAACGTTAGATCGAGTTAGGCCTGACTGTTAGGTCGATCTGAGATGTCGGTAGATCTAGTAGTAGGTCTAGACTTTGTCTATTTCCGAAAATGATTTTGTATAAAAACACAGAAAAATAATCAAATTACGGTTTCGATCAACTTGAAATGAAGTCTTGATGTTGGGATCACTGTGGTCCACGTAGCAGATCAGAGTCAAAAGTAAAAACACAGCAGTACTGCTAGGTGTAAAGGCCGCGATACATGCAACTAGCTAGGTAAAGTAACTGCACGTACACGTTAACGTTGCAGTACTCCGCCGGCGCCGCGCCTGGTCTGTGAGACTTACCGGCAGCGCAGCGCAGCCGGCCAGCACGTACACTGTACAATGTAGTTTGCTGGCGCTTTGCTACGGGTGTGAGCCACAGAACTCTGTGAGCGGCCATGCATTAGTAGCCCCCCGCGAAGCCGTGCTATAGTACCTTCGAGCCGTGCTATAGGCCCATGCCAGGGGCCTATTGTATGGCTGTCACTCTCAATGAGTTTGATAGGTATTTTCTATTGAATGTCATGTGACATGTTCTTGGCCAATCACAATTCGACATCATTCTGAGGTGTTGTATAACAGGGAATATTGCACTCGTTAGGGTCAATATTGCACTCATCTTCGATTCGTGCAATATTGGCCCTAACTCGTGCAATATCTATGTTATATTGGATGGCTATGAATGGGATACCAGGGGATATTGCACGAGTTAGGGCCAATATTGCACGAATTGAAGATGAGTGCAATATTGACCCTAACGAGTGCAATATTCCCTGGTTTTCCATGAATCAAGGCCATCCAATATAATTATTATCATCTATACAATCAAGCAGAGCAAGCATAAACTGCACAAAATTACCCGGCTTCTACTCGTCTTTGAAGTTGACTCGGCAGTCCCATCCCAGCGCTGAAAAGGGGAAGCCCCTAAAACTGCGTATGAAACAACCAACTAGCAAGATGTTTGCGCGCTTGTGAAAAATGTAACAAAATGACGCGCACTATAGTAGCAAGCGTTTGCGCATTCAGCAAGCGCTCACGCAATAAATGAGACAGAATTATTGAATATCGTGTGATCTTGAACGGCAAGTAACAACGGTAGCCTATGGGGAATTAATACGTTGGTCTATGCGATTCGTTCAATAAGCTCTGATATTTAACGGTAAAAATTGAGCAGACTATAATACACGTTTTTAATGCGCCGCTAAAACGTCCTATATAGATGATAATTCCTGGTAACCCATTCATAGCCATCCAATACAATATAAACACGAACATTACACCCTGGTTATCTCCATTCTTGAACTTTTTGTATATAGTGCATGCATCAGAGTAACTCTTTTGCTTGCAGTGGAAGGATAAAACTTTATGAACAAATTTTCATTTTTTCTTCTACATGAATGTTAAGCATTACAATGTTCTTTATGACATATACACATTCCTGGCAAAACAACAATGGAAATTGATATTCATTTCTAAAGATAATCCATGAATATGCACAAGGGAGGTGCTGACAAAACAAGTCTTGTGTAGCACATGAGAGGTTTCATATTCCAGCAATCTTGTCGTTCTTTGTGGACTCGGGGCTCACCTGCTTGTCTTCCGGGCTGACTGGACCGTTGCCCATCATGTCAGAAATTTTCGTCGGTGCAGTCACGCTGGTCGTTAACGCCGTCGCCGCTGCGACCGAGTCCACCACAGAGGTGGGCTTGGGCTGCGAGATGAAAGGGACAGACGAGGCGGTGGAGGCTGCCGGCGGCGCGCTATGGGACGCGTGGGAGAAGGAGGTGCTGTTGGTTGACATGTTGGCCACGCTGCTGGTGATATGGTCCACAGAGTTTTCTATCGATGACATGCTGAATCCTCCTAGAGGGTCACATGTACAGAAAACGGTCAATTCAACATTCATCACCACACTGAATTCCACACTATCTTGTTCTGATGAGCATATCACAATATCATATACCTACATGACAGTGCCAAAGCAAAACTGTGTACTAACATTGTCACACAGGAGTAAATCGCTACCATAACACCTCGAGTGTCACCAAAATGCTACAAGAACTTGATTGGATCACTCTGGAACAGCGCAGAGAAAATGACAGGCTGATTATGATGTACAAATTACACAATAATCTTACTCCTCTTTCAGCACAGGACTATATTATCAAACAGGCTACTCAGTTAACGAGAGCCTCGCAACCACACTCCTATCAGGTACCATATTCGAGAACTGAATCGCATCGCCATTCGTTCTTCCCAAGAACTGTAAGGAACTGGAATTCCCTGTCGTCAGACATTGTTTCAGCGCCATCTGTGGGATCATTTCGAAACCGTCTAACGGTTGATCACAGTGGCTAGTTGTTTTCGTCAAATTTTCTATGTGCTTGTAAATATCTGTAAATAAATTGTATTATAATGTAAATAGCACCAGTCTGCAAGAATCTTCAGTCTATTGAAGGAGGCAGACTTAATCAGAAGAAGAAGAGTAGAGCATGTGCATGGGGAATATCACAAAATAACACTACAGTACTCGCTATGTTCAATTACATCCTCTCGAGTCTTATGACTAAGCAATAATTCAGCTCAAAGTGGTGGATGATGTGTAAATCTCAAATGTCTTTCATAATGAAAGTTATTCTTGCTCATTCTCACTTAATTGCATCCCATGAAAAGGTTTGAAGATATGCCATCTTGGATCTACACTCATAAGAGCAACATAAGGGTTGACAACAGACTTCCAATACAGCCAGTACTGCCACAATCAACAGGTCACATGCACAATTAACAGAAAATAATGCATGATGATTTCATAAAATGTCTTTTGCAGCTCAACTTCCCTTTAAAGGGATTATACAGTTTTGGTTGAGACCTAATTTCAGGTTTCTAACATTTTTGGTGAGATAATGAGAAAGCTCTTATGAAATATGAAAGAGCATGTAATTCTATGAGGAATTCAACGATTATTTGATGAAAATTGGTTTTAAAATGGCCGAGATACCAAAAAAAGAGCGATTCTAATAAAGTGTGGGACCCACACTTTCTTGCGATCACTTTGTTTTACTTTGTTTTTGGATGTTTCAGTCATTCAAAATGCGATTTTCATCAAATAAACTTTGAATTCCACTTAAAATGGTATGCTCTGTACTATATCATAAGTGTTTTCTTGGTATCTCGCAAAAAGTTAAAAGCCCAATTCTCATCTCCACCAATACTGTACCATCCCTTTAACTGAATACTTTAATAGAACGATAATCTGTTCTAAGCAGCAGTTGAGAAAGCAATGGATGCTTCTTAGCATGCAATCGCACGACTGATGACTGTAAGTTCCCTCTGAAGGACTAGGTGATGGGGCTTAAGTGATTTGCCAAGGGGTACAGCCATGATTTCAAAGGAACTTGAACAGGGGGCCTCAGGAATGATAGTCTGCCATGTTATCCATTGGGCTCCTCATAACCCACAAATATTGAGGGACCACTGACCTTGGTGGGGACCGTTCATGTCTGGTCTGGGCTGCTGGGTGTTGGTGTGTTGAACGCTTGTCGTTGACTGCGCCATGGACGCGCTACTCGAAGACAGACTGTTGGACATCATGTGTTGCGACGCTGCGGGCGGTTGCGCCGCTACCCGACTGGTGGGGTGCGATCCTGGGAAACGTATCAAAGGACAAAGCACAACTTTGCTATGTTACCACTGGAGAGGGGACATCCTGTACTGTACAGCCACAACTCTATGCCCTACTACTACATACTTCTTAATAGTTCACAAGCAAGCAAGCAAGCAAAAAAGAAAGAAAAAAAAAAGGGAGACAAGGGAATTTTTCCATACGTGCTTTGCGCTAATAATCACAATCCTGTTATTGTCATCAGGGGGTGAACTAACATTACATTAATACATTGCATCATATTAATTGTTCACCTTATAGACCAACTGAGCTGTCACACATAGAGAAACATTTTTCTTTAACATTAAATAACTATATCACATCATACCAACAGTTATATCACATCATACGAACAGTTAAACCTATAGAACAATTGCTGTCAAACACAGAAAAACATTATTTGAACAGTACATTACTTTCTTCTGTTGAATGTTATTATAAAATATTATCCAGCCTATCACATAAGCATACCACTTTTACGATCTTTGTTTAGGACTTCACAGGTTTTTCATGATACCACACATATTTCTTGTTGAATATCTAACAGGATCAGAGTGTCTGACTGACTAAAAAATCAGAGGATGTGAGTCAATGTGACAATTGTCTCAGACCAAACCCAAGGAAAAACTTCAGCTGGAAATTTCTGGACATTTCAAAACCCCGACACAAGTGCTATCTTACAGGTACTAAGCCATCTCACTATGGGAAAACATAAATTTCACTTGGCTACGAGAAACTTGAGCCGTTCATCACTTGTTAAAAGACTGTTCACAATAAGGCACATACTTAGTAGGTTTGTAAAATTAAACACATCTACGCTTGTTAAGCGCATACGTACTACAAAGGGGGCAAAACTATGAGCACAGGGCTCTCACCTTGCGTACTGCTGTGCGTCTGGCCGCCGGCTGCCACTGCATAGGCAGGTCCTGATGGGGGCTGTGCTATTGTGTGCGGTGTTGTCACTGACGGTACACTGCGCAAACACAGACACACAATAAGGTGTCTCGTTACAGCATAAAACAAAGATGCTTTTGGAATGTCTCACTCTCATTAAAAACGTACTTATCACGCATTTATGTCATTGGGCGTGTGCATCTCCAAAACAATTCTATCAACTTGCAAGCAAGAGAATGTAGGACTCAACTCAATTATTCTAATCGGTAGAGCATTTTAAAAACTTGACATCGTCACTCAACTCATCTATTTTCTCAAATCTCAGAAGCACAATGAAATACAAGGAAAGCCAACAGCACATGTAATATACTGCTGCGAGTATTCATTTTCCAAAATTTTGGAAGTTGGATGCTATAGCTGAATTTAAAACAAGTAAAAATATTAAGTCAGAACCCAACATGAACGTGTCCTTCATACATTGGTGCACAGTACACAGTACAAGAACAAGGTGCATGATAATACTGTACTCCATGATCATAAGTTCAACCACTTGTGGCGTTCTTCAACTACTTACAGCTGTCCTGAACGAGAGAAAGAACTCTTTGCATTATGACGTATGTGTATGATATACGCATTCTTCACAAGCGAAAGCATACCTCATGAGTTATTTTTAGAGGGGATCGTGCATTTTGTAGCAAGAGTGTCATTCACCCGGCGTGCTTTAACTACTTACAGCTGACCCAAACAAAGAGAATGAACTCTTTGCATTATGACGTATGAGTATGATATGCACATTCTTCACATGTGAAAGCATACCTCACAAGTTATTTTTAGAGGGGATCGTGCATTTTGTAGCAAGAGTGTCATTCACCCGGCGTGCTTTAACTACTTACAGCTGTCCTGAACAAAGAGAATAAACTCTTTGCATTATGACGTATGTGCATGATATGCACATTCTTCACATGCGAACTTTTGGTATGCTTTTGGTACCCTTTTGGAGCACATTGGGAAATGGTCCCCTTTTGGCTTGGTTCAGTTCGCTTTAGGAGAGCACTAGAATGCACCCTAGAATTCTTCTTGACAAGGAATCACGACAAAGTAATGGCTCACAACACTTCCAGCCCTTGCTGGATGTATCCCTACACACCTGTTTGCTTTGCTAAGGCTGTTCTTGGAGGATTGCGATAAGTTTCCGAATGCTGCCGCCGTCGTATTCGTTGTTGACGCACCGGGCGATGATGAAACCCTCGTGATGGTTGGTCTGTTTTGACTCGTGGATGCTGTCGTTGATGATGTTGACGATGATAAGCTATTTGCACTCTTACCCGATCCTTTCCTTGGCGATGATTGCTGTTGACAAGTGAATGAATGTACTTATCACCACTGATCAATCATAAACTTTTTCGTTTGTTGACTTTGACTCTTCCTTCTACCGAATACCATAAAGAAGATTAGACATACTTCTCACTGAAACAACAAAGGTTTGGTTGTGACCAGTTGTTCCCAGATACAAAAAGTCACATTGACTGTAATTTCACTGACTTGGAAAGACAGTAGAGCATGATAATGAAGTGTGAAGGAGTCGCATACCTGCAACCCAATCTAAAGAGACTTGGAAATATAGAATTTCGAGGCATGTTTGCAAAGTGCCACTCACGTCAGCATCAACGGATTTCGTTCTCGTTTTCTTCTCATCTTCCGACTTGTCTTTGGAATGGTTAGTTGAGGAGGGCAGACTGGTACTGACAACAGGCGAGCTGCTCAGCGGGGTGTCACTCAAACTCGTTAGCACGTCGTCGTCCGGCGAAGTGGCTAGATGACCAGGACCAACTGAAAATGTTGCAGAGTGGCGAAGAGATTTTAACAGATTAAAGAAAAAAAAAAATCTGAAGAAGAATCCAGCGAGCAAATAAATCAAGAACAAAAACCCTGTGGGATGAAGACATTACAACCTTCACATAACCTTCAAAAATGCACCAAAACTAGAGCTTTTTCCAGTATGTCCTCATGGTCGTGTACATTTCTATATTTCATTTTGATATATCAAGTAAAATATACCCTATATTCCACCCCCCTTCTGTTTCTTTGTTTTTCCATTTCAAAATGTATATGACTTTCATTTCTACTGATCACAAGAATTTCACACTCTCATCTAGGCCTGCAGGTCCACAAAGCAAATGCAAATCTGGAACCTGGCTATATCCCTGAATTATACTGAATACAGTGCTTTGTTGGCTACCCTCAATCAAAAAGAGCGGAGGTGCTGCCACAAACTCATATCCCGTTACTCACCCTCACTCTCGTCAATGTCTAACTCGTCGTACATGAACTCGTTCTCCTCAAAGTCCGGTTCTTGCGAGTAGTCGAGGTAGTACTCTAGGTCATCCTGGATCTTCTTTATCTGGAGTCAAAAGCAGGTCATCAGAGGAAATTAGCCACAGAATCAATGTGACGATACACGTCTATTCATGTATATAAGCCTTCCCTCCCTAGTCCCAAGGATATGCAAGCTGAAGCTTGGGTAATGAGACAGGTCTCAATCTGGTCTTAAGGTAGACTACAAGTACATATATTTTGGGAGTACATGCCAAGCCGTACATATCTATAATATCTAAATCTCAAGTTATCTAAGGTTTATTATTTCAATGTACTGCATTATAGGACAGTCGAGGAGTTTCAGGGCTGCATTTTTCAACATCGACATCAATGTGTATTTTAAAGGCAATCAGGGAGAGACTTGCGCGTTACTTGGCGAACACGATTCTCAAATCTGGGACACTTCTGTATAAGCCAGTTCGTTATTAGCTTATGTATACATTGGTACAAATAACCTTTACTTTTCTCAGTTGGTTAGGTGCTTCACTCATTTTCAAAATGGCATAATGCATAAGCTTGCCCGACGTAACAATTTATGGAATTCACGTTCAAACAAAGAAGGAACTTGCGTTTAGACCAGGTGACCAGAATAATCCGTTAGCTGACATTTCAGCAGGTGTCCACTTCATTGTTTTGTACTGAATGCAATAACAACCTTTTTCTTTTGAAACTGCCAAATACCAAGCTTGCTGTTAGGTGGATGTGCCACCAAGCACCATTTAGATAAGGATCACATGACTAATCATCACTTAACAGATGCTTATCTCAGTGAATTAACAAACCAAAATGCCTGTTGGTCCAAATAACCCTTTTCTGCTCATGCGTAAAGTGGAATTACACACCTGTTTATTCGCTTGTAAGGACATGAGGAGAAATTAAAGCTGGCAGAATGCCTTCTGCAGGATCATGGAGATTTGGAAGCTGCCTAAAAGTTTTGTACTTGGCACACAATGGTCTGAACACCAGACTGCACTACATACACACAAGTCCCTCTGTCAAGTGTGCAGCGTACCTGGTCAACCTCTATCGTGCTGTTGTCCAGCATTCTCATCAGCATTTCTAGCTGCCTGATGTGGAACCTGTGTTTCTCCAACCACGTTTGCAGCTGATCTAGTCTCTCTTGTCTCTGTAGGAGGAGTGTATACATAACATCAATGTGCACAGAATGCTAAGACAATGGAAAACAGTACATCGACCCAGATTACATCCCAACTCCATCCTAACACACACACACACACACACACACACAAACACAATTTTTTTTTATAGTGTGTGTCAAACAGTATTTTATTGTCTTTAATGTAAATTACCAGCAAAATATCTTGTGAAATCATTCAAGGGATGTGAATCAAACACTGAAACAAAGAAATTATTGCATGGACTCATACAACCAGTACAACCAAAACAACCAGCTAAAACATATCTACACATAAATATCAACTGACAGAAACTCCATTTCTGGTGCTGGCAATAAACCCATGAGCCAGCAAATCAAAACCTGAAGGCACGGGTATCAAATGGTGATAAATATAAACATCCACACAAAGTAAAGTATGTGTGCAGCACACACACATACAAACAGACACACACGCATAAATGTGAACAAATCATCTTCTCCATGTACTAATACCAACTTAAAGGGAAGATAAACCCTAAGAGCAATGAGGATTGAGTGAAAGCGACAACATTAGTAGAACACATCAGTGAAAGTTTGAGGAAAATCGGACAATCGGTGCAAAAGTTATGAATTTTTAACGTTTTGGTGTTGGAACCGCTGGATGAGGAGACTACTAGGGGTTATGACGTATGAGAGGACTACACGTCAAAGGAAATATAAAGGAAATTCAACAAAAATTCATTTTTCAAGCATTATGAAAGAGCACTTGACCGCTTTCAGAAAGCAGGGGGAAGAATTGCTACCCTTAACATATGTCAGTATCAAGTTGATGGCATTTGGAATTTTCATGAAAAATGGATTTTTGTAGATTTTTCTTTATATTTTCTTTGTATAGTTGTCCACTCATACGTCATAACTTCTAGTAGTCTCCTCATCCAGCGGTTCCAACGCCAAAACTTTAAAAATTCATAACTTCTGCATCGATTGTCCAATTTTCTTCAAACTTTCAGTAATGCGTTCTACTAATGTTGCTGCTTTCACTCAATCCACATTGCTCTTACGGTTTATCTTCCCTTTAATGTATACGCCAAATATTTCGCGAGGTTTTTATTTTCGCGAATTTCGCGAGTTGGGTGCTATTCGCGAAATTAAAGACACGCGAAAATATTGACTCTGATCCCCTGAATGTTATGTATGCGTGTACATTTCTCCGTTCAGTACAGGACTACAGGATCGCGAATTTAACCACTCGCGAAATCATCGGGAATTCCCGATTCGCGAAATTTAGACTCGCGAAATGTATGGCGTATACAGTATGCTTTGGTTTTAATGCGATAAACATTGCATATTAAAGCCAACAGGCTACGGACTGGAGAAAATCTGTCAACTAATGTGGTAGCCAATAACATAACTAGAGCAAAGAATGAGAAAATAAAGGAAAGCACACAAGTAAAGCTATTACTCACATCCGTTGGGATTTTCCTCTTCTTTGATGACGACGTGATGTTCTCCACCTCCAGCTCAAACTGGTCGATTTGGAGATTGAGCTTGTCGATGCTGCCCCTCATCCACGTTGAGATGTCATCCTTCTCCTTCTGGATGGGATCAACTTTCGCAGCAAGCCCCAAACCTTCCTTGGAGTAAGCTTTCGTTTTCGTTTCTCTCTCCACCACTTTGAACCTCTCCATTTGCTGTGCATGCACAAGAAACAGAGCATTAATAATTGGCATTTGTACACTTTACAAATGACAATTCACCCTACCAGCAATATAGTATGAAATGGAATGAAATTATCAGCAACACATCATATATTACAAGCATGCAATAAAGATATATCAATTGTGTAGAATTCCTGGAGTTTCCATCAGCCTGAAATTTAAGACATTAGGAAAAGTTTGTTTGTTTGTTTATTCATTTCCATCAGAGATGATGGCTGGATAGCGCATATTCAGCTATGTTAAGCTGGTCTTCCATGGGGTCCAGTTGGATGTGAGGTGGGAACACTTCACTGGGTTAAACACCCTGCTCTTTGCAATGAATGAATGAAACGGGATTTTTTACGTGCATGAGTTGTGACTCTCTCATACACGCGACCTCCATTTTATGTCCTATCCGAGGGACAAAGTGTTTTGCCTCTTGCTAGAGGGGACAGTACGATGACACGCAACATTGCTAAGTCCAGACTCGGGTTCAAACCCGGGCCCTGAGGATCGTGAGGCAGACGCGCTACTGACTGAGCCAACTCACCGCCCATATCATTCCAAATTATGGATGAAAGAGCCTGATTACAGTGAGCGCAAGCACAAACCCTCTCCCCATCTAAACAAGATCATGGACGAAAGACAAAAACGGCTGTAATTAAAGCTTTTGTGTACCACTTTGTACAAAGAAAGTCTGAACAATTTTCAATATCTGGATGAAGATAAATAAGCATCTACTGACCTCCCTTTCAATTTTCTTTAATTTGTTTACTGACAAAGGTAACAAAAAGATACTATTCTCATTGGAGTAGGTATTGTACCTTACCAGCTTACATCTAGACATATATCAATGTGTGTTAGTCTTATAAAGTTACATCTCTGAATCAAAATGACATAGAAGAAATGTGGCTTACCGTTTCTATTAACTTCCTGTTCTCTAACAGAATCCGCTTGTCCTTGATTTCGTTCGATGCAGCCCATGATTTTATCTGGTCTCTTAACCTCTGCACAGGGAATGAAGAACAAATACATTATTCACACAAAATTCATTCTCTTCGAATGAAAGCAATACAAATCATAGCAGCAGACCATAAAATCAGACAAATTAATCGTATCTCAGTACTTCAGACTTTGCTCTGCACAACAAATATTGAAAAGAAAATTCTGAGAACATGTGTAAAAAGTTCTCAATAAATCTTGCTTGAATTTTTAATGAGCTCATATGATTGCTTTTGTTTCACTGTTGTTCCACCAACTGATATTTTCTACCTGATACTCATCTTTGGTAGCTTACTTTTAGGCTCTGGATAACATCTGCAAAATATGGCAGTAACATTTCAGAAGAAATTCTACAACACATGCATGAAAGATATTGTACGTTCAGAGAGAGAATTATGCAAAGAGAGATTAAAAACACACACACTTATTTTATGTGAATAATACATACAGTAATACAAAAAGTGCCAACATCTCCCTAAGAAGCATTACTATGGCATCTTTGCTTATCTTTTTGTTGTTGTTACAAATTAAACATTGAGCTCATCTGCAAAATCCTCTACATGTCCATCTTAGTATTTCAGCTTAATAAATCACTCAGTTCAAACATTAGAAACTGTCACCTCAATGGTACCTTAAGATGATTATGCTAGGTGTTCCAAGAAATGACAATGTAAATGGATGCATTTGAACCATCTGCAGTGATCATAAAAGCTGGAACACACAACCACGGAAGTGTCATGGTCTGTGCAAGCACTGTCAGTTTCAGAAACACACTATATATGCAATTCATATCAATGGAAAGTTCCTATCTGAACTATTGTTGTACAGACAATTGCTACCTCTGGTGGAACAGGGCACAGACGTACACTATATAAGCCTAACCTGATTGATTTCTTGGCAAACACACAACATTTAACTATAATGTATCCTGCTGAGCCAACTGTCTCATATGTCACAACATCCTTTCAACTTGACAGATAGCCAGAAATTTCTGATGTTAAATTTAGACGTGTCAGTATTTATAAGCACACACATCTACTATAAATTTATGTGTTTTGTGTGTTCCCCAAGATGACACATTCAAGAACACTTATTAATGCAAATGACTGCTTGTTGTATACCTAAGATGACACATTCAAGAACACTTATTAATGCAAATGACTGCTTGTTGTATACCTGTCTTGTCTAATAGCCTGAGATACTTTAATGATAAGACTCAAATCATTAAGAATTTCTCTCGAATGTATACTACTGAAATGTTCTACTCTGGCGAAACTCGAGCCTTTGCTAGTGATACTGAATATCCTCTCTTCTCTGCATGGACATCACAGCCCGTTGGCGATCACTGATGCAGTGATCTTTATCCAGCCTTTTCAGTCATGGCACATTGCAGCATTGTGGATGGCCTTTTGCCATTTATCTCAGCCACTGCAGACAGGACAGTGAGACACTGTCGGCCGCATGCTCTTTTCCCATTTTATACACATCCAGACAAGGCTAGATGATTCACTTTGTTCTGCTTTTTCAACACAGCATGTTCTAGAAATTGCACATGCCATTTTATGACGATCACGAGTAGCTCGCCTTCTGGCAATACCATCTGCAGCACTTCTGCATGTGATTTCCTTTTGGTCCATAATAATCTCATCATTCTTTGACAGCATAGTGGTTCAAAACTCTCCACCCTGCTTTTCTTCCTTTTGCTAATCATCCAGGTCTGTGTTAAAGGGGAAGGCTAGTAACTGATCAGTGGGAATCAGTGGAAATGCTGGGAGATGATTGTTCCAATCCTTATGGGATTCATTCAAGAGTTCATTGTATATCTATTGTTGTGTGAAAATGATTTGTTTCAGAACGATCTCATATTCAAGTAATGTGCAGATTAATGCTCCGTCACTGACCAGGGACGCTAACCTGGAAGCATTAAACTGCACATTACTTGAACATGAGACCATTCTGAAGCAAATCATTTTCACACAACAATAGATATACAATGAACTCTTGAATGAATCCCATAAGAATTGGAACAATCATCTCCCAGCATTTCCACTGATTCCCACTGATCAGTTACTAGCCTTCCCCTTTAAATATCTGTCTTTATTAATTTAACCCCATGAGGACGGTTTGATTTTGCTACAACACACATTTCCCATAGACGCTTGTACTCCGGACTCGTCCTCAACGGGTTAAGTCATCCACCTTAGAGTAAACCAAACATAAGTAGACATACAATGACACATTGAATCACACTTCTGAATGTGGTAAAATTAATTAAGAGCTATGCATCAGTAACAATAGCTGAAGGAATATCCAGTACAGTTTTTTTATTTTATTCCAAGGTTCATTATTCAAGAGCTGCTCTTATTTGTCTCTTTCCTACATAGCTGAGTAGTCCTAAAACTTATCTTTTATTTTTTTTTTACATGCGCTTAGAAACATCAGTATTAAGTGCTATGAAAGTGTTATTCATCATCATTCAAACGTTACCTGGAGTTTCTTGATTTCTTTCTTCAGATCTGCCTCATACTTTTCCTTCTGATTGCTGTTGGTAGCATTGTGTACCTTTAACAGAACAGAAAGAAAAAGGTATTAGACACTCCAACATGGAAGGCAAGATGTAAAGCCAGATTATTCTTCCCCTCTTTTTCAATTTTCCTATATTATTTAACAGTATTTACAAATAAAGTACTTTTAAAGATAATAAAAAGTTTTGGTACCTCAAACGTTTCCTTGAATTTCCTTGTCTTAGTTTCTCTTTAAGGTTAAAGTACCTTTCATATAACTAACACTGTGAGACTTACTCGCCCCAAAGTGCTCTCATGTCTTAGTAATCATGCAGTTAACTGCGACCAGCAGCCCCACACGCATAGCAACCAGCAGTCCCATACGCATAGCGTAATCGGGCTTCGCACTGTAGCATTCAGGATCATGACAGATTTAGTATCGCAGGATAAATGTCAACTTAAAATCCCAACAATTCTTCAATTTGAAGACTTACCAATTAAGGTGAAGTATTGAAAACAGGCTTTGGGCAACGTTTGGTTCTGCCTACAGTCCCTTTCTGTTCGAATTGATGACTGAATGTGACTCGGTCGAGAGGACCTTGGGAGAGCTACATACGCTGAATACTACAGCCAGTGCATGCGAACACATCACAAGCGCACAAATTTCAAATCCATCAACGGATAAGATGTTTGTGACATGAGACATGAGAGCACTTTGGGGCGAGTAATTCTCACAGACAACGTACTTTAACATGAAACACAAACCAAGACAAGGAAATTCAGGGAAACTTTTGAGGTACCAAAACTTTGTATTATCTTTAAGCTCAGTCCTGTGGAATGTCATTAAATCTTATTTCCATGCAAATTCTTTTTGCTTTCAAGGTATTGCATCCACATAACATCCACAACACTTGAACAGTTTCACACATGATGCTTTATGGAGGGCACTTACTGGCTGATCAGCTTGTACAGTATTGCTGCAACACTAATTCACAAGAAAAATATCTCACTTTTCAACTGTATCATACTGTTTTACACAAAAGAAATTGTACCTACAGGACTACTTGTCCAATGTATACAGTGAAAACATACTTTTGTGAACGACATTTACTATTCTCTGAATGCACATAATACAGAAGCCAACCTCGGCATATTACCTTCTGCCATATGTCTTCAAATGTTTCCACTCCTTCACTGACTTTCTTGAGACATCTCTCTATTTCCCCTAGAATGGTAAAAAAGGATGAAAAAAAGAATATAGATATTTAAACGCATGCTACAAAATACCTTAATCCTTTCATATCTTGAATTAAGAAACATCCCGAATATCACACGACACATGAAGCACAGAAACCTTCCATCTCACCTGGAAGAATAAGCAATCACCCCCCTTAACCCATTGAGGACGGGCCGATTTTGCTACAACATGCATTTCCCATAGACACACGCCCGAGTATACTCAGGACTCGTCCTCAGAGTCAATGGGTTAAAAAGTCTTGTGATCCTTGTGATGCAGACAAAGGGCAGAACTTAGAATGTACACCAGGGTAACTGTAAATTGTATTACCATGCTGATTGCAGAAACTTGCCAGTACTGTGGTCCCTTTGTAAGAACTGTTTGAGGTACATTGTAACTCCCTTGTCAAACACGGGGCCAAAAAGTATCCTTCTACAAAGTCATTGCTGACGGTTCATGTATATTATTTGCTTGTTCTTACTTGAAGATGAACATGTGCCATACAAGTTTCATATGGAATTGAAGGATCTATCTGTACATTTTTTTTTTTTGATCAAAAAGAAAAGAAGAAAAAAGATATGATGAGAAAACACCAAATTTTGGTTGCAATGTAAATTTTGATTAGGCATGGTATTAATCCTACATATACATTGTATTCAGTCATATTCACAGTATCTCATCACTAATCATATCAGTGATACATACGGCAAGATTCATTCACTTCCACCAAACATATACATGAAATATGTTTTCAGTTCCGTTTTCAATGACACATTTCTGGACTTTTATGCAAATTTGACACGTTATGAATGAAAGGGACTTTTAATTGGCACTTGCATTTGAAACAATCATAAACCATGTTATCTAATTATCAAATGAGAAAAAAAGAGAAAATGACAGCATGTATGGGCAGCACCACACATACTGTGCACACTACACATGACGCTTGGCTAGGTTAAGTATGCAAGGCAGCAGATGCCACAGAAAAACTCCATACAGTACAAACACATGTACATCCACATGGCGAAGACATCGAAAAGTCCCCCCCCCCCCCAAATAATTTGCCATACCACTCTGCACTACCCTGCCCTTGTTAGCTTACGCACAGACACACGCTGTCCCCTAACTGCGACCAGCAGCCCCAACGTACAACGTACAGTGTTGGGGCTGCGCCGTTTTGGCATCGATATTTTAATGTTGTACCAAACGGGTGCCGTTCCGGCGCTGTATTTCCTTAATTTTTCAACAAAAACTACTGGGAATACTTACATGGGTCGACTAAACCTAAATGATTCACATCGGCGACTGTTTGATGCATTTCATTGCTTATGATGCAGAAAATGCTGTCTTATAAGGCAAATATCTTCAGCTCACCGATGCTCACTAAAACTCACAATCACTTGCACATGCGCACACAATGCATTCAGTGCAGTGCATTGACAGCTGTATTACTCGCTACATGATGCATATTCACCGTGCGATGATGCATTATTCATATCCTTTTGCGTCCGTAACGTTGACGTCATTGTTTACGCATGCGTAGATGCGTATTGATGGATATACACGTTCAAAATAGCAGCAAAGCTCTCCACTAGGGCAGACCGCCTACTCCTAAAAACTGTGGAAAATTATGCAGTTTCCAGATAAATTGGTGAGAAGGACCAAGGCAGTGGGGTAGTGTATATTTCATTTTATATTGTCACTGTGTTTATGATGGACATTTAGCCATGGTTTATTTGTGAAGTTGCCGTATATGCGGCAATAGGGAGTTGTTCGTGATTCTCACTTGAACGAAACTGCGGGGTAGCCGCCAGGACCCCGCCGCAGTCTCCGGGGCTAGCTGTCCCCCTGCTATAGTAACACCTCATCACTTGCCGTACATGTACTTGCATAAACTAACAACGGTAGTGTAGAGAGGCATGGCAAAATTAATGGGAAGGGGTAGGGGGACAAACCGAAGTCCCCCCGAAGAAATCGCCCTATGACAGGGCTCGACACTAACTTTTTTGTTTGGTGGCCTGATGGGGCCACCAAAATCCTCAATTTCAAATTTTTGGTGGCCCGAGAGAAAAATTTGGTGCCCCCCCCCCCCAAAAAAAACAATAAAAAACATTAAAAGTCCTGTTTTTTTTTTTAATGAGTCAAATATCTAAATTTTATCCAGTCATAGTAAGAATTGGAAGTTGGACATAACTCTACTCATAAATAAACCTCAACAAACTCGCAACACTCACTCTCAGGCACTCATTCAGTCCTTTTCATCCATCCTTTAAACAAATATAACTGCTAATTTCCGGCACAAAAAGTTACGAATTAATTGACGTACTTTTCAAAAAAAAAACAAAAATGGTGGCCCGAGGCGGGCCACCAAATTTACCCTTTTTTAAAATTTGGTGGCCCGACTTTCAATTTTGGTGGTCCCGGGCCACCGGGCCACCGTTAGTGTCGAGCCCTGCCTATGATGACTATCTTCAGTTTCAATGATAGCCAACATACAACACACAAAACTGTTCTGTAGTGATTCCTAGAGAAAATCTCCATTGGTCATGTGCAGGTAGGTACAGGTATTCCCAGCAGTTATAAAATGCAAGCAGTGCAGGTGTATAGGGCCAGAGGTGCACTACTACCCAGTGAACAGTTAGCCACCACACACCTACTGAGCTAGACCCCTCGCCCAGCTAGAAAACTGTTCAAAATTTCTACATTCTAGCACAAATTTTACGTTAGGCTCATGTGGAGTTAGAAAATGGTATAAATATATCATTCCATATGTAGTGAGCCCTTGCGCAATATCTATGGAGCAAAATTTGAATTTCTAACAGCAAAGCCTGACCATTACAGCTGTATGCATTACTGTAAAAGTGGAAATTTTCGCTGTGTTGAAATTTTCGCTCATTTCGCGCATTTTCGCCCAACCAGAAGCTAGCGTGAAAATAAAAGCACACAAATATTTTTGCTTGCCATATGTTCCAGTAGTTGATGTCTTGATTCCAAGGAATTTAAGACACACGAAACTCTTCTTAACTGGCCGAGCATGAAAAATTAGTCGCGCGAAAATATCCACTTTTACAGCAATTCAAAATATATCGCAACAGCTTTGACCAAAGACACTTACTACAAAAATGGAAGTGCTCTGTATAACGAGGGCAGCATGTGCGTTAAAAAGAGCCGGACAAACCTATGTGTACTGTTCTGTAGAGATAAGTGCTTGTACCGCTGCATGCAAGGCGGCCATTTTGACAACCCTTTCGATCGCAATGGAAGCAACCTCTTGCAAGCGAGAAGCAACAATCGTGCAAAATCGTGGTCTACACTGTGCAGAAAAATGTGAATTCAGTGTGCATACGATATCTAAATTTTCGTTTTTGGTTAGTTGTAAATTGTGTAGATTTCTAGTTCTACATGTCAATTTAATCGATAACACCAATAGGAAGCTAAATTGCAAATTTATCAAGATAGTAAATAGACCCTACAGCTCTAGAAATGGGTCTGAGTAATTAGTAACAAACGCAATTTGATGAATTCAAAATCTACTTTGATGGGATTTGTCAATTGGAATAGGGTTGGAACCTACTGTATGTTTCAGATCATATGATTGCTACAGCCCTGTCGCAACTTCTGTGCTGGAACAGGGTTGTAATACCCACCACGCGCACGCTACCTTTGTCTAAAATGTTTTGTTACCTTACTTAAACTTATGCATGGATACGCGGATGGATGCACACACGCACATTTGGAAAGTGACGACAGGGAATTCTGCAGTTAAGCCAATATTTCTATTAGAAATTTAGCTTATGAACAGCCATTTTGCACTTCTGCACTTGGACCATGTCTGCCGCTGCATGCTGTGATCTGGTGATGGTTCCAGAAACAAGAGAAAGAATGAATTTGGCGGTGGGTCCTAAAAAAAAAAGAAGAAGAGAAATTTGTAAAACTTTGTAAAATTTAACTAGACTAGATTGCGACAATGAAATATTACAGAATTCCTCTACATTATCTTTGTTTCAGGAGAATATATTACACACTTAAATCTACAACTTATATATTATTGGTAAACAAGCAACATTCAGGGTTTCTAACTTCTGCCCATTCACTCAACACACTCTCATGCACACACTAGCCCCTGCTGTATGCTCCTGGTCATGGTCTGTGTGTGCAGTGCAGTGCGAAATACAATAACCTACGCACCACCTCGAGATGCTAAATTCATTCAGCATTCAGGGTTCGATAAAAATTGAAAAGCTGCCTCGCGTCTTTCATCTCACCTTGAAGTTTCCTTTTGTCACCCATTTTAAACCTCTATTTATGCACTTGAGCTGAATGAGACATAGAGAGGAACGGATATCCCAGGGCAGAAGATAGTGACTTTCCAGGAACCTTCTTCGTTTACACTCTGTCCCGATACACACAAAATATAGCCCCCTTTCTCAATATGGCTGCCCGCTGCATTTACATCTTTCAGATTTGTATGCGTCCGCGTATTAATGTAGTTAATTATAATCTGGACAACTGGAAAGATTTTTTTGCCATAATATTACCTTAAAATTCTTCACTTTTGTTCCACTGAGTATTACATGAGGGTATTAGGCATAAAAAGGTAATAAATGTTGTCTGGGCTATTATCTGAATCTCCACATACAGGACAGTGACTTGGCGGATTGATATCGTCTACTTGCATTCATTCAATATTTTGGTCGCAGGTAGCACTTGCTGCTGCTGTTCTACTACACAGTGCAAAGGCATAGCGTCACTATCTACTGGCTGTATGGTGACACACAGGTTCACAGCGAGAGCTTTCTGTAGTCCCACATATTTACTAATCTCTAATCTCTTGGTGGGCGATTTTCACCTCTCAAGTCTCATGTTCGCTGTAATATGGTGTAAGTTGTTTATTTACTCAACTCTTCTACTTCATATATTCCATCGGAAAATATCAGTGTTCTGGTAGGAGAGAAGTAGTATCATTAGCACACTTTTAACGTCGTCGAATGCCGGTGTTCACGTTTGCTTGTATGTTCCCCTCACCAATGTACAGCACTGCAGAGCTTCGGCGGGCAGTTCCATAGGCTTCGGCTCCGGACTAGGGCCCATAGGGCTGGCTGGCTGCGAGCGACAACGACATCCAGTGCAGTGGCCGTTGCGCATTCAGCATTCAATCCATGGGCTGGCTCTTTGGCTTTGCCTTTGTCAGCTTGGCTGCGAATTTTGCTAGTCCACACCAAGCATGATGATCCCTGAAAAATTTATTCTTCATCTCTGTCAATATCACATTCATTCTGTGAAATTTTTTGATTCGAGTTTGAAATTGTCTTACAAACTTAACAAGGTTAATCTCTATTTAAGTATTAGTCTAACTTGTGTTGGTAAATATTTGTATACTATTGTATTAAAATTCTTGTCTAATGTAGGGCTTACATAAAATTTTACACCTCTTTTACTAATTAGGGCTAGAGTTGTAAATTCTTTAAATATGTCAGTCTAATATATTAAACATAATGTGACTTGAGCAGAAAAATCTGTCTGTCCGGAGCTGCGGAGGAGTCTCATATCATTAAAAAAAAAAAAAAAAAAAGATTTAATGGCGAATGGCTCTCCCATGGAGCCGGACTCAGTCTCCGCAGAACATATCCACAACGACAAGATACAGACCGATCTTTTGGTCAAAATGTGACTGTAAATTTTATCCTTCACAGTCTGACATATACATTTTACAAGTTCTTTTAAAATTTTAAGGTCGCATTAACACTCAGAAAATTGAAGACCTGAATATAAGAATGACCCAAGTCCAATTTTTTGCCAAATTTAGATTGACATGGGAAATTGTAGCTTATGCATGGGGACTCATCTTGTGTATAAACGATAAATCGTAATTACCCCCGAAGTGCCTGAAATGCATGAGTAAAATCTTATATGAATGTAAGAATGACCCAAGTCCAGGACTTGGATCATTTTTACATTCATATTATAGCACCCTCTCTCATCGCTTCTCTCATCTCATATAGCAGCCTATCCTGTAGACGTTTCTATATGATTCAAAGAACGACCCAAGTCCATATGATTCAAAGAACAACCTAAGTCCATCACACAAAATGGCCTCTCCACAATTAATGTAAATGTTAATTGTCATAATAATATTTGTTCTAATTTGTATGTACAATGTTGCCTTTCCATCACAGTTAAATAGAATATTATTGGACAAATAAAAAAGATATGAAGTTTTTTTAAGTTTACTCGAAATGGCCTTCCATGGACTGGGGTAATATATTCAGATACTCAATTACTTTGGCCTAGGGCCCTATCTGTATTTTTTTTTTCCAAACAGAGCGAAGACAGGTGCAATCAATTGAATTTATGCCTTTCCCCTTCAGATCATCAGATTTGTTGTCTAGACTGAGGGATAATCTGGCTAAACTTGAGCAATTTGAAGACTTTACATAATTATGATGCTGATGATGCAATGCAATAGGAAGTTGGCTGGAATTGGATGATGTGCTATTGGATCCTCCAGTATACAGTGTAGACACTCCTCTATACCCACAGCAGCACTTCACAATTTCTGCTGGTGTGATATCTGATACTAGGGGAGAATGAAGACACTGTTAGGCCTACTTAATTGAGATATACACTAATTTATTTGTTCAGCAAAAACCATTAGGACAAATTATTGTCAGTACTTTCCAATGGCCTGCCCTAGAAAAAAAAAAATCATCATGTATGGACTAAATGGTATATTTAATGGAATTAAATTCTAAAAAAATTTGTATTCCATGGAGCCCTGCCAAGGGAGCAGTGAATGTCTGTAAGCGACGTCAACCACATCAGTCACAATTGGTGGCATGGCACATCGTTCTGCACAAGAACTTTCCCTTTTCAAAATTTGTATTCACCTTCAGATCTCACATACAGTGTAACTGTGACCGCAGCCCAAACGCGAAGAGTGTACACAGTGGAGCACCCCACGGGGTTAGATCTCGTAGAGAAATATGTAATTTCAGCTTCCATCAAATTCTCTGTCATTACAATACTTGCAATAACTTTTAATGCAAACATTTCTTTTTTTAGATCATATTATCTCCAATATATGTGTACATTTATTTTGAAGAGCAATTGCATCGATTTCTATCAGAGTATCGTTGTTATGAGCTTCTTGTATATTTACACATGTATACTCGAGGGAGGGATGGCCTAGCAGGTGATATACTTCTCGGCTCTGTCAAATGTATTTTCGTAAAGAAAGAAAAATCTGTGTTTGCTTGCAAACAGTTTCGTTGATTATAAATATTCCTCATTAAATTTGCAGTCAATTCACCTACTGTTATCTTAAATGTGACTATTTACCACAAGTGTCCTCTAAGAGACTCCTAGACCACAGTGAGCATCAAATACATTTTCTCTCTATCTATTTCTGTCTCCCATAGGTGAGTGACTCATACTGTCAACCATGTCTCAGTCCAGGCAACTGAGCCTCAGTCTCAGCGGCTCTCAGATCTCCTCTATGAAGAAGACTGGGGCCAGTGGAGGCACCACGCCAGGCAGACCGGGGAGCAGTCGGCCCACCACGGGTAGACCCAGCACAGCCGGCAGCAGCAGGCCGAATTCGGGCAGGTCCACCGCCAGGGGGAGGTCGCCCGGGAGGGGAGAACTTGGGGCAAACGTCAGGTCGAAGCTTACAAACAGCAAGGTGAGAAACTGTACCCCCTTTTAGCTTTTTAAAATTCAAGTTGATTCTGATATTCAGATCTTGCTTATGCTGAAAGCTCTTGAAACTGTGCCATTAGACAAGTTGAAACATCTGGCCACATATGTGAATTCATTCATCTTGAATCTCCATATTGTAATTGTTTGTGATCAGAATGTTTTTTCTGACAGAAAGTCTTGATTTAGCAGACTAATCAATCCAGTGTAAACAGCTTGTTATGATAAAATGCTGATCAACAAAATGATGTTTCAGCTATAACACGTTTACTCATCCAATATGATATGGTTCAAGAAGTCAAACAGATAGGCAGGATCACTAACAAATTTATAATTTTATAAATCAGTTAGATTGATGATTAAAAAAAAATGGTAGAGATTTACTGCTATGAGACCTTGGGTTTACCAAGTGCCAGATTTCACATGACATATTCTGGGCTTTTGACAATGTACATTTTACTCACAAATTAAAAAATTACATACAGTATTTACAGTGATGCAATTTTAACTCTGAGTTTGTATCAGTGTTTGATTCCTTTTTTGTTTCACATTCATTGTCTAGAGTAAGCATTCCACATTGTGTGTGTGTTTTGTGTTGTGTTTTTGGTGTGCATGTGTGTTTTTTATATGTGTGTCCCTCTTTTCACATTTTGTTACTGTAGGGCACTGCAAATGGCCTAACAAGAAGTTCAAGTAGTTCCGGTATTGGCAGTTCTGACTCCAGACACAAAAGAGGTGAGAACAGACCAAATCTTGCTTCTTTCTCTCAGTGTTAAAGGGATCGTATAGTTTTGGTTGAGACCTAATTTCAAGTTTCTAACATTTTTTGGTGAGATAATGAGAAACCTCTTATGAAACATGAAAGAGCATGTAATTCTATGAGGAATTCAATGTTTATTTGGTGAAAATTGGTTTTGAAATGGCTGAGATATCCAAAAAAAGAGCAATTCTAATAAGTGTGGGACCCACACTTTATTACGATCACTTTGTTTTACTTTGTTTTTGGATGTTTCAGTCATTCCAAACCCGATTTTCATCAAGTAAACTTTGAATTCCTCTTAAAATGGTATGCTCTGTACTATATCATAAGTGTTTTCTTGGTATCTCGCAAAAATTTAAAAGCCCAATTTTCATCTCCACCAATACTGTACCATCCCTTTAAAATCTTATTCAGCATAAAAAGATAGCAAAGTCTTTGAATGGGCACTGATGAATCAAGCGTCTTGTACTAGTAGTTCAAGGGATGTGTAAAGGATTGGACCACATATATTACAAAAATTCTGATCCGCTATTCAAGCAATTAGAATGACAATACTGTGCTACCCAGCTTAATTAGAGATAAGACTCATATTCAACAGGGAAGTAAATATTATCTATGTATTTTTTCCCCTAGCTGGGAGATTAAGGGTGCGTTTATCAACTCCTTTTCTCGGCAGAAACAGGTTATCCAAACAGCTTTCAAGGAATTTTTACGAGTTGATAAACGCAAAGCTGTTTTGATAGCCCTTTAGGAAAGCCTTTTACGAAAGGGTGCGTTTATCAACTCTCCTTTCTCGGCAGAAACAGGTTATCCAAACAGCTTTCAAGGAATTTTCACGAGTTGATAAACGCAAAGCTGTTTTGAAAGCCCTTTAGGAAAGCCTTTTCGAAAGCCCGAAATTTGTGACGATCCAAACAGGTTTCCTAAACAGGTTATCAGAAACCTGTTTGTAAAAGCCTTTCGAAGTTGATAAACGCAAAGCTGTTTTGAAAGCCCTTTAGGTCGCCCTATACTGCGGTTGCGCAACCATGCGTTTCCAGTTTCTGAAAAGACGCGCGCCACGTAAAGTGCACACGAGTACGTGTACACAGGTGTATACACACAGCTGTGTGTAATGCACGCATATGCTTGGAACAAGGAGGTGTTTCTCTCACCAACAAGGTTTGAGAAATAAAGTAACAACAGTCTCATTCCCTTTGATCCCATGTCTCATGCCGCTACTCAGAAATATTTGACGTATGTGCTAAACTGGAGCTGCCTCACAGATAGGAGTAGGAAGACAATTGATTCATGTGGCATTGTATCGTGACACCTCACTCTCAAAGGAAGATATGTCTTTATGATGGTAATTGCTTTTCGCCGTCCCTTCTTAGCAAACAAGCGGCACATTAACAGTACAGGCAGTCAGGGCTTTGGAAAGGGCTCTCGAAAGGGCTATGGAAAGGGCTATGGAAAGGGCTATCGAAAGTTGATAAACGCAGCCGACGAAAACAAGCGGCACATTAATAGTACAGGGAGTGGACAGGGCTTTCGAAAGGGCTATGGAAAGGGCTTTCGAAAGGGCTATGGAAAGGGCTATCGAAAGGGCTATCGAAAGGGCTTTCGAAAGTCGTTTAAACAGGGGAAAGTTGATAAACGCAGCCTAAGACATTTCAAATTACAATGTAGTGACAATTTTAGTAGACATGTCCTCTAAGAGAGATTGTACTTACCCTGAGAACATAAAAGCTATCACAGCAAGAAGGGAGTGGAATCCAAAGCGGCAGATCCAAAAGTTATCTAGCAATACCTAATAAATCTTGAGAGAGTTTAAGTTGTCAGTCAAATATGGCCTATTGTAATGTGATGTAACACACCTTGTTGAAGGTAAAATACTGTTTTTGTCCTTTGACTGTTGTGTAATGTTACTTGCATATACCATGTACTTGCATGTACAGAAAGTCACTATAGTGGGGTGGCTTAGTGACAAATATACTGATAATCGTGACACGCCGGACAAAAGTGTCATTTTTTCCTCAGACATTTGTATATATATGAGGATCAAAATTAGGGGGTGCTCCAAGAAATCCGCTAACAGAAAAAATGAGAAAATGCCCTTAATTTGTACATAACAATAATGTCTGAATTCAAAGACTATACACAGGGCATTCGCCAGGTTTCTGTACAATGCAATGCAATGTACATGGTTGCTAGTCTTAAAATTCAGACCCATAATACGACATATTATGTGCATGTTTACAGTAATACACCATTTTTACTGGTTTTCCTATGGTAACAGGTGGTTAGTCTGTGCTGCGGACCTGAGGGAGGTGTGTTGGAATAGTCCAGTTTTCTTAAGCACCTTTTCATTAAATAATTTCATATAACTTCTGGTAAAGGATTTTTTTAGTACTGTCTACCTCCTGTAGAGAAATGGCAAAGAGTGACATGTGACTCTGGCTCAGATACTTTAAATCTTGGGCAATGACTGAGCCAGGTGTAGGACTATGTCACAGTTCATTTTTTCTCCCAGAACTACTAGTTTACCAGTAGAAGAGCTGCATATTCCATTGAGAACTTAAGGTTTTGGGTATTGCCCTACATATTTCCTAACAAATTTAACCCGTTTCCTCCAAGATTGTGTGAATTCCATAGGTTTAGCGCAGGGATTACCTGGTTCCCGTAAGCAATGTTTATAGTCCGCACCTCCCCTCTTTATATGTTTCTTATTTCTTATGGGGGGTATTCAAATGTTTAAAAAGGTTAAAAGTCTGTTTTCATAGATGAAGTTGAATTTAGACAATTTGAATATTTTTAAAAATATATTGATATTTGTAATTTCACTCATAAAGACTTAAAGCGGTTTGAATATTTTTGGTCTGATAGCTATGTATAGACATGTTATTAAAAAGTAAAAGCAATGTTTGATTGGTTCACATTATCCAAAGAGGGTGGGATGTAGTTGGCTGGTGAACAAAGTCTATGGGGAAGTTTAAAAAGTTGATAGAAATAAAACAAAATCGGCATAGAGCAGAATCTAAATCACAATATAATATGACAAAATTCCCGACCCAAAGGCGGTTGATTCTATGATGCTTTATGTCAAAATACATTCCACCCAAAATACATGTGATTGATAGGAGGAAAAAGTATAGTACATTAAAAACAATATAGTTCAACTAACCCCATTAGTCCAGCAGCATAATGAAATGATTGTTAAGTTTTATCGCCTTGTCAATTGAAGATGATGTTACATAATGGCAATTATCAAAGTCAGCTAGATCTACTAGTATATCAAGAAACCAAAAAGAAGGGGTGGGGTGGGGAGAGAAGAATGAAGTAAGTTATTAGTATCTGTAGTTTTGGTTTTCAGTATATTCATTTTAATTTCCTTAATTTCCGTTAGGTCATCATGGATTGGAGCATTTGTGTACTAGTAATCTGCCAGGAACAAACACAAGAAAAACTTAAAGGTCCTATATATACACTTTTGGGAGAGTGACTTGAAAAAATGTTCAGGATATCACATTTTATGCATAATATGTGTAGGTCTGGGGGCATTTCATGAAGCATTTTGTCCGACAAGTTGTCGGACAAATTTGCTCTCTGCCAATCAGATGCAAGGATTTCTGTAGTTTGAAACAGTTTGTCAGAAAAATATCTGACCAAACTGCTTCATGAAATGCCCCCCTGTTGTATCACAAGACATCCTACCATATACAGTTTTTGCAATCAAAGCAAACATATAAAGAGATATCAGTATTTTTCTCATTAAAGCATAAATGCGGACGGTTTAGTCTGGAAACATGTTATCATAGAAATATTGTTCACATTTTGTGTTATTAACAATACTTAACATTGATTATACAGATTCATTTTTTACAGAGGTTCTTTCTATCCGTAACTCACACTTAAGAATAATTTTTAAGCACTAATTTTGGGTTTTTGCCTTTAATTATCCACAAAAAGGAGGACTCAATGCATAAAAGGTGTATGCTTTATTTTTGGAAAATGTTGAGGAGATCAGGAAAATAATATAAATGTAGATTTTGGACCTGAAGGAGCAGTTGAAGCATTTTTAAGAAACAATGCCTTGTGGCATCGTTCTTATCATCAAAAATTGATAATGACAAACTCAAATGAAAATTGGAGGGGGGGAAGAAAAGATGAACATAATGACATGAGACAGCTTGGTAAAGATTAAACGCTAAAATAGACAATGCAGCCTCTTTTCTCAGTTCATACTTATCCAGAGTGTGTGCTTTCTTTCCAGTACCGGTATTATTATTTAGATAGGTTAGGGGAATCTCTTTGAATTGTGTGATATGTCATTTTCAAGCTTACAGTCTGCTCTTTCAGAATCTGTCCTTAAAGGACAAGTCCACCTTCATGCGCACGTGGATTCAGTGAATACAACAATATTAGTAGGACACATCACAGAAAGCTTGGAAAAAATCATACAATCCGTTCAAAAGTTATGATTTTTTTAAAGGGATTGTACAGTTATGGTTGAGACCTAATTTCAGGTTTTTAACATTTTTTGGTGAGATAATGAGAAACCTCTCGTAAAATGTGAAAGAGCATGTAATTCTATGAGGAATTCAACGTTTATTTGATGAAAATTGGTTTTGAAATGGCTGAGATATCAAAAAAGAGCGATTCTAATAAAGTGTGGGACCCACACTTTATTACGATCGCTTTGTTTTACTTTGTTTTTTCATGTTTCAGTCATTCCAAACCCGATCTTCGTCAAATAAACTTTGAATTCCTCTTAAAATGGTATGTTCTGTACTATATCATAAGTGTTTTCTTGGTATCTCGAAACAAGTTAAAAACCCAATTCTCATCTCCACCAAAACTGTACTATCCCTTTAAGGTATCTGCACAGTCGCGGCTGGATGAAAAGACTACCACAGTGTATGATGTCACATGCGCACATTCTAAGGAAAATGAAATGAGAATTTCACAAAACCATACTTTTTGAATAAAGTTCACATAGTTTCTTTGACTTGCTACTGACATATGTCAAGGGTAATATTATTCCCCCTGCCTTCTGAAAGAGAAGTCGAGTATCCTTTTGTAAGCGAAAATAATTTATGTTGAATTTTCTTTATTCATTCTTTATATCGTTGTACACATGTGACATTACAAGGTATAGTAGTCTTCTCATCCAGCCTCGACTGCATGAGCAGAAACTTCAAAAATTCATAACTTTAGAACAGATTGTCCAATTTTCCTCAAACTCTCACTGATGTGTTCTACTATTGTTGCTGCATTCACTCAACCCACATGCTATAAAGGTGACAAATCTTTGTCTGGCGACTTTTTTGTTGATCAATTATACCAACCCTGATGGAAATCTCTTCAAATTCATAAGTTCTGAAGTCTCCTTTAAGTTTAACCAAAATCTATATATGTAGTTGCCATGGCAACATACCACTTAACACTAATGAAAAGTATTTCAAACCTCTATACATCCCGTTGATCAGTTGTACCTATTCAAATGGAATCTCTTCCAAACTGGAAAATAGCCTCCTGTAACTAACTTCAATTAAAAACCCTAGTTTTGGGTTGCCATGGCAACGCACAAATCAACAATTATATTTGACCCCTGGTTTATACTCTTGGTACCTTCTATACAACGTTCATATCAAATTTTGTGAAAATTGAATCTTCCTACCTGGAGAAATAAACAAAAACATGATTTTTAGAAAAAGTTCATTGACCTTTGACCTTTGACCTTTGGAAAATTCACCCCAAATTCAATCAAAATATTTTACTTGTTCTCAATATTCTTCCTGCCAAGTTTTATCCAGATTGGATATTCCTGACCTGAGAAATAGCCCAAAAACCTATTTCACAAATAAAGGTCATTGACCTTTGACCTCTGACCTCCTTCCCAGCATCAATTTTCTTGGAGCACCCTATTTTTTGAGAAGGTACATCATGAAGTACCTTTGGTGAAAAAATCATGCTTTTGTCCGCCGTGTCACGATAATTTCACTAAGCCACCCCACTACTATGGGAATCTCCTGTTTTGAAAGTTACGTTTCTCTCATGATTCTGCATAGCATACATGTCTATAACAAGGGCTTCACAGTCTTACGCATGCTTACAAATGATCAACTCCTGTACAAAGATTTGACTGAACTTCATCTTTGGGTCTAGATGCACATACATCTAACTATTTAAAGCAATTGAGCAGTTCCAGGCAAGAAATGTTAAATAAATGTTAGAGCTATGTTATTTTAAATGCTAAATCTTCTTCAATGTCACCTTCTCTTTGTTGTAGAAAAACAGAGATGAATGATAATTTACAATACAGTGCACTCCCGTTATAACAAACACGGTTATAACGAAATTTCGTTATTAACAAAGTAAATCTTCTGGTCCCAAAATTATCACCATTAAAGTCTATTGTAAAAAATTCGCTTA
The DNA here is from genome assembly GCF_040938485.1 of Diadema antillarum. Lineage (NCBI taxonomy): Eukaryota > Metazoa > Echinodermata > Echinoidea > Diadematoida > Diadematidae > Diadema > Diadema antillarum. The sequence goes on from NW_027271055.1 coordinate 552,853, forward strand.
TAACGAACACGGTTATAGCGAAATTTCCATTATAACGAAGTCTTTTCCAAGCGCCACAGACAAAGAAAAAGAAAAGAAATGTGCTCCGATATAACAAAATTTGCGAATTGCTTTCGAAAATACCTAGCGGAACAAGTATTTATAGCGTCTCTGCATGGGTGAATGCTTCACACCACTGTGTGTTCGCTCTTTGTGTCACGCACAGTTTCTGAGGGGAACTTGCGTTTATTGTTGTGATACAGTAATCCCATCACATTTCCTAGCTTTCCGGTGCATGATGAGTATTCAGCATACGGAATATGACATATATTCGTGGTTTCCTTGTTTTCGTTATATATTGTATTTGTTCGGTTAACGAAATTTCGTTACAACGAAAGAAAACTGCCGGTCCCGAGCATTTCGTTATAACGGGAGTGCACTGTACTGAAAGCAACACTCAAAGGTTAAAGAATAAATATTGTTATTAGGATGCACATGCATTGACAAATATTTATTTTCCTATGATCATGATGTTCTATCATGTTCCATCAAGTATTATTCGTATTTACTTTGTCACTCTTTTCTAAACGCCTCTCCACTGAAGCTGGGAGTTACAATGCAGAGGCAACAGCTCGCAGTAATACAACAGATGAATCAGACTCCGTTCTTCAAGCCATGGAAAATCCACCGTAAGCTCACGTACACTGTTATCTGTTGCGGCCATAATTTGTAAGCATGCTGACACACGGACACACACATACATACAATTGTATAATTATTTTGTGCTCGAATGTTGAGTGCAGAATTGTGTGGCAGTGCAGTATATGTCATTAACCACGATATTGTCATGTCAACATTTTCAATGAGAATGTTACTGTAATCATTCAAGTTCAAGGTTTCATACCATCATCTTTTTTAAAAAACATCAAAATGAGCTTGTTGTTTATTCATTCAAATTAGAAGGTTACTATAATCATTATAGTTTAAGGTTTCAAACCATCGTTTTTATCAAAATTACCTTGTCGTGTATTCATGACAGAAAATCAAGTGGCTAAATATCCTAAGCTGAATTTTCTATGAATAATCATCTACTTGTATCATTCAGGTTCTATAGTAATTGCTTTACTACCAAAAATATACAACTCTTGGAGTATAAACCTAGCAATTAAAGATTGTAATAAGTTGACTCAGTGTAATTGCATACAATATGTACTTCTGTTGAAGAGAAAACAATGTATTTCCATCTACTAAATCCAGTATGTACGATTTGATTTGAATAGCTCCTCTGACTTCCTGGCTCTGTTTGACACTGATCATCAACCGGTCATCAAGAACAGATCTGGAGGAAAGTCGAGGAAAACACAGAAGAAAACTCAGGAAACAGTGAGTTCTGTTTCTTTTTCTTTTAATTACCAGTATTTATATTTTTTGTACAAAGTGGGATTACCAGGAAAAGAAGAAAACGTGACCACTTTGCCTGATGTCGAGATTGCTGTCCTGATGTCCACATTCTAACATTTGCTGTATTTTCATGTTGTGCATTTTGTGAATATTGATAATGAAATATTTATGGTGGTGAGGATAGCTGATGGTGATAATGATGGAATCGGGACTTGAATTTTTACTTTTTCATAACAGGATTTCAGTATAAACGTGTGGGTTATACAGTAGCTGGAGTGCACTGTGCCATATTGACCATGACACTGTTTGGGTGTTTGTTTATTTGTCTATTGTATCCCCTGAACAGAGTTCGGAGGATACTAGCGATTTGGCCTCGTTTGCGCCGCGTCCGCCTATTTTAGGCAATAACTTAATTGTTACTGGATTTTTTAATACTCAGACTTGCTAAACAGGTGTATGGGTGGTCATTCAACATGAAGGACACAACAGTTTGTGATGACGGTGCCCTCAGTGTTCTGACTTGGAGGCCATGTCACATTTCTTGTATATGCTCTATAAGCCGCATTTCTTGTCGGATTCCATTCAAACTTGCTATGGAGGTTTATGGGGAGTTATTCTAGGTAACAAAAGTTTTCATTGCCAGCGCTCTCATTGTTCAAACTTTTATAGGATGACATGTCATATTCCTTGTATGTGCTATATATACTAGCCTCATTTCTCGTTGGATTTTATTGTATCCTGCGACAGTTGCCATATTATACAACATTCTGGCCTAATAAGTAATCCAGATGGGGTATGGGAGATGGGTTCGGGGAATACATGTGCTCGATTGCTAGTGCTCTAGTTCATTTGTGGTTTGGTTTCTTCTCTGGACTACACTCATCGAACCAATATTAAATTCTGCACATTGTTGGAAGCAATAGGTTGGTAATGATGTCTCTTTGTTTGTGTTCTGCAGGTGCCAGGCCGAGCTTTTGCAATCCCCATCAGTGCCAGAACCACGAGCACTCTGGACTCGTATCGTCTGAACAGCTCGCGATCAGCTGCAAGCGAGGTGGCTGACGAGAACCAGGCAGCTGTGCCATCGTCCCCGCTGCGGTCCCTCACGCAGCAGCTGGAAAAGGACATCGACTCCAACCACATCGCCCGCAACTCGTACCGTCAGCCGGAGACGGACTACACCGGTCTTGCGCTCAGGAATGGGACCGTCTCAATGCGGGATGGTTCGGACAAGAATATCCGGCCCCCCAGCCCCAATAAGACGGGCAAGAATGAATTCAATTTGAACGATGATTCGAGGCTCCACGCTGCGACCGCTGGAAGTGCACCAAGGCATAGCCCAGTTCCTCCTCAGACACCAACCTACAATACTACTTACAGTGCCCCCAAGGCTCTGGCAAGGACTAACTCGTCGTCGGACCACCCCGTGGCAGAGGAGTACATCGAGTCTGTCAATGCGGCTGCCGGTAAGATTCAGAAGTGGTACAGGGGCCACCTTGAGGGCAGGCAGAAAGAGGGAGAGGATGAAATAAGGAAGATCTTGAGTCAGAAGCGCAAGGAGAGGTCAGAGCTGCTGCAGAAGGAACAGGAATCGGAGAGGACCAAGGAGCAGCAGGAGAAGGACCGTAGACGGATACGAGAGGAAAAGCTGCGGCAAGCAAGACAAGCTGCAATCCAGGTAAAAGCCATTCATTTTCTCTTTGAAAAGAAAGCTGTGCTGCTCTGATGGTTGACAATAAAGTATCAAAAATATAATGTAACTGTAACTTTGAATGCGTTGTAGTGGTAAGTACATGCAGAACTTTCTGACTGGCTATAAATCTAGTGGCAAATTTCCAGTGAGAGATTTGCTGTTGTACATACTGTATACGCTATATATTTGGCGGGGGTTTTATTTTCGCGAATTTCGCGAGTCGGGAGCTATTCGCGAAATTAACAACACGCGAAAATATTACCTTCCAAAATGAATCCCTTGCCTTGATGATACAAACATCACGGCTTACCGAACAGACCATGCCGGCTGAGCACGTTCACGTCTACTTACGAATACTGCAGAGAGCCAATCCATTATCGCAAGGGGACCACTCGTCAGAAATCTAGCGCGATGGACTTAACCACTTCAAAATGTTGATTTCTAACTTACTAGTTCGCAGAGTTTGGTAAGTTTTTTTCATGCAGTGTATAACTAGTATCATTCTTATTTGCTAGTAAGTTGAAAATTCACACTTTCTTTGCCACTTCATAATTTCTCTGGTCCCCCAATCGCGAATTTAACCACTCGCGAAAATGTGTGACAGTGGCAATTCGCGAAAATTTATGTACGCGAAAATTATAGCGTATACGTAATTGAAATGCCCACAATGACAACAGATGTGTGTTTGTTGTATTTGATACTGTCAAGAAATTCAAATGTTTTGATTACCAGGGATGGCCAATATTCAAACAGATGTGTGACCCAGTATTGCTAGTTGCTGGTATTTTGTCCTCCAACTGTTTTATTCTCTGTTTGTTTTAGTCACAAAAAGTCACTAGTTCATTTGGCAGCATTGATGAATGCCATTTCTGGACACAAGATTGTCCTTAAGTCATTTTTTTTGTGTTGCTCTCATTCAAAGAAGTCAGAGATGCCAACTGTTACTCTTATTTTTTTCTTGCAGTATTTTTGTATTCCCCCCCCCCCATTACCCCAGGTTTCATGTAAAATGCTGTGTTTCCCAAAGTGTACACATGAATGCCTAGTGCAGGAGAGGTAAAAATTATTCATTAATATGTGCTGAAGGAAATGCTGTAATATTTCTTGATAAATAGGACCTGCAGAGATCAAGAGAAGAGAAGAAGCGAGAAATCAAGGAGAAGGCGGAAGAAGAGCTGAGATACCTAAAAGCAAGTGGCAAAGTCGGCAAGAAACCAAGCAATAGAAAAGGAGCTGTGAAGAAACAATCAACAGGCTCTGGTCCAAGCCCCGCACAGGACACTACAAGAAAATCAGCAAGTGGGACTACAAATAGCCCCAACCAGTCAAGGCCGGGATCAAGTGCACAACAGAGGCCGGGAACTGCAAGCAGTGTGGGGAGAAAAGTAGATGAGATTTTTGAAGTGAGCGCATCGATTTGGTGAAGTTTTTTCCATTTTAGATTTTCAACCGACAGTCCCTGTAGAATGATATCATGACATTGCGTTTACAGCATTTTCTTGTATATTTCTTAGTGACCCTGCGTTTGTCCAAGTTATAATTTTCTATGCTTGGGGTTGAGGGTGTGCAAATGCACTTATCTGTCCCTAACACTGCCTAAACATCTATCTGCCACAAAGGACTATGCTATCAAGTACAGTGTAATGTAATTAATGACAAAACTCATATTATTCATAATATTCATAATATGTGAAGGGCAATGTTCATGTTGTAATGCGGGCAAATGTCCACCAAAAGTAATGCTGTGTGGTAGACCAGGTAAGTCTGCAAAATCATTACTATCTCACTAGCTAAATGTCTTCCACTTTTTAGATTGTCCATGGTTGTCTGTGGTAATTACAACATTTGAGAAGGGAAACAGGCATTTCTGATTTATAAGCGCTTTTTGCAAATATATAGGACCACAGAGTTCGAAAGTATTTGGGATTTTGTTTTTCAGTTTGTTTCTGCAAGATGATCACTGTCATCATGATCTTTGCTGCTATCTCCTTATAGGCAGCCTGAATGTGTTTCTCAGTGGACCCACTTCTGGAGCTAGATGTGGGATTAGGGGGTGTGACTGACACAGACAGGCTGGTTGGCAGGAATGGGCGTATAGCTTTTGTTGTGATAGTTTTGCCTTGTATGAATTGCCAGAAGAACACAAGCAAATGAACAAGAAAATACTTTGATGAGGAGATATTTCTCAGTGCTTCTTGCCAGGTTTCTTTTTTATGCCTCCGCAACGAAGTGGCCGGAGGCATTATGTTTTCGGGTCGTCCGTCCGTCTGTCCGTCCGTCCGTACGTCCGTACGTCCGTACGTCCGTACGTCCATACGTCCGTACGTCTGTACGTCCGTCCGTACGTCCGTCCGTCCCGTTTTGTTTTTGTCGATATCTCAAGAACCGTGTGGTGGTTTTACATCAAACTTGGTATGAGGGTATATCCTTGGGGGATAATACTTTGTGTGGATTTTAGGGTCACAGGGTCAAAGGTCAAAGGTCACAGGTTATTTTGTGCAAAAAAAATGTGAAATTTCATGTTTTTCTCCATATCTCGCAAATGGTTCAAGGTATCTTCATTGAACTTAGTATATATGCTTGTACCGATGGGCAGTGATTATCTAGGGAAGTTGGGGGTCATGGGTCAAAGGTCAGGGGGGTCAAAGGTCAAGGTCAACTCCTAAAAATATCACTACTTTCCTTAAAATGCAATATGTCTGAAGGTTTTTTTTTTAAAATTGGTGTATGGCATGTAATACCCAATATATATTTTGGGGGAAGTTTCTTGCCAAAAGGTCAAAGGTCAAAAGGTAAAAGGTCAAGTGAAAGTGCTAAATTGCACTTTTTCCTCCATATCTCGAAAGTAACTCAAGGTATCATCATGAAACTTACATATTTATGCATGTTCAACCTAACAGTGATTCTCTTTGGAACTGTGAGGTCAAAGGTCAAAGGCCAGGTTTAGATAATGCTATTTTCCCATTTGATACTGAAATTATACTTTTTCTCAATACCTTGAAAATTACTCAATACATAAACTTATAAAAGGGTCAAAAGTCAAGTAAAAATCATAAGTTCCCCCAAATACCTGCACTCTGACATTTTAATCATTCATCCAATTGAACCTAGTTCTAGGAAAGTGAACATTCAGCACATTTGTGGCAAACCTGTCATTTTAATATTTTGCCAATTGTGTGAAACTGTCATCACACATTGTCAAGACATTGTACTATAGACCTATTAGGAGAACCATGCATTATGGCGGAGGCATATCAGTAGCCGTAGCGATATATCTAGTTTCTTCTTCTTCTTTATTCCATAGGTGTTAGTTGATAATAGTTATGATGAATATCATGTGGTCATTTCATAACAGAGTGAGCCAGCAACTCATCGGACAGGTGGTACAGACAATGGCTACACGGGTGACACGGACAGTGAGGTCCAGCAGGACACCACCAGCAACACCCACACCAAGACCACCTTGAATGACCTCCTGGACACCCTGAAGCTCCTTGAGGAACCGGTCAATATACCGAGCCCGACCGAGAAGAAGAAAGGACCGGCATGGCGTAAGGCGACAACATTCTTTTGTGAATTAGCTGCAATTAGTACCTCCCTCTGAAAGGGGTGCTCTCAAAATTTGAAGAAAAAAAATTCATGAAATGTTGTTTTGTTTGATGAACAGAGCAAGCCCATCCGGCTTGAATGCACTAATTAGCCAGATATTACCTCATTGACCCAATAGTAACATGGCCTCCCCTTCAGCGAATCGAAAAAATAGCGTGCCTCCGCGTTCAATGATCCTATGTCATTGCTGTGATACATGCTTGCAGCAACACTTGTTTTACATAGCCTGGCAAAGACTAGCGAGTCTTGCAGCTGAAATGTTGTAATCCTCTCATTTGCCATGCATCATGAGACAGTGAATTAACTTGACTATCTTTCATCTACTCACTATGATGATTAACATCTCATGTGCTGTTTTGTTTAAAGTTTTAGTTTGTTCTTCCCTTCACTAGATGCATTTCATAAAGGAACAGGTGGTCCTGGCAACATGTACGCAAGTTGTCTGTATGTGACTATTCCTTGTTACCACAATGATTGAAGACTGCATTTGAGATTTCTTAAATTTCAGCACTTTGAACAAGAGTTTGCCATGTTCATAAGCCTGCAGAGAAATTATTGTCATAAAAGATATACAGTTGTATGCAGCTTTTGTTTTTGTTTTTTTTTCTGCAAAGTGCAGCCTGTTTGACCTATGTATTAAACAAATTTGCCTCCAACAAATTTTGAAAGGGAAAACCTGAGAGACAAATTTTCTTTCCCTGTCACAGTGGACATTTTCGATGACAAGGAAGAAGAGGATGAGGAGCCAGAGCCCCAAGCAAGCAGTCGCCACTTATCAGGGAGTGTGAACGCATCCCGGGGCGAGGTGAAGTCGTACCTCTCTGAGGAGAACATTCACGAGGTGGTGAGGAAGAGTATGGGAGGGGGCGACAGTAAGGACATCCCCCCTCCCAGGGCCTCAGCTAGCCACGCCTTGCTTACTGACGAGAAGCTGAGGTAGGGAGTGTAGGCCCCTCTGTCGTTGCATCCTCATCTATTTATCTATATCTTTCCAGCTCTTCAGACATCTTCACCCTTACATTGTTCACTGTTAAATTTCTATTTTTTATACCCCCGCCAAACGAAGTTTGAAGGGGGTATATCATATAGGAATCAGCGGGCGGTCGGGCGGTCGGGCGGTCGGGCGGTCGGTCTGTTGCAAATCTTGCGTCGCGAACTACTTCCTCAGTTTTCAACCGATTCCCATGAAACTTGGCACAGATGTGTGCCTTGGGTTGTAGATGTGCAAGACATATTTTTTGACAGTACCCAAAAGTACGTTGCCATGGTAACGGCATATTATGGGCAAAAATGGGTACAAATCTTGCGTCGCGAACTCCTCCCACAGTTTTTGATCAATTTTTATGAAATTAGGTACAGATGTTCATCTGAATATGTTAATGTGCAAGACACATATTTCCGCAGTGGCAAAAAGTGCGTTGCCATGGTAACGGCATGTTATTGGTAAAATATAGGGCAAAATGCTTCATGGCAAAACTGCTTCATCAGTGTTCTTCCAATTCTCATGGAATTCATATTGAATGTTTGTCTTAGGATATAGGTCAGCATGACACATTTCTTGACAGTGACAAAAAGTATGTTGCCATGGTAACAGCTCACATATTATGAGCCAAAATGATGGAAAATTTTGTGTTGCAAACTACTTCCTCAGTTTTTGCCCAATTTCCATGAAACTTGGTACACATGTGTGCCTTTGGTTGTAGATGTGCAAGACGCATTTTTTGACAGTACCTGAAAGTACGTTGCCATGGTAACGGCATATTAATGGCAGAAGATCAAGGAAAGATCTTGCGGATTTAACTACTTCCTCAGTTTTTTGACCAAAGCTTATGAAATGTGGCTCACACCTTGATCTTGGTGGGAAGATGTGGAAGACATATTTTTCGGACGTGTCGGAAGCTGCGTTGCCATGGTAACGGCATATAACTGGCAGAAGATCAAGGAAAGATCTTGCGGATTGAACTACTTCCTCTGTATTCAACTGAAGCTCATGAAATGTGGCACACACATTGGTCTTGGTGGGAAGATGTGCAAGACATATTTTTTGGACGTGTCGAAAGCTGCGTTGCCATGGTAACGGCATATTAATGGCGGAAGATCAAGGAAAGATCTTGTGGATTGAACTACTTCCTCAGTTTTTGACAAAAGCTTATGAAATGTGGCACACACAATAGTCTTGGTGGGAAGATGTGCAAGACATATTTTTCGGACGTGTCGGAAGCTGCATTGCCATGGTAACGGCATTTAAATGGCAGAAGATCAAGGAAAGATCATTCCTTGGGTAAGACTGTCGTCACGGGGCGGGGGTATTAATCACCTTAAGTGATATTTCTAGTTTTGTAAGTGCAACCTTTGATGATATCCACGGGCCTATTGTAGTTTCTTGTAGTTCCTGTGTTGCCTGAGATCTGTTTACAGTCTTCTCCTCGCACATCTGGAGGAAATCATGCTGGAACTTTTTACTACTTGGAGGAAAGTTATTTTCTTTACATACTTTTTCTTTTGTGTGTGTGGTTTAAAGAAAATGTGTGTGATACAGTGATATGGTCCTCCTAATGATTTTCTTATTGCATGCTTTTCATATAGCTTTGACATGAATTGAAACCACTGGAGTAAAATGAAAAAAAAATTGTAGTTTCTTGTTTGTTTGTCCTCAGGAACATCATGTCTTTCCTGGATGAAGTGGACAAAGCAGAGCAGGATACTGTCAGCGAATATTCACAGGTTGGTACTGAAATCTGTGTTAATGTCCTGTGGCAGTTTTATCCGGGATGAATCCTTGTTTAGATGATGGTGGTATCACGTAGCCCTGCAATGAAGCTCCTTTGTAACATGCTGTAGAAATATATCACCCTCCTGTCAGTAAATGGAGCAGGCACTGAAGAGTTGTTAGTGATGTTGGGATGTGAACGGTTGATTATTGACAAAATTATGAGATTTTCATTGGCTTTTCTAGACTGATATTTTACTAATTATCTTGCTGTTAGTTGAATATGTAAAGTTGAAGTAGGAAAAAAAATGGAAACAAATCTACAAGGCCTGAAAAACGACAGCTGCAATGGAGGAAAAAGATGTCAAGCATTGGATGTGGTTGTGTTCATGATTGTTATTCTCAGTAAATCATCTACTGAGATTAGAAGGTTGTTGACTCTCTAATGTCAAGCAGTGGAAGTATTGTAAAACACAATATATTTGTGGCATGAAAATTTCGTGAATTAGAGCCGACGGCCTTTCTCGCAGCATGAAATTTTCACGACTTACCACTGGCATCCAATGCATATTGTGTAGGCAAGAACTTTGGCGTGTATTTTAATTTCGCGAATGTTGCTGCTCGCAAAATTCGCGAAATTAAAATGCACGTGAACATTCCTTGTTTACCATTCCAATCGTTGACTTGCCCAGATTTAACCCTAAAAGGGCAGGTGGGGGGGGGGGGGGGGGAGGGGGGTGGGGGTGGGGGTGGATTTAGCATAGCCAAAAAAGCACAGTCTGATTAGGGTTAACCATCATCATGTTGGAAGAAAAGAACAAAACAAGAAGCAAAATAAGTGTCTACATCCTAAGTCATATAAAGTTGCAAAAAGATGTACTGCTCCACTGGCTGACATCAGACAAAAAAACAAACAAACAAACAAACAAAACCAAAACAAAACAAAGAGTTGACCTGATGTTGATCATTATCAATGTATGCTCTCTTCTTTGTCCTACACCAGGCCATCGATGTTGATGCTCCCACATCCCGCAGCGTCCCTCCCGTTGCCTTGGTCCCCTCTGCCGAGGAGATCCAGAAGCTGGAGGAGGCGTCAGCGGCCGCCTCGGAGGTCACCAACACCGTCCTCTCGCAGAGGCTGCAGCTGGAGGAGAAGGAGCGCAGCGTTAAGATGCTGCAGAAAGCTCTGGTGAGTCTGGGGGTGGGTAATTGTCCTCGGGAGGTAATTGCCCTGATATGCATCATGTTACTTTGTGATGGGGCATGTGGAAAAGAAATGAATAACCTAGCAAACTTAAGTTTATGGGGGAGGGGGAGGGTGGGCATCCCTAGGTGCAGGGCAGTATGTACACCTCACAGGTAGCTTCTCACTCTTTGTATTTTTGTATTATTGTATTGTGATTTATTTTAGGTGGTTGCGTAGGGAGCAGTGAATGCTTGTAAGCAAGCGACCAACGAAGGGAACAAGTACTTTTTGTCCCCTCCAGAGTACTAGGCAATAAGCACAAAGAGCCTTGCCTAGGGGCACAACTCCCTGCAGCTAGGGGACTTGAATCAGGGACCTTGTGATTTGTAGTCTTATGTTCATATCCCCTGAGCCACAACATCTCCTTTATATGAGTTTGTCTCGCTGTGAATGCAGAACCAGCAGAGGGAGTTGACTGTCCGCCACGCCAAGGAACAGGAGAAGGAGACGAAGAAGCGCCTCCAGCTCCAGAAAGAAGAGTATGAGTCAACGATCAAGAGACATCTCTCCTTCATTGATCAGGTAATCCTGGCTCCAGGCAGTGGTTCCAGGGTTAAAGCTTCAGGGAATAGTGCCGGGGCTATAGTGCTGTCAGGCAGTATATAGTGTCAGGGAATAGTATTTGTCAAAAAAAGCTGGGCAAAGCTCCAGGCAATAGGCCCAGGGCAGTTACTATATGCAATAGCATCAAGCCAAATAGCAAACAGGAAAAGCTCTTGCCTCTGATAGTCAGGCAATAGCTCCAGTGCAATAGCAACATCCAAGGCAATAGCAAAAGGCAATAACAAAAAGCAATAGCTTCAAACAGAAACTTCATGCACAAAACTCTGCAGAAATGGCTCAAAGCAGTAGTTTCAGGCAGAAGTGTCAGACAGTCATACCAAGCAATTTGCAGGGTTAGAGCTTTCGGCGATGACACCAGACAGTAGCCCCAAGCAACACCAGAAAGTTTGTACTGAAATAAAACCAATCCCATACTTGGCCAATTCTGGAATGAATCTCATCAAGTTGTTTCAAAGCTCACAATACATAGTTTAGGTAAATGTCCATGAATCCTGCCGAGATATTTCCTGTCATTGTACTCTAGGATAAAGTATTCCTGCGAACCTGTGCTACCCTCTAAAGAGGACCATGTTTGCTTATCTTTCTATTTCCTCGTCTTCCTCCTCAGTTGATAGATGACAAAAAGGCTCTGAGTGAGAAGTATGATTCAGTCGTCACCGAGCTGAAGCAGGTGGACAAGAAATACCAGGTCAAAATCAAGAATTTGGAGGAAGGGTGAGACAATTCAAACGCTTCAAAAGTATTGTTTGATGTGTCTGTGCATTTGAAGTAAGTTGATGAAAAGACTTCCCACCTCTCAACTTCAGTACTTACATTTGAGAGAGGTTGTTCACTCATTACAAACTATTCCATGTGTGTGGTTGTGCTTCTTTCTTCAAGTAATGGATTAGTATAAGTCTGCCCTCACATGATATTACAATGTCTCTCCCTGTAATGTTCCTGAAACAAATGAGGGCGAAATGTGAAACTAGCACTCTGGGGATTTCTGAAGAAGACATGATAAATTGTATTTTTTTCATTGATTGCACATTACACTGGTTGGCATCTACAGGCATGTGGAGAATTCTATTTTGAGTAGCTATGGAAAATGGTTTGTCCTTCATTTGGAAGTTGATGTTTTAAATGTTAGATTTCTCAAAGAGTAATGTTAGGAATAAACAATGAATGAGGCAGTGTTTCTCTTGTTTGTGTGACAGCCATGGACGAGAGCTGACCAAAATCAAAGATGTGCAGGCGGCCGCCGAGAAGATGCGCCGAGAGAAGTGGATTGATGAGAAAACGAAGAAGATAAAGGTATTGGGAGGACACCTACCAGCAGTAGTACATTTTGTTTGCAGTGGCTGCAGAAGTATCAAACAGAATTTATATCCAGATGAACCATGCATGATGCAATTCATCAAGAAAGTAAAAAGCATAAACTGTAAGTAAAGTGATATGCCTACCTGCCAACTGTACCCATTTAAAGGAAACCAAAACCCAAATATGAATGTGGATTGAGTGAAAGTAGCAAAGTTAGCAGAACACATCAGTGAAAATTTGAGGAAAATCTGACAATCAATTCAAAAGTTATGAATTTTTAAAGTTTCGGTGCTGTCATCGCAGGATAGGGAGACTGCTATACGTGTACGTCATGACGTCATTATGGACAACAATATAAAGAGAATACAGAGAAAATTTAACATCTTTTCACTTTTCCAGCATAATGAAAGAGCACTTGACTTACCTCTTTCAGAAAGCTGGGGAATAATATTACCCTTGACATATATCAGTAATAATATAATAATAATAATATCTTTTCATGAAAAATGAAATTTTGTGGAATTCTCCTTATATTTTCTTTATATTGTTGTCCACAATGATGTCATGAAATTTATATAGTAGTCTTCTTATCCAGCGATGACGGAGCAGAAACTTAAAAAGTTCGTAACTTTTGAACGGATTGTCCGATTTTCCTCAAACTTTCACTGATGTGTTCTGTTAATGTTGCTGCTTTCACTCAGTTCACATTTATGTTTGGGCTTTGGTTTCCTTTAATAGAAACATTCCTTATTTCTAAAGGAAAGAAGAAGCTTCATTCAGCCTTGTGTTCTTATCTTAGTCAACTCCTACTAATAGTGAAGTATGTGGGATGGGTGCAATGTCCTAGTTTTGCTTATTTTCTCCCAGTTATTCCTCTTTACTGAATTTTAGGGAAAGCCAGTATGGTCACGTGAGATTCAGGAAGTAAAGGTCTCCATTTGCATGGGAGGTGGTTGGATAAACCTACACAGGGAGAGGATGCGTCTAACTCCATTATTGTTAAGTTGAGATATTTGTGATTAAAGCTGCTAAAAAAGCAAAGAAAATAATAAGAAAATAAAGGGTATTTTCAATCATACTTTCTAGAATATTCCTTGTCATGTGATTGAGGTATTACTGGAAAGGTTTAATTTCGCTGTGTCTGATGACGGACTTACTTTTAAAGGCACTCAGTCGTGGCGAGTGGTTTGTGCGGCACGGAGACGAACACAACACGCTGCCTCCCCCATTCTGTATCAAATGTAGTGACCCCGAATGAGAATAGCGCTGGCTCAATGGGTCAGCGAACAAAACGCGTAGGCTACAAGAGCGCTCTCTGTGCTAATCTCCTAACCCAAAATGGCTGTCCGAGCGAGCCACGTGAGCTTCCGAATGGACGCACACACTCAGTGCGCATGCGCATGAAGAGAGGCCAAAAGAGCCTCGCGTCTTCTGGCCTCTCTCCTCCAATCACCGCAGCTCGCGGTGACAATATTTGTGTATGATGCGTACACACACATGCACACACACACACACGCGCGTCTTCTGGCCTCTCTCCTCCAATCACCGCAGCTCGCGGTGACAATGTTTGTGTATGATGCGTACACACACACATGCACACACACACACACGTGTCTCAGTGGCAGCATTGTCCCACACGTTTATGGATATAGCACCGAGTCTGGCATTGCGCAATTGCATGCACAAACTTCGGTCGTTCGGAGTTTACGTACCATTAGGAATGGCAATCGGCTGCCTTTAAATGTTTAAAAATGGTGCTTAGCTCATTTTGCAATAAAACTTTTCATTGGTAGACTGAAGTTCAGCAGTTTCTCATTCGCTGCCTTATCCTTTCAGTAAATTATCATGATTGAAATTGCAGGAGATCACGGTGAAGGGACTTGAGCCGGAGATCCAGCGCCTCATCGCCAGCCACAAGGCTGAGATCAAGAAGCTGAAGACAATCCACGAGGCGGAGATGCTGCAAGCGGAGGAGCGGGCCGGCCAGAAGTATATCAAGCACATCGAGGAGGTGCGGGAGCAGCTGGCCGAGGAGAAGGAGGCTGCCTGTGGCAGGGAGAGGGAACTAGCCAAGCAGAGGTATGGGGCGTAGTATCCTAAGAATACTGTAAGACCAGAAATTTTTGTGTGCGTGAAGGAAACTTTCGCAAATTTTGCGAGGAGCCAAGAATCGCAAGAGTAAAATGAATGCGAAAGTGTTTGACTACACAATGCATGAAATGCCAGTGGCAGTTCGTGAAAGATTAATGACGCGAAAAAGGCCGTCAGCTTCAATTCTCAAAACTCTCATGCCACGAATGTTTCTGGCTTTGCACTATACAGTATGTAGTCACTCACCACTCATTGTTTTTCATACACCATTATGGTATGCTGCCCTCTTGTGGCAGGATTTGTTCTCTGGCAGGATTTGTTCTCTAATATTGAATTGTGCTTGTACACATTTATCCTGCAGGTATTATATCAATCAGGCGTGCAGTTTTTTTGTGGAAACCAATTGGTGTGATGTCAGTTTGGTAGCCAAGTAGACTTTGGTTTACTGTGTAGCTGGATGGATCATGGTGTACAGTGATCGGTGCGAACAAGTAGTGAAGTACACAATAATGAGGACATAACATGGGAGTTTGAAATGGAAGGAGAGAGATGGGGACAAATGTTAAATCAGACTTTGATCAGAATGTGGACTATTAGCTTGTTAGAGGTTACTTCATAATGTGAGAAAGTCAGTTGAGTTTAATTGATAGAGTGAAAGAGGATTCTAAATGTTTATAACATTTTATGGCAGTTTTGATTGAATGCAGCCTACCGGTAATGAAACCTTTTGGCAAAATTAGTGACAATCATTACAGTTTATGGGGAATGAAACCCAACTATACATGTGCATTGAGTGAATGCAGCAATATTTGTAGAACATGTCAGTGAAATTTTGACAAAATTTGACATTCCACTCAAAAGTTATCGTTTTTAAGTTTCAGCCATTGCTGGGTGAGGTTACTGCAGTTTGTGATGTCACATGTGTGGAAAGTGATATAAAGAAAATATTAAGAGAATTCCACAAACTTTCATTTTTTAATGAAAAGTAAACATTCCTTTGACTTGTTGCTGGCATACATGTATGTCAAGGATAATAGTATTCCCTCTGTGTTCTGAAAGGCAAGTCAACTGCTCTTTCATTATTGCAGAAAAGTGTATATTTGTTGAATTTTCTATATATATATTTTTTATCATTGTCCATACTTGAGTCACAAAATGTTGTAGTCTTCTTATTCACCAACAATGGCACCCAAATTCAAAAAAAATTCTTAACTTTTGAATGGATTGTCCAATTTTCCTCAAACTTTTACTGATGTATTTTTACTCATGTTGCTGCATTGACTCATTTCACATGTTATATATTTGGGTTTCATTCTCCTTTGAGCAGAGAGAGAGAGAGAGAGAGTAGAAAAAGGCTAGAGACACAGCTACAGTAGTTTCTGCTTAATCGGGCAGAGTCTGGCAGAGCATTTTCACCCAATTAAGTGGAGTACCCAATTGAGTGGTACCCCTTTAAGCAGAGAGTACTGTATTAGCATTACCAATACTGGATAGAGCATGTTGAATGAGAAACTTGTTCACAAAATTGGCAATGCGAACTCCGCAGGTACGAGAAACAGCTGGAGCAGGAGGAGGCGGCCTACCAGCAGCAGCGGCGGAGGATGTACGGCGAGGTGCAGGAGGAGAAGGACCGCATCAACGAGCAGGCTCGGCGGCAGCGGCAGGAGGTGGACCGGCTCCAGCAGCAGATGGAATCCAACAGCCACAAGGCTATCAGCGCCATGAAGGAGGAGTATGAGAAGGCCAGGGATGAACAGGAGAGAAGGCACAGAGTGAGTCCGTCTTGTCGTAAACACGCTCTCTCCAGTTGGGACCCAATTTTCACATTTTCATCTTCTTCTCGTTTGTTTGTTAGTTTGTTTTTTCCAAAACAGTGTAATCGTATACAAAATAAACGGTGTTGAACGTGGCAAAATTGAAACATGAATCAACAAATAAAACAGTAAAATCAGATACAATATATACAGTGTTGAACATGACATAATTGAAACATGAATCATGGTTGAAGTATCAATACACAATGAAAACAAATTGATATTTGACAATGATAATAATATATGTAATGGTTCACGGCCCATTTCAGATCTATCTTTGTGATGTAGGTGTGTTTGTCCATGGGGACCTAGATTTATAAATCTATATAATAGCTAACATGTCTTCAATTCATACCAAACATCTTTTACAATCATATATTGTATCACAAAACAATCCCTCAAAACAACCCCTCCCCCTTTCCTCCAAGGTACTCATCTTAAGCCTCTGATGATACAGAGTATACCAAAAAAAAAAAAAAAAACCACACACACAAAAAAACAAATGAACATATGTTCATCAATTTATTTTTTAAAATGTGACTATTTTAAAGTTCAAAATCTACATACACAATTTTTTATTTGTTCGATGAAATCTGTAACTCTTGAAAATGCATCAATGGTCAGATTTTCATCAACTTGACAGGTGTAATTGCTAGAGCGTAGAAAATATATTTGTACAAATAGGCACAGTTCCCCACTTGGGGGGAGGGGAGGAACAAATCCCCCAAATGTATTGAATCTTTTCAAATATTCTTTAGACCCAGAAGGGATATGATAAGTTAGTGATAGGAGTAAGTACAGATGTAGATTGGTGACTGCAGTTTTAATTCAGTATACTCTGTTCATGGTATTTCTGGGGTTGGGCCCTATGGAAGCGACTAAATAGAAGCCTAATTTTCACATTTTCTTGTTGAAAACACATGGTTAAATTTGTCATCAAACTTGACAGGCATTTTGACTAGGGGACAATACATATTTAGTACAAAGACTCCAGAACCCCCATTACAGAATCTAAAAACAGTAACAATACAAAAAGTAAAAAAAGTAAAAAAACAAAACAAAACAAACAAATATTTAAAACCAGAAATACTTTGAGTACGAAAAAAAAAAAAAATGAAAATAAAATTAGTGAATGTACTTTCAGGGTTATTCATCATAGATCCAGGAGTTGGGCAGGGACTTTTTAATTGGTGGCCAATTTTTATATATCGAGGAACAATTAAATTATGTGTGATTTATGAATTATAACATTGACTTTTATTTGTGTTTTTTCTTTCTGTTTTGGAGCCTGGGTACAAGATGAGGAGAAGGTTAAGTCTTCATGTCTTCTCATTTTCTGTCTCATTTCTTTCCAGGCTGAAGTGAAAGACTTGGAGGAGAGGCTGAGGATAGAGAAGGAGGCGTGGGAGGAAAACTACATGAAGAAACAGGTTTGTGGTCAAAATTTAGAAATAAAGAGAGTCCAAGAGAATATTGATGCAGAGGGGTGAAGATGTGCTATGATAGATTCCATCGATTTTCACCCTCTGTACAAATGTATTTGTAAGATCAGAACTGCTCATCTACGTATTAACAAACATGTTTGAAAAAATATGCCAGGTATTGGTTCCAAGTCCATTGTGTCATTGCCAGCAACCAGGGATAGCCTGGTGGTAGTGTCACTGCCTGGAAAGCAGTATATCGTGTAGACGACAGGTTTGAGTCCCACTGGTTCTTTTTTCCAACATTTTTGTTGAAAATGTAGATCAGCAGTTGCGATCTTACAAATTGATTTTATTAAGGTTGACAATTTACTAAGATAACATAGCACAAAAACATTCGGGTGTCGTTTTCTAGATTTTGTCAATTAAATTTCAGTTTAGTGTTTCTCATAGAAGGTATCATATTTTTAATAATGCTTTACCGTGCCAGAATTATCAGCACAGATGAAACACAAGGTATGGTGCTGTGGGCTATTAGACCTACTTGTAAGTCAGAGCCATGTAAAGACTCATAATGATAGCATTCATAATTAGAATTGCAGTTGCCTGTAGTAAGAATATGGGCAATATATTTATTTCCTTTCACCTGCTATTCTGATATCCGTGATAATGAAGAGTAAAATATGTGTGTGAAAATGAGTGGAAAAGATTGAAATCAGTGTGAATGGGATCAGGTAGTAATAAAAAATGATCATGTCCATTTGCTGAGAAACAAGAATGAAAATGAAATAGCCACCTAGATGTTAAAGGAGGGATACATTCCTTCTAAATGTCCACCTTTCATTGAATGAATGTGCATTGCTTGCTATCGGAATGCTGAAATGATGGCTATGTGTCTATTCTTCTTGGACAGGAAACGTGGTTGCTCTCCAAGGAGCGTGAGTTGAAAGAGCAAGTAAGGAAGGATCGAGACAAAGAGATAGAAATGGTCATCACTAGACTGGAGGATGATGCCCAGTCCTCTAGGGAGGAACTAGAAAGAGCAGCTGAAAATAGGATCAAGTAAGGGATCTTTCCTCTTCTTCTTTTCTTTTTCTTTTCCTTCTCTTCCTTGTCC
The DNA here is from genome assembly GCF_040938485.1 of Diadema antillarum. Taxonomy (NCBI): domain Eukaryota; kingdom Metazoa; phylum Echinodermata; class Echinoidea; order Diadematoida; family Diadematidae; genus Diadema; species Diadema antillarum. The sequence continues at coordinate 571,797 of NW_027271055.1, forward strand.
TCTTCATCTTTTCCTTTCTCCTTTTCATCCTCCCTCTCCTTTCCTCCTGCTCCTTCTATATTTCACCTTTCTTTCCTTTCTTCTTTCTCTTCATCTCTTTTTCCTCCTCCTTTTCCTCTTCCATCCATTTCCCCTCCTCCTCCCCTAGTCCTGCTCCTCCTTCTTCCTTCATCTGCTCCTCCTCTTCTTCTTCTTTTTCTTCTCCTTCTCCTCTTCCTCCTTCTCTTCTTGTCCTTTTTCTATTTCTACTTCACAGTCCTGTTCCTTTTCTTCCTTCCATATGAACACGAAAATGTCATACAACTTAGGAATAATCAGAAAAGCAGGTAAGACACCTAACTGTTTCGAAGATTTTTTGTTGTAAGGTGTTATGTATTTTCACTACATTTTGTCGAGAATATCACAGCCTTTGAAGATAGTCTAGCCACAAAAAAGACTAAGTATATACATATGCAGGGCTCGACACTAACTTTATTTTTCGATGGCCTGATGGGGCCACCAAAATCATCAATTTCAAATTTTTGGTGGCCCGAGAGAAAAATTTGGTGGCCCGAAAAAAAAAAACATTGATAAAAGTCACTTTTTTTTATTAAGTCGCACACTCACTGCATGCATTTATGCATTTCCGGCGCAAAAATTTACGAATTTCTTGACACACTTTTCAAAAATTTTGGTGGCCCGAGGTGCGCCACCAAATTTGCCCTTTTCTGAAATTTGGTGGCCCGACTTTCATTTTTGGTGGCCCGGGCCACCGGGCCACCGTTAGTGTCGAGCCCTGACATATGTATAATAAAACCAAAACAGTTTGTGGCATGACACTTTCATGAATTGGAACTGTTGGCCTTTTTTTGCGGAATGAAACTTGCAAATCACCACTGGCATTCAATGCACTGTGTAGATAAACACTCTAGCATGCAATTTTCTTTCATGAATCTTTGCTCCGGGCAAATTTCGCAAAAGTTTCATGCACGTGAAAATTTCTGGTTTCACAGTATATTTGATTGAAATTCTGTGGTGGTCACAGTATATATTTTTGCAAACAATTTTAATATAACTATACATCTGTTGGTAATAATGCTTCTTCCCCCCCCAGGCGAATCAGGGACAAGTATGAGAGCGAGCTGCGGGAAGTGGAGAGTTCAGAGAAGCGGACCCAAGAAAAGCACAATGAGTTGAAAGGTCAACTAGCTGAGGTGGAGGGAGAGAACCTCAGGATACAGGGTCTACTCAAACAAAAGGAGCATGAAGTGGCTGAAGTCCGTAAGGTTAGACAATTTCGAACCTGTTCATAGAAATTTACCCTTTTTCTCGTTCCCTTTTTATCCATGAAAAGGCATATTTGTTTTGTTTTGCTTGATGTTGTTGGTCCCTGGTAGGCCTATTCAGATCATTTCGTATTGATGTAGAGTTATCTGAAACAAATTGATAATAGAGTGCTATCTTTTGTGAAAATTCACTCATGCCAGATATGATTCGCGGTGAATCACCATAGAACTCCTTGTTGTGTAAAGGTCTTTCCATCCTAGCCAGGTGATGTGTCAGCAGATGTGTCAGGTGATATGACTGGTAAGGTGTCAGATGACATGTCACATGCATTATATTATAACATGGAGACATACCAACACGTGTGTTTCCTTTTACACATTGAATGGAAACCCATGAATAAGTGCTGCAAAATGTGCAGAAATGAATCAGCCATGGATGCACAGTGATATATATGCTTCATCAGAAAAGCAATAGTCTGGGACCACCGTGCGGAAGAGTCCATTGCCTCTGAGAATGCTCTGACCCGTGCCACACTTTTACTGTCCGTCTGTGTGTGACCACAGGTGTGCGACCGCCTGACCAAAGAGCGCAACAACGTGGAGGAGGTCATCCGGCAGGAGTTCGCTGACCGGGTGGTGGCGGTGGAGGATGAGAACAAGCGAGTCAAGAACGAGATCTCGGAGATGAGGGCGAGGCACAAGCTGGAGCTGGCCCGCATCCAGGAGAGCAAGGAGGAGGAGATGGAGGAGGTGCACAAGAGGTGAGGATGATGGTGCCCTCTGTGGTGACAAGGGGAGAGGTTAAAGGGATCATGTAGTTTTGGTTGAGACCTAATTTCAGGTTTCTAACATTTTTTGATGAGATAATGAGAAATCTCTTATGAAATATGAAAGAGCATGTAATTCTATGAGGAATTCAACATTTATTTGATGAAAATTGGTTTTGAAATGGCTGAGATATTAAAAAAAGAGCAATTGTAATAAAGTGTTGGACCCACACTTTATTACGATCACCTTGTTTTACTTTGTTTTTGGATGTTTCAGTCATTCCAAACCCAATTTTCATCAAATAAACTTTGAATTCCTCTTAAAATGGTATGCTCTGTACTATATCATAAGTGTTTTCTTGGTATCTCGCAAAAAGTTAAAAGCCCAATTTCAATCTCCACCAATACTGTACCATCCCTGTAAGTGTTTTTGTGTCTGTTGTTGTTGCTGCTGCTTCTGTTGTTGTTGTTGAGTAGTTGCCATGAGATGCAGAACTTGATTTGTCATTTGCAAGGCTGTGGAACTGACAAATGTGACACTTGGCTGCTCCCTTCATTAAAGATAATATAAAGTTTTGGTACCTCAAAAGTTAGCCTGAGTTTCCTTGTCTTAGTTTGTGTTTCAGGTTAAAGTACCTTTCATATAACTAACACTGTGAGACTTACTCGCCCCAAAGTACTCTCATGTCTTAGTAATCATGCAATAATGGTTTCGTACCAGAGCAGAGCAGGCTCTGAAAAATTCGAACGAGCCATTAGTTTGACTCGACGCGGTACCGCGACAATCAATATACACGTATTTTACGAAACCATTATTGCATTATATTATCTTTAATGAGAGTGGGGGGGGGGGGAGGGAGGTCATCACACCCTGGGTAGTGTCGGGGAGAGGGCAAGCCCTTCATCGAGTGACCAAACATAGAAAAAAAAAATTATTTATTGTATGCAAGGCTCTCATATTAATTAAGATGTCACTTTATCTACTGGTCTTTGCTATCCTTTTTGAATGCATGAGATTGATAGAAGATACATCAACACATGCAGATGTGTGTCATGCACAATCAAGATAAATTTCCAAGGAGGGGCGGTAGACCATGATATGATTAAAAAAAAGTCTTTCTGTGATAAAAGGGACAGATCTTTCTCTCATCAGGCGCATGCATCCTCAATATCAAGAGCAATTATAATATCATACTTGCCCTATTTTCTTCTCAATGTTTTTGATCTTGACACTTTGAATATGAGTACACAATACATTTGCTCATAAAGATATATTGCATCACATAGACAACACTTGTGAAAACACATTTAGTCAGCTTTACAATTCAATCGTGTTCCACCAAATGCATTCCTATACTTGGATCCCAGTTAGCATGCATTAGTTGTTGCTATGTCTAGCAAGCTTCAGGGAAGCCTTTGTACGAATGGGATTGTAAGATTTGAATGTGGTTAAGTTACCAGTCCACCATTCACAACAGAACATGCTCATCGATCCTCCAACAATTTCCAGGGTGAAGCAAGCGATAGCCAAGAAGGAGGAGTCTGTGAGCCAGCTGAGGCAGCAGCACGCAGCGGCCGTGAAGAGGGCGGACCACTTGGAGTCCCTTCTGGAGCAGCAACGGAAGCAGCTGGTGAAGAAGAAGTGAGCGGCCGATTCTTGGAGAGTTATGAACTCTTGTGTTTCGCAGAGTGTCTCGGGCAAATTCGATCGGAAAAGTGCCCCAAGTCAGCACTTGGAGCAGCTACTTGCAAAGAAGAAACGATCCCCAAGAGGTAGAAGCCTACATCTGGTAAATATCTCATGCAACTGTCATCAGAAAAAGGCCCTTTCTTCATCAAGGTAACTAGTCACAGGAAGACATACACTGACCCCCAAAAAGAGACAGTTATATTATGTGCTATGTTCCTTGGGCGCTTTTAATCAGAGAAGGTCCCTTCATTGGAATGAAAAGCATTTGGTAAAAAAAAAACAAATCAGGAACCAATTCCAGATTAGGTAACATCCTTACTTGCAATGTCTTGTTGGGAGTTAGTGATCAGAAATGTTTTCTTGCTTGCATTTTATAAATGTAGCAGTTCCTGTGTGCTAATTTAACTAATGCCAGATGAAAATCTGTCAGTTTCTTTGCCTTGGCATGCTAATGTTCGTATTTAGTTATCTACAGTATCGACAGCGAATTATTTTCCACATATTCGCGAATTTTTGCGAATTTTTGCGCATTGCGCGCATGTGCACGCATATTCACGCATCAAAGATTCACATATATTGCGAATATTCACGCACGCGTAGCAATGCCCTATGTACTATATTTCACTTCGGATATCAAGCGCCAATTATTTCCGAATATTCGTAAATATTTGCGAATGTGCGATTCGCGAATATTCAGAAAAATTCCTGAATGTTCGCGTGGAAAATCATTCGCTGTCGGTACTGTATTTCAAGAGAATTTGGAAAATTAGCCCTAGAGAAGACATATATGGAATGAAGCTGTTGATTGGTCAGTAATTGTAATTGATGACAATTGTAAGATGTCTCTAATAGTCAAATGTCATTTGCTCATTGTGTATTGCAGCAGTTCATGCTTGAAATATTCCCATCATTTGAAAATCTTACCTGCAATTCTCTGTCAGTCCTTTCCATTTTATATTTTTGGGGCATTTTTTACATGTAGTGTGGTAAAAGCACTTTAAATCGGCATACATTGTGCACATGGCATGGTTCAGTTTGTGCTATTGAAGCAGAGCAAGCTTACAGTTTTAAGCATTCATTTTGCATGTAAAGATGCAAGTAATGTATTTGTAGTGGACAGCCTATGATGATTTTGCAAGGAAAAAAAGTGAGTGTAAGTGTAACATGTGTTCACACTTGTAGTCAGAAAGTATCATTTAGCTAAATATTTTAACCCTAACTAGGCCGAGGGGGGGGGGGGGCTCGACGTTTCGCGCGATGTCTCGCCATTGCGAAAAGCTATTGCCGCGACGTTTCATGACTTTTTTCTTTTGAGTCTCCCGCATCTTTTGACACCAAATATGCGATGCCCGGGCGCGGGGTTCCGAAGTTTCGAATAAATATGTGCGTGCATGTCAGACCAAAAATTGCTCAAAAATGTGAATTCGTGTACAATTACAATGCAAACTGTGCTTTCAGGCAAATTTCATAAAAGCATGATTATTTTGGGGTTTTATCGATTAAAATCAATTCAAAACATATTTTCTTGTTCGGAACAATGTTGTGGACAAATTTCATAGAAAAAACAATGAAAAACATAAAGTCGAAAAAACAAAGAAATACATAAGAAATTAAAAAAAAAAACAATACTTAAGAAATTTTGTCTGATTATACAATTTTTTTCTCTTATATTTGCTCAGGACACTAAAAAGAATATTTACACCAAAAAATGTGCCTCTTTTGAGCTTTATTTAGTGATTTATACCAAATTGTTTGATTTCATGCGTCATTATGCATAAATTAGCATAATTTAGCAAAAATGATAATAAAAAAAAAAATCAACTTCATGGTACTTTAAATTACATCATAGGCAATGTGTGTGCCAAATTTCGTCGCGATTGTGCGGTCAACGGCCGAGATCTGGAGGGGGGGCCTGGGAGGCCCCCCCTTGCTCTATCATCTACCTAAATAGCCCGGCCTAGCTAGGGTTAAAAGATTCATTCTGAGGCAACAAAGGCACAGATACTATTGAATGAAAATAGAGCCTACTTGTGCAATCTATCATTTCTCTCTTCTTCTATAATTGATCAGTTTATTTTTGGAAATGTGACACATGCTTTTTCACTAGATGTAATTTTTTAGGGGACATTTAGTTTAAACTGGAGAGCTCAATAATGATGCCATATATAAATAAATAAAAGAAAACTGGGCATCGCCTGGTTTTATATACGTGTGTCACTCTAGTTGGTCACGTGAACAAAAGTTTTCTGTTGCCATGGTTTAATGCAAGAGTGATGTTATTACAAATGCGCTGCATCTGTGTATTAACCTGTTACCTACAATATTCTGCAGTCTCCATAGACACTGTACAGGCTCCACCAGGTTTTCATATGCAGTGGGTTTAATTTGACAAGTGTGTTCCCCGAGACCACATTGGCCAAGCAATATGCAGCAGCAGAACAGAGGGTATCCATTGCATAATCTGTGTTGGATTAGAGGAAAATCATGAATAGATGTGTTACTAGCCCAAAGGGAGCACTTTGCATGGGTCTGTAACACACTCAACCAGAATGCCATGATAAAGATAAAGAATTTTAACAAGATACATCCATCTATGACATAACTATGTGGAAGGACAGTTGTATTCTTTGGACTCCATGAGGATTTCGTAAAGTGTGGTTACCTGGTGACATTGAGATTGAAGTGTAAATACTGAAATATTCATGTTCTGTAGAGTCTTTTGCGGATAAACCTAAAAGGATGACAGCTTGGGATTATCAATGATATCCCACGAATAGCTCTTTTTCTTTCTCAGCAAACTTTTGTTCCACCTTTCTGTATGTTTGATGATGTACTGCGTCAGATTTTCAATCAGCAGCAAAGTTGTTTGGTGTCAACTATTAGCATCAATTATTAGCTGCATGTTTCTGTAAGTACCAGAAGCATTACATACATATTACTGCTTAGTACGGGTAATCTTGTTTTCCTTTTCTTTCATACATACAAATTGTATTTCCACAAAATTTCTGTAAAGTTGTTCATGTGCATTTGCATTTTTTTTAAATCTTTGTTTTTCTTTAGGTCACACTTGTTTGGAAATGCTTTTTATTGTTATAGATATTTCATAAACAATGTGTTCAATTTAATTCTTTGTAAGTGGTGTAAAGATCTATTTTGTGTTTCGGTTCAGTAATTGTCAAAAGAGTGATGTAGATATTGATATGGAAGATGCAAACCATGCACCTCAGATCCACTAACCTTGATTAGCATTCAAGCCGTCCCAGAAAATTCACCTTGATACTTAAATTATTACACAGCTGTGACCTAAGTGATTGTTACTTTTTCTCTGCCTTTAACAATGGAGTATTGTGAGGTGGATACCAAATAAATCTGACATATTTATGTGAATAATCTTTGAGAAGGGAGTTTCTAAATATATATATATTTTTTTGACAATCCAGTCTTTGGTTGATCAATCTCTACTGCCCATTGTTAACCAGTCCTGCCTTCAGGAGGCATGTTACTGTATCCGCCATATATTTAGCGAGTCTAAATTTTTGCGAATCGGGACTTCCCGACAATTTTGCGAGTGGTTAAATTCGCGATCATGGAGTGCTGTACTAAATGGAGAAATGTATAAGGTGTGCGTTACATTCATATCAGGATCATCAGAGTCATTATTTTCTTGTGTATAGCACCTGATTTGAAAAAAAACCCAACTAAATATTCGGCGTAAACAGTAGTTCACTTTCTGGACTGTATGCATGCAGTGTGCCTACCATGGAAGTTGGTGGCGCCTGAATTACACAAAATGACGAATTCTGAATACAGGCCCGGAGTGTCATGATCAGCGGTCTGGTGCATTGAGTGTGGAGTACATGCGTGTATGCATGTATTAGTGTGGGGAATGTGGATGATTAAAATCGGCCAGTATCTGGGCTAGAGGCATGTCCAAAAATTAATATAACATATGGTGGTTTCAAAGAGATATTTTATACAGCTTTTGTTGTGCTCAGAGTGGTGGATTGATGTGTAAAAGAAGATATCAGGAGGCATGTCCCAACATAATTGTATGCACTTCAAAAGACCTTGCTTTTTACTCGTCCTTGAAAAAATGTTGAAAATATGCTTGAATTTTTGAAATAAATTCCTTGAAAGGTTGCAAATTGTATGAAACATTTTGTTAAATATTTAGGGATGGAAGTCCTATTTTTCTTTTTATGCCTCCGCAACGAAGTGGCCGGAGGCATTATGTTTTCGGGTCGTCCGTCCGTCCGTCCGTACGTCCGTACGTCCGTCTGTCCCGTTTTGTTTTTGTCGATATCTCAAGAACCGTGTGGTGGTTTTACATCAAACTTGGTATGAGGGTATATCCTTGGGGGATAATACTTTGTGTGGATTTTAGGGTCACAGGGTCAAAGGTCAAAGGTCACAGGTTATTTTGTGAAAAAAAAATTGAAATTTCATGTTTTTCTCCATATCTCGCAAATGGTTTAAGGTATCTTCATGGAACTTAGTATATATGCTTGTACCGATGGGCAGTGATTATCTAGGGAAGTTGGGGGTCATGGGTCAAAGGTCAGGGGTCAAAGGTCAAGGTCAACTCCTCAAAATATCACTACTTTCCTTAAAATGCAATATGCCTGAAGGTTTTTTTTTTTTTTTAACTTGATGTATGGCATGTATTACCCAATATATATTTTTGGGGAAGTTTCTTGCCAAAAGGTCAAAGGTCAAAAGGTCAAAGGTCAAGTGAAAGTACTAAATTGCACTTTTTCCTCCGTATCTCGAAAGTAACTCAAGGTATCATCATGAAACTTACATATTTACAGTCTGCATGTTCAACCTAACAGTGATTCTCTTTGGAACTGTGAGGTCAAAGGTCAAAGGCCAGGTTTAGATAATGCTATTTTCCCATTTGATACTGAAATTATACTTTTTCTCAATACCTTGAAAATTACTCAATGCATAAACTTATAAAAGGGTCAAAAGTCAAGTAAAAATCATCAGTTCCCCAAATACCTGCACTCTAACATTTTAATCATTCATCCAATTGAACCTAGTTCTAGGAAAGTGAACATTCAGCACATTTGTGTCAAACCTGTCATTTTGATATTTTGCCAATTGTGTGAAACTGTCATCACACATTGTCAAGACATTGTACTATAGACCTATTAGGAGAACCATGCATTATGGCGGAGGCATATCAGTAGCCGTAGCGATATATCTAGTTTTAATAGGAATTCAGATTTTCTGTGTTTGTTCAGGATAATGTTAGTGTTACTGTAACTGCAGAAAATAAAGTGAAAAAATAGTCTGACTAGTCTTGGAGAACTCCTTGAATCTAAACTGCTAAAATATGAATGATACCTGAAAAAAGAAATTATGTCACAAGTTTATATGACTAGAAACTCACTCTAAGCGCAAACTGAAGGCAATCAAAGTGGTGACAAAGTATTTGTGAGAAAAGTAAGATCTTTTTCAGCTATGCGAAGTCTGTGTTTGAACTTGTTACGTATATGTTGCTCACTGCACTTGTAGTATTTAGGTATAGGTGTAATTTAAATGTTATTCCTCTCCATGTATTTCAAGAGTGCATGAAAATTAGTGTATTCAACCGCCAAACTACCAAAATTACCAACTACCAAAATTATGCTGTGTCTTTCATAGTTTTCAAGCACTGTCACTTCAGAGCAAGTTTCTCAATGTGCCTGCCAGGGTGTCGAATGGCTGTTAGTATCCATAAAATCTCAAAGAAGAGTGATGTATTCCTATGTACAAGTGACCACAATCATTTAAAGCTAATGTTGATAAACTAAGATACAATCTGTAATTGCTAAATGCATGTAAATGTTTGGAGGACAGTTGTAAATCAAGGGTCCTATCTTGAGCAGATTCATTTCATTTCATTGTTTGATCGGATGCTTTTTATCTCCTAAAATTTGTGTGCTAACTCCTAACATTGTTGTAAACCTATTACAGAAACACTGTATTCTTACCTAATGAATAGTTTGTGTGTGTTTATAAATTATGATCATTGTGTCATACACAAAGTTTTACATTTTGTATTCTATTGTACAGTACTGTACTATAGATTTATTCTGATGTGATAGAATGTGCAACAGTACACTACATGATAATGTAGCTACAGTTTCAGAATGTGGATTTCTGTACATAATCTACTTTGCAGTTTGTGTATATTTGTACTTTAGTATGTGTAACAACAGTTGCAAAGACAATTCAGTGTACTGCAATGTAATAAACATGCTACTTCTCTCGTCATTGTGTAAGACTGGGGGAATTCTTTTGTCTCTGGAAATAGCGCAATGTTCAGGCTCAGACTCGGTCGTTGATGTGTGTTTGTGTGTATGTATGTGCGATGTATGGGAGAGGACTGGTGTGTGTATGTTAGTGTGGATGTATACACGTGCTTGTGTTGAAGGGAGTAGAAATGAATACATGGCCACACAGAAGGCATGTATACACTCTGTACATACATCACTATTTTAATTTTCTTCATAACACACCAAGTTTAGTGTGTCATCTTCAAAAACTGTTGACAATCCTTTAAAAATCAAACTCACCAAAAGCTTTTTCTTATGTTTGTGGTTGTACCTTAAGCACATTTTCTCATTGTGATTATCCTGACTGGCTAATAAATTCCGGCGTCGACTGACATTCCTTAAATCGTCAAATTAAACATGAGCAGGAAGTACTTTGACGAAGGCACGATAAGTAGGCCAAATAGGTTTTTTACTTTCGACACATTTATGATCTCCCACAAATAATGATGAAGTTATGCGATGCGGAAATCAGCAGGAATCATGCTTGAAGTGTGACAAAACATTCCTGAACGCGGCAGTTGTCATGATGGCGTTTCTATCTTCTTTTTCCTTTTTTTAACAACCCCACTTGTATACCTCGTCAGCCACCACCACCACCCCTTCCCCTCCCCTCCTCCGCCCCACCACCCCCTACCTCTCCCCCTCCTCTTGCTTGCTCTATACTCATGTTCCTCCTATTTGCGTTGTGCTTCCTAAATTCTCCCCGTCCGTCCCGTTTGAACTAAGTTTTTCGTATTCATGGTAATACAGTATACTAGTACAGTACAACGTATTCTCCTGTTTTGAACGTGTGCAACATTTACATCAATCATCCTGTGCCGACCCATGATGTGCTTGCATTTGAAGAGCAAAATCCTTGTCAACGTTTAGATATAAATTTTCACTCGAATGTTTCCGTACACTCTTATATGTGTGCGTATGTGTGTGTGTGTGTGTGTGTGTGTGTGGTTTGTTTGTTTGTTTAATAGATGGGTTATCAATGCATTCATAGTCTTTTTTTTGTCCATAAATCATCGGACATATACTGGAGACTGTATACGTCGCACAAGGTTTCAAGTCGTGTTCTGTGGTAGAGATATGGAATTGAGACACTCATCAGCTAGTAAGAAGAACGTGCTCTAAATGTTTTCCCACGGACCAGGTGATGTATACATTATCCCTCGAGGAGGGTATGACTTTTTTTTTTCTAGACTGCGACGACGCACGTGCGTGCTTCCGACATTAGTTATAAAGAGCAGACGCGTGAGCCATAAAAAAACACTGTAAAACAACTGGCTTATCAAGGCACGAACATGAGACACCGATTTAATCATTAACAATGAGGTGATTGATTTAAGCAAAGTTCCGATACATCTTCAACACCAGGCAAAGTTTCAGCTGGTTATGTTGCCATAGTACTGTTGAAAACAAAATCATTCTATTGCATTTGCGTTTTCATGTTATATCGCAATTAGAGTGCAAATTACACTTCACGCCATAGCTGTAACGTGGAATAGGATTTGTCTAAACAACGCCATAAATTACCACTTCTTATTCGTAGCAACACAGTCGATGAAATGAAAATTTACTGTAATTGACGTCATACAAACTACAGCTGTACTGAAATTTGAATGTTGACAACTATGCGATTTATAGGGCTCAGCTGGGGTCTATCAAACATCGAAATTTTAAAGGTAAGAAAAAAAATGCGCCTTCGTATGTGTGTGTGATTGTAAAGTGGGTGTATATGAATGTTTCCTACATAAGGTTCGTTTTGGTTGGTTTCCTTTCTCAAAATAATTACACTACGATGACCAAAATAGGCTAGCTGGCGTCTATCAAACATCGAAATTTTAAAGGTAAGAAAAAAAATGCGCCTTCGTATGTGTGTGTGATTGTAAAGTGGATGTATGTGAATGTTTCCTACATAAGGTTCGTTTTGGTTGGTTTCCTTTCTCAAAATAATTACATTACGATGACCAAAATACGCTAGGCAATGGGATATTACACCCTGTAATGAAATGACATGAAAGTAAAAATAGTTGGTGTTGGTGGAGTTAATAAAACCAAATATCATCATGACTCTCATCGGTTCAATTCAATTAATACTGATTCTCTTATTTTTTTTCTTTTTTTTTTAGATAAAGAACAAATGGAAGTACAATTCTTTTACGGCTGCATTTCGTTTTTGTTCCTGACAATACAATACAATGACATAAGCAATGTTTATTAAATTCGTATGCTCGTATATGGCATTATATAACCTTATGCTCTGCAAGAGCTATCATTATTACTAGTAGGCCCTATGTTTATGATCACGATGCATAAATGCGCGGATTATGTTACTTCGGGAATTTCTATTCTTATCTTCCGAAATCTGTATGGTTTTCATACACTTTCGTCGCATTAATTCGTAGTGTATATATATATATATATATATATATATATATATATATATATATATATACACGCTTGTATATATATATATATATATATATATATATATATATATATATATACCGTGGTTCTTGTTTACTAACAGTGCTCTTTAACTGTGGAATATTTTGACTATATTGACAATGTTTATCATTGTGTTATTGTTTGGTAAATAAATCTTATTTCACTTCATTACATTTCATATATATATATATATAGTTGTGCAGGGAGGAAGAACTAGCAGACGTTGCAGTCGTTCACTTAATGTCTTTAATGATGCCGAGCTTTCGATCTTTTTACGGGTCTTCGTCAGGGCTTGCTTAACCCATTGAGAACAGGCAAATTTTGCTACAACACGCATTTCTCATAGACACTTGCCCGAGTATACTCCGGACTCGTCTTCAACGGGTTAAGGAAGTGTGCCTGTGAGGTTTCTGGAGTCTGTGGACACAGACACCTGACGAAACCCGTAAAGACGTCGAAAGCTCGGTATCGTTAAAGGCAGTAAGTGAAATACTGCAAAGACCGCTAGCTTTTCCTTCACGACTACTTGTATACAATGCAGCACCCATCACGTTGGCAAAAACAATTTCACGTTATATGTATCTATGTATGTATATATATATATAAATATATATATATATATATTATATATATATGTATATATATATATATATATATATATATATATATATATATATATATATTATACATATAAAGATGAGAGTAAGGAAGAGGCGGTAGACGTAGCTTTTGAATCCTCACAATTTGATTTTATTTCTCGAGCTTTCGGGACCTGCCCTTTATCTCAAAAGCTACGTCTACCGCCTCTTCTTTACTCTCACCTACACACTACTAAGATGCGACGGTCCAGGGGGTTTAGCAACTGAAAACACACCTGTCACACTCACTATATATGTATATGTATATATATATATATATATATATATATATATATATATATATATATATATATATACATATAAAGGTAGTGATTTCCAAGAGAGCAACATCAACAAAAATAAAAAGAAGATACGATGCAAATGTATTCCGTTATTCTGCATGATGGAGGATGTATACCTGTATGTGATTTATTGAAAGACTATCAGGTAAACAAGCTATTTCGTCGTCAAAACATTGTATTTCATACCATAATCATCATCACCGACGATGGGGTTTTTTTTGCCCTTACTCTTAAAAAGAAACGCAATAGGAAGAAAAAAAAAACCCCAGCAATATGGACTTACGATAAAAATTTTATTTTCAACTTCTTCAAGGGAATTCTGAGATGACCAAAATCTTCGAAAGAGCGTATAGCTTTCATAAAGATTCCGCATAAACTTGAAGCTTTTGACTACATAAGGTAGCCATTAATTTTGATAAGGCTTTGAGCTAAGCATTGTAACAAAAACGACAGGTGAAAGTGGACACCTCATTGGCAGCAACGTTCCATTGATATCTCGTTTACTGAAAATCAGTGTAACACTTCCTTCCCTATCATCCCTGCCCTGCTATCACCTGTGGTCGCAAGTCGTTTCTTTATCAAATCATCAAATGCTGCAAAGCCGTGTCAATAAGCGTACTAGAAACAAATTACTCATACTTTTGACCATGGCATAGGCGCTGAGCTGAGAACGTTCAATTCACAATACATTTTATTTTTTTAATGGAAAAAAAAAGGAACCGCGGGAAACAGCAACTCTTTTCATCAAGTAAAAACAAATAAATAAACTTGAACCCAAATAGAATACTCATCGACATCAAACAAGTTATTGTGCCAAGCATTAAATTAGTGCTGTCATTTCTATTATAGGTAACCTGTCTGGAGTAATAGTTATGCAACATCGAAAGATATCGATGGGGTGGGGACTCCAGAGGCATTAAAACAGACAGAAACAACAGCAACAACAAAAGCAAAAATGCAGATTAATGTCATCACCCTAAACATAGGACAAACTTGAAGAAAATGAACTCTAAATCTCGAAGAGAGAAAGAAAAAGATTCGAAATGAAACCAAACCAAAGCTAGTCTCCATAAAGGGCTGACACAAACGGCATGCCATATCTTTAAATTCCAGTTATACTCACAGTAAATATAATACCGTCATACCTATGTACAACGTATTAAGATGGTACGTATTTGCACATTAAAAAAGTTAAAACAATATAAGTACATAGTTATTATCAACATATTCGTATATAAAATCAACATAAATTTGCAGATATACATTTTATATGCACTTATACCTATATTTCACTATCTTAATATTTACAATTCCAAACAATGCTTACGCAATATAAGTATTCAGGGGCGGATCCAGGAATTCCGTAAAGAGGGGGCGCGTTTACAAAATTAAAGGGGGGGGGCACACGCACCCCTCCCCCGTTTTTTCTTTCTATTTTTTTTTTGTTTCAACAAAAAATAAGGGGGGGGGGGGGCGTGCGCCGGTTGCGGTCGTCCCTGGATCCGCCACTGGTATTATAAGCACATACCGACAGCAATAATCTCAGCCCAGGTAGAATAATAATCATCATCGTTTCTATAAACTGTTATTCCTTTAATTATAATTTGAAATAATGATTACTTTCTTCTCTTACACGTTTTATGAACTATGATGAATGAGACGCGTTGCTTGTGACCATCCCCCCCCAAAAAAAAATAAATAAAAACAACAACAAACAAACAAGCAAACAAACGAACAAACAAAGAAAAAAACACAGCAAACACGTTCACGGGCAGAAAGTATACTTTCTAGCCAGAGACATACATCCGAAACAGATTCACACAACTTTGTGCATTGATGATGATCATAACCATTCACAAAAATGAAATCTTTTCAATCCAAAGTATAAAGGAATGAGATGAGATTATGAGTTTCAGTTCTTATTTGGCGGATTCATCGCAAGGAAACAGCCTCGTGGTTTGTGGGCTCAGTTCTCAGTTGGTGGATCTATCACTGGAAACCATGAGCCGACTGGGTGGACGTGAAGTGCAGTCCATGCGGCAGCAGCCGATGAGAGCGCGGTAACGGGCGCGGACCTGGCGATTCATGAAGGAGTAGATGAGCGGGTCGAGGAGGGAGTCGACGTAGCCTAACCACATGCTCGCCACGCCCAACCAGTGCGGGATGCAGATGGTGATGAAACACGAGTGGATGATGGAGTACGGTGCCCAGCATACGATGGTCGTCATCACCAGCAGAAGTCCTGCAAAGGGAATTGGAGAAATATGCGCGACTTTAAAGAAAAATGGAATCCTGATATCATTCTGCTTGTGTACGAAAACAGAAAAATCTGAGAGGTGGATCAGTGACAATAAAACATATTGGATACATGAAATAAAATCAATTAAAGGTTTATAGAGTAAGAAAAATTAGCAACTCTGTGTGATTTCGGTGCCGAGCAGCTCTTCTTTCCGTTTGTACACAGAATTTACTAATTTTAATTTTTCTTCAGAGAAAAGTTTTCTTTAAACCTGTTCTTGGTTTATAAGTATACTAGCAATGTAACTTCTGTCTGGGAGGATGAGTTTTGTCCGTGCCAAAATACTTGAGATTTTTAATGAAAATATTGCAATTTTGTGTACAGGACGGTAAAGCTGCTCATCACCTATATTACACAGTGCTGCCAATTCGTCTTGCTCTGATAGACATTCATAATTCCTGGCTTTTTATGTGTCTGAATTTGCCTTCTCTGATTTTTCTGATTTCATACAAAGCAACATAAATTCAGGATGAAATTTCCCCTTTAATCTTCAGTATCGTTATTATGTAACAGTGTGTGTGCATGTGCGTGTGTGAGAGTCTACGATGTGTTTAAGAAAGTTATTATTACAATTATTATTATCATTATCATTATTATTATTATTATTACAATCATTATCATTATTATTATTATTACTATTATTATTATTATTATACTCTTTATTCTCTTCTAACAAAGCACATATAGTATATACGATAAAATATTCCTAAATACATGCAGATACAATATATGCATGGATACAGAAATAATGTATTAAACAAAAACAAAAAAACAGACACACACACAATAAATCATTATTATTATTATCATTATTTGATCAGATGAAGAGCTTATACAAACAGAAAACAAAAACTAGAGCGAACTTTACAAAAGGATGAGCCAACTGTACACTGTAGAATTTTTTACTGTACATGTAACACAAAATGATAGAGGTAAAGGTAGTGACAACAAGTTGGTCAGGGCACACAGAAGTAAAGACATTTACTTTGATTGCCCATATAGGCATGTGAACCAATAGTTGGGTACAGACATGATAGAAAATAAATAAAGGGAGATACAGCGAAAGACAGAGACTGCCTATGTACAAAATACAGCTGCTCTTCCCTCGGATTCTACATTTGCGATACAACAAGTATGTTATTTTAAAAAAATACTCACAATAAAAACATTTACAATTACAATGAGATAAATTGCAATAATCAAATAAAAAAATGAACCTAGAAAATAATATTAATAAAGGAAAAGAAAGCTTTGCATGTTACGTTTTGTACGTTCTTGTGTATGAAATTTGGAATACAATAGTCAATCTGAATAATCAAATAATAAGATTTGAAAGGATCTTAGAGTTGGTGCATTACGAATTTCATTGGATAATAGATTAGTAATTGATATTCCCATATAGACAAAGGTTCCTTTACAATCATTAGAATTTAGTAAAAGTAGATTAAGATTTGGTTAGAACGAAGTATAGGTGGGGCGCTAAATGATTTAAGGTTTTTCGAGAAATATCATCAGAGGTACAATTTTCATGATAATAGGCCCGCTCTATTCTGGCATGTCTGGGGTTTTTGAAGGGCAGGCAGAGAACCTTGCGGAGCGGAATACCAAATGACATGAGATGTTATGCACGTCACAGCATTTCAGATCCCCCCCCCCCCCATTTCTACTTAAAGCCAAAATCAATATTTGAAATGAATGTATAACCATCTTACCAATGAGCGTGACTCTCTTCTCCGCGCTCAGCCGGTCAATACTCGTCGACGACAGCTTCGACCTCCTCTCGCTCTTCCGCCGACTGTTGACCCTCTCGCCAATGCTCTTCTTTTTCGCCTTTACGGTCGCTTCTTCCTCCGCCGGAGGGTTCTGCGACAAACTGCAGCCACCGATCCAGACTCCGTCTGGAGTGTAGCTGCTTGTTTGGGTGGGAGTTTTAGCAGTCGTCCTTTTCGAAAAGCCCACCCCGTCGGACATGGCGAGGTTGATGATTCCGCCGAGCGACATCCGCCTGCCCGCAGCGGACGCGGAACCGAGGCCCTTGTCGTTAGCATCCCCGACGTAGCGATTGAGCTGAGCCTCCCTCTGTCTAATAGCGCGAATGACGCAGACGTAGCACATCGTCATTATGGGGATTGTGATACAGAAGATGAATACGAACCAAACGAGGAAATAGACACAGTGGCCCCAGTCGGGCGAACAGTGGTGAGTGATGTAACTGAACTCGAACCCGGACACGAGGTCGAAGGTTGCCGGGGCTACGTAGAGAGCCGGGACAACCCAGCAGAAGACGATGAAGCCAATAATGCGACGTCGAGAGGAAGGAAACCGCGTGGAGTGCACGACGGTCAGAAAGCGATCGAACGAAATCACCATTATAGTCGTGAAGTTTCCGAAAGTGAAGAATAGCGCGCCTGAACCGTTTATCTGATATATCAAGCAAAATGTATGAAAATGCATCAAAAAAAGAAAAATAATAAGGCATATTTAGTAATGAACATCACTCATTGGTAGCTTATATGATTGCATAATGAACTTTATTCCCCCCCCCCCCCAAAAAAAAAAAAAAAATCATGTAGGCGATCGTTTAACTTGGATGTTCCACTTGCCTTGATAAGCAAGGCCCCGTTGATTATTGATTTTGTTTTTAATCCTCCCTTTCTTTGATTTCCTATTCAATCATGATTTCTTGATGTTTCTATCATCCGTAGATATTACACTGGCATCCTTTCATTGTAACTATTACTTCACGACGGGTCGTGGTCGTCCTTGCCCATTAAAATCATATCGGAAAGATATGTTCAAAGAACTGTTCAAAGATGTTTAAAGGACAAGTTCACCTTCATAAACATAAGGATTGAGAAAATGCAACAATATCAGTAGAACACATCAGTGAAAGTTTGAGGAAAATTGGACAATCGATGCAAAAGTTATGAATTTTTCAAATGTTTGTGTTGGAACCGCTGGATGAGGAGACTACTAAAGCTTGTGAGTCATATGCGTACAACAGCATAAAGAAAATGTAAAAGAAACTTCAACATATTTTCACTTTTTTCGCATGATAAAAGAGCAATTGACTTGCCTCTTTCTAAAGGCAGGGGGAATAATATTACCCATAACATTTATCGGTAACGAGTCAGGGGAATGTGTACTTTTTTCAAAAGATGGAATTTTGTGAAATTCTCTTTATATTTTCCTTGTATTGTTGTACCCATATGACATCTAAGTTATTCATACACTGCAGTAGTCTTCTCATCCAGCGGGTACTGCACAAAAACTTCAAAAATTCATAACTTTTGAACGGCTTGTCTGATTTTCCTCAAACTTTCACTGATGTGTTCTACTAATATTGCTACATTCTCTCAATCCTTATGTTTATGAAGGTGAACTTGTCCTTTAAGAAAGATGCACTGACATGAAATATAAATCAACGATACAAGGCATATTACCAAACCTGACGAACACATAATTGGTGAGATTTTGAAATAAACAAAGGGTTTTTGTTTAGATGATGTAATCAGATACGAGCACACCATTCATAGAAAAAAAACCCAAACAAACAAGACTGTGTCCACAGTGAACATCTTACTTTGCACAAGATTTGGTTATTCGATAGGAGGATACCGTTGTCGTAGATAGACCAGATGGAGAAAGGCATACTCGAGATCGTCACGCCCATGTCCATGATCGTCAGGTTCAAGATGAGGAGGTTATGGCAGTTGGATCTCAGTCCCCTGTCTCCCAGGATAGTAGTCATCGCCATGAGATTGGCGAAGAAAGCACCGACGAATATGATGGCCAGAGCCACACCGTCTACCATGACGGAGAGGGACGTCGGGTCGTGGTCATCGTCAAATAGTGCCGACAAGCATAACGATGTTGACGTATTGGAGGTGGTGATGAAGTCCGATGTCGTTGCTGCAGATGCCACTGACATGTTTTCCACGTGTGAGCTAAGAGACATCGTCATGGGTTTATAGTTCGAGGCTGCGGAAAAGAAACACAAACATTAAAGCAAGAACATCACATCTTGTTTTCTTAAATTTCAATGTGGTTTCCTTTTCTTTTCAGCACATGGATATCACTAACAGACATATGATTATACAGATTTTTCACTATAGTTACTAATCACAGAATGAGGTGTATACGCTGGAAATTCACACTCCCATATGTCAAGGATAACAATAATTGAGTGATAAGGAGTTTGTGCTGATTGGCTAAATACTTGAAAACAACACTGTTCCTCCCAGTGAGATAAAAAGGGAACTTCTCTTCCTATCACTTATTGTAGAAAGGAAGAGACGTACGAGATTCAAGCGATTGAGCGTCATTAGCAGATTAGTAAGGTCTGGATGTGAACTGCTATGACTCATCCTACAAATGCTATGTTGTTGCACTCACATGCAGGAAAAACACAAAATGTTTGAGAGTTATACGTTTCTGGCACCAAAACGTGAAATGTACGATGAGCGTACTGCGTCCAAAACACCGAGTCCTCTGCTCACGGAAGAGCTATGTCGAATTATAAATATAGTGATTGTGGTTGTGCCGTAAATTTTTACAGATGAGCCATCATTATCATCACTGTGGTAATGATTTACAAGATCGAGTCGTATAATTTCGTTTTAATAACATGTTTTTGCCCTTCTTGCGCGAGGGCGCTATATACTTTGACAGTTACTCTCGATTCCACTTAACTGCAATGAATCAGTAATCATAACTTGTGACTGTCTAGCGCCGCCACCTTTGACGTACATCATAAAGGCTTAGACCTGACTGATAAATATGAATCATAACTCACCGCAAAGAACGTTTATCTCTCTTTAAAAACAGTAGCATCATTCTCGTGTCGTCGTGTTTCAATACTGACTTGACAATTAAAAGAAAAGAAAAAAAAAAACAACTTATTTTCATGGAGGAGCCAGAAGCCCCAAGACAGCCAGAAGCAGTTTTAAAATGTTATTTGCTCTCTCCCAACTACAATCAGCATTTGTATACGCATGATCAAAATTATGTTATATCATTCGTTTCTATATCCAAAGCCCCTAATACAGAGTACGGTTTGAAATAAGATGAAAACTTAAAGCGACAGGGAAAGGTAGATAAGAATTAGCATAGGGTGTGGAACAGAATGTGTGGAATAGAATTAAGACGGCGGATGGGATGAAAAGAAATAGAAACTGAAGAATATGAAGAAGGCGATGATGAAGGAGAGAAAAGATGAATATCAGAAGGAGCTCGAGGAGCTCAAAGAAGAGGAAGAATAAGAATAAGAATAGGAATAAGACGAAGAAGAATTAAAGAAGAAGAAGAAGAAG
This sequence comes from Diadema antillarum, assembly GCF_040938485.1. NCBI lineage: Eukaryota > Metazoa > Echinodermata > Echinoidea > Diadematoida > Diadematidae > Diadema > Diadema antillarum. Next base: position 592,832 of record NW_027271055.1, read on the forward strand.
ATGATGATGATGACAAGGAGGAGATGATGATGATGATGATGACAAGGAGGAGGAGGAGGAAGAAGAAGAAAGCGAAGCGGAAGAATGATGACGCTGATAAAGGAGAAGGGGGAGAGAAGAAACTTTGTGATAGCATGATTATATCAACTTCTCTCAAAATAAAAGTGAGTGAATAAGACAAATAATAGGACATCGGACATCAAGCCCCAAACCCCCCCCCCAAAAAAAAACAAAAACAAACAAACAAACAAACAAACAAACAAAAATAAAAAAAAAAACAACAACAAAAAACCCACAAAAAAACAAACAAAAACAAAAACAAAAAACAAAAAGAACCCCAACAACCGAAAACAAGCAAGCAAACAAACAAACAAAAATGAAAAAATACATTTGTTTTTATTATTTTTTTTGTTTTGTTTTTGTTTTTTTACAATGACCCACTACGGGAGAGGAAGGGATCGCGAGGGAGAAGAAAGGGGAGGGGGGGGGGGGGGGGTCTTACGCATCAATACAAAATTAATGACCATCTCTTGTTGATCAACATTAGGCTACCTACGTGCAAAGATCCGAATGATGATTCTGAAGTCCAAAGACGATTTTGGTTGTGACACCGCCCTGGTTGTGACGAGTTAGGCTGCAGTGCTTTATCTCGTTATGGATGAATCATTTTGTCTTTTGAAGGATACATGAAGGTTACTACCCTGAGCTCAAAGCTGTGTCATTATTGAAAATGATATACGGGTACCCTGTTTCTGCTTGATAATTTCCTACGACGCAAGATCGCTGAAAGTCGTGACGTCACGAAATGCATATGCATACTAGCTGGTAGTTTCGGTAGCGCTCGCTCCAGCTCGGGCCGGGAGGCACTGTACGTAGAATCTCCCTGCTCCAACTAGGTGTTGCCGGTGATTTCGAGGCATTCTTACTTGCTTCTTTGTTTGACAAGTGAATCCCTGCTGTATTCAATGTCACGCCGCATGACCACGACTATGTCGAGACCACAAAGACGACGACAATGTAGAAGGCGCTGTCAATGCTGGTGATGATGAAGACAACAATGATATCGAAGGTTGACGACGGACGATAGAGACATTTAATACCAACTGGCCGAATGTTTCATTTACTAGTGAAGCTCATATTCATTGGGTCATATCAATCGCTACAGTCAGCATCATGATGATTGTTTAAGTTAACAATCATCATTTATTTTGATGAGCTACATCGTGATAGGCCAGTCCTATCTTCAGCTTGACTGATCACTACTACTACTACTATAATTATACTACTAATTCGAGAGCATGTATTAGCTTCAGCCTATGCCAACTCGGGTTCCATAAACAAAGTTGCACCTCTAAACCTGTCTATCTAACATAACTGTCCGTATAGTTCATTACTATCAAGGCCTGCGTCCTTCTTCTATACACTGATGAAAGTGGCCCTATTTCTTCCTCTTTTTGCAATTCCCTGTTTGGGCTCCCAGAGAACGAGATGAATTGGCAGAGTGTCGCGCACAGTGTCCCGCTAATCTCATCCTTCTCTCACGCACTTTGTCAGACACCTTTGGCAATGTACCATACAAGTCATCATTTCTAACGTAGTCACTCCGTGACACATTAAATGGTGTGTACAGTTCTGGTCGAGGTGAGGATTTAGCTTTTAACATTTTGCAAGATATTCAGAAACCGCTCTATGAGATGTCAAAGAGCATGCAATTCTAAGGGGTATCAAATGTTTATTTGATGAAAATTGGTTTTGAAATGGCTGAGATATCCAAAAACAATGTGAAACAAAGAGATCCTAATAAAAGACGTGGTTTGTCGCCTTTCATTATTATCACTTTTTTGATATATCTCAGCCATTTGAAAACCAATTTTCATCAAATAATAATAATAATAATAAATAATAATACATACAATTTCTATAGCGCCGTTCTCCACTTTGATTAAATGCTCAAGGCGCTTTACAATTGTACATCAAAGCAAACAGACTGAAGATATGTACATCACCGTAATAGAAGAAGATGAAGAAGCAGAAAAAAAAGACATGAAAGTCTGTAAATAAACGTTGAATCCTTCTTAAAATTACATGCTCTTTCACATTTCATAAGAGGTTCCTCATTATCTCACTTAGGAATGTTCAAAACATGAATCCCCACCTCCACCAGTGTACAGTCCCTTTAAGGGCTATCCTGAGCATGCGTGTATACACTCCGTCCAATGCTTTCTCTTGTCTGGCTGTAAGTGTCCACGTCTCTGCTCCATACAGTAATACAGACTCAACTGTTGTGACAAAAAGAATGGAACCATGACTGATCATTTATTTATATACTTAAATAGGGGAAACAGTTTAGAGAAAAGAATTAATAATGTTGATAGGCCATTTGAGTGCATATAAATTTAAAGGAATACATCCATTAATTTTACCCAATCTGATGGGAAACCAAGGAAAATTCAAGGATATAATATAGGCACCCAACTCCCCCCTTTTTTTGATATCTCAGCCATTTGAAAACCAATTTTCATAAAATAAACGTAGAATCCTTCTTAATGAGAAACATCTTATGAAATGTGAAAGAGCATGTAATTTTAAGAAGGATTCAACGTTTATTTGATGAAAATTGGTTTTCAAATGGCTGAGATCCCCCCCCCCCCTTGTCTTTCGCACCTTTTCGCACCGAACACAGCTGACTGGGGGCGGGGCTAGCTAACTACTGAATATTCAGTTTTGATACATCCAATTTCGCGAGATAGGAAGAAAGATCACCGGGTACTAGTACGTAGTGTGGTGTGAAAGAATCAAGGGGCCAAATATGTCGCGCATTCTTCGTTTTTTAAGTAAGTTTGCAGTCTTTGATATATGTCTTTTTATGTATGTAGTCACATACTATCCTACAGGATTTTTGCCTGTGTCTTTCTCATCCTGTATCTGACAGATTGTTTCGCAAGGTGAAGTATGACTGTTGTGCAACGCGAGGCAAAGAAACACCTTGGCCCCATGTGTTAGTTTTTGTGTTTGTGACTGCTATCGGTGTAGCGTGCATGCACATACATGCATGCATGTGCAATTTGCTCGCAACGATCCTTCTAAGTTCCATTTAAAATTACTAAATTTTCCTAGTAGGTCCGGAAAAGGATGAATCGCATTCCCCTGGTATTCCCATTTTAGTATCTCTGTTTTCAGTCACTCTGCCTCTGGCCTCTGCTGTGGCTTCATGGAAGTTTTGCTTGTTCATTCATACAGACAGTGTAAGTCTAGATTGATACTTCTCTCATCCGCGCAATAAACACCGGCGCACCCGCTGTCCGGTTGGCCCCTACTAAGGGGTGTTGGACAGTGCCAAAGAAGGCGAAGAAGAAAGAGACCATTCTCCTGACAGACACATTTTATTGTAGTATGCACTCAAAGAGAATCAGTGAAAGTGCTAAAGGAAATATTCAGATACTTAAAGAAAGAGTAGGCCTAATTAATTGTACTAATTAATGACATTTGCATTTTAGACTAATATAAATTAGATTTTGAATCCTATCACTTACCTGGAAAAGACATATTCCTTATGTCCTGTCTGTGCTGTTGTTGATTCATGTCATGTCATGATATGATTGTTGTATTGTATGTGCCATCAATTAGTAATTAATGAAACTTCAGCATGCCAAATGAGTTACATGCATGTGGTGTACCAAATTTAGAGCAGTACTTTTTTAAGGACAAGACTACTGATGTGTGGACAGGGAAATGTTTATGCTTGCTTCAATGAATAAACATCTTCTGTCCCTCTGCAATACTAGGACCGTGTGTTCAGCATGCAAAGAGTTGCACAGCAACTATCCCTGCTACCCAGAGGGTGCTGCCAGCAACTCAAGCATTCTCTCGGCTTTTCAGTGATGGCGCCGGACTTGTGAAGGTGGATAAGGAGGAAGGTAATTCTATTTCATTCTTTTTCACATTCTTCTTTATCGTCATACTGAATGTGAATTTAATCTTTTGAATGGCATGAGCTTTGCATTTGTGTGGCAGCAATTTCAGTGGTTTCATTGGTTTTGTGTCTAGAAGTTGTAAGGAAAGAAGAAGACATGTGGACTTGAATCTTATGACAAGCTATGATTGTTATGTTCTCTTATACAATACCAGTAATGTACTTTTAACCCAAAGGCTTGTAATGCAGATTGGTACTCTAAAAAGAAATTCAAAACCATGGTAAAGTTGTCTGTGTCTTAAGCTATCTTATGTTGGCAGTCTTCTCAAGAAAGAAAAAAAAACTAAATCTCTGTCTTACAAGTTAATAAACATTTCTTTTTGGTCCTGACCTCTCAATATTTGTGTGTTTCTGAAAAGAGGGAAAACACCACAGCTCATTGTATAGAAACAGGGATGCCAGTTTTCCGGCAATAGCCGGAATTCCGGCTTTTTCATATTTTGGTGTCCAATTTCCGGCTTCGTGATATTTCCGTCTGTGTGGGAAAGCCGGAAAACACGAGAAAGAAACAAAGAAAGAAAGAAAGAAAAACGAAAACATATAATCATCTAAACTTACGGGACATTCACTTTCACGATTTCCGTAGTATGTTTCGCACATACTTGGGCATGAGAATATCACAAAACGACTGTCATGCAAAACTAGCGCGATGTTGCTGCTGCTAGCTGGGACATGCAACACGTGCGATGATAGCGATCGAACAGTGTGTGGTGTTTCTATGCGATGTACTACAGTATGTGCGATCGCGGTGCATGAATCATACTGCGCTCTCGCTATAGGGCTGAGACGGTGTGGTGAGTCGATTGAGTCAGCTGAACGAAGCAAAACTACGGATTTTACGGCACTAGGACTTCTTTATTTTTGCTACAAATTCCTTTTTTTTTCTAGAATACGACCACATTATTGTCTGGAAAGCGTTATACCAGCACGTGCGATCGCGCTCGAACAACGTGTGGTGTTTCTAGGCGATGTACTATTATGTGCGGTGCATGGATCATACTGCGCTCTCGCTAGAGCTACAGCGCTGTACAGCGCTGAGAGAGTATGGTGAGTCGATCGAGTCAGCTGAACGAAGCAAAACTACGGAGTTACGGCACTAGGACTTCTGTATTTTTGCTACAAATTCATTTCTCTGGATTAGATTTGAGGGAAGAAGAGCCCTCAGAAATGCTCAGATTGCACCAGAGAGCATCTAAGAACCCCAGAGCTTCCAGGGCCCTTGAGCGGGCCCTGGACCCCGGCCGAAAGGAACTTCGCGCTTCGCACATCAGTTTCGTTCACAAAAAAAATTTCCGGCCCAAGAGCAATTTGCCACTGGCATCCCTGTAGAAAGACAATCAGGAAAAAAAAAATCACAAGTGGATCATTTAATAGTAAGAGGTGCATACTGGGGTAATAACAATGGCAAAACCCTGTTGAAGGGTATCAATCTTAACCTGTTGAAGACGAGTTCTGAGAATACTCGGACAGGTGTCTTTGGGAAATGTGTGTTAAAGCAGAATTAGCCGGTCTTCAACGAGCTAAGGGTAGAATAAAACCTTGTGATGATGATGATGATGATGATGATTATCTTGTATGACTGTAATTAGTATTATTATCACAATCATTATCATTATCATCATCATTATAATGACCATCACTATTACTGGTATTGTTATGTTACATGTTCTCAGTCAACCCGTAATACAGGCATTGGTGTGTATATCATGTCAATGAATAAATAAATAGTAAAAAAAGATAATAATTATAGATTTAACCTGTTCCTTCCGCAATTCTTTGAGTGCCTTTAATACCCCCAAACGAGATTCTTTTTGCCCGTCGACAGAGGGGCAGACAGGTTGGTAATCCACCTGTGTGAAGGCAGTCGAGCGGTACAGTGTATCCCCCTTTCCAAGGTCAACTACATGTGCCAGTGAACAATGGAAATATTGAGCGGGTGCGAGGTATGAATAGAGCGTGCGCTGATGAGCTCCCAGAATCTTTTGTTCTACACAAAACCAGGCACCTGACGAGGGTGACTTGGGTTAGCGAACGCAGAAATCTAACTGATCTCAGCCTTGATCACTGTGTACATGTTCTTACGAGTTTACAGCAGAACAAGCAAAAAATAAATCAGGAAAAAGGTAAATAATAGTGTGAAATATGCATTTTTCAAACAGAAGGAGAACAAATGCTGATAGCATAAACTCTGATCTTTTTATCAAACCCACTTTTCTTGGCATTTTAACACAAAGAAACATGAATTTAGGCCATGAAAGCAGGCACTCTTGTCTTCATTTTAGGAATCTGGTATACCAGGTTCCCGTATATCAGTTGCTCTCACGGGAACCTGGTATACCAGATTCCCGTAAGGAACGGGTTAAAAAAAAAAAAATCTGAAGTAAAATACACTGTACCAGTATAGCGTGTATTATGGTAATGACTTAATAGGGATTTAAAAACAAACAAGCAAACAAGTATCATCATCAATCATGTGATGATGATGATATGATGATGATGATGATTATGATGATGATAATAATGTACAATGTAATACACTCTACCTTAACCAGCATTGATGGTGTTATGGTAATGATTTAATGGGGATTTAAAAACAAACAAATAAATAAACATTGTGTCTCATGTCCTCCAATTAAGGCTATGCTGTGATGCACCTGAACAGTCCGCCAGTCAACAGTCTCAACACACCAATGCTTCAGGCGATCACGGAAACCATTCAAGACCTGGAAGATGATAATCGCATGCAGGGTCTCATCCTTACCTCGGTGAGTTCATCAAAGTCCTCTTGATCTCTCTCAGGGAAACGAGAAGAATGTCTCCAAATAACAATAATATTCATCAACAATGATACTTTTTGTAATCATTATTCATCCCAACATGGAGAATCTGGCTTAATTGGAACAATAATTGATATTCATTCCAACGATATTAAACATGTAGCTAGTTTGTTTACTTTCACTTTATGATCTACAATTGGTGTGTGTGTCTGTGTGTGTGTGTTTTTTATTTTATTTCTCTCTCCCTCTATCTTTCTCCATAGCACATATTTTCACAGATTTTAGTTTCACTTTCATGCAATCATAACCTTACCAAGTGAGAATGCTCGAGGAAGTAAAGTATGCTTGTAAAACGGGTCTAGGGCAATTACTCCCTGGGCAATTACCCCGGACCCTTCCCATGGCCCTAATCCTAATCCTAATCCTGAACCTAATCCCAACCCTAAGCCGATCTCCTAATCCTGAACCTAACCCACACCCTAATTTTTACTCTAACCTTACCACTAACCAGTATTTAACTTGTGGGCAATTGCCCTCGGGGGGTAATTGCCCGGATATGTTGGAAACCTTTTGAACATTGATAAAAATGATGGTGTTTATCTTTCTAAGGTTTCATTTTCATGTTCTCCCACTGCCAACTATCTCCTCCTCAGGCCTGCCCAAAAATCTTCTCGGCTGGCCTAGACATCACGGAGATGTATCAGAAGAGCAGTGAGTCCACTGACAGATTCTGGAGGAGCCTCCAGGATATGTGGCTGACCCTCTATGGCACCCGATTGGCCACCGTTGCAGCAGTGAATGTATGTCAGCTCCACATCATAATCTGCCTCCCCCATCACCTTATCCCCCCTCTTTTACCCCCCTCCCCCCCTTCCAACTCCCAGAGACTCCAACTCTATGGCTTTCTATGGGAAATCCCCTGCCGAAAGTCCATTTTCACAAAATCTCTTGTTCTCCCACCCTGGCTCTGTGTCTCCCGCTTAAGATGTATTTTCTCTCACTTGTAATGATCATTCTCCCACCCAAACACCTTTTTAAAATCTGGAATTGACTGGGCTATTTGAGACCAAGTTTTTACGGGGGGGGGGGGGGGGGGGGGTTCAATTTGAACCCCCCCCCTTCAGATCTCGGCTGCAGATCGCACGATCGCCGCAAAATTTGCCTGATGATAGAGCTGGATGTCAACTACAAGAGTACATGGTCATACAATTTAAAAATAACCGCTTTCTATTTTTAGTGAATTGATTACAAATGCAAATTTATGCATGAAATCATATTTTCACCTATAACTCCATTAAAAAGACTGAAGGATTGCTAGATTTTTATGTCAGAGTTCCTCAAGACACATCCAACAATTTTCATGCAAAAAAATAGCACAATCAAGATTAGTTTCTTTTGTTTTTTACTGTTTTGTTAATTTCTTATGTATTTTCTTGTTTTTTGACCTTTTGTTTTCTATTGTTTTTTGCCAAAATTTGTTGCAGGCACTTTTTCAAGCTTATATACATTAGTATTGATTTATTTCAGTGGTTAAAAGTTGAAATAATCTAATTTATACCAATTTAACAAAAAAAAACACTATTTGCAAACGATTTCATGAATTTGAGCTGTTTTCGGGTTGACATGCATATCGTCGCTGGGGTGACAAGACCTTGTATCTGCAATTTTGGTGAAAATGACTTTTTTGGATTAATGGTCAAATAATGGGTTAAGTGATGTCCTGTCCAAATCCCAATTGTCTTACTCCAAAAATGAAGCCACCAAAGCATGTCAAAGGAAAGGCTATCCCATTCGGTATAGTGCTTTGGCCGCCATGTTTGTTGGCTCTCCTGAACATTGGACATCTTGTAGATACGAGGTCTTATCGCCCCAGCGACGCTATGCATATCATTACATAACTTCAGAACGGTGTACCCGGACGTCGCAAATTTGATCTCAAAATATGCGGGAGACTTCAATGAAAATAGTCATGAAACGACGCTGCAAAATCTTTGAGCGTTGCAGAATCATGGCGCCAAATGTCGTGTTGACCCCCCCCCCAGTCGGAATAGGGTTAAGTTTTCATATATCCAAGGTCGAGTGTCAATGCTGCAATGCATATGATATGTGAAGTGAAGTTTTATTAAGCCAAAATATATGATATGAATCATTGAATTATTCCTTACTCTGTGCCATGGTATGTTGAAAAAAGCCTGAGATAGCACGAGAGAGCATCTAGAACCCTAGAGCTTCCAGGGCCCAAGCGGGCTTTGGACCCCAGACGCAAGGACTTCACACTTTGCACCCGTGATGTGCACTTTGTGCACATCAAGTTGGAATCTCCAGCTTGCCAGGGGTTTCAGGTGGGAGAATCTTCAGATGAAAAGGTGCTTGGGGTGGAGTCTCAAAACTCGTATGTGCCTTGCCTGTCTGTATCGCTGACCTTATCTGAAGCACGTCACATAATTCTGTGTGTACTTTGAATGCTGATAGGTACAGAAAGCTTCATAGCATTGTTGTACACCCTGTCCAAAGTCCCTTGAAGGTTTAACTTGATTTGATTTATGCAGACACCACTGTTCATGTGAGACTGTCTTAGTTTTGCCATTTTTTTCCCCTCATACTACTACATTATCACAACAAATTGATGTGTCTTGTTCAGACATAAACTTCCATTACCTTCAATTTCTGATCATAGTTTATTAATTTCAGCTAGGGCCATTCAAAATTACTTTCCCAAATACCCAAGAGTCATTTAGGATGTAAATGCAACTTGGTGCAACTAACAGAAAATCAAGTGTGTTGTTCTAAAGGTTGGCCAAGATCTGTGTGTGTGTGTGTGCAGAATTCCATGTTTTTTGTATTAGTTTGTGAGATGATGTCCTCATTTTAAGTCAGTTGAGATCCTTGTGCTTGTGCAATGCATTCTGCCATTTTCATCTGCGGCATACAGGTTCAATAGTTGACAGTGTTGCCTGCTATTTTGATTTGTCAGCATCAGAATTTATGACATGTATGACTGCCCCAAAGTAAATCTTTTCTGAAATGGAAAGTTTCCCCGACATGTGGATTAAAAGAATGCAGAAAGATTAGTGACAACTTTGTGGACATTCTAGCAAAATCAGACAATTTGTTTAAAATCCCAAAAATTTAGGAAACAGTTTACATGCCTTTGTGAGGAGCAAGGTCAAATACATACTCTTTTGATGATCTTGAAAATGAATTTTATTGAGCTTCCCTTTAAATATTATCTGTATTATTCCACTATCATGTCATTTCAATTGTTATACAGGTGCCCATCTAGACAGAATATCATAGATTTCAATGAAACTTTAAACTTCCTTACTTTTAATTGGATTACAAGTCCAAATTTCCTTAAGCTTTCAGTGAGTGTTTCACAGTTTCACTTATCGCTCAGCATCCATACTCACAGACTTTGACAGGGAAACATCCCCTTTGAATCTATAGCCAGATACAGCAAATTTCAGCACTAAAAATTAGGCCTAGTTATTTCATGTTGTTGTATGCAGTATTTACATCAGAAATGTTTGAAAATAGTGATTCTTTGTAAAGAAAAAAAGAGCATTGCAAAGGGCAAACTTCCCAGGACCAATCAGGCTAGGATTCCAGCTCAGATCTAGTCCAGGTTCAAGAAACATTTACTGCTCATGGAATACTTCCCCACCCCCTTCTTCTTCAACTCCACAGGGTCATTCGCCTGCTGGTGGTTGTTTGATGGCAACATCATGTGACTATCGCATCATGGCGGACGGTGCCTACACCATCGGTCTCAACGAAGTCCATCTGGTAAGATGAACTTCAGGGAAAGTGTAAAGTAACAAAGTGACAAGCACTCCAATAGGAAATTGAAAAAACAACAACAAACAACCACACAAATAAACATAAATCAATTGCATTCACGAATGACAAGAGAATGGCCAAATTATATTGGTGCATTGTGAGATAGTTTTTTTTTTATGTAGAAATGTTAGTCCTTCAAATAGTTGAATTTATGGAAATGTTTGACCTTCTTATGCTTTTTTTTTTTTGGGGGGGGGGGGGGGGGGGGGGGGGTGTGTTTTCTCGTTTGGCTGTAGCTTTTAGTGAGATTGTAGAATCAGGTACCTACAGAAGGGTACTGTAACTTGTCATATATGCAATTCATGAACACCCACAGCAGGGTTCGAAATTGGCGATGGTCTGCTGGCCATTGGCCACCCAAAATCATGTCGGACTAGCTAAAAATCATAAAATTCTGAAGTAACTAGTCCGTCTGGCTAGCCCAAATATTGCTTCAGTGTCAAAATTGATTCTAAGTAGTCCGCCTGGCTAGTTAAAAAAAAAGTTAAGTGCGACCCCTGCGTGACAGTCATTAACACACACATAATATAAGGTCATATTCACCTGTATTGAAAAATTCACTAGTGTAGAACTCATCATGGGATCTGCTGGTAGGTGGAAGTACAAATTGATTAAACACTTAAATGTGCTGACATCACATTTCAGAGCTGTATCAAACTCCATCATAGCCATCTTATCTTCCTATGAGCTGGAAAAAAAAGAATGTACATGCATCTCTACCCAATCAAACAACAACAACAACAACAACAACAACAAAATTATGTTTGATTATGAGTCTCTATCTAAGTAGCGATATAAAAATATTTCATGAACAAACGACGTAAAATCCCAGCTACAACGACAACAACAACAACAAATCTCATGGTTAGTAGTCAGAATGCATACATGGTGCCAGACCTGCTGGTTACAAACTGGGAGTATTCCCAATGACAGTAGAATTCTGGTATCTAAAGTAGGCAAACGGTGCATAGGATGTACCAGCGGTGGTGCACATTGTAAGGCTTAAAGCATCTTGATATCATCTTGCATTATTTATTATATTTGTATCTTTATCATTTCAGTGGAATTGTAGTGGCCATTTTTAGTCAGTTGTTCTTAACTTTGATAGCCTGAATTTGCATTTTGTTTACTGTAAAATAATAACTGTTTTTAAAGATGATGTATAGTTATCAATTGTGTTTTTGAATGATCCATACATTACAAGCCTCGCTTTTGAATGGACCACTCTTTTCCATACTTTCTTTCCTGTCAACCTTCAAAGCTTGCATAGATGCTATATACCAGTAGTGGATCCAGAGGGGGTGTACAGTGCACTCCTGTAATAACGAACATGGTTATAATGAAATTCCGGTTACAACGAAGTAAAATTTAGGGCCGCAACATTATCAACTCTATGTATTTTTATTGTTTATTCATTCGGTTATAACGAAATTTCGATATAAAGAAAGAACACTGCCGGTCCCGAGGACTTCGTTATGATGGGAGTCCATGGTACCGGGCATGCGCCTCCTCCTCTATTTTTTGTTAGAACAAAAGAAATAAAAAGAAAAATGGGGGAGCGGCATGTGCCCCCCCTTTAATTTTGCAAAGGCACCTCCCCTTTATAGAATTCCTGGATCCGCCCCTGTATACTCTGTGATTCACATTCCATTATTTTTTTTTTTTCATTGATCAAACAATATGATCATTTCATGCATGCTTTGTATTCTGTTTTACTTTTTTTTGTTGTTGCATGGAAAATGAATTGAATCAAATTATTTGGATCTCTTCTTCAGGGAATCGTGGCTCCATTCTGGTTTAAAGATATAATGCTAAGTACCGTAGGTCAGAGGGAAACAGAACGAGCCCTGGGACTCGGTGAGCCAACCTTATCCTAATCCTCTTTATTTACCTCCGCCAAGGGAGGAGGTTATGTTTTCGTTACCGTTGGTTTGTTTGTTTGTTTGTTTGTTTGTTTGTTTGTTTGTTTGTTTGTTCATTAGTTAGTTAGTTAGTTACAAAATGTAGTTAGTTACTTTGTTTGTTTGTTTGTCCGTGTGCAAAATAACTCAAAAAGAAGTTAATGGATTTGGATGAAACTTGCAGGAAAGGTTTAGAATGACACAAGTGACAAACGATTAACTTTTGGTAGTGATCCGAGAATTTTGGTGGAATTTATGAAGGATTTTTGATATTTTTGCAGGTAGGGTCAATGAACTTGGGAGTTCAGACTACGCGTATTTGAGGTTTGCATGCACACACTAAAGTGCATGCTCTAGTTTCTGCTAGGGCGAGGCATGCCGTGCGGCTGAGGATTTATGACGTAACAAAGGCTTCTATATTGGGAAATCTGGCGACTTTCAGCACACAATGCTATAAGTATGTATTGGTGGTAATCATTGATATCTCTATGGAAGAACAAGATCAGTGGTGGAAATGAGCTGCATGCTTGGCGGAGGTCTGCGCTCTCAGAGTGCTTCTCTAGTTATCATTATCATCTTCATCATTATCATCATTATCACCTCCGCCAAGGGAGGAGGTTATGTTTTCGTTACCGTTGGTTTGTTTGTTAGTTTAGGTAGTTTGTTTGTTTGTCCGTGTGCATGATAACTCAAAAAAATTGTGCACGGATTTGGAGGAAACTTGCTGGAAAGGTTACGAATGATGCAAGAAACAGATGACTGAATTTTGGTAGTGATCCGGAATGTTTTATGGGTTTTATGAAGGATTTTCGATATTTTGCCATGTAGGGTCAATGAACTTGGGAGTTCAAGCTGTGCATTATTAAAGTTTTCATGTGCTAATATATGCGCGCACTAATTTTGCGTGCTCTAGTTTCTGTTTTGGCGAGGCGCTCCGTGCATCTGAGGGTTTATGACATAACAAAGGCTTTTAATCGGGAAATCGGGTGATTTTTCAGTGGGTGGAAATCACTGATCTCTACGGAAGAGCAAGATCATCGGTGGAAAGTAACTGCTTGGTAGAGGTCTGCACTCTCGGAGTACTTTTCTAGTTTATTTCTAATTCTTCTCAGACAAGAGACTTTTGCCATTTTGGATTATGTTTGGCTTTTAACTGAAAGATGTGGTGTAAATTTCCTTTCCTGATCGTGATTAATTTGTAGCTGTTCACATCTCTTCATTCTTATGTCTTGGATGTCTTCGTAAGAACTCATGAATTAGTATTTGGATCAGAAAAGAGAGAAGAGAAGTGGAGACCTGAGGAATTCATTTGAAGTTTATAATGTCACTCTCACAAACTGGCTTCTGTTCATTGCTGGTGTGGCTGCGTAGGAAGCAGAAGGTGCTGGGTTCAAATCTCAGGCTGATTCCTTTCATTATGTAATGTATTTTAACACAGGAGGTACAGCTGTACAATGTGATCTATAGTACAGAGGCCCTACAGTAGAGCTACCAATTACATGCATATTTTTGTGCAGTTTAATGTGGTTCTTTTTGATCGAAAAATACAACTTGCAGGCACCGTAAGTTTTCAAATTGTTAAACTAGAATAATTCTGACAGCCCTCGTAACATGTTACTTACTGTGCATTCGAATGTTTTTTTTTTTATTTGATCAGGGGACTCCGTTCTAATGTTTATGCATTATATGCAAATACAGTATGCCCTACTTAACCCTAACTAGGCCGGGGGGGGGGGGGGCCTCCGAGGCCCCCCCTCGACGTTCCGCGCGATGTATCGCAATCGCAAAAAGCTATCGCTGCGACGTTTCATGACTTTTTTCTTTCGAGTCTCGCGCATCTTTTGACACCAAATTTGCGACGCCCGGGCGCGCGGTTCCGAAGTTACGCATAAATATGTACATGCATGTCAGACCAAAAATTGCTCGAAAACGTGAATTCGTGTACAATTTCAATGCCAACTGTGCTTGCAGGCAAATTTCATTAAAGCATAATTATTTTGGTGTTTTATTGATTAAAATCAATGAATAACATATTTTCTTGTTTGGAGCGATGTCACGAACAAATTTCATCGAAAAAACAATGAAAAACATAAAGTCGAAAAACAAAGAAATACATAAGAAATTAAAAAAACAATAAAATACTTCAGAATTTTGTCTGATATCACAATTTTTTTTCATTACATTTGCTAAGGACACTAAAAAGAATATTTACACAAAAAATGTGCGTGTTTTGAGCTTTATTTTGTGATTTATACCAAATAGTCTGATTTCATGCATCATTATGCATAAATTAGCATAATTTAGCATAAATGATAATTTGTTGAAAAAGTAACTTCATGGTATTTTAGATTACATCATAGGCAATGTGTGAGGCAATGTGTGTGCCAATTTTCGTCGCGATCACGCGGTCGACGGCCAAGATCTGGAGGGGGGGGGGGGGGGCCTGGGAGGCCCCCCCCCCCCCCCCCCCCCCCCCTCCCCCCGGCTCTATCAACTACCTAAATAGCCCGGCCTAGTTAGGGTTAATGTAATGGTGGAGGCGTTACAGTATGTCCCCAAAAAGAAATTATGATCGGCTTTCTGCATTGATAACTTCCAAAATGATTAAACAATCTGAATGCTATTTCAGGGAATGAAACTACAGTGCACTCCCGTTATAACGAAATGCTCGGGACCGGCAGTTTTCTTTCGTTATAACAAAATTTCGTTATAACCGAACAAATACAGTATATAACGAAAACAAGGAAACCACATATATACACTGTATATATCATATTCTGTTTGCTGAATACTCATCATACACTGGAAAGCTATGTGAAATGTGATGGGATAACTGTATCACAATAACAAACGCAAGTTCCCCTCAGAAACTGTGGAACGAACACACAGTGGTGTGAAGCGTTCACCCATGTAGAGACGCTATAAATGCTTGTTCCGCTACGTATTTTCGAAAGCAATTCGCATTTCGTTATAATGGAGCTTTTTTCTTTTGTTTTTCTTTGTCTGTGGCGCTCGGAAAAGACTTCATTATAATGGAAATTTCGCTATAACCGTGTTCGTTATAAGCGAATTTTTTACCATAGACTTTAATGGTGATAATTTTGGGACCAGAAGATTTACTTCGTTATAACGAAATTTCGTTATAACCGTGTTCGTTATAACGGGAGTGCACTGTATAACTTCTTATCTACTCTTTGCAGAAAAACCCCATTCAATTTGGTTAAAGGGGATGGCTAGTAACCGATCAATGGGAATCAGTGGGAATGCTGAGGGATGGCTAGTAACTGATCAGTGGGAATAAGTGGGAATGCTGGAGTATGATTGTTACAATCCTTGTGGGATTCATTTAAGAGTACATTATATATCTACTCTTGTGTGAAAATTAGTTGCTTCAGAACGGTCTCATATTCAAGTAATGTGCAGATTAATACCCCATCACTGACCAGGTACGCTAATCTGGAAACATTAAACTGCACATTACTTGAATATGAGACCATTCTGAAGCAAATAATGTTCACACAACAATAGATATATAATGTACTCTTAAATGAATCCCACAAGGATTGTAACAATCATACTCCAGCATTCCCACTTATTCCCACTGATCAGTTACTAGCCATCCCCTTTAAGTGGTCACAAAGAAATGTGGATCATTGTAAAACATGTCATAAGTCCATTTCTTCCAAGTTCAGCACTTGGATGCTCTTGGAACTGTGAACACAAGGGACAGAACTTGTAGGGAAGGGATTCCTGAAATGCTCTGCAAAGATCTTCATTTCTCTTTGACCACTAAAGCAAATCTGATTGGGGTTTCCATAAGATGAAGGTAATAAGTTATTGTTTCTTACCTTGAAATTGCATTTGCATCGATTCACTCTTTTTAAAGTTATTGTTGCGGAAAGACGGATTGTAATTCTTTTGGTACATACTGTACGGCTATTTAATAATAATACTGGAGTTTTTTAATGTGCCATGTCTGTCACACAGTGGCACTCCTGGCCCAGAAAGGTAAGACCTCCTCTTACATTGCTTCATTCAGGAAAAGATCCCAATTGAAAGAAAGCACACAGTTACTGAAACAAAAAGGTTTTGAGTTCCATCTTGAACAGAGGGAATGAGGTCTCCATTCTCAGTTTCAAAGGCAATGAGTTCCAGAGAGAAGAGCCAGACTGGGTAAAAGCTCTGTTGCCCCATAAATGATGGGTGCAGGGAACTCGAAGGGTATGAGCAGTGGATGAACGAAGAAATCTAGTTGGTTTGTCCGTATGGAGTAGTTCCTGAAGGTAGCTTAGTGCTGTGCTATGTAAAGAATCTTTCTCTCGTCTGTCAGGTCTCCTCTACAAGCCCCAGGAGGCACTGGACATTGGTCTCATCGATGAGATCTCCCCCGAGGATGAGATCCTTGACCGGGCCAAAGAGCAATTACTGAAGTGGACCAAGATACCAGGTGAGGTATACTTTCATTATTGAGTGAAAAAAACAACAACAGAAAGATAGAAGAAAGAAATAATAAAATGAGGCACTATGCACATTTTCAACCTGTTTGAGACAGACCGATTTTGCTATAACATGCATTTCCCATAGACACCTGCCTGAGTATACTCGGGACCTGTCTTCAAGAGGTTAAGACAGTTAAGTATGTGTAGTTAACAAAAGAGGTTAACTTTCTCACATTATGTACAAGGCAGGACGTTGTTATACATTGGTGTAATTGAAACAACCTAACCCATTGAAGACTACTCCTTACCAGACTCAAGCAGGTGTCCGTTGGATTTATATATAGATAGTAATATCAGCTCATCCTCAATTGGTTAAGATCTGTCAATAGGCAGCCTACAGAAAGAATTTGGAAAACTGAAAAAAAAAAATTATGTGGATAGATAGGAAAGGGGATGGATAGAGCAAGTGAAAAACATCGTAAAAAGAGGAAAACTAAAGCAAAAATTCATGCATTCATATTAAAATTGATGGAAGCATTGACACAGTGGTATTTTTTGTTTCCTCCCTGCTGCTGCCCCACACGTCCCTTTGCTGCCCCGCCCATTCCTTGCTGCCCCGCCCGTCCCTTGCTGCCCCACCCATCCCTTGCTGCCCTGCCCGTCCCGTGCTGCTCCACCCATTCCTTGCTACTCTGCCCATCCTTTGCTGCCTGGCTGTCCCTTGCTGCGCCACCTATCCCTTGCTGCCCTCCCCGTCCCTTGCTGACCCGCCCATTTCTGTTTCAGGCTTTGCCCGGATGACGACCAAGCGCCTCATCCGGGATGCTAACATGCAGAAGCTCTCCGAGGTACGGGAGGACGACATCAACATGTTCACCAACTTCATCCAGATGGACGCGACTCAGAAGCACCTTGGGCGGTATCTTGCCAGTCTCAAGAAGAAATAGGTTATATATCAAGGCCACACCCTCAAAGAGCACAGTCTCCACATCTTTCATCCGTCAAGAAAAAAGTTGCCAGGGAATGATGAACACTGGGTGCCATTAATTGTAACAGTTCAGTTTCATTACATGTATTATTGTTTTAAGTGGCTAGTGAATGGGCTAAAACTATAGCTATGTTGTTGTTTTAGTCTATTTCGTTTCAATCAATCTGTGTTTGTTTTATGAAGCATTTTCGAATAGTATGTTAGCTGTGCATGGTTAGTCATCATTCGAAAAATGTGCCAGTTGCTGCTTCACAAATTTTTATTTTAAAGTGTGATCAGATGAGACATGCAAGGTAAAGGAGCAAAAAAGACCATTTTTCCTCGGAGAATGGCTGAGGAAAGAGATGATAATCTTATTATCAGGGAGATAAGTAATACCTTTGCTGACAATAGTTTGCCTGAATATTCAAATGATACTCTAATGTAACTGCACTGACACACAACACTCATTATTGTAAGAGAAAAGTGGAGAAATGTGGGAATATTTTTTTTTTTCTTTTTATCGACCAAACTCAGGTAGGGCGGATTGATGTTGCTTCTCACGAGAGACAGTAATGATGAATTGTCCTCTAGAATTTAAATGTTCCACTGATGCCTGATATTTCACAGATGAAATATGATATGCTTGTTCCTGCGACTGTATCATGCATAAGTGTTTTCACTGCTGATGCCCAAAAGTGACAAAGAAAGGTCTTTCTACGCAGAGGTAAAAAGGCATTCCTGCAGTGCTCAAGCAATTGCAAACATTATCTGTTTTCTCTGAGTATCTATGATGCAAGAAAGAGATTGTCGCTGGGGCGATAAGACCTCGTATCTACAAATTGTCAAATGTTCAGGAGAGCCAAAAAACATGGCGGCCAAAGCACTGTGGCGAATGGGCTAGCCTTCCCTTTGACATGCCGTGGTGGCTTCATTTTTGACAGTTTGACAGTTGGGATTTGGACAGGACATCACTTAACCCATTATTTGACCATTATTCAAAAAACTCAATTTCACCGAAATTGCAGATACAAGGTCTTATCACCCCAGCGACGAGATGTATCCCTCATCTTAGGAGATATTTTAAAGCCTACTGTATAAATGAATGAAGCATTTCAGGTGTTAGCCAGTAAAAAAATAATTCACTATCAGGACATTATCGATGTGATTTTGGTACCAAAAGGACACTTGCAACAAGGTGCCACTGATTATGCTGTCTAAAGTTTCCTGTAAAGTTAGCTGGTGGTTGGAATTCTACAAACTTTGTATTTTCATGTTATCCCTGAGACGACCTGATTTTGATATCCTTTATGACATTTATCAGGCAGTTAATGGCATTTTTTTTTTTGTGATTTGGGAGTACATCACAATAACATCTGTGCATAAATCAGATTGTGATGAGGCCCCTCACGGAAAAACTGGTGACCGTTAAAGCTAGCAACTTCCATAGCAACAGCTAGTTAGATTTCAGAATTTCTTCTTGTTGCTATGCAGTTGGTGCAATGATTCTACTGTCATGATAAATCATTCCTGTAGTGGAAACAAGGCACAGTCACTGAAATTGTATTACAGAGTTGAGGAGAATTGTTCGAGTATTGTATAAAGAGGGAAGCATGTGTTTAACATTTGCTCCATGTTATTACTCTAGAAATATCGAGTGAAGAGATTTAAGAGATCTATTCAAAGAGGTTAGAATTGAAAAGGATATTTGGCACTATGTGTATTCGAACATGTTATGTGTATGGTTCAGCTAGGATGTAAATAGGGAGGAATGTTTACAACTTGTTGATTACCATCTGTAATAAAAAACTGAAATAAGATGATTTGTCCATTGTTCTTTTCTAGACGTCACTTTTGTGTTGGCATGCAGTTTTGTAGTTAAAAACAATTCTACTGCATTTTTGGTTAGTAAATACTTCATTTGAATTCTAACCTGTTTATCTGCAGGTAGGCCTTCGTGTGCATAGAGAAGGATGTATGTGTGTGCATATATATATATATATATATATATATATATATATATATATGATGTTTGTAGTCCAAGTGTTGGTACCAGTACAGAAAATATGACAAAGTAATGTAGTAATGCATTTCAGTCCAACAGTGCTATTTACTCAGACCAAATTTTCTACTCATACATACGTCTTCTTCAGGGTCGACATGAACAATTAATTGTTCATCTTATATATATATATATATATATATATATATATATATATATATATATATATATGTATACATATATACATATAAATTTATATATATATATATATTGAGTAAGTTGTCCGCATGTTGGCGTGATAATATCATCAAAAAAGAAACTGAAACCAAGTTCATGCTTTATTCACCAACAGTTTATTTCAGCACACAAATTTTCGAACGATTTACCCTTTCTCAAGTGGTGATACTGAGAGAACGATAACAATTAAGCCATAACAACACTTGAGAAAGAGCGAATCACTTGAAAATTTGTGTGCCAAAATAAACTGTTGGTGAATACAACATGAACGTGGTTTCAGTTTTGTTTTTGATGATATAAAAAGTTTGATTAAAAAACAGATTAAAGGTGCATGGTCCCGGTGTTTTAGTCAAATGCGTACGCGGGCGCACGGCGCAAGTTTCCTATAGAGACATACGCTATCGACTCCTCTTTAGCGCTTACGCTGTGGCCCACTTCCCCGAGTCCGAAGAAGTCCGATTTACTGTAGTCAGTGGTCCGATCACAGTTCGGCTCATGATTCGGCTGAGGGGGATGAGATATATGATGCAAGTGACAACTTTTATCAAATGACTAATATTATGCAAGTTACAAATATATTCAAAGCAATATAATAATATGTCCTTAGAAGAAAATGTATTTGAAAAGAATGTACAGCTTGAACACTGAAGTTTCACTGAAATGAATTTACGAGAAGTCTTTAAAAGCATTATTTTGCAAAAAGCTATCCCGTTATTACCGTTTTGCTGTTAGTCTGTTGAAAAGGCCACTTGGCTCATGAAGTGGAAATATATCTGTAAGTTACTTGGCTCGCCTGTTTCGGCAAACTGAATGCTCCATATATCTACACGTGTATTTTTCTATAAATAAAAATTACTTTGGCTTGTTCGTATTGCATCTTTAATTGCATGCACCATAGGATGTTGGATATGCTCGTTCCCTGTGGTGGAAATAGTGTGATATAGAGAACTAAATATCAAAATTGGCAATGCCTTTCAGAACACGAGATGTTTGATAATCATACAAAAGTTTGGAGATTAACAATTATCTCATAAGGATGAAAGCTAAATCAGGAGGAGGAGGAGGAAGAAAATAATAACCAGTAGAAAGTAAATGACATTTGCAACTCGGCGATTGCAACTTGGTACATTTCATCACGTTTGTCTAAAATGCTGATATTGTGTATGCTATTGTCAGCATAATACACATATTCTATTGTATTGACTATAGCTTTTATGGTGAGTCTGTTTTGGTGACATGATAATACACAAGGCCGGTGGAACGGGGGGGGGGGGGGGCACTGTTTTTGCACCACACAAAGGAATACATATAGGTGTCATTACTTTGGGGCCCACTTTTTTTACGCCGAAAGTGCGGAGTGGAATAAGAAAGATGAGCTGAAGACCCTCCCCCCTGTTTTGTTGGTTTTTTTTTGCTTGTCAGATGAAGATACCCGGAAATGACACCGAAGTTGCGCTGAAGGCCTTTTTTTTGTTGTTGTCTTTTTTTTTTTGGCTTGTCAGCTCATGAAACTCGGAAGTGGGGCCCCCCCCCCCCCCACTTTTGAAAACATTCCGCCGGCGGTGTAATATATGTAATCATAATCATAATACAAAAAGTAATGCCTTTCTTGAGGGATGACCTTGAACATGTGCACCCTAAGGTTAATGGGCATAATTTCGTGTACTCACACATAGGCCGTACATTATGCCCAATTCATTTGGACACCTCAAAGTGTTCTTTGAGTTACACCGTCCACAAAATCAATCACAGACGGACGGAAGGACTGACGGAAAACATGCACTATTGAGTATTGTGAGCAACATGCTTACCAAAACGAAATTAAACTGACACAAAAACCATGAGAGGCATAGTGAATTCGTGATTATGCACTCTTGCAGTATAATCTCTCTTGTCTTCACTATGATCACAATGCATAAATCTCTCGTCACCACTCCGCGGAAGTATTGCCGTTGCCATTAACAACTACTGTAACGAAGAATTTTCAACGTGTTGTCCAAATCAAGCACCACGACTCTAACCTTACGTAAAACATTTTGGTTTGATGGCATTTTTATTTTCTATGAATTTCATATGGAAAAAAATCCCTACAGAACAGTGTTAAAGTGATCAAAATCTGATGAGCAATAATTCATTCAATTTCATGAATTTGAAGAAATAATGACATACAGAAATTTTATAAGTTTAGGAAAAGACATCTTGACCACTCGTTATGAATATTCGAATGAGCAAGTTGATAGCAAACCCTCACAATTTCTTTGTATTCATTTCATATACAGAATGGCAAAAATGTCATATTTCAGCTGCATGGTTTGCAGTATTAACAACCCAAAATAGAACACGAATATTTTGGTATGTGAACATAATTCTCTCTGTATTAGCTAACGATTTTCTGAATTTCATATATAAGATACATAGAGGGAATGTCATCATCAACTCTTTTTAATATTCATTTAGGACTAGTCAAGAAATGTTTTCGGGAAATGTGAAATTTCAATATGGTATATCTTCTTTATTTCTTTTCCGATTTCTTTTTTGGTCATTTTTGCTACGTTCTGTAGGATTTTTTTTCTCTTTATTTCGAAATTTATCTATTTCTTGGGTGGATTTCCCCTTTAAGAAAAAACCTGAAAGTTGAAGTTGAAATAACTTTGTTTAGGAGAGATGTTTTACGTGTTTACAAGAAGCGTTGATATCAGTCACAATCAAAAACTGTAATGAAGTATTGAATTCAGCACCTTCCTAGGGAAGCAAATATATCAATCTTTGATAAACATAAATCATTTTTAGTTGACAGTTGAAAGTACGTATGTACAAGATTACATCAGTGATGTATATTCTTCGAATCATCGTTGCAAAACTTTGTGATTTGCATCAATGAATTGCATTATGGAATTACTGTGTCGAAGTGTCGAATGAGTGTGCTTTTTGGATTTCTTAATGATTTGTTTTTTTTTTTTTTTTTTGTGTGTGTGTGTTTTCTAAGCACTGCAGATCTGAACTTTGTCACGATGGCTTACGTTCAAATTGCGAACGGCTTCCCAGTGGGGTCGAGGCTGCAGACTGGATGTTACGTCACGATCGTCGTGCAAATGAAGAATCAATTGGAAGACGACGTCGGCGAGATGTCGATCGAGGATTAATTCATGCCTATGACCGGATTAAACGCGAAACAGGTTAGTGAGACAGGAATACTAACTGCTTGTGTTTGTGAACAATCATGAGAATAAAACCAAAGTTTCGAAATCTTTAAAATGTAATGCTATAGGTTTTCTCCTTGCGATGCATAGACTTCTCAATCAAAGCATTCTGGGATATTTTTTTTTTCACTGATTGCAGAACAATTTAATGAAATCAACGTTTTGAAACTCTTGCATGTTTGCTTGTGTTTATAGAAGAAACGTACATCCCACAAGCTCTACTCCACGAATCAATTCAGCTGAATGTGGAGACCATAGAAGCAGCTCTCGATGTCTCAATCTTAGCCATCACCCTACCTACCATTGATGGTGTCGAACCACCGACAACGCCTTTAGCGTCAGAAACGGAAAATCCCACATACCTGGTTGCTGTCATCTCAGTGATCGTGGTATTATCTGCTGCGATCTTCCTGTCGCTGTGTTTGCCTTATTAGTATACATGCGCACGTAAGTGTGACGAAATAGTGCGTTAGTCATGTATATTTATATACATGATATACTCACACCATAATATTTATTGAGGCGTGAAGTTTCTTCAATTTGTCTCCCTCAACAAATGAAAGATCGCAACTGCTGATCTGTAATTTAACAAACATGTCGGAAAAAAGGAACCATGGGGACTTGAACCTGTCATCTACTGCTTTTCTGCAGCGACGCAATTACCTTGGAACAAATACCCAAGCTCTGAAATTCCGACATGGTTATGTTAAGGGAGACAAACTGAAGAAATTTCACACCTCTACAACGTCAACCGTCACCCCTCTGCTTAATATTCTCTTGCTTTCAATTATAAATATGTTTTTCAGAAGTACTTTCAAACTCACTTGTTTTGTGAGCTGCTTAATGCATACTCCTACAAGAAAAAAAAAACCTGTTAACAAACACACTCAGATTTCTAATAAACCTTCCAGTCCCTGAAAACAAGACTACAGTCCTGTAAATACATATATAGGCCTAACCAATTCAATATTTTTTTGTTTTAACCAAAGCAAGAAAAATAGGAACAGTGAGTTAGCTTTAACACTAACTATATGCAGATGTGACGAGAATGTGGCAGTCCATGTTCAAATTACTGAAAAGGGGTGTTATGTCCCGGTAAATGACCAAAGAAAACATAAATGATCATAATATATTATAATACTCTGATTGACTGCACACCTTTTGAGGCTCCAAGTATACATCTCCAAATCATTTTGGATTTTTTTTTTTGCATCTTCTCTTCACGCGGACTGTACCTATCACTGTTTAGCAATCATTGTCACTATCAACTTCGTCAGCTTTGTTTTAATCACAATCGATTCACTATGATTATTGCTCACAAGATCGCGGTTGCTTTCCTCTCCGTTGTAATTGATTACTTAATCCGATGAAGCAATGAAAAAAGGAATTAACAATATTAACAAGGCTAATTGATTTGTTCTTTTGTTCTTTACGTAATTTCAATTGACATAACCATGCCGTCATTTGCATACCAAACTTGGGAAATAGAATATTGACCGTGTTGTCTCTCCTTGGTAATGCTTTCAGCTCTGTTTCGAAGGAGGGCGAACATCGTGCATAGACGACTATACTGTATAGGACCACGTATTTGTAAGTATAGTTATAAACTGACATAGGCCTGATCATATCTTTACGGGGCGTACTTCAATGTGCCTTTCTTCGCATAATATGAATACTACGGTCAAAGGCAGGTTTTCTACCAATACTTTCGTTTTCATAATCTCATTTGATTCGATGAAACCTGGGATAGACTTTAACGAGAACAAATTTACATCTTTCCAGAATTCCGACGGGATTATCCTTCAGGACGGGCTGACGCCGTCAATTTCTCACTGAGACATTAAATCGGTTCATGAAATGTGTACTATTATTCAGCGTCAAACATACTCTCGAATGTAGAGAGAAATTCCAGGAAAGCGCTACTTTTGAAGCTTGCCACTCTACACCATCAAATAATTTGGAAAATCTAATCCGGACCGGAAAAGAGTGACTACAACAATGATGATGATGCTGATAATCATCAAGAAAGCCTGCAGTGATATACAAACAAAAGATAATTGATAATAAATAGAAGTAATAGCGTTAATATTTTCGTTCTTTTTGTTTTTCCCTTTTTCATGTTCAGTCAAACCTTCGGGCAGAACAATGAATTCATGAATAAGTACCCAGATATTATAGCCAAATCGTAGCAGATTGTTTACCCCTATTCTGGGAAGCAAATTAGTATAGGCAGATGGTCTTGAAACCAGACTATTAGGTGGCATATTATAATTCTGAGTCTGTTGCTCTAGTCTAAGTATTACCTGTATGCATCTTATTCCTCATCTTTCAGATTCTCACTCTTTTCAACTCTGACTGTTGGAAATGAAAGATGTAAGTAGGGGATTAAAAGTATCGAAGCAGATTATAAAACTTAGATTTTGAGCATGTATAAAGTGAGTTCGCAAATATGTTATTGATCGGCGTCACGGATTTTGTGGTTACGGTTGTGGGTGGATTGGTTCAGGGTACATTCAACATGAAAAGCTTGATCTCTGTTGCAGCTAGAGCATAAATGTTACAATATAAAGCGTGATTACTTGCACTGATCGAAAATAATCGTATAAACAACAAGTCCAACTTTAATAACCAATAGCGTTATGGGAAGTGCAGAACTGAATATATTATGTTATAATTACATCACGAGAATACGGTTAATAATCAGCGAAATTATATTTTTTATGTACATTTATGCAGTTATGTGTTTTTGCTCTTTTTTGTGGGGGGGGGGGAGGGCTGCAATATACAATTTTGACTTTTCAGCAGTCCCCTTCATTTCCAATAGCCCTCTTAATTACCTATTGTTAAATGCAACGTTAATTGATTCTATGTGACTTGATTCAAAGTTTATCATCCTATCGCATAATGATTCACATGCAGATGGTAAATGTAATTGAAATACTTTAGTGTTCAGACAATCATGTATAGCGTTTCCACTTTTTTACATCTTAATTTCCTAGAATCGGAAAATAACAAATGACTCCTTGGTCGTCTTTTGTGTTTATGTCTGTTGCGCTTATATACTCAAACGTGAGTGAAGAATTAGTAGTTTGATTTCATGGTGACATTACAATTTGTGTAAATGAATTATGTAAATAGTTAAGACATGATATCACACAGCATAGTTGCTTGATAAGTTACGACAAAGTATTCACGTATGAAGGTATCAGGAAAAAAAAAGTATATTCGTAACATGGTAAAGTTAACAACTCAAAGGCTTTGCGCTCATGTACCCATCACCTATGACGTAATAAAAAAAGGAATATGATGAGGGGAAACTGGGTACATCTTGTACTATATTTATACAGGATAATTTCATTGCTACCTTCATCTCATTATATGTGGCTTCCTTGATGTTGTTTTGACCTGAGAAGATGCCTTCAAGACTGCACTTTTCGAAAAGGTATCAGAACTTTACGAAAAGGTGGATCTATATGAAATATTTGTACGAATTATTTACTAGTCATTATATATTTTATCATGTTGTGGCTGTACAACAAAAACGCCTCATGAAATATATATTTTTTTCATCGAAGTTACTCATGTTTAAAATGATCAGAGGAGACAGAAAGATTTCATTTTATCATCTCCAAATATCAGAAGTAATGGCTACACAGAGTGAAATGTATTTTCTTCCATATTATATATCTTTATCCTCTTATCTTATTGGAAGAGGAAATTAGAATCTGAAGTAATTGATGGATTTCTTTTCCAAATTTTACATTTTCATCCCAAAATAGTATGTATTGCAATATCAATTTATGAGAACTAAGCAAACACAGAAAGGTTCCTCTAGTGAAAATGGTTCTCATTCTTTGTACTTATGTTTACCAAAGTATTTTTCATAACTGCCGACCTGGTACCGCTGGCCTCTTTCTCTCTCTCTCTCTCTCTCTCTCTCTCCGTCTTTCTCTGTTTCCTGTTACACCTATTCAGTCTATTACTTGCCTTCACCAACATTTATGCCTTCTTAATTTCTAACTCTTTTATGATTATACTCAGTTACGACTCTTTTACTTTGCATTTCATTGAAGACGTTATTGGAGTCGCACCTGTTAATTACTCTCTTAACATCGCTCTTATTCTGTTCATATAGGGTACTAGTAATTGGTTCGGTTGTAATCATGCAATGTCATTGTTAAAGGGACATTCCAGATGATTTTCATAATGTCACATCATGTAGTACATAAATCAACAACTCCATGCATAGGTTTGTGGAATTTATTGTGGTTCTTGAGCAGAGAAACAATACTATGAAAAATCTCAAACAAATTACACTGAACAAGGATGATGACATAGGAGGTTCACATATTTCAGAAATGTAGCAGTGTAATTTCATTACTATACCGCTTGCTTGCGAATTCACCTGTGGTATAATCTATGCATGCCTTCCTTCTTTTGTTCTGCTCTGTTCTAAATTTGGAAAATATTCTTATTCTTCATCTCAATTTTCACAAATTCTGAAACTCTGTCCTCACAGTATAACCAATTTATAGTTGTTCAAATGTAAAAATCTGAACATCATCAGGATGTCTCCTTTAATTCAGGTAACCTGAGGAGTAAACGATACCAACGTCACCCTAAACAACTTACTTGATTTTCTGGTGTTACACCGGGCGTCACCAAAAATGCGGAACGGTGGATTTTCAGTATCTTACATTCTAAAACTGATATAGTTTTTGACATCATTAGAAAGAGCATTTTCCGCAGAAGACAATGGTGCTGAACTTTGTATTCTACGCCCAATTCTGTAAATGCAGTCATTTTCAAATTTCGCTGTTTTTTTTTTTTTTTTGCGACGTATGAGCGAAGAATTTGGGTGCGACACGCGTTCCATATACGGTGTATTGTGTAAGCCCGTTGATCCATGTCAACAAAAGATACAGCTTTCACAAATGGGCGCGGGCCAGAAAAAAAAAACACAGTGTGTGTGTGTGTGTGTGTGTGTGTGTGTGCGCACGCGCGCTCCCAATGTGAAAGATGTATATCTTATTTGTTCTGAACCAAATCTAATGATTTTGGTATCATTGTCTTCTGCGGATATATATATATAATGCGTGTTTGTATACACCGGTGAACACATAAGAGATGACAGGATCTGAAAGGACTTCTGCTTAATCTATATGTCTGCATTATTGAAGAGAGTAAACTGGTAAAGTGGAATTTGAATTTTTCACACCATACAGTAACAGCCAAATGAGGAAACGATAAGATGGTGATTTCATTACCTATCGTACCACAAATCTTGACTATTGCATAGTCAAAAAAGAGTTTAAACAGATTAAAGTCTATCCTTCGAAACAAATATAATGATTTATAGGGTGCCGGCGTTATCGTGTTTTGCAGTTTGCAAATGAATAAGGAAAATACAAAATAAAGATGAAAAATCCATGCTGTTTATACAGGAACATATGAAAAATAATGTTCGATAAATCCTTTCCTATCATTGCTTCGAAAATGGGAGGATTGGGGAGACCTTGAACTGGAATCACAGAGCTACAAATATTGTGAATAATGTTTGTACAAAGAAAAATCGGAATATCGTAACCAGAAGGACGCTATTGTGCGGTTAGAGAAATAGACGCGGGGAGTACATTCCGTTGCGTTGGTGCATTCACGTCCTCTCTATTTGCACCAAAGTACTATGAAATTCGGCATTCACCATGAAGTAAGGTTTGCCTGATTTCTTTTGTTCCGTGTATATGTTGTCGTCATTGCGTGGGTAGTTTGAACCTTTATGAGGAGACGTACCGTAAATTTATGAACAAAGCTGTTAATCGTGGCCTCTTTCCTTTGTATTTCGGGTTTAAGTTTGTATGCACTTGCACTTGAACACAAAATTGCTACCTGCTGATGTTGCCTGTTCTGCCTATAATGGATGCCGAAAAGAGCTTGAAGGCTTGAGACTTAAACAGTCTCGAACAAAATAAGATATCGAACTTAAAGGGAAAGGATTGAATCGTATTTTTTTAGCGCATCTCTCTGGCTACGTTGCAATGTGTGGAGAATGGCCGCGAGTTGAATTTTAACAGCACTCGCAGTGACTCGTGAAGAGCTCATCATGCGAACTGGAAAACTCGCCACTTTATTCCTGCACTCGTGTTCAACACGTTCAAGTGCAGAGCTGTTCTGAAATTTCAGAAAATGCTCAAACATATACGATACGCAGACCGCGGTGTAAAATCATACTAAACTTAACTAACCTTCGAATATTATACATTCAAAAATATACTAAACATTACAATGAATACAAACATACCAAATTTACAACACAGTTTTAACAAAAAACCAAATAACAAACAAACATAATATGACTATATACAATCACAGAACAGAACTTAATGTGTTACTGCTGGGTGCGGTCTTGATAAACGATGTTGTCTGTGTAAAGATTATAGCCTGGTGTAGGTCAATTGTGTATGTCAATTGTGTATGTCAATTGTGTGTTAATTGGAAATGTCCAAATACGATGCTCGATGCACAAATGAATGATCCGCGATGCACCGATGAATGATTCCTCCGACGTAAATCCAAACGCGCAGGTTGTGATAATCCTCGGTATAAATCCGGGGTAAAAAATCCAGGATATACGTCCACGTTTAACTCCACAGTATATGTCCACAGCGAAATGTGCAGAATCCAATGTTATAACGACCACGTCCAGTCGATACGTTGAATGATTATTCAGCCAGTAATATCTCGCTAGGAATCCAGTCCATCACAGCTTTGCCGTAACAATGTCCACTTGACATAAAAATATGGAGTCTATCTCCAATGAAGGCACATTAATTATCTGCAGGCAAAATGTCTCCCAGGCCTTATCTCCACAAACATAACAGGTCAGCAAGGTAACATAGGACTGACTATGACAAGTCGCTTCAGAGCCAGAAGTGACGTAACTCTCAGAGCAGATGTGTTGGGTACTCTGCCTACTGCAGAATTTCTCTGGCTTAATATACTATCCATTCACCCCTTTCTAGCACATTCTGTAACTCTCTCCAACCTGGGGCCACATACCTGAACATACTAGCAAAGTCCTTAGTTCCAGGAAACCTGGATGACTCACTGCCTAATTATGTACAAAACATCATTACCAAGAATAACTACCAATCACATTGGGCTACTAGGGACAGTGCCTCACTCAGCCAAACATGTAAGCACTTCCCAGAACATTCTGGAATGGAGTGAAAATCATTCTAGATTGAGTGAGCTATAATGTACTTCCTGATACATGCATGTACTGTATAGTTACATTGTATACCACCTAGAAAATTCTCCACTGATCTGGTCAGCCTGTCATGTACTATATGTATACCACATAGAATGTTCTCCATTAATCTGGTCCACCTGTGTACATACACATTAAAACAACCATGCATGCAGTACATCATACGTGTACATAACTACTAGTGTGTACTTTTGTGACACCATCCCCCATGGGAAAAAGAAAGCCTTGCTGTAGCAAGGGTTTCTTTTACCTTCACAATTTCTCATTATCATTTACAACAAATGTGAGGTAAAATCCAAGTCAAGCAACAATAATCACCTACTATCACATGCCTTTTGAATAGCTGCATTAATTCCATGTTCTCTTTTCATGGATACCAATTACAGTGATATTGCTTGGATTCTCAGAACTTATACAATTACAATCATGTCAAACTGTTTTGCATACATTAATGGATATGCTAAACACATACACTGTAAATGATATGCGGTGAAAACTTTTCACCTTTGATACTCTCTTCATGTTAAACTCTTGACAGAGCGTCGGCAATTACATTGTTTTTGCCTGCCAGCATGTTTGATTTTGAGTGCATATGGCTGCGTCATCATGCTCCATCTGAACAACCTGTTGTTCTTCATTTTGAACCGGTCTAAAAGACCAAGGGGTTGTGGTCAGTATAGACTGTGACCTAGTCATCCCCTTTGCTATTTGTCAAGTACACTTCGTATTGCTGGAGGGCAAGGATGAGACTGAGAGCCTCCTTCTCAATTGTGGAGTACTTCTTC
This sequence comes from Diadema antillarum, assembly GCF_040938485.1. Classification (NCBI taxonomy): domain Eukaryota; kingdom Metazoa; phylum Echinodermata; class Echinoidea; order Diadematoida; family Diadematidae; genus Diadema; species Diadema antillarum. The sequence goes on from NW_027271055.1 coordinate 624,220, forward strand.
TGGTATGCGTTCAATTTTTTTGGAGAAGTAGCTAACTGGTCGTTCAGTGCCTTCTTCATCTTCTTGGAGCAAAACCGCTCCCACTCCTACATCGCTAGCATCTATTGCCACCTTGAATGGCTTTGAGAAGTCAGGAGCTGCCAAAACAGGCTCATTAGCAAGGACTGCCTTTAGTTTCTCAAAGGCTCTTTGACACTCATCAGTCCAGGTGTACTTTGCCTTGCCCTTCAGCAGGTTTGTTAGGGGGTGACTACAGTGCTGAAATTCGGTACAAATTTCCTGTAGAAACCAGCCATGCCCAGAAATCTGAGCAACTCCTTCTTGGATTGGGGGATGGGAAAGCCTAGTATAGCCTCTACCTTGGCTTCTCTTGGCAATACTTGTCCCTGACCGACTACATGCCCGAGATACACCACTTTGGCCTTTACAAATTCACTCTTTGCCAGATTAATCACCAATCCAGCCTCCTTGAGTCGATCAAAAAGTTGCCGCAAGTGTGTAATGTGCTCCTCCCACGTGTCACTGTACACTAGGATATCATCAATGTATACTACACAATTGTCAAGTCCGGCAATGATTTGGTTTGTCAGCCGTTGGAAGGTGGCTGGAGCATTTTTCATGCCGAATGGCATTACTTTGCATTGGAACAAGCCATCTGGTGTAGCAAAGGCAGAAATCTCTCTGGCTTTGTCGGTCAAGGGCACTTGCCAGTATCCCTTTAGAAGGTCTATTTCACTGACATATGCAGAATTTCCGACCCTGTCAATGCAGTCTTCTAGTCTGGGAATGGGGAAAGAGTCTGTTTTCGTCACGGCATTCACCTTTCTGTAATCTATACAGAATCTTTGAGACCCATCCGGTATGGGCACCATGACGATTGGGGAGCTCCAACTGCTTTTACTCGGTTCTATTATGTCATTGTCTAGCATGTATTAAACCTCTTCCCTTACTTTTTGCAGTTTGCTCGGGTTTAACCTGTAAGGGTTTTGCTTGATAGGGTCAGCATCTCCTACATCAACATCATGTACAGCCAGAGGGGTGCAGCCTGGTTTGTCTTTACACGATTCTTTGTACTCATGTAACAGACTAGTCACATCTTTCCTCTGATTTTCAGGTAGGTAGTTCAGTGCCTCATCTACTTTCCCTAACATCTCTGAGTTAGACAACCTGGCACTAGAGGGCTCACTTCCATTCTCATCTTGAGCTTCTCCCTCTTCATCTACTTCTTCTACTACCACCTGAGCTACGCCTACCGGCTGACTAGCCTTTCTCTCATAGTACTCTTTCAGCATGTTTACATGACACACCCTCTGATCTTTTCGTCTGTCTGGAGTACTGATCACATAGTTCACATCATTGAGTTTCTTTTTGACACAGTATGGGCCACTGAACTTGGCTTTCAGTGGTTCACCTTGTATGGGCAGCAGTACAAGAACTTTGTCACCTGGGTTGAAAGTTCGGGCTTTGGCATTTTTGTCTGCCTTTCTCTTCATAGAGTCTTGTGACACTTTCAAGTGTTCCCTAGCTACCTCACAAGCCTTCGAAAGCCTTTCACTAAACTTTGACACGTAGTCAAGTCAGGCCCGTAGCCAGGGGGGGGGGGGGGGGGGGTGCGTCGGGTGCGTACGCACCCCCCCCCCCCAATTCTGAAAGGTCCACTTTTTCATAATAACGGTTTTTAGCAATTCTCAAGATAACAATCCAAATAAATATAAAGACACATTATATGCTACGTAAATGTGGAAGAGTACGTTAGAATGTTAAAAATAATTGTACGAAACCCTTTTGTTGTATGAAGCATCGGATCGTCCCCATGCACACAAACACAAATGTTATGTATCAATTTGTGCGAGCTATTACATATTGAAAACTTTCGGTCATCTGCGAAGCCGCGCTTCCGCGCGAACGCTAAGACAACACGTAAAACGGGTCAAAAATCGACGCATTTTTCCACAAAATCTGCCATAACTTTTAAAGTGTTTAAGAAGCAAACTTGGGGCGCCCGGATTCTGAAAGTGGACACTTTAGGGATTATTTATGTGTATATATCTTTATTGTAACATTTGTAGCAGTGACGCAAATTAGATCAGAAAAGTACCTTATGAGTAGAATTGTCTATGGCGAACAGTCCAAATTTGACGAATTTGAGCATATTTTGCCGTCTTGCAATTCTTCCAGACGGGATATCTCGAGAACGGAAGATCGCACAAACTTGGGGCGCATGGTTTCAGAAAGTAGAGGTTCTGCCCATTTTTGTGACATAAGAATCTTGTCCATTGGTTGAGCAGTCCTGACGCAAATTTGCAGTAAAGCTAGACTACCCATTCACAATTGCTGTCATAGGGAACGTGTACAATCCATACAGAACTATCACGTGACGAGACTACCAACGAAAATTTGAGCCGTTGACCTTCACTGTCTGCCGTTGTCAGCAGTGTGAATTCCTGTGATTTCAAGCTTTTGTTTCTCGCCAAATATCATTTTCAACGCAATATCCAGATACAGTTGTGTGTGAGACATTATCTGGATACGTAGCAGCCTTATTGACAACATAACTGTTAAGTTTGGGAGCAAAAACGACCAAAGTATCACACAGTACTTCAAGACGTATTATAGTATACAAACGATTTCTTGAGCTTGCACCGTTTCAGGCTCTGTTCTGGATTCGGCGGTAGAAACTCATTCTTTTTTGTTGTTTATTTTATCATTATTTACTAATCTCTTTTCTAACTTACAGGTAGCGGATTTCTTTGCAGGCCAAATTCGGAAATGTAGTGTTGATTATTATTTATACATTTTCTCATGTTGTGACAGTTCTATTGGTTCTCATTTTAAAGTGAGCCAAAACCTAAGAACATTTTCAGTTATAATATCCAAAGAGTATTATGCAGGCACGCAAACTCATTTTAGTTGTATTTCATTTAAATATAATGGGTAAGAGGGTATGAGAGAGAATGGAAAGTGCTGAGCTATGAAGTAAAATGGTAAAGTAAAAAGTTTGTCAGATAGTATTACAAAAGAAACTCATTCCTTTTTTGTTTGTTTATTTTATCATTATTTACTTATCTCTCTTCTAACTTAAAGGTAGTGGATCTCTTTGCAGCCCAAATTCGAAAATGCCTAGAGACAGTTAGTAACCAAATATGCTACTATAATTTAATAAATAAGAAATAACCATTCCAGTATGTATCTTAGTGTGCACAGTAAGACAGATCAAATCAAATAGGAAAACATCTGAGCACTAAGCCTGAGGTCTGAATTTACACTCAACTTCTTCCAATGGCTAACGGATGTTTAATTTTTGAATTTCACTGACCTCCAAATTTCACAAAGAAAACCGTCTTAGCATGATGGTTAATATGACATTTGACTGATATTGGAGATGTTTGCGAATCGGATCTACTACCTTTAATATTATTAAATCTAAAATGATTATTTGAAAGTTCGGAAATGCTGGTAATATCCTACCACAAGGAGGCAAAATATAAATGGTTCACATTTACAATTCATTTTGTTTTAAAAATTTTCTTATTTATTTTCGTTTTTGACAAACTCGCATACCAACGGCTGATATACTGTATAGTAAAGTGAATGTTTCATCTTCCAAACAGCATCCAATGGGATGGAAAACTCCAACTGAAAGGTGGACACCGTGACCATACTCGCTAAAGAAAACGCGTAATAGGGGTCGTATTTTCTCACGGATTAGATGGAAAGTGTGATGTACGAGCGTATATAATCAAAGGGTATCAAAAAGGCCGAAATTTGGGAAAATGGTATATTGTTCAATCATGATGAAGTACTTCTTTAGGGTGCAGGAAACATTTAAGGAATACTTGTTTTTAAGGCCCGAAAAAATCATATGATCATTACTCGTTTAGGGGCCATTTTGAAAGTCCATGTATATGAGCATGGTGTCCACCTTTTAATTGTGGCTACCCCTCCCGGGACAGTATCAAAGGACCGTTTTGTTAATTAACGCAATCCCCCCTTCCTTTAAAAATCCTGGCTTCAGGCCTGCTAACGCGGGTATACAATAGAAAAAATAAAAGTTAAAACAACACCAGGAAAATCACTATTCTCAATTTTGCGGCGCGCTACGCGCGCAGAGTCTCGAACACAATTAAACTTTGCAACTTCCTGGCAAAATGAGTTTTTACTATTTCCTAGATGAAATACCGTAACGCGATTGCATGCAACAGACAAAAATACAAATTTCCTCGAGACTTTAAAACGTCATTAAAACAGTCAAAATTCACAATTTGCGGCGCGCTTCGCGCGCAAATTCTTATACAACTTTTGTAGTTCGGTCGTCCAAAGAATATATATATATATATATATATATATATATATATATATAATTGTGTGTGTGTGTGTGTGTGTGTGTGTGTGTGTCATCATTGGTATTGGTACCGAAGGTCCGTTTTTTTTAGTGACCGCACCCCCCTTGAAAAATCCTGGCTACGGGCCTGCAAGTAGGTGGACCTCATCATCCTCAGTCATGAATTTCTCTTTGATGAGCTTCAGTGGACCCCTAACTTCATGACCGTACACCAACTCAAATGGGCTGAAACCCGTCGACTCATTTGGGGAGTCCCTCGTTGCGAACAGCAGGAAAGGGATGCCCTTATCCCAATCCTCGGGATACTCCTCACAGAATGCCCTAATCATTGTCTTTAGGGTCTGGTGGTAGCGCTCTAACGCACCTTGGGATTGGGGATGATAAGCTGACGACTTCAGCTGCTTCATACCCAAACGATACATCACCTCTTGAAATATGCCTGACATGAAATTTGACCCTTGGTCAGACTGCACTTCCTTGGGCAACCCATACCTAGTGAAAAACTGCACTATAGCATCTACCACAGTCTTAGCAGTGATATTTCGCAATGGGATAGCCTCTGGAAACCGTGTAGACATATCCATAATTGTTAAGAGGTACTTGTGACCCGACCTAGTCCTAGGCAATGGTCCTACACAGTCAACTAGAACCCGACTGAATGGTTCTTCAAACGCAGGTATCGGAATCAATGGCGCCGGCTTCACTGAATGCTGTGGTTTACCAGCCACCTGACATGTGTGACAAGTCTTGCAAAACTCAGCCACATCCACATTCAACCCCGGCCAATAGAAATGCCTCATGATCCGATCCTTTGTCTTTCTGACGCCTAAATGGCCGCCAACAGGTAACTCGTGAGTAATCCTCAAGATCTCACCGCGGTAACAGGGAGGGACAACAACTTGACGGACCACCGTCCAATCCTCATCAGCTGGCCTATGGGGAGGTCTCCACTTCCTCATCAAAATGCCATCTTTGACATAATAGCACTCAGGGACCTTTTCAGCCTCAGCCTCAGAACACGCCGTCTGAGACAAGCCCTTCAACTCACAGTCTGCCTGCTGTGCTTCAACCAAGGAAGACTTGCTAAACAGCCCATCACTGTTAGCCTCGGAGCCTAATACAGCAACCCCATCATTCAAATCCTTGAAAAAGGTTTCTGCCAACCAAACACCGGAATTCTCCTCCACATCAACAGAATCCGCATCATCTTGAATAGCTCTAGGAGCCTGAGACCTAGTCACAACACAATCTGGGAAAATCCCAGGAAATTCCTCCTGCAACTGCTCAGTTTCAGCAACCACCACTGGTTTCTCCGGAAACAACTGGAGACGCAACCACCTTGTCCCCAGCCAAGTCATTCCCCAACAGGAAGTCAATGCCTGCCATGGGCAACTCAGGAACAACTCCAACAGTAACAGGACCAGAAACTAGGTCACACTTCAAATCCACTTTATACAGTGGCACTGACATATAACTGCCATCAACAGTCTGAATCAAGACTTTTGCATTAACTGCACTATCTGGTGGAAAAGTCATACCACCATCCACCATCAACGACTGAGAGGCCCCCGTATCCCGCAGGATGACCACTGGCTTACCTGCCTCACCAGAGGTACATGGGGTCACCTCACCATCAAACAAAAAGCTACGATAGCTCTCATCCACCTGCTTCATCCTATCTTTGAATTTGGGAGATTGACTTTCAATGACCTTTGTTTCACTGAACGGGACACTGTTTTCGGGTAGGACACTTTTTGACATGACAAATCCCAAGTCCTTCTTTGTTTTGTTTTGCAACTTCCAACACTGTGACTTTACGTGCCCTGTCTTGTTACAGTGAAAACATTTGATTACATTTGCACTTGTACTGGACCCTTTGTCAGGTTGAGGCTTTGGTGCCGATGAAGTTTCAGAACTCGTGCCCTTTTCAGAACCAGCATTCTTTGGATTGCTCGACTGAATTTTGTCTCTCTTGTTTCCAGTGAAATTCCTAAAAGGTGGTCTGTTGTCATTTCTGTGGGTCAGCTCATACTCATCAGCCATCAAGGCTGCTTTATGCAAACTTGTCACTTTGTGATCATCCAAATGCGACCTCACACTGAAAGCAACACTCTTTTTGAATTCTTCCAAGAGAACAACCTCACGTAGGTTATCAAAGTCCTGATCCACTTTCAGAGATCTGTACCACCTATCAAACATCATTTCTTTTTCACGAGCAAACTCAACATGCGTCTGGCCTGGTTTGCGGTACGAATTTCTGAACTTGTGTCTGTACGCCTCTGGCACCAACTCATAAGCATTCAACACTGCTTTCTTGACTGTAGCATAGTCACGTGATTGCTCTTCAGAGAGAGATGAGTACACATCGGCTGCTTTGCCGACAAACACACTTTGAAGGAGCAAGGGCCACAATTCCTGTGGCCAGTTCAAACTGTTAGCCACCTTCTCAAATGACACAAAATATGCATCAACTCTGTTTTCTTCAAACTTTGGCACCAATCGAATGTTCTTGGCCAAATCAAATTCAGAGGGAGCCCTTTCACGATTTCCAACAGTCTGTGCATGAGCCAATTCCATCTCACGCAATTTCAGTTGTTGCTCCACTTCAAGTTTCTTCATTTCAATTTCTTTCTCCACTTCTCTTCGTTCTCTATCCCTCTCTCTTTCCATTTCTAATCTCATCTTCTCTTTCTCCAGTTCTAATTCCCTTGCCCTTTCTCTCTCCTTCATTTGCAATTTAGCAAGCTCAAGCCGTGTCTGATCAGAAATTTGAGCTTGATCTGGAGTGTCAATTTCTTCTTTGAGCTCCATGTGACCAGCTACTAAGTCAAGAATTTCTGCCTTTCTTACACCTTGTGGAACATCAACATTTAAATGCTGTGCAATAGCAGTCAAATCACATTTGCGTAACCTTTGCAAATCTTTGAGGGACAAATCTGTCCTCTGAACAAAGGCCTGAACATCCATTGTACTGATTGACATTGTCACAATGTATTGCACACAATATGCAATTGAACAATCAACTCACTGGTAGTTTGTCTGTACCAGAATTCCGGAACGTTCCAAATTCTAAGTTTTGGCTTTAAATTCACTTCCCGGACAAGCCCCCAATTTTGTTACGACCAAAATCACTCCGAGAATGATCGCACAAAAGAAACAATCAACTAATGTTCAGGCGGTTTATTAACAGTGATATTGTGGGTACAGACTCGTAATCGGTTTTCACAAGAGTACAATAATGATCGTTAAAACAAATATAAGTCAGGAATCACTTCCACGCATTACATGCAATATCCCTGGAAATGTCCAAATACGATGCTCGATGCACAAATGAATGATCCGCGATGCACCGATGAATGATTCCTCCGACGTAAATCCAAACGCGCAGGTTGTGATAATCCTCGGTATAAATCGGTTCGGTGTAAAAATGGCAGAGGTAAAAATGGCAGGGGTAAAAATGGCAGGGGTAAAAACGGCAGGGGTAAAAATGGCAGGGGTAAAAATGGCAGAGGTAAAAATGGCAGGGGTAAAAATGGCAGGGGTAAAAATGGCAGAGGTAAAAATGGCAGAGGTAAAAATGGCAGGGGTAAAAACGGCAGAGGTAAAAATGGCAGAGGTAAAAACGGCAGAGGTAAAAATGGCAGAGGTAAAAATGGCAGAGGTAAAAATCGCAGCGGAGAAAATGGCAGAGGAATATTATGTGGTAAAAATGTCAGAGGTAAAGTTGTCAGTGGTCGAAATGTCAGTGGTCAAAATGCTAGAGATAAAAATGCCATTGATAAAAATTTAGTCGTTGAAATGCAAGAGGACGAGGTAAAATTGACAGAGATTTTTTTTCTTCATGTTTCTGACACCTTTCTCGCAATACGCGCTTTTCGTGCCTTCTTCTCCTGAAATAAAGCACGGGGGAGACCGGGGAGAAATGGGACACGGGGAGAAATATGGGACACTCATGTAACTTGAAAAATGCTCGGCCAGTCAACAATCCAATTATATCAGTAAAATGAGAGCCTCGGTACACCTGAAAATGAACATATTAACCACTATACAGCTCTACAGGTATCTTTGTCAGTAAAATATCAAACTCACTTTAGATCTGGTTAGGTCCTGTACTATTTTAATAAGTACTTTAAAAAAGTGCAAACTTCTGAAAATAAAATTGCTTGATAACAGACATGCATGCAGGTATGAAAAATTGGCACGGATCTTTTACTGTTTCCGTTACCACTGGGAGAATTTAAGTGTTACATTTCTCCCCGCGGCACATGTAAAGAGAGTCTTGCAGAGCTTCAGCGATCCCTGTGTAAATTGAATCGCGATCATAATAATATGGTAGTCATAGGCGGTGATTTCAATCTACCTGGATGGGATTGGATTGGATTTTCTTACTGTTGTTGTATAACGAGGGAACAACGTCATTTTCGGTGGCTGAATTTAGCAACACACCATGTTGATAACATAATGGAATCTGACTTTGGAGCAACAGCTAAGTTTGAAGGCATCAAACATTTACATTTTTTCGCCTGCCGATTCGTTCAACAATGACTGAAAGAAATCCCATGGCAAACTATCAGTTTTTACTCTCACTAGAACAGTTTATTGCTAAAGTTCGTCTCCAGTTTTAATAGGCATAAGTTTGTAAAGTGACCACAAAGTGTTCATTAAACTTCGATATATTTGTTTTTGCGCCATGTGATATTGGAACAATGTAATAAAATATTTTGCAAGAGCTTATTATGTCTGCCGATACATCTGCTGCAGTTTGTTTTTTTGCGTTTTGTATTTTTACTTCTACATTATGTCGTGATCAGGCCTTGTGAGATAATAGGCTCCTACGAAACCTGAATGTGAGAAAATAATATTGAACAGGTAAAAATTAGCGGTTTGCTTCGGACTATGTCTCCTCACTTCTTTACACTAAACAGTTCAAAAAATGAAAAATAATGATAACTAGCCTGACGTGAGCGGAATTCGTTTGTGTAAGTATGTGTATGTGAGAGTATGTATATCTGCGTATAGTTTATACCAAAAGTGGGTTCGTGTGTGTGTGTGTGTGTGTGTGTGTGCGTGTGTGTGTGTGTGATAACTTCATTGGGCGAAACAGCGTAGAATTATACTGTTAAAGGGCTTTGCAGCATTGTTGGAACCCCCTTATGATAGATGATGATGATGATAATAATAATAATAAGAATAAATAATAATAATAATAATAATACTGAATAATAAAATAATTTCCCATAGGCCTACTAGGCTCTTAGCTGGTTTATTATTTCTCAGCACATAGACAGATTACGCTACTGCACTTGAATCAAACTCAGAATAATGAGAGTGCTCTAAAGATAAACATAATTCAATCAATATTCTTCAAATCTGCAATAGGATTTGAAAATTCGATAAATACAGTTTGCTCTGGCTAGGTTGTCATTCAAACCTCTTCATACGTTTATATCTGACGAAATCGCTCTCATTACTTCTGAGATTGTACTTCTGCCAATTTTTACCTCTGCCATTATTACCTCTGCCGTTTTTACCTCTGCCATTTTTACCTCTGCCATTTCTACCGCTGCCATTTTTACCTCTGCCATTTTTACCTCTGCCATTTTTTACCTCTGCCATTTTTACCTCTGCCATTTTTACCCCTGCCATTTTTACCTCTGCCATTTTTACCCCTGCCATTTTTACCTCTGCCATTTTTACCCCTGCCATTTTACCCCTGCCATTTTTACCCCTGCCATTTTTACCCCTGCCATTTTACCTCTGCCATTTTTACCTCTGCCATTTTTACCTCTGCCATTTTTACCTGGCACCTATAAATCCGGGGTAAAAATCCAGGATATACGTCCACGTTTAACTCCACAGTATATGTCCACAGCGAAATGTGCAGAATCCAATGTTATGACGACCACGTCCAGTCGATACGTTGAATGATTATTCAGCCAGTAATATCTCGCTAGGAATCCAGTCCATCACAGCTTTGCCGTAACAATGTCCATTGACATAAAGATATGGAGTCTATCTCCAATGAAGGCACATTAATTCTCTGCAGGCAAAATGTCTCCCAGGCCTTATCTCCACAAACATAACAGGTCAGCAGGTAACACAGGACTGACTATAACAAGTCGCTTCAGAGCCAGAAGTGACGTAACTCTCAGAGCAGAGGTGTTGGGTACTCTGCCTACTGCAGAATTTCTCTGGCTTATATACTATCCATTTACCCCTTTCTAGCACATTCTGTAACTCTCTCCAACCTGGGGCCACATACCTGAACATACTAGCAAGTCCTAGTTCCAGGAAACCTGGATGACTCACTGCCTAATTATGTACAAAACATCATTACCAAGAATAACTACCAATCACATTGGGCTACAGGGACAGTGCCTCACTCAGCCAAACATGTAAGCACTTCCCAGAACATTCTGGAATGGGTGAAATCATTCTAGATTGAGTGAGCTATAATGTATTTCCTGATACATGCATGTACTGTATAGCTACATTGTATACCACCTAGAAAATTCTCCACTGATCTGGTCAGCCTGTATGTACTATATGTATACCACATAGAATGTTCTCCATTAATCTGGTCCACCTGTGTACATACACATTAAAACAACCATGCATGCAGTACATCATACATGTACATAACTACTAGTGTGTACTTTTGTGACAATTACGTCATGCTTACGGCAATCTTACGATTTTTTTTTTGTTGTCGCAAGATAGTCGTATGAGCAGGTTATTCGTAAGATCTTTTTTTAATATTTTGTCTGCTGCAAAAAAAAAAAAACACACTGTGCAGAGTACTGTCGACAATCATTATGACTGTTTGACGGGAGATGCTTCCTCGTTGAACACTATGAACAGAATGAGGATTGGAACCTCGTGCGTTTGGCTTTACTCCCTAAAGCCAACAAATTGCACAAATTGTGTACGTAATCCTCACGAGCAGTGATACGAACGTCTTATGAACGCAAAGAGTACGAACGCCTTGCGAATCTCCGTTCGTAAGGCTTTCTTACAAATGCCGTAAGAGCCCTCTGTGAACAAGTTAAGGCGGTCTCAAGACTTTGAGGCTTCTAGAATTGTCTCGCGACCCTACTTAATCTACAAAAATTTTGCGTAGTTTTTACGTTGTTCTTACGACGTTCTTAGCATTTCGTAAGAGCATTTGTGACCGAGCCATTACATTTTCACACCATAATGCAAGAACATCCAAAGGAACAAACGAGATAAGGTGGTCCTGTCTTCTGCTGATAGCCTTCAGTATCTACTTAAACACAAATCTTTACTTAATCTTTTACTTGACAGAGTATATAGGGTCTATATATATATATATATATATATATATATATATATATATATATTACAATTTACCTTCCGAAAGCATTGATTATATAGAGTTCCAGTGAAATACACAAATATCTCAATAACGAAAATCAATGAGGAAAATATAGAATTAAGATGAAAAGTCGTAGTGGAAGAACATGAACAATATAATCCCTCAAAAAAAAATCCTTCCCTGTAATTGCTACTTATGTGGGAGGAAGGATCAATAGGGAGAGTCTGAACTGGAATTACAAAACAAATACGCATATTGTGAATAATGTACAAAATAATAGAAAGACCGATATCTCCAGGAGGGATGCTATTATTCATAGCGGATGCATTCAAGTAGCCTCCAAACCAACGGCGTAAATCCGTACTGAGGAGTGGGGGGGGGGGGGGGATGATCGGCGATAGTCACCATTACCACGATTACAAGCCCATAACCGGACCGGCGCAGCCTTGGGGGGGGGGGGGGGGGGGGAAGAAGCTTGGTGCCCCCCCCCCCCCCCACACACACATTACAGAGATCGAATGTCCCACTTTTTTGCATGAAATATAAAACGGGAGGGAGGTGGCAGCAAAAATATGAGGACATTTTGTTCTTGTTTTTGTTTGTTTGTTTGTTTTTTTGCTTGTCAGCCGACTTTCGGCGGAAAATCAGATCTTAAAAGAATAAAGACTTTTTTGTCGTTGTTACTCTTATCTTTTGATTTTTTTTTCTTCTTGACTGACGGGCGATTTTGACCCTCACCCCCTTTCAAAAACGTAGCACAGCCTTCAATAATGCCCAAATAGATTCAATAAAATGGTAATATGGATCTCCATTTCTTTGTATGTAATAACGTATTAGATATTTTCCTGTAGCTATTGTGTTCCCCCTCCCACGGTGAGAACTTTTTGCATTTTGATGTTATACATGGTGCAATTTGATGCATGTTTTTGTGCGTTTTGTCGACTTGAAACAGTCTCACTTGTTAAAGGTAGCAGTATACTTTGATGTCGATTATTATAAAACAATTGGCCATAAAATGGTATCATTTAAATAAACTTCTTGTATTAATTCTTACACTTATTATCATGAACGCAACCGAACCCAAGCGAGCGGAGCGAGCGGGGGAGGGGGGGGGGGGGGGTGGGCTCGAGGGGTTGGGTGAAAACGTGAAAACTTTTTGCATTTTGATGTTGTAAATGGTGCAATTTGATGCATGTTTTTGCGTGTTTTATCGACTCTAAACAGTCCCACTTGTTTAAGGTAGCAGAATATTTTGATGTAGATTGTTATTGAACAATTTGCCTTAAATGGTATCATTTAGATCAACTTCTTGTATAAATTGTTCTACGGAATTTCATGAACGCGACCGAACCGGAGCGAGCGGAGGGGGGGGGGGGGGGGGGGGGGTCGGGAGGGGAGTGTCCCCCCTCCCACGGGGAGAACTTTTTGCATTTTGATGTTACATGGTGCAATTTGATGCATGTTTTTGCGCGTTTTGTCGACTTGAAACAGTCCCATTTGTTTGACGTAGCAATATATTTTGATATCGATTATTATTAAACAATTTGGGTATAAAATCTTATCATTTAAATAAACTTCTTGTATTAATTCTTACACGGAATATCATGAACGCGACCGAACCCGAGTGAGCGTAGTGAGCGATGGTGGGGGGGGGGGGGGGGGGGGGGGGAGGGGAGGGGGAGGGTGTCGGAAGGGTGTTCCCCCTCCCACGATGAGAACTTTTTGCATTTTGATGTTGTACATGGTGCAATTTGATGCATGGTTTTGGGCGTTTTGTCGACTTGAAACAGTTTCACTTGTTAAAAGTAGCAATATGTTTTGATGTCGATTATTAGAAAACAATTGGCTATAAAATGGTATCAATTAAAATAACTTCTTGTATTAATACAAGTTTATTCTTCCACTGAATGTCATGAACGCGACCGAACCCGAGCGAGCGGAGCGAGCGAGGGGGGTTGGGTTGGGAAGGGTTGTGTCCCCCCTCCCACGGTGAGAACTTTCTGCATTTTGATGTTGTACACGGTGCAATTTGATGCATGTTTTTGCGCGTTTTGTCTTGAAAGAAAAAAGGAAAAGGACCGAAAAAAGGAGGGGGTATCCCCCACCCACGCGAGAGAGGTTTTTTTCCGCATTTTCAGAATTGAAATTCGGCAATCTGGTGCACACTTTGGATAAGATATTTTGGACAGTTTTGTATAAAAAAACTATCAAAAAAAAAGCAAGAAAATTTTCCTAATTTCGGGAATCATTGGGGATCAAAATCATATGTTGCCCCTTTCCCTCCCCCCGTCCTCCAGGATCGACGCCCCTGCATACGAGGGTGCTTTTAAATTTTTAGAATTCAGATGAAAATATCTCGTAAACACATTCATGATGTAATCTGGGAAAATTTCAATCCCACAAGTGTATACTATTTTTTTAAGGGGGGGGGGGGAACCCTCCTTTCATTGAAAATATCTAAATGTCTCCTCCCACCGACGGAACTTTTGCATTTTTTTAAACTGAAGTAACAGACCTGGTGCACACTTTAGATGAAATATTTTAAAATCTGTCAATCTAAAGTGCATTAAGTAGAAAGGACTGAACGGGGAGGGTATGGAAGGGGTTAGGCCTATCCCCCTCTTACACGAGGGAGATTTTATATTTTCAGAATTGAAATTCAGCCATCTTTGGATGAAATGTTAAGAGAGTTTTCTATCAAAAAAGTAAGAACATTTCCACATCTCGGGAGTTACGAGGAGGAGCAAAATGATATGTTTGTCCCCAATACTTTTATGGGGGAACCATCCCCCCCCCCCCCCCCATCGACGCCTCTGCATATGAGGGAGCTTTTGTATTCAAAGTGAAAGATCTGCCGCACACTCTTTGATAAAATATAAGGAAATACGTCAATCTCAAAAGTGTACAAAGTCTATCGAAATGGACCCAGTAGCGGAGCTTTTGCATGTTTATGATTGCAATTCAACGATCCGGGGCATAGTTCTGGCGATATTCAATTTTCCATAAAGAAAGTTCGAGATTTGTCCTCATCTCGGGAATTGCTTGGAGACAAATGATTTGTCAGCCCCAACATTTCCGAGGGGGTGGGGCAAATGCCCCTTCCCCCCCCCCCCCGATAGATTCGACGCCCCTGATCATCCTTGGGTATGCCCATAGATGTATCCTGAGTCATCAGAGTCATCATTGTTTCAGGAATGATTCAGGAAATGGAGGGGGGTTCAATTATGGCGGTATAGTTTTTGTGATTGTTTGTTTGTTTTCGTACATAATTTGTAGATGGTCCCGAGTTGCTCGCGTCATAGCATGTTTACATGTAGGCCTATACTATTTGACGTTGTCAACGTCTGGACCATACCTTATGTCGATATTACTAAGCGAGCGAGCGCTTGAGAAAATTATCCTACAAGACAGAATACTGTTCAGCTCTGTTACCTGTCTGAAGGCGGGCGTGCGAACGTCATGCAATATGCCAAAATTGATACAATCACATTTCTGCTTCCTCCATTTTTTCCCTCAAATTTCATGGGGATGATTGTACAGGCCATCCCCCCCCCTCCTCCATTTCAGGGGGGGGGGGGGGGGGATTCATCCCCCATCCCCTCCTCCCCCGGATTTACGCTCATGCTCCAAACTATAATCTGATGTGATCTGATGACATTGTAAACATAGGTTTCAACACTTTCGGTGTTCCAATCTGAAACCTAGAAGCATAGTTTTCTTGGAAACACTGTATTTTTATCATTATGGGAGCTAATTTGCATGTTATGCAAATTTAGCCACTTTGCCCCACTGGATTTCTTGGGACTTTTAGTATGGTGTTTAGGAGCCCATAACGAGTTGCACTTCAGTGGAATTCCTATACTGTTGCAATTAGTGGTGGGTGAAACCCTATTTTGACTGGACTACACGGGGAGTGTGTTCCATCGCGCGGATGCATTCAAGTCGCCTCCAAAATATAATGTGATGTCTAGCATTCATAAAGGCCGTGTCACACCTTTCCGGGCAAGCCTTGCGTACGACTTGCGAAGAACAGTTTTTACTACCCGGAGGTCTCCGCAGATGACCCGCACATGACAGTACCTAGCACGTATCTCATCCGTAGTCGCCCGGAGGTGCGCACGTAAATCTTTTCACCCGCAACTATCTTAAGGCCCTGTCACACCTTTCCGGGCAAGTTAGGCGGGCTTGTTGAGTGTAGGGATTTTCCAGCATACCGGACAATTCCTGAGGGCGGACAAGGATTTGAGCGAGTCAGTGCATGTCTCTTACTTGCTGGACGAGTCCTACTTAAATTATACTTGGGAGTATACTATGTGACCTTTGTACCAGTCGCGTGAGGGCTGACAACTCAGTGAAGAAATTCCTCTGAAGGAATGGCAGAAGTCCCACAGAATGTCATTATCTTGGCTGCATACGGGACTGCGAAGTACCTGCGTGGGAGTTGCCTGCGAGGTGCTGCCGCCAAGGGCCTCTTACTGGCGTTCTGCGTGGACCTCTCCGGGCATCCCCGCGAAAAATTTTGGTCATACTCAAAACTTGGCTGCGGTTAAATCGGACTTGCGGACGTACCTCAGGGAAACTACAGGCGAGTTGCGCGCTAGATACTGTCAGGGGCGGACCAACTGCGGAGAGCTCCGGGTAGCAAATTCGTTTCCCCGCATGTCAAGCCGCAAAACTTCCCCAGATGCGGTATGACAAGGCCTTGAGCATGCTCAAAACTTGTTCCGAGTGAGTCATGGGGGCTCGCTCGCAGAGGTACACGCAGAACACTAGTATGAGACCCTTACCAGCAGCACCTCGCAGGCAACTCCAACGCAGGTACATCTCGGTACCTGTAAGTCGCTCGTAACAGAAAACGGATCAGTTTCAAAGCTCTCACGCAGGTCACACGGAATGCAAGTAAGTAGAAATTAAGTAGTACGTGTCTAGTAGGTAAGAAACAGGTGCGAAACTCGCAAACATTCTTGTCCGCCCGCGGAAAATTCTCCTGCGTGCGGAAAATCCCTCCTCGCAACAAGCCCGGTTAGCTTGCCCGGAAAGGTGTGACACGGCCTTAAAGTGAGGTTCGCCTGCATTCTTTTGTGTGTTTGCGTGCGTGTGTGCATGTATGCGTGCAGTTGTTATTATTGCTGTTGCTGCTGTTCTTGTAATAATTGACAAAATCTGCAAATTTTCCCCCTCTAAAGTGCCCCGGGTGGGCGTCGAATGAGGTTATTGTTATAGTGACGAACACAACTACCCCTCAAGCATCATAAAGAATTGGTTCTAGTTCATCAAGAGACAATCAGATCAAAATTCCTGTCCCTGCATTGCCTTTCATGTCACATCCACATAAGTTATATCATGCTTGGAGAAAGAGTTTTAGATGGAGCGTGGGTAGTTTGAACCTTGAATAAGCGTAGAAGTATTCTTGAACAAAGCTGTTGAACGTAGCTTCTTCCCTTGTTCCTTGGGGTTATTTTTTTCTCAAAACACATTTCGAAAGCGTCACAATAGAATCGAAAAGAGAAACACGAAGTATCTATACACGCTGGAGTAGCGTAGCATAAGCTTTGCCCTATGGATGTTTTATACCTTCCTTTTGTTTTCCTTTTTCAAAACGATCCGGCCTTTTCGGAACCATGATTATTTCAAGAAATAATCTCTGTGCACATCTCAAACTAAAGCAGCTGCAGAATATAGGCATACGATGAGCTTATGCAAAGTACATGATTATGACCTTAGGCTTACATTGCAAACTTTTATGATGTCACACGAGGGAATTACAGTGATTTGAAACGGTTCCCTTCACTTGCGATTAATGCAATAATCCTTAGTGTAATGAAATAAAATGCATGCAGGTTTACTACATTTGTAGATACATTTTCTTTGGCGACACAGAAAGAAGCTCATTCCACTTGTCTATACTCAGTGCATTTCAATGCATGTAAAATCCAGTTAGCAAACACTAGACTGATGATTAGCCATGGCTATTCCATTGATATTAGTAAGCTTTCCAATACTAGAGTCTCAATCAATGGAAATGTGGCTAAAGAAGGCAAGGCAAGTGATGCAAAATATCCCGAAGGACAAAATACTGCATTTCAACAGTTTTTACAAGTCAACTACAAAGATGAACGATCGAATACGTACTGGTGTTCTACGGAGGAGAGAGGTAACTCATCGCGAACTCACGGTATGATGTCCACTCCATGTCCTGACTAGAGAATCAATAGAATGAAATCAACATGGATGTCGACAGGTGCTTGAACATTGCTGGAGACCAGGTTCCAAGTATACCATCGACAACAACGTCAAATTTCTCATTGGTCAAGGCATACAAAGGACATCTAACAACATCTGCCCGCGTCCGACTTCTGGGTTCGGATGACGGAGGTCGGGTGTTCTCATTTGAATTCTGTCTTGTCTGTCTTATATCGCTTGTTCTGTTTTAAGGTGGTCCTCCCTCGGGCTCGACACCCACGAGTCATACAGCCCTTGAACTCGACATTGAAAAAAAGGTCCATGAGTCATACAGCCAACGAGCTCGACACTACATGTATATGCAAATAAGGCCAGAAGCATGACAGTATACAGGAAAAGAAAAACAAACCACGAGACCGACACTGCGCCCATTAAATCCCGTGGCATATCGTCGGTCTCCTAGACCTTGTTTGCCTGGTGTGGAGCTCATGGGCCTTATTTGCCTAGTGTGGAGCAGGTGGACCGTATAGCTCATGGGCTCATTTAACTTCATGTCGAGCTCATGGGCCTTGTTTACTTCACTGATAGCAGACTGACGTCAAAAAGACGTCTTAATTTGGTCGCAACTGGTCAAAGTGGTAGCTCGTCATGATGACCAGAAAATGACGTGATTTTCCGACGTATTTATTACCTAATACTAGCGACGTACAAATGACGTTAAATTTACAATGCTCTGGGACGTATTCATCACGTCATTATAATGACTTATTAATGACGTAAAATTTACGCTTTTTCCGACGTCTTTATGACGTCATATTATTAATGACGTATTAATAATGTGAAATCTACGTTAGTTGGAGACGTATTTATGATGTCATATAAGCGACGTATCAAAGACGTAAAATTTAAGTCGGTTTTGCGACGTATTGTTCACGTCATATTAACGACGCATTACTGACCTAAAATTTACGTTGCTTTGCTACGCATTTATCACGTCATATTAGTAGCGTATTAATGACGTAAGATTTAGGTCCGTTTAGTGACATATTTATGGCGTCATATTAACAGCATATTAAAGACGTCAAATGTAGGTTGTTTTTCGACGTGTTTATCACGTCATATTAGCGACGTATTCCCTGACAGCAGAGACAAGCCAGAATGACGTCAATTTCACGTCAGCGCTGTCGTCAGAAAGACGTCGTAAACTGCAGACAACTTGTATTTTTGCTCAAATGCAAGAAGTAAAAACGACGTCATACTTGTAACGTAACAAAACGTCATATGTCGTCTTTTTCGTCTAAACGTTATATTTGTGACGTTTTTCTGACATCTAGGTGGTCATACAAAGACGTTATAAAGACGTGTAAATTATTATTTTAAAGACAAGATGTGACGTCAAATTAACATCTTTTTGACGTAAATAAAAAAAGAAAATGGACATTATTTAGACGTCTCAAACTAACGTCATAATGTTGTATTTTTCCTCAAATGGAAGACGTCCGAAAGATGCATATTTGTGACGTCTGTCTGACATCCAGGCGGTACAATAGAAACGTCTTAATGACGTGTAAATTACGTTTTTTAAAGATAAGATGTCACGTCTGAATAAGGCTATAAACACTTTGTTTGCACGTCAATATATGACTTTTTAACGTACATGAGTACATAAAAAGTCGTTTTAAAGACGTCATTTTAACGCAAATAAACAAAGAAAATGGACGTCATTTTGACGTTATTCTTAAGTCGTGACTGCTAGGTTAAGTATTTCATAACAAGATCTAATGAAGCTGAGGGTATCTACAGTTACAACCTTGATACGAATCTAACCTACTATACTGTAATGTCCTAAATCCTATACCTTCGTCTACCACCTATTCCTAGTTGCTAGACTGCTGTATCACGTTTTGATATAGGACTTACGGGCAAAAACTTGTGCTTTATGATGCGGTTACTAAACTAGGTCACACTTTTGTAACCGGCCTAATTGAAATATGAAAATATGTGTTAATAGCACAAGTTTGAAGTTTGAATGACATAAGAATACAGTGTTTAATTTCTGACACGTTATACTTATGACAAGATTTTTTTTAGACGTGAACAACTACCAGCTGTGACCTTGCTTTCATTTGCTCTCAGAATACATGTATTCATAATCTTGATTATGTTTCATACTTGAGCATGCACAAGACATTTGCAAGTAACAATATACTGCACACCCACACACACACACACATACACACACACATACACACACACACACACACACGCACACGCACACGCACACAAGAACACATACACATAAACACACAAACACACAAGAACACACACACGCACAGAAACACACAAATACACACACACACTTTCTTATGTAGACACACACATAGTGCATGGAATGTGCAGTCATTGCGCTATCAGGCGCCGGAGTCGAGTTTTCCGTACAAAGAGAAGACATAAGAAGCTGCAACACAAGTGCGTTGCTCATGACAAATTCCATACTTTTAGGTTAGATCAGATTAGTGTTTATGGTTGTACATGAAGATACTCACATCTTCTTTAGATCTTGTAATGAAATACAAATTAATCTGTCACATTAATCTGACTTAAAAATGAAGTCAAACTGACGCCCATTTTCTTTGTTTAATTTCGTCAAGACCAATAATAACGATACGTAAAAAAAGTCATAAATTGACGTATAAATGACATATTAATGACGTTATTTTGATGTGACATCTTGTCTTTAAAATAGTAATTCAAACTTCGTTAAGACGTTTTTGTATGACCACCTAGAGGTCAGACAGACGTCACAAATATGACGACTTTTGGACGTCTCCCATTTGAGCAAAAGAATACACTTTGACCTCAGTTTGTGACGTCAAAATGACGTCCATTTTCTTTGTTTATTTACATCATAAAACAACATACTATGATGCCTTTTTGAAATCTAAATATGATTTTTTTTATGTCTTGCATTTGAGCAAAAATACAAGTTGTCGACAGTTTACGACGTCTTTCTGACGACAGCGCTGACGTGAAATTGACGATATTCTGACGTGTCTCTGCTATCAGAGTTAGCTTGTGGGTTGTAAGACTCTTGGGATGTATAATTCGATGGTGTCAAATTAATACCCTTTTTAGCATATTTTACGCAGTCCACACTTTTTCAGCACTGCTTTTTAGTAAACCTCCCAGAAAAGATAATGCAACAAGTTTAGCTTGAAACCATATATTCATGCTTCAATCCTGTGATTAACTCAATTTTCATTTTGCAGTCAGGAAATGTGTCTGAAGATTATTCATAATCATAGGTAATATACATATTATATATGTCTATGTATATATGAAATATTATACTAGAACAATCGTTTACCTCAGAGTGCTTCAATTCTCTACCAATGAGTTTTGTTATCATGTTAACTTGAGTTGCCTATCCACAGCTACATTACCATACATAGTTCGATGTCAGTCTGTTTTGTCTCATATTGGTTCCTTGCTGAGGCCTACACACTGTCTTAACCAAAATTTTCAACAGGCCATGAAGGGAAAGGACCACGTCAAAATCCTTTATAGGGCACATATCTCTTGATCATAGAGTAACTGGCTTGAAACCTAATCAACATCTTGCACTTCCAACATTAAGAACTGCATTTCTGTTTGTTGACGTTCAGTTTCTTGTAACGCTTGGTTGGACGCGGGCAATTGAAAATACTGATATTGAACTATTCGCCGGTGAGCCTTATCGTGGGAGGAAAAGAGGTAGACAACTCTCCGCCATTGAGTTTGTTCAGTCCCTCCAGCTAGATGCCATTGTTTGATGACATGAATATAAGCAGAGGACTATAAAGTCTGTTTCATCACAGCAGATGGAACTAATCTCTTCACTCCTTTATTCGTCGTTACATCAGAACAGTTCCGAAAGTATACGAACAAATTCATACAAACTAAACTCCAAAATCTCAAAGGAGAAATACTGGTAGGACAGCATTGATCAGTTACAAACTGCTGTACTTGTAACTCTATTTTTATGTGAATGACAAGTGAAGCAAAGTAAAAAGTCAAAGTGGTAAAGACCATGCTGTAGGGTCCTATACAAGAGGATAAATGAAATCACTGGCAGAAAGGCAGACTGTTCAAGTTCTAGGTGGTAGAAAAAAAAAACTTATTTTGAACGGCTGGACATTGTAATTTATATGTACGTCACCTGTTTGTGTTGTGAGAGAAGAGTTGCCACGGTCTTTCAAAACCGTCGGAAAGGCCCCCAAATTAGGATATCAGAAGTTCGAACATCAATAAACATGGTAAGAAAGAACAAAGCAGCGAGTCAAGATGGCGTCATAGTTGTAATAGCAATGATTAATGCTGTGGGGAATCATGGTTTAGAAGAAAAAAAATAGATCTATAAAGGTGGAAAATTTTCAGAGGATTTACCTCGATCTAGTTTCATCATCATCGCACTGCCCAGGAAACATGGTACATTCAATCTGATGATTCATGTCGGAAAGATTGTCCTCAGAACTGTGTTACTAGAGCACGTACGGACTAGGTTATTTACAGAGACTGGAGAGAAACAGTTTGGACTTGTAAAAGACGCAGGTGCTAGGTGACTATATAGGAATACTGGCAGAAAAATGCGTAAATGCAGAAGAACCTATAAACGGTATGTAATTATTTGGACATTAGTCATGATAAAGCGTTTTGAGAGTTGTGAAATGTAGCTTCTTGCAGTGGACAGCCAGTTATCACAATATTAGGGCGTTCTTAAAATTTTCTGTAGCGCTTGACTTTTTGTACTACTAGTATCTATTTAATAAAATTAAAAATCACAATATTCCAACGTTACAATAGGCATGATATGCAAAATACTTGGAAAGTTTTAAAGCAAACAATGAATACATCAAATAATAAGTCTAATATCATTAAAATTAGATTTGATGACGAAATTTTTGAAGATTCTCATCAAATTTGTAATAATTTGAATAATCATTTTTCTTCAATTGGGGAAAATCTTGCATGCAACATTCCTCCTTCAACAAAACATTTTTTTTTCTGAATTTCTAGGTCCACCAAATTTCAGCTCAATGTTTCTTAGTCCAACATATAATCAGGAGATAATCAACATTGTTTCTGATTTTAGCTCCAAAAGAAAAAGTGCTGGACACGATGACATCAGTAATTTTCTGTTGAAGGGGGTAATATCTTCAATTGCGGATCCTTTAGCTCACATATCTAATTTATCCCTTTTTAATGGTATTGTCCCTGAAAGTATGAAAATAGCAAAAGTCATCCCTTTGTTTAAAAAAGGTGACAAATTAGATGTTATTAATTACCGATCAATTTCTTTGTTATGTACATTGTCCAAAATTCTTGAAAAAAAATTGTTTATAAAAGAACTATTACTTTTTTGAAATTTAACAATATACTCTCAAATTCTCAGTTCGGATTTAGGGAAAAACATAGCACTACACATGCATTATTGAGTTTTGTAGAAAAAGTGGCACATGCTATCGACAAATCTTCACATCTCATAGGTTTGTTCCTGGACTTCTCCAAGGCCTTCGACACCATTAATCATGATATATTACTTAATAAATTACACCATTACGGAGTGCGTGGGAAGGCCTTGGAGTGGTTCAGGAGCTACCTCATGAACAGGAAGCAATATATGTCTCTTTAAATGGTTGTAACTCACATATGTTAAAGGTCAAATGTGGGGTCCCACAGGGAAGTTTATTAGGTCCGCTTCTGTTTCTTGTTTATATAAATGATTTTGTAGATCATCAGATGTTCTTTCTTTCATTCTCTTTGCGGATGACTCATTTTTTTCGCATAATAATCCTCTTACCCTTGTAAATACAATAAATTCTGAATTAGAAAATGTCGCTCAATGGATAAAAGCAAACAAATTATCTCTCAATCTTAAAATATATATATATGTATACGCTTTTTAGCAACTCCATAGAGGCACTACCTGTTGATATTGTTTTTGATGGTACTCCACTGGAAAATGTTTCTCATGTTAAATTTCTGGGAATAACAGTTGATAATAAGCTTTCATAGGAATTTCATATTGATAGTATATGTAAAACTATTTCACGAAATATTTTTATAATTAACAAGATTGAATTATGTCTTCCTTTGTCGTCCCTGCTTACATTATATTCATCCCTCATATTGCCTTATCTAAATTATGGTATTCTTGTGTGGGAAAATACATATCAAACACTCTTAGATAAATTACAAAGTGACCGATGATGAGGTTCTTCAAGGAGATGGAATGGAGAGAAAACTGATTTTGGGATAAAAAGTAGACAAACGGGATACTTAGGGCATGTGATAAGAAAAGACGACCTAGAAAATGTGACTTTGTCATAGATGAAAGAGAGAGAGAGAGAGAGAGAGAGAAAGATGGACAAACGTAGGACACGGATGACTGCATGGACGTCAGAGAGAGGTATACGTAATCAAGGGTGCACGTCACGAGACCTACACCCACGAGTCATATAGCCCACGAGTCATACAGCCCACGAGTTATACAGATCACGAGTCATACAGCCCATGAGTTCGACACTAAGCTAACTAGGCCCACGAGAATTAACACATTAAGCCCCGTGTTATATCTGTCGAACTCGTGGGCTGTTTTTACCTAGTGTCGAACTCATGAACTGTATGAGTCGTGAACTGTATGACTCAGAGACCTGTTTTCAATGTCGAACTCATGGGCTGTTTGACTCGTGGGTGTCGGTCTCATGGGATGATCCCGAAATCAAGACACCTGCAAGAAGTGGAGCTGATTGAGAAGGCTGTAGAAGCAAAGATTTGAGGGCGATACTCCATAATGTACGCCTCCGGATAAAGCAAGGAAAGAGAGAAAAGCGTAAGAGAAAGAAAATATTAGTTGTTCATAAGGTCACTCAAGCACGAACACTAAATAATGCAATGAGAGACTAGTTTTGAACTATGAAAACAGTCATGTTCATACGAGTAATTATTTCCCTCACCAGGAAAACTTTTGCGCAAACATTGTTGTTAATTTTCGTCCTATAGTTACTAATCATTCCTTATTAGCAATTCAGCACACACACAAAAATCCTATGCATCCTATCTTGACTGACGAAGTTAAATATGCGATGGATGGTCAATGTGTGTATTTCATTTTAAAAAGGTACGTGTATTCAGCACTCACAAATACCATTCATTAACGCCAAACTTGCACTGTCTTTTCAAAACCGTACCAAAGCCTTATTTACCTATAGTGTCGGACCGGTGGACCTTGTTCGCCTACTGTCGGACTCATGGGCCTTATTTGCCGATATAGTGTCGAATTTGTTTGACTCATGGGCTTCGGTCTCGTGGGATAACCACGCTGACGTGGTTGACTTGTATGCCTTCTGACACAATGCTACAGGTAATTCTCAGTGTATGTAGTCATCACTCGCAGAAGTGATTAAATTAATGAAGCACAATATTAACTTTCACTACCCTTGTTATCTCCTTTTAGTTTTTATTTCCCCCAACTGCCCACTTTCTTTCTCACCACAGACCTACCCTCTTAACAGTACATCTGTGCATCATTTTTTTCACCTATCTATGGGTGTTTTCTGCATACGGTACTTTGTGACCTTGTTCACCAAGCTGTTCTTTATTTGTGTAACTTACAAAACTGATGCTGACATTACGTGCATGTTTGTTGTGCAAAAAACTGACACTCACAAAAACATATAATTTCTATTGTTGTCTTTTACAAAACCTTTATGCACGACCAAACATTGAGGTCAAACTTGTGATGACATTCATAGAAAGAATCTTTACCTCACCTTGCGGAATTCTCATTTCAAGATTCAGTTCAATAGTTCCATTATCCCCTGTAGTCAAATTCATACTGAGTTTAATATCCTTCTGTTAAAATCTTTTCCGATACTCAGACTTCAGGATCACAAGCTGAAGTATCTGAACCTGAACCTTGGGCAGTCAGCCGTAATACCCCTATTCATGTATTCGAGTTTTTAGGCAGATTTTAATAATGCGCCACTCTCGAATTACTGCATTCAATATGGGGTCACCGCTGCAGCTACTTGTGTTTGTTGGCCTCGTCGTGAGCTCGGCTCGCGGTCTCCTACCGAAGTCGTCGGTGAAACTTGTCGACAATGGTTATGCCGATGTTGTCGTCGCCATACACAGCAGGGTCGATGAGAGTGATGAACTTATTCAGGCAATTAAGGTAAAGAAAA
Source organism: Diadema antillarum (assembly GCF_040938485.1). NCBI lineage: Eukaryota > Metazoa > Echinodermata > Echinoidea > Diadematoida > Diadematidae > Diadema > Diadema antillarum. Next base: position 650,306 of record NW_027271055.1, read on the forward strand.
AAAAATGAGTCGTAAAACATGTATGTCCCTCATAGCCGCCTTGTTTATCTTTGATAGCTACAATATGCATAAGAGTCTGCATGTGCATTATCTATATATTACATGCATTTTCCCTTAAATCTGTTTCATAGCATCAAGAACAAGCTACAAGCTATAGTAAAGACGTTGAAAGAAGGTTATTACGTATGTTTGCATTGGAATTTTGTATGTAGACAATGTTGGATTCCTCTGTGTTTTAGTCGTGTATCTGACTATGCAACTTGTTTCCTTCTGTAGCAAACTAATTGCTTTAGTTGGTTGTGCTTTTCATCAGTGACAGTCATCATATAACATTCTTACTGTACGCCTTTCTCTGACAACAGTTCATGCACTAAGATGCAATTGTTCGAAAAGTTCGCTTCAACTCCTGTTGATGTACCAAAGCAGCAACGTTTTCTTAATGTCATTACAATCAAGACATCCTGTTTTTTGGATTAGAATTTTATACCTTGAACTCATTTTGCAAAATATTATCCTTCACTAGAAATTGAAGGCGCTTCTCATGTTTACAATAACTCCACACTCGAACATGCTACAGGGATGGGAAACAAATGTTGTTTTAAACATTAATTGACGTTCAAAGTTTAACATTCATTTTGTTACTGATTTATGACTTTTATTATTTTCTGTTTACATTATGTAGCCATAATGAGGGCCTAATGCATAAGTTTGTCTTTATTATTAGATCCTAACGCATTGACTCGTATAAGGGAGCAAGTTTTATGGCTCTGCAAAGCCGAAAAAAAAAATGATTTCCTAAGCCCCGTCTTAACAGGCCACGAAACGCAGGGTATAGCCTCCAGGTGTTACTCCGGTAGCCTCCGAGTAAATTTCACCCTATCTCCCATCAGGGTAGACGCGAGGTAGCTGCCGGAGAAAACCCGAGAAAGGTTTGAATCTTACCCGGGTGGAGACAGATGACGTCATGTGATCAGCGCTACGCCATATAAATCCTGTGAACTCTGTTGAGGCCTACACAAGTTCTGTGGGTTGAACTGTATTGTAATACCGTCGGGTTCTGATTCTTAAATGTATTGCTGATTTATACATTTTGTACTTTCTGCATTTAAGAGAACAAAATCCGTACGAAGATGGAAATAAAATGCATTTGCATGGTAAACGTATTTAAAGGAAAATAAAAACAGTAATTAGAGCGCCTCTGTATAGATCATGTAATACATGCTTTTATCAGTAGGATACGATACGTTAGGCTACGGGGGCTACGATACGGCGGTGGAAAATTTTTGGTCGTGTTCAAAATTTTCTCACCAATTTCAATTCGGTATTTATATCCGAATTGACCCTGTTGAAACCGCATTGACTCACATCGACCCGCTGCAACCCGCAGCGTAAAACTGTATGGACCCTTGCCGTATACAGCATTACCTTCATGCAACGGATTGTGACAAGGTTTACATCCGGGTCGGTAAGGATCGAAGAGGGCTGACACCGGTCGATATTGGGGTCGAAAAGGATTCAGTTAAGGATTTAAAGCAGTTTTTCACACGGTTCGATACGGGTCAATACGGGTTTCTACGGCTCGAACCGGGTCGATGCGGTTCTAATTCCGTATGGACCCGGTTCGAAATCCCGCCGTGTTTGCAGTTAGCATAAATCATCCTCCATTTCGGTACTAATCCAGCTCATTTTTACCCGGACCAAATCCGTTTTGTAACCGGCCGTCTGTGACTGTAGCAGTGTAAGATCTGCAATATGTGAAATGTTACCCGGGTGATTCTTTCCCGGAGAACGCCCGGGAAGCCTCCGAGTGAGTGTGTTGAGACTGGGCTCTAAGTTAGGAGAGCTTCAAGGGTGAGGCAAAAGATAGATCGGTACTACCCTCTTCAGAGTCTTCCATGATTTCCACTGCTGTCTCCGTCTGAGGTCCATGGCGCATGTTGAAGCTCGATCCCGACTAACACATTTACTGAAAAACATCTAGGGTGAAAATACAGTGCTTAGTGTTTGGACTGAATCCTATCTCATCTGGATATACACTGGGCAGCAAAAGAAAGTACCCACTTCTGTCAAAGGCCGCACACAAAAATTCATCCCCTAGAAATATACAATTTTTGTACACAGGTGTGCTACAATGCCACTTATGCCACGTCTTGTAAGGCTCATTCTGTTACATTTTGTGACTTTTGATTCAGTGACCAAGATGTTGTGCATGTCATTTTTTCCTTTGTAATAAAGATAATCACTCGCTATTGGGTATGTGCAATGGATATTGCAGCATACCTGTGTACAAAAATTGTTTATTTCTAGGTGGTGAATTTTTGTGTGCAGCCTTTAAGAGAAGTGGATACTTTTTTCTTTTATTTTATTTTTTTTTTTTTTGCTGTCCGGTGTATATTTGGCGCTACTTTTCCAACTATATTAGCAAAACTACGGATGCCAGTAAAGACGGTTACTTCTTTCGATTCCAAACCTTTAAAAACACACTCACACACATCCACACACACACATGCTCATTGGACTTGTAGAAATGACCAGCACAAATATAAGACGAGTAGCACTTAACACGGCGCTAGGGACAACTCACTGGATGGAGCATTACTTTTCCCCATTATCCCTACTTTACAGACGATGAATGGTAGATAATGACAAAGGAAAGGGGACGTGTGAATAGAAAGTGCGCAAATATTGCTGAAATAAAACCAAAAAAAAAAATAATAAATCGTAATTACTAGACTGTGACATGTCTGCGCACTTATGAATTCATGAAATATCAAACACCTTCACAACAAAAAGCTTAAATTTACATTTTTTTTTTGCGCGAACTAGTTGTAATGATTTAAGTTTTGACTTTTAATCATATTAAGATGAAGGTTCATTGCATTTGAATACGAAATGAAGCAATACATTCCCGATGTACAGACAAAAAGAAATCTTCAAATTATTCAGAAAGGCGGCGGCATCGAATCTCTGTCATCAAAGGCACAAATGCATTTGTGGAATTCTTTTATGCATCCATAGAAACCTGAGAGGAGTGGAATAATCATAGCCTGTTGGAACTCTGTTTGGCGTCTGAGGTTTGAAAAAAAAGTACTGGTTTAGTCTGTAGCACTAAATTTTGACTGGTATATGTTGACTGTTGACTTTAGCTGTTAGACCTCGCTTGATATGACACAAAGCCTGAGTGATTATTGATGTGTGGTTTTTTTTTTAAAAGAAAAAAAAGGTCACGATCTTTCTTTTTTCAAGCCATTCTTGTGATCCTTTTCTTAGCCATCTTACACACAAAACAACATTGCTGGACTGGTTTTGATTATCTAGACTTATCGGAATCATGAATCTGTTCAGGACAGTGTCGGACATACCCCCACGTTCAACAACAACGGATAATTCTGCGCTGAGAGATACAAGTATCGCATATCTACGACAAGAATTGGGAGGGTTGGGTCTATTGCTCATCACAAATTGCCTCAGCACGTTATATCCTAATCATAGTTAAACTTTAACCTGTCCATGGCTGTAAATAAAGAATACCCCTTGGTACAGTACCGTGTATTCATTTTCAACATGATATTTCTTTATCAAAAGAGTTTTCTTAATCACTATATTCGTGTAAAATACAACTGACACTGTCTGTACATTCATATGTAATCGTGATCTATATGTATATAATAATGTATGTATATATGCAAATATACATATACATATGAGTATAATATTTTGCACTGTATTATATAGGCCTATTTATTTTACATGTGTGTATGCCAAGGTAAGCAAACTTTTCAAACGCCAGTGTATTATACATCCATCTATGGAATACATTTTCTTGGAAGAATAATGGGAAAGCAGCCTGTTAAGAAATTATGAAAATATGCAATTATTACTGTCTACGATAAATATGAAATTTTCCGCTATTGGTATCACAGAAACATGGCTTAACGACAAATCTCCCCCTTTATATAACATTGATGGATATTCTGTTGTCCGTTCTGATAGAAAATGCGGACGAGGAGGCAGAGTCGCCCTGTTCCTATCACACACGTTATCGTGTAAAGAAAGGCCTGATTTGATGTACAATGGAAATGAATTTGATTGCACATGTGTTGAAATTAATAGGTTCCTATGTATAATAGAAGAAATATACTACTTTGTGTAATATACAGGCCCCCTCATACAGATAGTAATTCATTTTTGGATAATTTTGATGTCTTATTAGAACTGATTTACCAAGAAAACTTATTATGGGTGATTTTAACATTGATATTTTGAGAGAAGAGCACATTCTTAGAAATAAATTTTGCAATATTTTGCAAGCAAATTTTTGTAATATTACAATTGGTAAGCCCTCGAAAATTACGGTCAACTCATCAACGTTGATCGATAATATTTTTACGAATATTGACACAGATTATTCGAAATCTGGTCTTTTGTATAGTGATATTTCTGACCATTTACCTATATTTTTCATTTGTGGCGACACACAGAATTCTTATGTTAAGCAAAAACAACGTAAGAAAAAGCAGAAATTCACACTAGAAAATATATCATTACTGAACGATGATTTAATTACGGAAACGTGGGATGCTGTATTACTTTCTGCAGACCCAAACATTGCTTATGACACCTTCTGGAATATATTCCTTTCTTATTTTGACAAACATATCCCCACAATTGAAAAGAAAAACAATTAAAAAAAAATCAAAAATCCGTGGATAACAAAGGTAATTTTTCGTTCCATTAAGAAAAGAAATGTTTTGTATAAAAGTAGTTTACGGTATCCTGATAATGATTATGTTAATCGATATAAAACATATAGAAATAAACTTACACAGATTATCAGGCTCTCCCGCAGAATGTATTATACGGAAGCTTTTGAAAATGCTACTGGAAATATGTCAGCCAACTGGAAGGTTATTAATGACGTCATTGGTAAGCAAGAGAAGGTGCCAACATCTCAAATTACGAATAATGGACAAACGTTTTGTAATCCTAAAGATGTAGCATGTTGTTTTAATGAGTACTTTGTTAATGTAGGTCCTAGTCAAGCTTCTAAGATTGATCATACACAGACAGATTTCTCGCAGTACTTGGGCACGTCAAACGATAATTCATTATTTTTCAACCAACAGATTTTAGAGAGATCCTTGATATTGTGCATTCTTTTAAATCAAGTCATACATGTGGTCATGATGAAATGAGCACGTCTCTTTTAAAACAAATTGTTGGGAGTATATTGACACCTTTAGTACATATTTGTAATTTGTCGTTGTCAACTGGTGTATTTCCGAACGCATGTAAAGTTGCAAAAGTTATTCAAATATACAAAAAAAAAGATAATTCTTCTTTTGTTTCGAATTACCGACCTATCTCTATTCTTCCTAGTCTTTCTAAAGTCATAGAAAGACTATATGGTTTAAGGAAATTTCATTCTACTGATATGGCACTAGCCCAGTTGTATGACAGAGTGTCGACTGCCTTAGCTGAACAAAAACATGTCATTGGTGTGTTCATGGACCTAAGCAAGGCATTCGACACTCTTGACCACACTATCCTTTTACGCAAATTACATTGTTATGGAGTTCGTGGCATTCCACTGGAATGGTTTGATGATTATTTATCGAATAGACAGCAATATGTATACTATGAATCGGTAGATTCTGAAGTTTTACCTATACATTGTGGCGTCCCACAAGGATCCATATTGGGACCACTACTATTTCTAGTGTATATGAATGATATCACAAATTCTTCTAAGTTACTGCAATATATTCTGTTCGCCGATGACACCAATGTATTTTGTTCCAATTTTGATTTTCAGTCGCTTTTAAGAACTCTTAATACTGAATTGCCGAAATTATCTACATGGTTTAAGGGGCAATAGATTGTCACTCAACTTAAAAAAGACAAATTTTATTTATTTTCACAATAAGAAGCATAAAAATAAAATGCACCATTTGAATATTATGGTGGATGGTATATTATTGGTACAAAAAGAAAGTGTTAAATTCCTTGGAATATATATCAATAAAAATTTGAAATGGAATGCTCATTAGCAATATATCTAAGATAAAGTGTCTCGTAACGTTGGTATACTCTATAAGCTTAAGTATTATGTCCCAAGAAAATATTTTATTTATGCTTTATAATTCCTTGATATTGTCGAACATCTCATATTGTAACATTGTTTGGGCAACTGCAAAAAGTCACATTGACAGTATATTGCTTCTACAAAAGAAAGCTATACGTATATGCACCAATTCAGGTTATCGGGACCATTCAGATCCTTTGTTCGTAGAATTAAAAACACTAAAGGTAAATGATATTAATTTTTTTGCAAAATTCACTTTTTATATTTCGTTTGTATAACGGTCAGTTGCCATCTTCTTTTTTCTCATTATTTCATTTAAACAAGGATATACATTCTTATCCCACAAGGCAATCTGATTTCTGATTTCATCTACAAAATCCTAAAACGGTGATGGCTCTGAAATCTATCAGACACACTGGACCTGATATTTGGAACTCTCTTCCTTCAGAAATTCGAACTTTAAAGTCTATGTATTCTTTCAAGAAAGCTGTAAAGACAATGCTGCTCTCTCGATATCATTGATCTTATAATGTCAGTGCAATTGTATTGTATATGAAATTCCCTCGTGGAATTATTGTTGTTCTGAATTTGTTGCGTAATGTTATGTAACCGACCATGACCTGTAACTGTTCACCTGTACCTCGGTGAGAAAATACTTTGCCATGCTTTACTATTCAGTGATCCAGGTGATCTAACTTTGTGTATTAGTGAAAGCAGACAGACCTCTCCTCTCTCCTTTCTCCTATCTCTATGCAAGTAATCCCTCCCCCTATTTTCCTATATGTTATGTATTATGTACGAGGGCTGCATGCAAATCAAGCAATGCTTAAGCTGTAGCCCGTCTGCGTTATTCATTGCATCACTGTTCTGTTGGACATTGCACAGGTAATGAAGAAATGTATTGCTGTATATTCTAAAAGTGATGAAAAAAAAACCTCATTTTGTTAGCAACTAATGTTCATGTATATCCATTTATATGTATGGTACCATTAATGTATATGATATATGTTTATGTATCTGCATGAGCAATGATATAATGCAGGAACCAATAAAACCAAACCAAAAAAGAGATTACAAAACGAAATCTACACGAGATTTGTTGGGTACTTAACAGATAGGTCAATTGACTTATCGGTTCAGTACCTGACGTGGATTTCGTTTTGTAATCTCTCTTTCTTTTGCTCAGTGCGTTCACTGAACAAAACTTGTCTTTTTTTTCTATTGTACTTGAGAAATAATGACGTATTTCCCAACTGCAGACGTCATTCGTGGACAATCTGTTCTTCATTTTGATAACGTGACGCTGTTTTCTGGCCGACTCGCTCCACTCGTTTGGAAACCTTCATTCTAACAAAGCAAAAGCTTGTTACAAAGACGATAGCCTCGTACCATATCTTGTCAATCTATCATTAATATGCCGGGCTCAATTCTCTTTTTATTATTTCTTTTTCTCTGACCCTAGCTGTGCGCCATCTTTCGCTGACACCCAATTAGCCTGGTCATACTGTTTGTATTCATGCAAAACCCTTTACATTATCCTTTACTGTTGTGCATGATGCCGTCCTATATCACTGTGTACTTGTATTAATGTCACATTTACCTTTTCGCACTTTACAATAATGGAGGAAAGCCCCGCTTAAGAAATTACAAACATTAAAATGCTTCAAAAAAAAAATTGATCAACGATCAACATAATTTTATTTCACTCCTTTTCATTTCATTTCATTTTGTTTCTTTCTTCCTAATCTTTTCGACTCGTTTTCCCCTTCTTTCCGAAGTATTTTACCCACATGTTGCAAGCGCAGTTTTTTTTTTTTTTTTTTTTTTTGGGGGGGGGGGTATTTCTTTTATAAGCGGGTAGTTTTTTTTTTTTTAGTTCCCAAATATATAAGTATGATGGTTACGTCTGGTGATTCTTTTTATCTATTTATTTCTGTGAATATAGAAATGGACGGACTGTTAGTTTTGCTTCTTGTGTGTATCATTCAAAAGCATGTCCGATATGATTATACTTCGTATACTTTGTGGGGAAAATGGAAATAAACTCTGAATCGAATCCACCTCTGCTCTCTACCACAGGCGATTTTTAACATTTACTAGCAATCTTGTTCCATTCGTCAAATTAACTTTAACAAAAAATAAAAGTCCCCGTCTATATTATGTAACGCAGAGTTTAGAAGTTGCTATTTGCATTAACGAATTTTTGTTGTTGAAGCTTTAACAAAAAAGTGCTTTTTCGTTAGCTTACCAGAGAGCAAAGAGAAACTGTGTGATCACGCGTGGCTTGAGAAAGTCCACAGGAGTGGATGTAAGCTCGTCCACAGAAATTGCTCAAGGTTGGTAGAAGTCCTAGTCTTCTGTTACATTAGCAACCCAAGGAAAGTTTGCTGCATCACGTTCATTCAAGTTTACGTTTAAGATGCGGATTCGTATGGCTCAAATCAAGCTCCACTTTTCCTTTGCAAGGCTTCAGGCCTACTGCGCAATTTCAACCAGGAGGCAAAAGTCAACTTTAACTTCGGCGTGTGTTAAACGTGAATATTGTTATTTTGCTTATTCATTTATTTATTTATTTATTTATTTATTTATTTATTTATGAAGTTATTTATTCATTCATTTATTCAAGTAGTTATTTATTTATTTATTTATTTATTTATTTATTTATTCATTTATCCATTAGTATTGTTTTCACAGGGTGGCTCGATCAGTGAGTGGAACACTGTTGTTCATGGAGGCCCTGCATATAATTATAAGCAATACACACATGTACTCATACTTTCTCTTTTATCTTCTTTTATTTTTCCCGTGATATTCTTCGAGTGGTTAATATCCTGGTAGGTGTCCAGGGGTAACTGTCCTAGGGTGGTTGTCTAGGGGTAGTTGTCCGAGAAATAATTGTAGAGTAGATGTGTAAATGCAGCGTGCTAATTTCGAAACTTTTCGATACTTTCGAAACAGAGCATGTTCACCAATGGATCCAGCTACCTGTACACTGCAACCCGGAACAAGCTCTTCTTTAGGAATGTCACGATCATCATACCTTCACACTGGACTCCCAAGCAGGAATACGGTCCCCTTGGAGAAAACAGATATGACCTGGCTGACGTCATCATAGCTCCAGCCAACCCACTGTGGGCGCCCGATCCGTATACATTGCAGGTCCAGGGTTGTGGCAAACCCGGCAGCTTCATTCATTTCATGGATGAATTCTTGACCGACCCGGATGTTGAGAACATCTACGGCAATCTTGGTTAGTCTTTACTTCACAAAACTGATTTTTTTTTTAATGTCAAGTTTTTGTATCATCTCTGTTTCAAGATGGCAAACCGCTCGAAGCCTGTTGCATTGTTTGTCGTGTTAGTGAATTTGTTATTGTCTGATTGTGATTATAAAGGCAAAGCATATTGTACTTAGAAATTGGTAATGAACCAACAAACTGTAAAGCATATCATGTATTAATTCATTCGTTTTATTATGTATTCACGTTTCTGACAGTCAGCAAGGACTGCTCTGCAATTAATCCTTGCAATAAGAATAAGTAGGCAATACAGAGATCATGGATGAAAAACTGGGAACATCTACTGAAAAGCGGCAGAAACTGGTTCACATACTAAGTAGGTCACAAATCAGACAAATAAACAGTTATCACTATCGTCTGCAATGACCTCTGGAACCACGGACTTTACAAAACATGGAATAGTCTTGACGAAGGGCAATGAATTGAAAAAAAAAGTTGTTGATAATTCACATGTAAGTGCCACATCATTTTTGTTTGATATGTCGATATGGTTGAAAAGAATACACCTGCAACAGTTTACATTCTAATTTGCACTTTAGCATGTTTAGCATGTTGCACTTTGCTTTTAGCATAGATTCAAAGAAGGCCTATCCAGTTCTTAATCACCCCAGTTAAAGGTCAATTTCAAGAGGACGTCTACAATGACCTTTAATTGCGCATGTCCCATTGTAACGGTGAATTAACTTATGAAGGCGAGACTACGCTTTTTTTTGCTTGACGCAGTGGGCACCCTTGGACAATTATAGAATGTTTTAACGTTGTTTGTCTTTTCTGAAGACGAAGTGACGCGGAAAACTTTTTACATATATTGAAAACATATGTAATATTTCGGCTTTGTAATCAGTCTAGTGTCAGCGTATCACAGATAAAAAGTATCATAAAGAAATGAAAATCTTGAATATTTACCCAGGGTAGCCTCTTCTGTGTTGCCAATGCTCTACAAGAGGACCCTGATATCATTATTATCCTAGCGTTGCCAAGTACCCATTAATGAACCTGGGTTGAGAGGGACATGGTGGGTAAAAACATCTTGTCCAAGGACGTAACCACTGGGCGGGATTCGAACTCGGGTCCTCCGATCGGGAGTAGGGAGTCTTATCCACTATGCCACAGCGCCCCATCTACAGGGGGTTTGTGAAAAAAATACAGGGGGTTTTGTACAAAACTTTTCCTTCTCTTTTCTGTTTTGGCTTTGAGTAGTCTTTTTCGTTTTGTTTTGCTTCTAAAATGTAGACTATTCAACCTAGATTTCTTGGGGTTCTGCATCCTCCTGGCTTTGCTGCTTTTAATACCCCAACTCTTTCATTGAAGAACAACCAATGAGTAGGTAAATCTACTATCATAGTCATCGTTATCATCGTCATCATCATCATCATCACCACCATTGTCACCACCATGTTTGGATATAAACCCTCAGGGCTGCTCAGGGCGAGTACTGGTGAAGATATTCCATTATGCCCGAGTACTATCATTTACATCATCATAATCACCATTATTATCATCATTACAATATCACTTTTGGGAAATGAACCCACAGGGCGAGTGCTGGTGCATGAGTGGGGACACTACCGTTGGGGGCTCTTCAACGAATACCCTGATCCCGTGGGAGACCGAGAAAACGTGGCATACTTCTACCAGTCAATCCTGCATAATAATGAGTGGAGAGCAGTGACGTAAGCATGCCATTAGGCGTCCTAATTCTTTGCATATAGAAAATGTCATATCCGTAATTAAGAACAGTGATGCAACGTGTTAGTGATAGATGATAGATGCCAATGTGCAAGTACTTTGTTAGTTACTAGAAATATCGATTAACAATATCATATTGGAGAGAAAATTGAGCGAGATTTCATATCATTTGTCGCATATTCATGCGACCTTATTTATGCGTGTCTACAATGAGTAGGCTGGTTGTTAAGTCCCATAGAATGCAATAAGTTGGAATAAATTATGTCCTCGGGGTTAAATCATTTTAATCTCATATAGGCCTAATTAAAATTTATCGTAAAGAATTAACTAAATATCGTACATTTGCTACATATTGATGATGATGATAATGAAAATAATGATAATGATGTTATTAATAATAATGATAATAATAATAACAGTAATTACAGTAAACAATGGTTATATATGGCATAAAACGTCTGAGGGTGCATAACTTACACAAGTATTTCAGGTGTATAGTGCACAAACGTGTCCTTCATTTCAGATAATTTATCGCAATTAGAATTTTAAAGTTATCTCAAACTGCTGATCGTTTTCTCTTGACAAGAACTCGATTCTTTCATTTATTATATATATATATATATATATATATATATATATATATATATATACCTGTCCAAGAAGAAAAGTTTAATTGCGTAGTTTGGGAAGTTTGGAGATTTGTCACCGTACTGCTATCATCGCTACTCAGCTGCATTGTCATTATTATTGTTATTATCATTATTTTTTTTTCAATATCATTATTATTGTCCCCGCCGAACGAGTTCGAGCAGGGGACTACGAAATGGGCTCCGTATGTGTGTGTGTCCGTGTGTGTGTCCGTGCGTCCGTGTGTGATCAAAATGCTACAAAATGCTACTCCGCCATTTTTAACCCGATTTCGATTCCGTTTGCTTTATGTGATGGCACTAGGTTAGGGCTTCAAAATTTGTACACAGAATTTTGACCTTTGACTTCTTTGACCTTTGACCTTGATTTTTGACCTATATTGTACGTTTTGCTGCAAAATGCTACTCCTTCGCCATTTCTAACCCGATTTTGATTCCGTTTGCTTTATGTGATGGCACTAGGTGAGGGCTTCAAAACTTCTACACAGAATTTTGACCTTTGACTTCTTTGACCTTTGACCTTAATTTTTGACCTATATTGTACATTGGCTAGAAAATGCTACTCCTGTGCCACTTCTAACCCGATTTTGATTTTGTTTGCTTTATGTGATGGCACTAGGTGAGGGCTTCAAAATTTCTACACAGAATTGTGACCTTTGACTTCTTTGACCTTTGACCTTGTTTTTTGACCTGTATTGTACATTTTGCTACAAAATGTTGTACTCCTTCGCCATTTCTAACCCGATTTCGATTCCGCTTGCTTTATGTGATGGCACTAGGTGAGGGCTTCAAAACTTCTACACAGAATTTTGACCTTTGACTTCTTTGACCTTTGACCTTGATTTTTTTACCTATATTGTACATTTTGCTACAAAATGCTACTTCCGGCGGGGACATATATTACGCACCGCGTAATTTCTACTTTTCCTTGTTGTTATTAGTAGTAGTACCTAGTAGTATCATTATTGTTATTATTATTATCATTATTATTATTTTTTTAAATGATGCTTGATATTTAGGTGTCCCGATCAAGACTATTTTAATATCACTCGGTACGTGGAGACATCGTCTGGCTCATATAGGTCTTGCTCTGGTAATCCTGTCGATGGTTACGAGGAGGACTGCGTATCGGCCGTGAGGGACCTTAACGGAGCAACAGCTTCCATCATGTTTGGAAACTTTCACTCTCAGGTTACTTTACGAAATTTTGTGCAGCAATTATCAGTTTTACCTCAACGTGTGTACTTTTTGTCTCGCCCACCGGAGGTGAAGGCGAGACTAAGGGATCCAAATGGCGTCCGTCCGTCGTCCGTCCGTCACAAATGTTAAAGTTTACCTGCAAGACTCTCTTATGATGCATAACTTGGCAACTGTTACAGCAATGGCAGAAACACTTGGGTGATAGAAGCACTAGGGGTATCTTCATGTTATGGTGTTGTCGGAGGTCATGTGATGATGTCAAAGGTCATTTGAGGTCATATATCAAAGAGTATGTGCAAGACTCTCTTTTCTATGTTAAAGTTTGCCTGCAAGACTCTCTTTTGACAAATAACTTCACACAAGTTCCTTGGATTACAACCTAACTTTGGTCATAGATGCACTGGGGGTACCTTCATGTTATGGTGCCGTTGGAGGTCACACGATAAGGTAAAGGTCATTTGAGGTCATACGTTAAAGTTTACTTGCAAGACTCTCTTATCACACGTAACTCGACACATGTTGCTACAATGGCAATCAAACGTGGGTGATGGTAGATGTCTCTTGGGAAGTTGAAGGTTACCACAAGGTTAAAGGTTACAGACAGGGGTCAACGAACTTTTAGGGCCCAATGTTAAGTTTTTAGGCGCATTTTGATTGTGGCTCATAACTTTTGATCCCTATGTCCGTTTGTGACCAAACTTGGACGGTAGAAGTCCCTTGGGGAGGTGAAGGTCGTCACAAGGTCAAAGGTCACAGACAGGGGTCAACAAACTCTTAGGGCCCAATGTTATGTTTTTAGGGCGCATTTTGATTGTGGCTCATAACTTTTGATCTCTATGTCCGTTTGTGACCAAACTTGGACGGTAGATGTCCCTTGGGGAATTAAAGGTCGTCACAAGGTCAAAGGTCACAGACAGGGGTCAACAAACTCTTAGGGCCCAATGTTATGTTTTTAGGGCGCATTTTGATCGTGGCTCATTACTTTTGATCCCTTTGTCCGTTTGTGACCAAACTTGGATGGTAAATGTCCCTTGGGGTGTTGAAGGTCACCACAAGGTCAAAGGCCATAAGTAGGCAATTAACTTCTGGGAGTCATAAAAAAATATTAATTCCTTGTATGCGAATGGGCGAGACACAATTTGGCACTTGCCTTGGTTTTTTTGCTACCCCTTCCAATTCCGTTTCTTCGTACATTATGTTTTGTATCTGTCAATGTATTTTTCAGTCACTGTCAATTTACTAGGTGTTACAAAAAACATTTCCCACTTTTGATGCTTAATAGCTCGAAACTATATAAGATAAAATTGTCATTGATATGAGTTACAGCTGAATAGTGTTCAATTTAGTTGGAGTTGATTTTAATATGAAAACCTATATCAATTTCATGAAATCCATGATTTTAAAGTAAGGTTCCAGATTTCGGTCAAATTTTAACCCCTTTATACAAAACCTGAACTTTACACAGGAACTAATGTGTATGTGAGTGTGTACTTACAAAGACCCTGAACAATAGACCTGGATACCACCTGTTCAGAGATGTACTCCAAGGCACATGAATGCTTTATTGATTATTCACGATGGATTGCCCTAGACACTGCTAGTCTGAATTCCTAGCAAATTAGTCTGGGTGCCAAAGCCACGTTTTGGGCATAACCTTGTTTTACCGTCTACCCAACGTTTTTTGATTATTCTACCCTATTTCGAGGGTGCTGAATCCGAATCTGCATGATGCAACTCTTGCATCCTTGAAGGTTTTGAGATATTCAAGATGGCCGCTAAAATGGCCGCCCAAACCGGAAATTCCCATGTATTTCCTTCTTAATGGTGAGAAATTGAAAACAATTGATGGTTTTACCCTGTTTGGAGGGTGCTGAATCCAAATCTTGATGATGCAACTCCTTTATCCTTGAGGATTTTGAGATATTCAAGATGGCCGCCAAAATGGCCGCCAAAACAAGAAATTCTCATGTATTTCATTCTCAATGGTGAGAAATTGAAAACACTTGATGGTTTTACCCTATTTCGGGGGAGCTGAATCCAAATCTGGATGATGCAACTCTTGCATCCTTGAGGATTTTGAGATATTCAAGATGGCCGCCAAAACGGCGCCCAAACCGGAAATTCCCATGTATTTCCTTTTAAATGGTGAGAAATTGAAAACAATTGATGGTTTTACCCTATTTCCATGGTGCTGAATCCGAATCTGGATGATGCAACTCTTGCATCCTTGACGGTTTTGAGATATTCGAGATGGCCGCCAAAGTGGCCGCCGAAATAACCGCCAATTAAAACCAGAAATTCCGATGTATTTCCTTCCAAATGGTAGGAAATCGAAAACAATTGATGGCTTAACCCTGTTTATATTGGAGGGTGCTGAGTCCGAATCTGGATGATGCAACTTCTGCATCCTTGAGGATTTTGAGATACTCAAGATGGCCGCCAAAATGGCCGCCAAAACCGGAAATTCTCACGTATTTCATTCTCAGTGGTTCAAAATTGAGAACAATTGATGGTTTTGTCCTATTCCGATTTCAAAATGGCCGCCAAAACCGGAAATTTCAACTTATTTCAATTTTAATGTTTCGCAATTGAGAACAATTTGGTGAGAAATTGAAGACACGTTTTTTTTTTTTTTTTTTTTTACCCTATTTTATGTTTTCGTCAATGGCAAAATCTAAACCCACCCATACTTTGCTGATAAACGATCGTATATTGTCCATCCCAGTCTGAGCTTGGTGTACAGGGAAACCAGCTTTACCGGATATCTTTGAGTTTGTAAGATACAGCTGTGCCAGGAATGAATCCTGCAAGACTACAGATGCGGTTGAATATTTGAAAGATGACACTGTTTCATCTACATATCATTGATATGTTTTGAACACTAACAATCAGTGGGCAAGCATACCCATCTCGATCATATTGTGGTAGTGATGTAGAGAAGTTTACTGAGATTCCCAATATTACCAGTTTTAATCCATGAATAGTTTTAATCGTTTCATCCATGAACACTAACATTGGTTAATTGGTTTATATTGGTGGTCTTGATGACATTGTTGAAGACAAGAGTTGGACATTTTTATAGTTCTGCTTCAAATTTTTCTTCAATATGATGTAATATTATATATATATATATATATATATATATATATATGGGGCGACAAACATCGTATCTACAAAATGTCACATGTTCAGGAGAGAAAAACAAAAACGAAAACAGAAAGCAAACAAACATGGCAGCCAAAGCACTATAACAAATGAGAGAACCTTTCCTTTGACATGCCATGGTAGCTTCATTTTTGGGGTAAGACAGCTAAGGTTTGGACAGGACATCATTAACTGATTATCTGTTTATCAAAAAAAAAAATGTAATTTTCACTAAAATTTCAGATACAGGGTCTTGTCGCCCAAGCGACGATATCATATATACACACGAGGGGATGGAAAAATCACAGGTAATGCGCAGTAAAAAAACAACAACAAACAAACAACAACATCTAAGGTAATAGTTGATAATCCAGTACTTACGAATATCATAAGCACGCAGAGTGCTTTTGAAATTACCCTTATAATTGATAATTACCTACTATAGTGGTCATGGATGCAACCATTTCTAGTGACGTAATTAGAATATGCCACAAGTTTCATAAGAGCACGCGGCGAGACTCATAAGAATACAAGACAAATTTCAACACCAAATACCAGCAGGCCATAATTTAATATTACTCATATAGCCAAAGAGGATTAACTTCACATCAATCTGCGGAGCCCTTATTGGCTACCACAGGCATTACTTTATAACAATTGTGCATAAAGAAATTTTCAATCTTATCCTTGTGTTTGTACGTTTCAGTATGATGTCAATATCATTTTTCTTTCTATTACGTGTTAAAGTTCCGTTTGAGACATATCGGAATATCTCAGTATATTACAATACCATTGCCCGGTGACAGTCATTTTGGATGCCATTAATTGTTGGCTGTTTTGACAAATTTGCTCAACCAAGTTGAATTCAAGAATACGGATTATTGCATTTGATCACTCACTTCACGTTATAGCACAATATTTCACAATTTATAAGATAATATCAAGGAATTTCCGTTTATACAGGACATTTGTAAATATCTCAAAAACTTCAGCACCCTCGAAATGGGGTGAGACCAATTTATTTTCAAATTGTCACCATTTAGAAAAAATATTAACATTGGAATTTCAATTTCTGCTAATTATTTTGGCGGTCATCTTGGACATCTCAAAACCCTAAGGAACGCAAAAATGGCAACAACAAAATGTCGAGGGCGCTGAATAGGGTCTCAAAAATTTTAATATTGACAGTTCTTTTGGCGGTCATCTTGGAATTCTCAACCACCCCCCCCCCCCCCAAAAAAAAAAAAAAAAAAAAAACACACACACACACACAAAAGTTGCATCAACCAGGTTCGGATTCAGCACCCTCAAAATAGGGTAAAACTACCAATTGTTTTCAATTTTACACAATTTAGAACGAATTAGCGGGCCTACATGGGAATTTCCGTATTTGACGGCCATTTGGGGGCCATTTTGGCGGCCATCTTTATCATCTTAAAACCATTAAGGATGCAAGAGCTGTATCCTGCAGCTTCAAATTCAGCAAACTCAAAATAGGGTAAAACCATCAATTTGTTTTCAATTTTTCACCATTTAGAAGGAAAAAGGGGGTTTATATGTGAATTTCCATTTTTGGCGGTCATTTTGGTCGCCATCTTTATCATCTCAAATCCCTTAAGGATACAAGAGTTTTATTAAGATTCTGACTCAGCACCCTCGAACTAGGGTAAAACCATCAATAGTTTTTCAATTTCCCACCATTTAGAAGAAAATACAGGGAAATTTCCAGTTTTGGAGGCCATTTTGGCGGCCATCTTGAATATCTCAAGAGTTGCATCATCCTGATTCGGATTCAGCACCGTAGAAATAGCTTCGAACTATCAATTGTTTTCAATTACTCACCACTAAGAAGGAAATACATAGGAATTTCCGGTTTGGGCGGCCATTTTGGCGGCCAATTTGGTGGCCATCTTGAATTTTCAAAATCCTCAATGATGCAAGAGTCGCATCAGCCAGATTCGGATTCAACAGCCTCGAAATTGCCTAGAACCATAAATTGTTTTGAACTTCTCACCATTTAGAAGGAAATACATAGGAATTTCCGGGTAATTTGGCTGCCATTTTGGCGGCCATCTTGAATATCTCAATATCATCAAGGATGCAAGAGTCGCATCAGCCAGATTCGGATTCAGCACCCTCGAAGTAGCTTAGAACCATCAATTGTTTTCAATTTCTCACCATTTAGAAGGAAATACATGGGAATTTCCTGTTTGGGCGGCCATTTTGGCGGCCATCTTGAATATCTCAAAACCCTCAAGGATGCAAGAGTTGCATCATCCAGATTCGGACTCAGCATCCAGGAAATAGGGTAAAACCATCAAAAAACATTGGGTGGACGGTAAAACAAGGTTCAGCCTTTGGCACCCAGACTAAATGGTGAAATGCATGCGCATGAAAAAGAAAGCACATGTTTCCATGTGTTTACATACCACATTTAAGAATGAATAAAGACTAGCTGTAATAGTGAAATTCCTCATGAATATAAAACAATAGAGCATCCAAATCTTGGTCAACGTCCAGACACCACTGTCTGGGTGTCAACTACCCACTCCCATACACACCAATATTGTGCAAAGTTAAAGTTCTGTACAAAGGGTTGAAAATAGAGCAAAATATGAAACCTAACTGAAAACTTATCAATGTTCAATTCAATGAAACTGAATTATGCTGTCATTTCAAAATGGCCTCCAACATATAATTGTACACTTTTCAGCTATCGTTCATATCAATGTCAGTGTTATCCAATATATAGTGTTTATACTATTAATAAGAGTGTGAAATCTTTTTGTTACACCTAGTATTTAACACCGACAGGCGTTAGACATGTTATGAGAAACAATTGATATTGTTGTCTACTGTTCCGAGACATTAACTGCCTCAGTAACCACGTACATCCCTCACCTTGATCCCCTGACTATTTTTTTTTAATACAACATGTTCCCTGCAAAAAACAAAATCAATGAGATTTCTTTCTCATATGTAAGTCACATATCTTTGTCAATTTTCGTATAGTTATTATGTTGTTATTGTACCATTTTAATGTTTGATTAAATGATCTTATGTTTTCAGGCTTTTCTCTTGTCGTGAAAAACATTTTCGGTTCACAAAACATAGACACACACACACACACACACACACACACACACACAAACACATGTCGATCCTTGTATATAAATGAACATACATGATGTAGATTGCCAACAGACGTACCGTCTCGCAAACGAAAACACTGACAAACAATTTCTAGGCAAACATGATTAAAGACAAAATTCAAGTGTAGAATTGTAGCCTGATGAATGTCAAAGAATGAATAACATAATATGTTTGCTGCTTTGCAGGGTACAAAATTCAAAGTTTGCTTCATGCATTATGATGCGAAAACCGGAAAATTACGAGTTAAAGTTCAAAATGTGACACTGACATATGTCCTGGGTTATGACTTTTGACTGTCGTTTATCCTTCAATCAATTTTGGTTGGCAGTCATGTTTTTCGTGTGTATTGTTTAAGCAAATAGTTAGGGAATAATGTGTAACGATACAATTTAAGAGAGAAAGTAATATGTCTGCTTAAAGTTGGTTCACCATCAAAATAAAGAATCGACAACATCTGACTAATTTGATTGAAAAATTCATGGAATTGTGTGAACAAAAGCGAATTTGATCTTCACATTCTGCGATCCGCCAGCTGGAGGGATGAATTTGAATGACAATTGACGATTCTGAATGCTATGTCTGCTAAAATGTTCGACGAAAAACGAATTACAATGGCAATTGACGAACTTGAAATTAGGAGTTGCGTTCCACGTGCTTCTCGGGACGAAATTGAATAATAAATCTTTGAAATTGAATGACAAAAGTGCGAAAATGGATGGAAAACCTATTTAGTGCCAGTTATGTGAAACTGCCATTACACAATTTCAAGACATTGTACTATAGACCTATAAGCCAATTCGTAATTAGCTAATGTACACATTGGTACTAACCTTTCTTTTTTTTTCTCAGTTGGTTAGGCACTTTACTCGTTTTCAAAGCAACATAATACTCAAGCTTGGCCGACGTAACAATTTATGGAATTCATATTCAAACAAAAAACCAAATTGCGTTTAGGTGACCAGAATGGCAAATTGACATTTCAAGAGGCATCATTTCATTGTTTTGTATTGAATGCATTAACAACTTTTTCTGTTGATATTGCCAAATGCCAGGCTTGCTGTCAGGTGGATATGCTGGCAAGCACCATATCAATATAAGGATACATGAATAATTACATATCACAGATGCTTATCTCAGTGAATTAAGAAACCAAAATGCCTGTTGGTGCAAATGACCCTTTTCTGCTCATGCGCAAAGTAGAACTAGGAACTGGTCTACTATAGGAGAACCATGCATGCCAGTCGTCATAGCGATATTTCTGGTTGACAATTAATCAATTTCATTGCCTAATTTTCGGTGACCTACCTCATCTTCAAGACTTTCACTGAAGATGGCAAAAACAAATTTTCCGTGTCAGACAGTGGTTTCATCTGTTTGTTCTTAGTTCTCAACACATTATCTTTTTTTTTCTTTCTAGATTGAACATTTTTGTAGCAATGATACGTCCGATCCAAGTAATCTGCATAATCGTGAAGCCATCAACAAACACAACCGTCTTTGCGACTCAAGAAGTGCATGGGAAGTGATGCTGGAACATCCAGACTTCAAAAGTAGGCAGACGATATTAACCCGTTCGACACTGAATTCTGAAATCCCCATAGACTTAATGCACAGGCCATAGGATTCCCGTATGGAACGGGTTAAGTTGCCTTTGCTGAATGAAGAAATATTTCTTCCCTCTTCTATAATTTGATGATGACATGCAAAACTTGTCATAGGCCTGTACGAGCACATCTGTGATACCAGATTTTGCTCCATGTTCAGTAAATTCACCACAAATAAAAAAAAGAAGATATTATGCTGAAATATACAGCATGTTTTTATATAAAAAAGGTGATTTTTCTCACTGTGTGTCGGGTAACGAATAATCTGTTAAAGGGGACCTCCGGATGATTTTCAGACTTTTACATTTGAACAACTATAAATTAGTTATACCGAGTACAGAGTTTCAGAATTTGTAGTGTTTGGGTTGAGGAATAAGAATGTTTTCAAAATCTACAACAAATTGCAATGAACAAGGATGATGACATGGCAGCCTCACCATAAGAATGCATGAGTTGGGGCTCAAGGAAGCAGAAGAAAAGAAGATGGCATGCATACATTCTACACAGGTGAACTTGTTAAGCAAGTGGTATTGTAATGGAATTACACTGCTACATTTCTAAAATATGTGAGGCTCCTATGTCATCAACACTGTTCAGTGTAATTTGTTTGAGATTTTTCAGAGTATTGTTTCTCTGCACAAGGACCACAATAAATTCTACAAATCTATACATGGAGCCGTTGATTTATGTACTACATGATGTGAAATCATGAAAATCGTCTGGAACGCCCCTTTAAATGGCTATCAATCTGCATTTCACTTGAATTGTATTTCTGATCAAGTACGTCATTATTGCACATGCAATATCTGGGCTCTTTTTTGTTGCCAGGAAGTACATCTTTGTGCAAAACCATCCTTGATTCGCATAATCACTCTTGAGAACAAGATGAGGATACTTTCATATTTTGGACTCTTTCATTTTTCCCACTCTTAATTGTAATCATTAATATCAATTATAGCAAGGCAAGTAGCAATCATTTTAACCCCCCCCCCCAAAAAAAAAGACTGGCTGAAGTTCATGATAAACATATTTGTCTCATTCAAAATCTAACCGCTTCATTTGCTTATTTCTCAAGACACATCGAGTTCTTACCCAAACCTGACGTCTGCTGACCTCACTCCAACCTTCAACCTCGTTCAATTCGACCTTACAAGAGACGCATGTAGAGTTGTTTTGGTAATCGATACGTCAGGGAGCATGGGTACTGTGAGTTGACTCCGCATGGTTTCTTGTATTGTTATTTGAATATATGTATGTATATATATATATATTCATATATATATATATATATTCATATATATATATATATTCATATATATATATATATATAGATATATATGTAATACGCATCCAGGTTTTGTGGGGGATGGGTGTTTATTATGACTTTATTTCTTTAAGGACAAATTTTGCAGTCAACGGTATTTAAACAATGATGAAAGTCATAACATAATAATTATTACAGCAACTTATCTTTATCTCTTCCGTGCGTTAACCTATTGAGACCAGCGTAAAAACAAACAAGGGTCTTCATCTTTAATACATGTGTAGTAGTGGTTAGAATTGTATACTACAGGTACGTGAGCTTTACAATTAGCACTTGAGAAGTGGCGTATCCGCAATTTACTTGCAATATCTGAGGACATTCTATCAAATCAATCTTTTATGGTATTTTCTATCGTCCACAGAATAACAGATATAATCGTGTTCTCAGCGCTGCCACGACATTTTTAGACATAATTCCCACCGGGACCTGGGTCGGTATAGTCACCTTCTCAAGCTCTTCCATAACGAGGCACGGGCTCACCTTGGTCTCCAGTGATACGGAGCGCTCATCCCTCAGCAACTCCCTTCCCCCTTCACCTGGTGGAGGCACTTGTATTGGATGTGGTTTAGAGACAGGACTTCAGGTGAGAACATGACCTTCGTGATTTCCCTTTAACGAGAAAGTCTTGGGACCTTTTTCTTTCGGGGGGGGGGGGAGTTCACATGGTAGCAAGAAAAAACAAACAAACAAACAAACAAGCGAGCAAAAAACAACAACAACAACAAAAACACCACTCTGATATCAGTATAATCCGGCAATGTAATTAGATTACATGATATGACGTCATACGTCATTACACACGTTGTCTTTCGCAAAGTCCTCTTTAATATGAATTAAAAGAGGACACTAGTGAACACTGCGCATCTGTGACTTTTGAAAAACGAAATTCAGGTGCAAGTGTTTTGAAAATGTATTCACACCTTGTCATGTAGAACCGATGAGAAACATGGTATAATCTTTACAATTTTCATTTGTATATATGCATATTGTAACAAGTATCCAGTATCAAGTAAAGAGGTCTATACTGTATTTACGAATTTCATATGATATCCCAGTATGTAATAGACTTTTCCTTTAATCGTGCACTTATTTTAGAGTTTGATTGTGATAATCGCTGTACAATCCACAAGTTTCACGAGGAAGGGACATTGGCAGGTGATGGAGGATAATTTCTCGGTCACATTGCATCCTCCAGGTGTTGAGATCACACCCCTCTGGGGGTACTCAAGGAGGCATCATCTTCCTCATGAGTGATGGGATTGATTTCGGCAGCCCGCACATATCAACTCATCCTGTGAGAGACATACTCAGGGATCCAGACACAGGTGTTCAGGTCAACATCCTCACCATCGAGCAGTCCACGTCGCCTGAGCTTCACCCTATAGCAAGTGAAACAGGTAATGTGCGTCGTTATCTTTCACCCAAAGTAGAACATTGAAAGAGATGGAGACAACATATATTAACTTCCGTAGTGATGTGCGTCAAATGCTGAAAAAAGCAATAATGCAAATCAGGAAATATTATGTAAGATCCAACCTAGAAGCATCTCTTGAGCAAAAATATTGTGGACTATTTTGAAGAATTCACACTCACCAACTAAAGTTAACTGCCTGCAGTCAAACAGAAATTTCTTTAGTTTTACAGTTCTCCTTGTAGAAAATGAATATGGTGTGTAATTTATTGGTTCTTTTTATCCACAGGCGTTTAGTTCTGCAACGAAACTGTCTATGTTTATTTATGTTCGTTATATCGTTTTTGAAAGAACTGTGTTCATGTTCAGCGTGGTATACCGAATCACATTACCTCGTGAAAGTTCGTGAATTCATAAAATATACTTTTAAAGAAAAAAAGTGTGATTTTGTTCTAATCATTACGGGGAGAGGCATAAATGCTTTTGGTAAATCAGAAAGTTAGATAAATATCAGAAGAGGAAAAGACAAAATTGACCTGAATTAAGGAGACCGTGACTTTTATTTCAAATATTTGGTTTCTCGGATGATTCTTACAGAATTTAAAATTTAAAGTCAGTGAGGTAGCTCCTTTTATAAGGGAAATGACACAGAAATTAAACCCTTTCTTACTACTGAGAAAATATCGACTGTCAATCTGCTTGAGCATTTTAATGTTACATTTGTTTGTTTGTTTGTTTGTTTTATCTGGTCGAGACAGGTGGATCTGCGATATCGTATGATCTGAATTCTGCGTCCAATTCAATTAATGACGCACTGCAGGAGGTGGTGGGTGAATGTCGGGAGCTGACTAATGCGTCGACCAGCATACAGGTGAATATATCAGATATATTTATTTATATACATTTATATATTTCCCCTATAGTAAATATAAGCTCCATCTGCAGATTCAAAGAGATATGATGCTGACTTGTAAGTGTGAAACTTAAAAGTTTGGAAAGCACGAATATCACCATGATCACAAAGCCAAATTATCAGTCACTAAATTTGAATTAAAATGACTAATGACTGCTTGGTACATTTGAATGTAATGGCTGTGAAGTATGTCAGAGTTACATTCTTCACACTCGTTCTGGCGAATATAGGTGGCAAGTGGTATTATCAAAGTGAAACCCCGTTCTCTGTTCACACTTGTTTTATATTGCTGTCTTGTGTATTTTCTGAGGGTCCCATATCGTACAAGCTCTGCTTCTTAGTGGGACCCTCCACTTCCATCCTGATCCTTAGTTGACTTGTACTATATGCTTTATGTATATATTAACAAAGATATAATTGCATTTTTTTTTTCATCTACTTCTCATTTTCATATTTACTTTTTAAATCACATTCTGCAAGTATTACAAATATCCTGTACATATGCAATGTATATAATTTCTTTGTTTATTTGATGGAAGTGAAAATAAATTTGAATCTTGAATCTTGAATCTTAAATCCTGACAAATGGAGTAAAATCAGATAGAATCACAAAGATTTATAGAGTGAAGACTAGTCTTGTGTTTCAATCGTGGCTCTTTAAAAAATGAAGCAATGTAAAAGGAGGTCATACATTTTATTTTGCACCAGAAGTGTCAATGTGGGATAGACAGGGCGAATTAAAAAGACCCCATAATGATAACAATAATAATAATAATAACAATGAAAATAATAACAATGATAATAAAATGATAAAAATGATAGTTGCTATGATTATTATTATTATTATCACTACTATACTTACAATCGATATTTTTTTATAATACAACTGCAAATTACAAGAAGCAGTTCCTACGAAACGTTATGTTCAAAAAGAGAGAACAGTTTTACCATGTTATACTGAAGATATAATGTAATGTTTATGATATGTATCCTATTCTTTACCAGGGGCCCGTTGCATAAAACTTGCCGTTGAATTTCAGTGGTAACTACCGTCAAAATTAGGCATCACAGCCAATCAGCATCAAGGATTATAAAATTTACCGCTAATTTGAAGACTTACTAAGGGTTTTATGCAACAGGGCCCTGGTCAATAATGATTATAATGATATTGATATACAGAGCACTCGACACTTGTAAAGTTATTATGTGGCAGCTTCCTCCACATACCAAAGTGAACGTGGGTAGACATTAGCAAGTTCCCAGTTCCATTCTGCACATGAGCACCAACATAAAGGTCATTTATACCAGCAGTGATGTTGGTTTTGTAATCACTGAGATAGGCGTCTATGATATCATGATTATTTATGTGAAACTTATAAATGGTGCATGGCAGCACATCTAGCTGTCAACAAGGGTGATATTTAGCAATATTTGATTTGATTTGTTTTGTTTTGATTTATGTCTGCAATCATATATAAATCGAATGAAAATTTGGAAGACTCAAAGACAAAGAACTGGAAGTGCAATGATTTATAACATAAAATTACATAAAAATAGATGAACATACGCAACAGTCATTGTGCAGTGAGCATAAACAAGACATGTAAACAAGATACATAATATTTTTCAAAACATGATTTGTATATAGTCATGTTGAAGAAAGCCACAAACTGTCATTACTATTATAATGAAAAGGATATCCGAATAATCATGATAACAATCAATCTTAGATAAGTATTTTCTTTTCTTTTTTAAATTTTCATTATTTACTTCTTATCGTTATGAGCCGGAGGAAGTGCGGCAAAGTACCAATGATTGCTTGATGCTAAACAATAACACAATGTTATACTGTCTGAAATGATATCTATAGTTTGGGTTTGTTGACTGTTTGTGTGTTTGTTTGTTTGTTTTCCAGTTACTGAGCGAAGCGTTTACCTTGAATACTTTTGCTAGTACAACTGGAACCGTTTTGTTCGACGACCTCATTGGAAAAAGCACTCGATTTTTGTTGACTTACACAAATTCTATCTCAAATATTGCAGGTATAGTATATGATAAAAAAGGTCACTGTATATTTATGACAATACTTTGTAAAGCTGTAAACACTAATTGTACATAATTACCTAGAGAATAGGAGAATAAATGGAAGGACCTCGCTCGGAAAATTTATGTGACGACTTTTTATTTACATCTTACAAGAAGCAAGGTATGAGAATGTAGAGACGGCCAAGAAAACATAAATGAATTACATTGTACCTGAAACAAACAGTATCCCTCTTTTCGTTTTGCCCAGACCAGGAATTGGCAATCATAAACTTACTTGTATTAGCTGCATGTGCTGAATGCATAGAATTCAGGGGCCATGTCTTGGGGTTCAGTTCCTGCAACGTCTCTTGTGTCTTTTCGGAAAATGTCTTAATCTCCAACGCTCGGATAGGTTTTGGCGTATTACATCTGGTATAGGTCGTTGAATATAGTATTACGCAGTATACATTTGTATAGCTTAATTAGCATTCACCAAGGAGTAAAAGAAGACAGTGCTACTTTATGAGAGAAAGTCTTCCTTTTTTTTTTCTTGTAATATAGACGTTGGCGTTCCATGCCAAAGACCCTGATTCGATTCCCGGCGGAGACCAATTTTTCAACTCTTCCACTTTTCCGAAAAGGAGGAACAGTGAGAGGAATTACAGTGTCAAAGCTACGCACCGATATCTCCTTCCTTTCTCATATCTCTTTCACACACACACACACACACACACACACACACATATATATATATATATATATATATATACATATACATATATATATATGTTATATACATGTATATAAATATATATATATATATATATAATTTATAGGCTGTAAAGATAAGCCATAAAGAGGATGAAGGAGCATTAGGACGCCGTTAATAAAACTAAAAAAAAAACCAATCATAATATAAAAGCATCATTGTTTGTATCGGTCAATATCACTGTACTTAGCATTTAAGTTGTTATGATGATTTCTCCAATACACTAATGTTAAAATTGTTTGCTAGTATTATCATTGATCACCGTTGTTTTTGTTACGTTCTTTCAGGACCTGGTATACTGGTCTCCATCACTACCCCCAACAACACTGTAATATCACGAACCAGTGCCGAGTACACTGAAAATATATCGAGAAGAACGATAACGATAACGATATCGGGTGTAGCACAGGTAGGAATTGGCATTCGTAGCACAGTTTGTGCTATTCATCCACTCCAGTCAATTTCATTTATTTCATTTCGAACAAAATGCAATTATAGTGTAAAATTTAAATATATAGAGTTATACAATTCATGACGATATTTACTATGATATCAATGAGGAAAATACTATGAAGAAAATTACAATTACACGTGTGCACTATGACTGCCACGAAAAGAAGGACGTGTATAGTTTGCAGTCTCCTAATGAACAATAGCCAATTACTAAACCAATAGCATTGGGGCAGATTGCTTTTGAAAAAAAAGACTAAAAAAAAACAACAACACTGGTACACAAACACAGACACACGCACACACAACACGATGCAGCTCTGTAAGCGTGGAAGAAATAACAGACTATAAGACTACAGTATATAAGAGACTACAAAGAAAAGGGGCGAAGGAAATAGAGTTGAAGGGACAAGACCAACTCACGCAAGGCAGATGATGCATGATAGATCTCACCATGATATAGGAAGTTGAGTCTTATGAAATATACTAGGAAAAAAATAATAAGGAGAAAGTAAGTTCCTCCCGCAATTTTGTCAGAGCCTTCATACCCGAAAACTAGAATCCCTCTCAAAGAACGGACAGGTAATCCGCATGGGCATGCGAAAGCAGTTAAACGTACTGTTTACCATTGGGAGCAGTGATTTAAAAAAAAAAAATCGAGTTATCACACTTGATGCATAATGTGTAGGTCAGTAACTGTTGTATCGTACTAAAAATTTAGCCATTCAGCCACAAAGTATAAGGAGATATCACTATTTTTCTTAATAAAGCATATAGCTAGACGGTTTATTCTAGAAACATGATTCAGTGTATAAATACATACTATATGATTTTTTTTTTTTGGTATCTTGTTTGGTCGCCTTGTACCTTTTTATATGATTACGTAATGTGAAGTGAAATATAAACATAAATATAATGGAACTGTCCACCGAGTCTCTAGTGTATACTGCGCAGTTTCAGTAATTCAATTCATAAACATGGAACGGCATCTACGACACAATAATTACATTCATTGAGCATATTGTGACCATCAACAGAGCGGACAGTGGACGTACCACATCCAGAATCAATACTCCGGTGAGCAGTCTGTCACGCTGACTGTGACGTCAGAGCCCGTTTTCGAGGATGAAGACCCAATAACCGTCACGTCGGAGACGAATACTGCCGTTTTGGACTTCTCGAATGTTGTTGAGCCGGTGATCTTGTTCGCACAGGTCATAAAAGGATTTCAACCTGTCGTTGGTGCTAGCATCAAGGCTTTCGTCGACCGACCCGGCAATGCAGCTTTGGAATTGCAGCTACTAGACAACGGAGCAGGTACAATATTTGCCTTTCACACAGGCAGCTCGGTAGAATTTGAGGACAAGCACACAGAGATCAGAGGACTCGCACACACAACGCGCGAGCGGCGAGCTGCGAGCATAGCTAGCGCCTTTTCAAAAGCAACATCTCAACACTAATAATGAGCCTCATGCATTAATAAAATATCATGCTAATTCTCTGCACAGTACACAAGTGTCACGATTGAAGGCTTCAATCGCCACAAACAACACGCTCCAGCTTATCGAACTGATTTGGAGATCGTGATCTCGTGAGTTGAAACATATTCATATTCTAACCTTGTAAGTCGGCGACTCTACTTGGCTGCATTTTGCCCTACCAGCTTAGGTAGGAATAATCAAAGAAACAAGTGAAAAACATAAACATTGCAATATGACTTTTGAAAAGGCGCTCGCTCCAATCATATCGAAGTGTGCGTGCGAGTCCATTGCGAGCTGCCTTTGCAAAAGGCTAGTATAATATTGCATCATATAAACCTCATTTCAAACCCTCCCAACACTCCCACACCCCAACTGGCATGACTGGCCAGGTATCCCGCAACCCGATTCATGTGTTCAAATTGGCTTGAGTGCACATTGCAAAACAACCCTATGCTGGAGTAGATAGAAATGCACAAGCGAATAAAATAGCTTTAAGATTAGAATGAGCGCTTTGCATTTGGTTTCTTGATTAATTTATAATCATTTTGATCGATCACCAGGAGCGGACATAACTCCAAACGACGGGGTATACGCGAGATATTTCACCGGCTTCACATCAAGTGGTTTCTATGGCCTGAGGATTGTCGCAGAGAATGATGGGAACGCCAAGATCCTAAAACGACCTAGCGGGTCCAGAGCTCAAGCATACATCAACTTTAATGATGACGGCACAGCAGCTTCGAGACCATCGATTGGTATGAAATTATATGAACATAGCTGTGTTCAGACATGGGCAGTTTTGGTCGGAGTAACTTCGGAGGAAGGGTCGGAGGAAGCTTGATTGGAGTAACGGAAAGGTCGGAGTAGTGCCCGTCTGAACAAGGTCGTGGTAACTTCCTCCGGTGGGATGAACTTACCACGACCTCTTACTCCGACCAAGATACTCCTGAGTTTTTCAGGAGTATCTTGCTACCATGACTAGCCGGTCGGAGTAAATTTCCCGTGCGGACAAGCCCTCGGAGTAATTCTGAACTTACATACTTTACGACCTAGGTGAAACTTCTGGGGTCAAATCGCAATGTTGACATTTTGCGAGTACACTTGCGCGTGTAGTGCAATTCTAACCTAGTCGATCGCGATGAAGAAGCTAGCGATCAGAAATTTCCATCAACAAGAATGGAGAAGATAAATGTCACTGGTAAAAAAACAATCGTATGGTCGACGTGCGCGGCGCTACCACTTCCGGAAGATACACCGACGCTCCACGGTGATCCCCGCGAATGCCGTGGTAAATTGGTCGGAGTTTCTTCCCACGACCGTCGTGTGGACACAGGGTCGTGGTAAGATAAGTATAAATTTCAATTTTAATTGCTGCGCCATAACATTTTACTCCGACTAGAAATACGTCTGAACATGGCTTATGAAAATGAAAAGAAAATAACTACACGTGTATGACAGTACTTCTATGGGCTCCATAACATACCTCCATTGTCTTCATATTTTGAAAGCAGGTGGTGGCGGCCGCATATTAATTATGTCATATATTGAGCATTCAGAAAACAAATTTGAACGGCATTTTGCGTTCGCACTTCCAATGTATATTCCACAATATTGCTATCCCTGTACATATGATTATGGAAGACACGATATTGTTTGAAGAAAATCTGATAATCGGGGATTTAATAAATGGAAGTAAAGAATTATTCCAATTAAAATCAAATGTTTGTTCATCACCCAAAATGACATCTAATATACCTCCAATAGTTTTCATTCTAATTGTTTTCGTTCCAGTAAATGCTTTCTGATTTTTTTTTTTCAATGGAGAAATCAATCTCGTTGAAAAACTTTTATTTCCTCGTCCCTGGACATAGTTTGTAAGTACGAAGCAGTAACTTGACAAAATTCAAACGACTTACAAAAGCAACGCGATACCTTTCTCATTCGACAGGTAATTACGCGGTACGTTTTGCAGGCGACATGGTGCAGGAACTAGAGTTCGAAGATGCTCCTTCTTTTGTCAGAGATTCATCGACTGGATCCACGAGTATCTCTAGTGTACCAAACGATGTTATGGACATGGACCTGTTTCCACCGAGCAGAATTATCGACCTCCAGGTGATTTCGACGTCCGTTGAGAACCTTACTGCTGTGTTGACATGGACTGCACCGGGGGACGATCTCGACTCAGGAACAGGTTAGGATTTTCATTGACCCTGATACCGTACATGATGGTAGCTGTAGGAGGTGGAATGTTTCCACTATATTTCTGATGTCTTGACGTGCACTTGGGGTGCATTTACACAGCAAGTGCTATAACAGACGTAAACACGATCACTATTTTGTATGATATTAAACTCCTTCTGGTTTGTTTTGTGTAAATCATAAAGAATGTCCAAAACGTGTGCTGTACCAACTGTGTGTCGTGTAGTAACGAAAGAAGTCCCAACAAAGTGAACATCTCTTTTTACACAGTGTAATGGATAAGGGATGTGCCATTTCCTGGCACCGACTTCTTTTGTGCTTCTTTGACTTTTGTCAACTTGCGCTCTGACTTCTAACTTTCCATGACATATTACGCTCAGTCTCTTTTGATGTAGTGGTATGATTGCTCAGTGAAGTTGTTTATTACAGCTTGTCTTATGTGCTGAACTAATGGCATTAAAACCAATGCCTACACAAGCCAACACGAAACGAACAAGGAGGGTAATTCGGATTCAGTAGCGCGACGCCACCACGGCCGTCACGTTTCTCTACATGCTAAAAGGACCGGGGGGCGGGGGCTGAATCCGCTTTCTATCTCGACGTTTCGCGCAACAATAAACAACGCGACGAGACTTCGTCATGAAGCTTCTTGACTTTTTTCTTTGAAGTCTCGCGCAACTTTCGAGACCAAATTGGCAAATTCCGCGCCTACCGTTATGAAGCCACGCCCATTTTTATAACGTCATGTCACCCCAAGACGGGCACAATTCGGTTGTGATTTTGTGCACATTTCCTATGGAAAACAGTGCTCTGACATGACAATCATAGAAAACCTATTTGTACTATTCATCACTTCGATTTATAATTTTTATGCTGATTATGGTAGAAACCTGGTCCGTGACAATTTCCATTTAAAAAAAAGGAAAAACGATAAGTACAAGAGAAGGAAAAACTTATCCGGAAAGAGTAAAATACATCAAAATTTAATCGACTTTCGGAAGATTTTATGATGTGCAATTGTTGAATATCTTAAAACAGATGTAACCCCTCCAATAAAAATAGACCCTGAATGCTTTTAGTTAGTGTTTAACAAGCTAAAATAATATGTTGGTCTTAATTGGCATGATTAATTGATTAAAATCAGAAATTCATAATTTCCAAAAAAAAAAAAAAACCCTCTTAGGACACAATCTTATAGGTTACGACGAGGATGTGCCAAATTTCGTTGCGATCACTAATGCAAATTTTGTACAGATGTATATCACTGTCATTCTTAACCAGTATAATTTTCGGCGATGCTGCCCCCATTGTTGCGCTTTTATTAGGGTTAAAGGTTGCCACGTGTTATATGGGTATGTGTGTTGGTCCTTCCATCCATATTTCTTGATAGATTTTGTTCGAAGGTCATGTGGAGGTGCATCATGGCGAAACCTAATGAAACTCCTTGTTTGTTTGGTGTTTTTTTTTTGGGGGGGGGGGGGAGGGTCATGTTTTGATGGGTGTGTTCTGTGCAAATTTCACGTAGCGCTTGGTGATTTTTTTTCTTCAAATGTTGTGTTGAGATGATAAGTAGTCAGATATCTGCTCTTGTTTTTGGTGATACAGCCCCCAGTTAACGTTACGTCTTTTTTCAGGGTCAAGGTCATAATTAGGAGTTTGACTTGTCATGCTGATCATATACTTGCGACCTTTTCCTTCTTTAGCATCCACGCTCATCATATCGTACTCTAAAACTCCACCATTAAAGACCCAGGGGCTACACCTCCTTTGGATGGCATTTTAAACTTTTCCAATGACATCTTAACTTTCATAACATCCAGAGCATAGTTCGATATTGTATTTACCATGTCTTCAAAAGATTTTTTTTTTTTTTTTTTTAATCCGGGATTGTTTTTGAACATGCGTTCTGGTTTCATAATTGCTTCATTTTATCCAGCGACATCATATGACATCCGTGTGTCAGACTCCATGAATACGTTGATGTCTGACTTTGAGGGTGCCGCCAGGGTGAATGGTTCAAATCTGCTGGTCCCGCAGCCGTTCGGGTCGTCGGAAGAATTCGTTGCCTCTGTCGAGAACGTGGAGCAAGTGGCCGCTTTCTCCTATTGGTTCGCCATTCGCGCCTCTGACGAGAGCGGAAAAAGCGGAGACGTGTCAAACATCGCAGTTGCAACATTCAGGCGAATTATTCCGGTCCCAGATCCTACAACGACACAAGAGCCAAAAACAATGCTAGAGATTACAACAACACAAGAACCAACAACAACACAAGAGCCAACAACTACACAAGAGCCAACAACTACCCAAGAGCCAACGACTACGCTAGAACCAACAACTACACAAGAGCCAACAACTACACAAGAGCCAACAACTACCCAAGAGCCAACAACTACCCAAGAGCCAAAAACTACACAAGAGCCAACAACTACACAAGACCCAACAACTGCACAAGAGCCAACAGCTACTCGAGAACAAACAACAACACAAGAGCCGACAAATTTACAAGTGACAACAACTACACAAGAGCCAACAACTACACAAGAGCCAACAACTACACAAGAGCCAACAACTACACAAGAGCCAACAACTACCCAAGAGCCAACAACTACCCAAGAGCCAAAAACTACACAAGAGCCAACAACTACACAAGACCCAACAACTGCACAAGAGCCAACAGCTACTCGAGAACAAACAACAACACAAGAGCCGACAAATTTACAAGTGACAACAACTACACAAGAGCCAACAACTACACAAGAGCCAACAACTACACAAGAGCCAACAACTGCACAAGAGCCAATAACTGCACAAGGGCCAACAGCTACACGAGATGAAACAACACAAGAGCCGATAATTTCACAAGTGTCAACAACTACACAAGAGCCATCAACAACACAAGAGCCAACATCTACACAAGAGCCAACAACTACACAAGAGCCCACAACTACACAAGTGACAACTACACGAGAGTCAACAACAACAGCAACAACACAAGAGCCAACAACTACACAAGAACCAACAACAACACAAGAGCCGAAAACTACACAAGTGACAACAACTACACGAGAGTCAACAACAACACAAGAGCCGAAAACTACACAAGAGCCAACAACTACACGAGAGCCAACTACACAAGTGCCAACAACTACACGAGAGCCAACAACTACACAAGAGCCAACAACTACACAAGAGCCCACAACTACACAAGTGACAACTACACGAGAGTCAACAACAACAACACAAAAGCCAACAACTACACAAGAGCCAACAACAACACAAGAGCCGAAAACTACACAAGTGCCAACAACTAAGCAAGAGCCAACAACTACACAAGAACCAACAACGACACAAGAACCAACAACAACACAAGAACCAACAACAACACAAGAGCCAACAACTACACAGCAAGAGCCAACAACTACACAAGAACCAACAACGACACAAGAGCCAACAACTACACAAGAACCAACAACAACGCAAGAGCCAAAAACGACACAAGAGCCAACAACAACAACAATAAAATCAACAACTAAAATGTCAACAACGTCTGTAAAATCAAGCACAACACTAGAAGCCACTACCCTAAACGCTACGACCGTCAACATTTTGAATGTTTGTGCTTCACAAGTATGCCAGAATGACGGGGTTTTCAACCCGGAAACTTGTGTGTGCAGCTGTCCAACCGGCTTCCAAGGAGAAAATTGTCAATGTAAGTCGAATAAGGCTTGTCAGCAAGGTATACGGACAAAATGATGGTCATAGTTACAAAACAAAAGACATTCATGGTACCACTTCCGGAATAATGCTTCAAATATTGCTGAAACATTATCTTAATCATGATATTCATATTATTATATATCTACAATATACATGTGGTCGTCTATTTCCTGGGTAACATCTATTTTTTTTTTTTGCCTACGAAAAGTTTGGTATCAGCGTGCAAATTCATTTTGATTTTAAAAACATAGTTGTAGTTCTTAAAATAATTATAATATTCTAAGTCTTTACTGTTGTGAGCAGCATAGAGATAAACAGTAATATAATAGACATGATATGTGGTTTTTAACTCCTGATCCTAGCCATGCCATACTGTCAGGGTACGCTAGTCATCAATTAGCAAAAGATTTTCGTACGAAAGCATGGGCTTCACCTCACCATACCTCTTTTCATCTGTTAATTTTTCGTTTTCCATGTTTTGATTGCATTTCCCATTTGTGCAATGTAGCCTCTCTTTCGTATATCTCTTGTACATGATTTCATCTTTAAAACTACTTGTGATTTTAAAGAAATACAGCGCCTTGAAATCTATTACAACGTATATTTTTATCAATGTTATGTAATTTGTATACATAATATTCCCATCTATTAGTAACATTTCTCTATATAAACGTTTTAAAATATATGTTTGTGTGTGTTTGTTGTTCTTTAATCTGCAATATGTTTGTGTTAAAGCAAAATAAGTGGACTTACCATCTATTTTCACTCTCCTGTTTACATCTACAGTGGATCAGCAACAGCTTTCAAGTGGAGTGCAGCTGTTTTTTGGAATAACGCTTGGAGTGGTACGTCGAACTTGTCATATCATTTTTTTTTCTTTTGAACAGGAACAATTGCGACCACGCCTATTGTGAATAACGTGCTATTCAAAACGAATCAAACAGAGCTTTGCAGTGGCGGATCCAGGCGGTGGTGCACAGGGGCCGCCCCCTTTAAAAACGAACAAACAAAAGAAATAAAAGGAAAAATGGGTGGGGTACGTGCGCACCCCTTCAATTTTGTAAAGGCGCCCTCTTTACAGAATTCCTGGATCCGCCCCTGTGGGTATGGGTATGTTATGCATTTGTCTTTCGTATTATACGAAATACAGAGAATTCGGGATCATGCCATATACCTTAACAGTCAGTCTTCATCTCCTTGTCTCACAGTGCATAAATCTGTTGTCGCCTCTTCGCGGGATTGTTGCCGTTGTCATCAATAACTACTGCAACGACGAATTTTCAGTGTGCTGTCCAAATCAAGGACCACGACTCAAGTACGCATACTATTTTGTTTTATGACTATTTGTATTTTCTTAGGTGTCCATAGAAGCATTATATACTTTATAATGGGGAAAAACCGGAAAATGGAAGTTGGTGTTAAAGCAGTGTTGAGGCAGAAATTGTTCCTGTTTCTACGAAATGTTGATATCGTTCAAAATAAAGCATGTAAGGATGGTAATGATGCCAGACTTGCATATAAATATTTCATAAAACTTTTTTTTTTTTGGGGGGGGGGGGGGAGGGGGCAGCAGCTTCAGGTGAGATTGAATCGATGAAATAATTTTCTTCGAATCACATTATTGCAAATTCTATGTATGTTGCGTGAAAGAAATGCCTCATTTACTTACATGTACCGTGTCGAAGTGCTAGGATTGAATGTGTTTTTTGTTTGTTTGTTGTTTGCATGTTTTTTTCAAGCACTGCAAATCTGAATTTTATCACGGCGGCTGACGTTGTGATTGCGGACGGCTTTCCCGTGGCCTCGACGCTGCAGACTGGATGTTACGTCACCATCGTCGCACTTTCCCCAGAAAACCCCGATCTCTGTGCAAATGGAGAATCATCTGGAGGACGACGTCGACGGGATGTCGATCGAGACGTGGTTGATGTATACGACCGGACTAAACGCCAAACACGTGAGTGAGACAGTAATGCTACCAGTTTACGTTTGTCCACCAAGATGAAAATCACAGACCAACATTTGTAATGGTTTGGTTTCTCTTTTTGTGATAACTTAAAGGGGATGGCTAGTAACTGATCAGTGGGAATCAGTGGGAATCAGTGGGAATACTGAGGGATGATTGTTCCAATCCTTGTGGGATTCATTTAAGAGTACATTATATATCTATTGTTGTGTGAAAATCATTTGTTTCAGAATGGTCTCATATTCAGGTAATGTGCAGTTTAATGTTTCCAGGTTAGCATGCCTGTACAGTGACGGCACATTAAACTGCACATTACTTGAACGTGAGACCGTTCTGAAGCAAATAATTTTCACACAACAATAGATATATAATGTACTCTTAAATGAATCCAACAAAGATTGGAACAATTATCCCCCAGCATTTCCACTGATTCCCAATGATCAGTTACTAGCCATCCCCTTTAATGATAGTGTAACACTCTTTATTTAGATTGATTGTTGGTACGCGTGGACTTGTAGGCGAGTGTCACTGGGGTATAAGTATCAGGATCACGACATGCGAAGTCACCACTTGTAACACTTCACTGAGTGTTGCTAATATATAGTATGACAGTTAAGTAGACTTTACGATGACACAATGATAAGAATGATGAAGAGACGCGAATGAAGTCCAGTTCAGCCAGAATGTATATTTTATTTGTCGTAATATAGGAACTTGGTGAAAGTACAATCGCAATATATGAACACTTGGCACTCCCTGGTATGCCCCCAATCGGGGCTGGAGTGTATCACGGATAAACCCTCTGCCGAGTGGCAAGAGGCCTGGCAGAACCAGTGGTTCGGTTGAACTAGAACCAAGAGTATAGATTTACAGGGACATTTATACTTAAACTTGTGAATACATTATTATTGACACTTTGCATAAAACGAAAGGGGAGATTATTATTTACTAATGCATATGCATGGTATTTCTAAGATGTGCAATCCAAATTTAGGAAGGGGAAGGTTCTTATACCATATTTGGTCATGAGATTTTATGAATGAACTCACTACTCTGTTGTAGTGGTCGTTAGCACAGTGGAATGTGCTGGTCAAGTGTTAAGGCAGAAAAGGGGCACTTAGATGTGGGTGGAATGGGTCAGTGGGGACTGACCACTTTCCGAATAAACCAGTGCGTCATGCGTCGTAATGCACTGCAATGACATCTACATTGGGAAGTGGTGAATGGGAGATCAAGGACACAATTTTGGGTCTTACAATAGCATGCTGTAGGCCCTACACGCAATTTATAACTCTAAACCATTACATGCATTATGTGTTTGTTTGTGTTTAGAGCAAACGTACATCCCACAAGACATTCTTCATCAATCAATTCAGCGGAATGTGGATACCATAGAAGAAGCTCTCAATGTCTCGATCGCTGACATCAGCCTACCTTCTCTCGACGGTGTCGAACCAACAACCACCCCTCCGACGTCCGACACGGAATTTCCCGCGTACCTGATTGCTCTCATCGCAGTGGTGGCGGTATTATCTATTGTGGTCTTCGTGTCGCTATGTTTGCTTTTCATGCGCAGGTGAGTGTGACTAAGTATTGCGTAGGTCATGTGTTGTATGTTTTTCACTAATATGATTTCAAACTCAAGTGTCATATGTATTGCTGTATGGGTATTCCTGCCAGAAATATATATATATATATATATATATATACCTGTTTTTTCTTCAATAAAAAGATATGATTATTTATATTTTTGTATTCTTACTTGTTGTTTAACTGCCAATCACTTTGTAATTTCATCATCGAGGAAGTGGAAAATGAAATAGATTTGAACTGAACTGAACTGAACAAACTAAAACTTAATGACAGTATATATGATTGTTAAACATTATTGACACTGTCAACTTTATCACTGCTATTACAAGTCAATATCATCATTGCTCATGAGACCAAGATCGCTTGCTTTCATTCTCGTCATAACTAATTATGGAATCTGTTCAAGCAATGATGAAAAAAGAAAGTGTCTAACATCAACAAGGCCAATTTATCGGGGTCATCAAACGAGACCGACACCAACGAGTTATACACTCGAGTTCGACATAAAAAAAAAATCCATGAGTCGTACGGCCCACGAGTCATACAGCCCATACAATGCCATAAGTTCGACACTAGGCAAATAAGGCCCATAAGTTCGACACCTGGTAACAACAGCCCACAAGTTCGACATTACAAGTCGGGATCTAATGTTTCGATCTCGTTGGCCTCGTTTGCTTAGTTTCAAACTCAGTGGCTGTATGACTCGTGGCCTGCGTAACTAGTGGGCTGTATGACTCGTGGGCTGTATGGTTTGTGGTGGTCGATTTTTTAACGTGCACTCAATCTATCTGTCCTTGCGTGATATTGATTTTAAATCAATAACCGTTGCTATTATTTGCTTTGTCATTATGAAGGATATTCAATTGAAGTATTTGAATTGGACTTAACAATATTGGCTGTTTTCTCTCTTTGGCAATTCTCTCAGGTCTGTGTTGAAGGAGGCTCAATTACGTCATACATATTCGCCTAAAGCAGGACCACGTAAGTATAATGACGTAATGTATCATTTTATGTGCATTTATAGTTAATAGGTGTGTATTTCTTCAAAGAGAATAGGAATAGATTCTGCTTGCACTGTTGCTTTGTTTACCATTTTTGGGGTACCAATTTATGTATCTTTTTGGGGGTACCATTACTTCCATTTTCTATTCAATTTGGGAGTATCTGTATTTCATCGCAATGTATCTTAGCTTTCGGGCTACGATTTTTCAATTTCTTTAAAACCAAATAAGCCATTCTGATAACTGAATAGTAATAAAAATATAAATGATGATAATAATTCCATAATTTCACTTGGTTCGATTGTTCCTTGGATATCCAAAATTTCCTCTCTTTTTTAGAATTCGGACAGGACCATCCATCCAGGCTGGCTGACTCCGGCAATTTCTCACTAAGAGACGGAAAGAGATCAGCGGATGTGTATTACTCTTCAGCGTCACACACGCCTTCGAGTGTACAGAGAAATGCCCTTGCAGGAAAACCTCGCTACTACTATTGAGCATGCCGTTCAACACCGCTATAAAAGGAAAACCCAAAACCGGAATGGCTATAGCGTCAATACCACGACCATGATAACGACAAGGATCGGAATGATAATGCCTTCTATAATCTACATAATTAACTCTTTATGTGCCACGTTCGCACGTCCGACTCATTCGACGGCGTGCCAACTTCGCATTTTCCGCTCAAACGCACAAACCCGCCCAAACAGATCGATATATTGCCAAATGTCATAGTACAAGGAAAGCGTTTCTCGCGATTCCGCTCCTCTCGTCTATAGCTTGCATTTATGTGGTGATTGACTAACAAGCTGTATTTCATGCTGGATTTGCTTGCAAATTCCAAGTATTCGTCACTGATTTGTGTGCAAAAGTCATACATTTACAGCAATGTATAGCTACCGGGCATTTAGAAGAAAAGCAATTATAGATTTGTCATAGAATTTACATTAATGCAAAGCTTGGTATTTTCTCTACAACTTTGCTTACTTCGTCTACAATTTAACATAAATCTATAAAAGTTATATAGATTTGAAAAACAGGATGTTTTCTCAACGCATGACTGCTTTGGTGTCTCAGAATAATGTGGCACACGGGGGGTTTCCACCATGGCACATAAAGAGTTAAGAAATAATTAGTGAAGACATTGATTCGATAAAGTGTATAGGCCCTCTTTTTTCCTGCTTTACGTTTCTAATTATTATCTTTTTCTATTGACAAGAAATATACGTATGATGGTCAGATATAGTCAGATGGCAGTATGGAGGATGTCTTTACACCTACAATATTCCGTATACTTACAATATTCTGCTATTTTATTTTCTGTAATCTAATCTCTTAGCATATGCATTGTGATGTAGTTTACGTATTCAATATTTGTGAAATATTTATATGTTCTATCACTGTTTGTTGTTCCTTTCAATTTCCAATTTACTTATCTTCCAACTTCACCAACAAAGTACTATTTCAAAAATAATTGTATAACAAATTTATGTGAATATTACTTTTTAACATCTGTGATACATCCAGATTATCTTGGTGTGGGAAATTAATACTGAAAAGAAAAAAAATCAAAATTTATGAATGTATTCCTTTTCCAGATTTTGATATAAGTAAATTGAAATTTGCTTGGAAACGCATTTGTTTACAGTGAAAGCAAACATGACACTCGGCACCATCACTTTACATGTGTTTGAAATTGTATTTTTTATAATCTTTCAATTTTATTAGCATATAGGGACATTATCCCTATGTGTTAAGCGCTATATAAATCAATGTAAATTATCAATAATTATTGTTACTTGAATGTCGATCCTAAAAAAAAAAGTATTTTGGAATTGATTAGTAGCAAAGTTCTGAAAATGTTTGTGAGAACGATATTTATCTGCTGATAGTGATATTTGGTAGGATGAGACAATGGATGAAAGCTGGTATGGAACGAAAATTGTCGCACTTTCCATCCAAAGGATCCACGCTCCTATACAGGGTGGCCCAAACAGAACGAAACACCTAAGATCTTTAATTATAGCAAAATTGTTCCTAATTGTCATTATTTTGTATACCATTGGAAAGGCCATTATTTTTCCAAAAGAATGACACTAAGTTCTTTAATTTTGGTTAATGCATAATGGTCTTAGGACCATTTTTGTCAACCCTTGCAATTTTCAAAATGTGATCATTTTGCACTCTCAGAGATACCGAAACC
This sequence comes from Diadema antillarum, assembly GCF_040938485.1. NCBI lineage: Eukaryota > Metazoa > Echinodermata > Echinoidea > Diadematoida > Diadematidae > Diadema > Diadema antillarum. Next base: position 692,181 of record NW_027271055.1, read on the forward strand.
AGTGAGAATTCGGCTTACCGTAGAACCAGTAGCATTCGCTATGTGCGGAATATGGGGCGGACGGTGTTGTCGTCAGGTCGTCTAATTCACAATGGTAACGGACAATGACAGCCACATTCCACACATTGTGAACGTTACTGGTTCTATGGCAAGCCGAATTCTCGCTGATTTCGGTGTCTCTGAGAGTGCAAAATGATCACATTTTGAAAATTGCAAGGGTTGACAAAAAATTGGCCTAAAATCGTAACGCATTAATTAGGCGTTCCGTTCTTTCTGGGTAACCCTGTGCAACGATAAGACTCGTTGGCAGAAGGGCGTTCGAAAGAGCGTGTTTGCAGTACACGCTTTTTCTTCATTGTTCAGTAATCTATATTTGATTTCAGTAATTTATCAAACAAAAACATTCTTCTTGAATGTATAAACACAATGTACAAACAGCAATATTCTTAAGAAAACTAGAAATGTCGCTACAGCGACTGGTTATACCCCCGGCAAACAGCATTTCATAAGCTTTGGTCAAAACAACATTTCATAAGCTTTGGTCAAAAAACTGAGGAAGTAGTTAAATCCGCAAGATCTTTCCTTGATCTTCTGCCATTGATATGCCGTTACCATGGCAATGTACTTTCGGGTACTGTCGAAAAATGCATCTTGCACATCTACAACCAAAGGCACACATCTGTACCAAGTTTCATGGAAATTGGGCAAAAAATGAGGAAGTAGTTTGCAACACAAAATTTTCCATCATTGTGGCTCATTATATGTGAGCTGTTACCATGGCAACATACTTTTTGTCACTGTCAAGAAATGTGTCATAATGACCTATATCCTAAGACAAACATTCAATATGAATTCCATGAGAATTGGAAGAACACTGATGAAGCAGTTTTGCCATGAAGCATTTTGCCCTATATTTTACCAATAACATGCCGTTACCATGGCAACGCACTTTTTGCCACTGCGGAAATATGTGTCTTGCACATTAACATATTCAGATGAACATCTGTACCTAATTTCATAAAAATTGATCAAAAACTGTGGGAGGAGTTCGCGACGCAAGATTTGTACCCATTTTTGCCCATAATATGCCGTTACCATGGCAACGTACTTTCGGGTACTGTCAAAAAATACATCTTGCACATCTACAACTCAAGGCACACATCTGTGCCAAGTTTTATGGGAATCGGTTGAAAACTGAGGAAGTAGTTCGCGACGCAAGATTTGTACCCATTTTTGACCATAATATGCCGTTACCATGGCAAACGTACTTTTGGGTACTGTCAAAAAAATACGTCTTGCACATCTACAACCCAAGGCACACATCTGTGCCAAGTTTTATGGGAATCGGTTGAAAACTGAGGAAGTAGTTCGCGACGCAAGATTTGTACCATTTTTGCCCATAATATGCCGTTACCATGGCAACATACTTTTGGGTACTGTCAAAAAATACGTCTTGCACATCTACAACCCAAGGCACACATCTGTGCCAAGTTTTATGGGAATCGGTTGAAAACTGAGGAAGTAGTTCGCGACGCAAGATTTGCAACCGACCGACCGCCCGACCGACCGCCCGACCGACCGACCGACCGCCCGACCGACCGCCCGACCGCCCGACCGACCGCCCGACCGACCGTCCGCTGATTCCTATATACCCCCTTCAAACTTCGTTTGGCGGGGGTATAATAAAAACACTACCGGTGCATGAACCGAAATGCTGGACAACTTACATTCAGACACATAGACTTACACGTATCTGCAAAAACAACAACAAAAAGCTTTCCTACGAAACAAAATGTTAAAATTTGCTCTTTGGTGTAAACCACTCCGTGTACAAATTGAAATTGAAATTCTGTGTTAACTAAGAAACGTTGTGGATCTTGAACTAGGATATATTTCTGATTTTTTTTCTTTAATATACTCAATATAATTATAACTATCTTTTATCTTTAAATCATACAATTTCTGCAAATTACTGTATTGATAAAGAAATCATACATTTTTCGTTAATTTACATCTCTTAATTTTATTTTTTGCCCTAAAAATTCTCTATCGAACGTCACCACGTCTATATCCTCAAATTTAACAGTCATCCTCTCATGTTGAAAATCATTTGGTAAGATATCATTAATATCAATAAATGTAAACAAATCAGTACTATTCATACCTAGATTCAAAAAATATTGAACGGATTAAAATGATCCTCCAATATGTGATAAGTTTTATAAATCCTTTTTTCATATAGATTTTGATTAAAAAATATCTTCCCTTTCAAACATGTTTCTATTATAAAAAAAAAATATCGAGTTTCCAAATATCCATCCATATTCCTACACCCTTGATCTTATCCCACACTTATCCCTGTAGAACTTTTCAAATTCAATCCCGTTAATTCATAATTACAAAGGTATATAAATCGACATCGTACTGATACTACAACAATAATCAAAAACAATATTTATTTCCAACTCATATTCTTATTCACATATATAACAGACGTTTCAACCATACTATCCACTGCGTCTGAACAAAAAGGGGAATCTACACAAAATATTTATTTTAATATTTTTCCCATTCTGTAAAAATTCAAACATATTTTTTATAACCTCTATCATTACGCAATTTGGAACTGCTGTAAACGAAACATAATTCAATTTTGATAAAGCATAAGTTTTCACAAGGTGAACTTTACCTGTAAGGGTCAAATCCCTTTGCTTCCACCTGTCTAACAAACGTTTTATCTTACTTTATATCTAGTTATTATTCATTTCCTCCCTTATATTAAAATCCAAAGAAAAAAATCCTAAAATCTTTACTTCTCGTACTAAATTCTAAATATTTTTATTCCCTGGTGTATCTTCTTCCTTTCCAATACAAACAAAACATGTCTTCTCTCTATCAATTCTATGATCATTTATTTCATAAAACTCAACGAAAGTTTATTATAACCTATTTATAGAATTTTTATCTTTAAAAAAAAGTTAAATCATTTGCATAAAGAACCTTTTCCACTTTCTGTTTTCAAGATGTGAAACCTTTAACACGCTCATCTTCTCTCATTGCACATGCTAAAATTCTATGGCCAATTAAAACAGATATGGTAATAAAGGATCTCCCTGCCTAACTCCTTTAAGTTGTTAAAATCACATTTTAGAACTGTTTTAAAGCACTTATGCCGGGGTTTTTTTTCTTCTGCAAATGTTAAACTACGCCTTTAAGATGTTGAATTTTTGTAGGTTTTATAATTTCTTAAAGTATTAATGAAAATTTTAAAAGACGATTTTGCATTTCCTTGATTATGAACACAGGACGTGTCAACTGACTTTAATCCCTCTCTAAGTCTATCAGGATTTGTCAATCACACATATCATGGAAACTAGAGTTTGTGGGTTGGAATCTTTTTATTGAGAAATTGTTATACAAGCACATATAACTGGTAAATGATATTAGTAAGGCCTTAAACTACAATATCGGATATGAAATCAGAGGATAAGTTATTGACATGAACTTATATAATCATCGATGATACTAAAAGTATTGGATATTCGAGTAGGTTGACTAATAAGAAGAATGACGGAATTTGACAACGCATGTAGGGTTCAAGAAAACTTGGTAAATTACAATAACAATACAACTATGAAAGAAGATTTAAACTGAAGTCAGCCATGACGAGTTATGTCATGGCATAGTAATTATCAGGAAAAAAGGTTAAGTAGCTCAATAAATTTGATAAGGTTGGATTTGTTGCTATATAAAGATTTTCACATAGATTGCAGTAACTTTCTTTCCAGTTATAGCCTCAATAAAAATGCTCTCAAGGCATTCTGATATAATGATATTACTTTCACAATAATCGAAACTTGTTGCTACAACGTGAAACCTACACCACCGCATCTTCCACCAATCCCTTAGTTATAATTAGCTAAGGTCTACCGATAATAAGGTACGAAGAAGATGACGTTTCCTTTAGCCAGATCTCACTGAGGCTAATAACATTACTTGATATTCACGTAATTGATTGCAATTTTTATTATCTGTCTTCTGATATTATAATGCGAGACAATAATGGTCATTTATAAGGTTTGAATGAAATTGAGAAATTACATCCTTTTCCAGGTGGTAATGTGTAAATACGTTCCGATTTATTAAATATGAATTGAGATGAAAATCAAATTTCGATTCTTGGGTTTCTGACTTTAAAGATGTAACAGTAAAAGGACTTGCCACTTTATACGCAGTGGGAAGTATTTACAGCGGAATTCCAACTGAATGGTCGTCATCAAAGATATTATAGTAGAGGAAGATAGGAAGGCGCGTGATAATAATGGAAACAAAACAAAATGGCTACACTACATGATGATAATTTGTAGAGAGCTAATATATACAAACTCAGTTCACCTAGAAACATTCACATCCAAAGGTAGTGGTATTTTTATCTTCTTAAAAAGATTTCAAAATTATAGTTGTAACTTTTTTTTTTCGATTAAGGGATTATTTGGAAGAACGAGATTTTAAAGTAATATACAAGTAGTAAATGGTCACGATTGCGATGGTACAAGATTTCGCACTAGGTGAAAGATAGAGGCGCTCTATTCAACGAGGCGAAGCCGAGTTGAATAGTGCGACTCATCTTTCACCGAGTAAAGACCATACACTATTTGTTTTATACAACACCTCGAACGTCAACAGATTTGGTACTGACGGATTCTTGAATTAAGCACAGAAATGGCAACCATTTTCCGTGAAAGACGAATGAGTGTACGCACGTATGCGAAACGAAGTTGTGTACAAAAATGAGTGACAAAAGTATGCGCTTGTAAGCGCGCTTGTAATTGTTGAGTGCGCACGGCACATGTTTGTTTATTATGGCATCAGAGCGGTGCAATGGAACTTTTTGCTCAAACAAAATTGCACGGCTGACATCCAGAGCGTGCAATGGAACTTTTCACTAAATGTCACGTGATGGGCAATCGACCAATTGAATAGCTACATTCTAATTAGGTGTTTTATAATAACGATTATTTCGTGGAGGTAAAAATTTGGCAACAAGATGATCTAAAAACAATCAAAGACACTTGATAAACAACAACAACAACAACAACAACTTCAAAGACAGTCTCAGGTAATATGCGTAATACGCTTGAGGAATGCGCGCTGTCCATTAAATTTTGTTCTCAATTTTCAATTCAATTCGTTTATTCATCTCAATCATCATAAAAACATATACATTGTGAGATCAACATGGCAAAAAAGAAATATTGATGAGGAGAACGGGGACTACAAAAAGCGATAGCGTGAAAAGGCGTAAAGCCCCCAGATTACAATGGTAAATAGAATGCATGTACATGTACATGGCGAAGTGAACAGAATTTTTTAATGAAGTGAAATAATGAACTGCTTGAAATTGAACATAAAACACAGGAAAATACGAAACATTGAAATGGAAAAAATAGACAAGGAAGTCTTAGCCAAGTGAAGTACGACGCCTCCTCCCCCCCCCCCCCCCCCCCCCATAAATACAGTCACATACATGATGCATGTATATATTCCTCTTGGTAATAAAATTCACGGGTAATATTATAATCATTGTAAGTACTTTTGGAGTTCAAATCAAATAAATTATTGAACTTGGTTATTTTCTGTATAAATATGAATCAAAGGTTCTTCAATTTAAGTTTGAAAGAAGTTATGGTTAAACAAGAAGCGATGTCATTTGAAAGATTGTTCCAGATACGGGGACCGGTATGCTTAACAGATTTTAGTATGGAGTGATTATTGGCTACAGGATAATTGAATTTGAAGCGTGTGAGCGAGTATTATATTGGTGAACATCTTTGTTGTGGCGAAATAGATTAGAAATATTGACTGGTGCCAAATTGTTATTGACATAGAACATTAAGTTAGCAATTTTGAATCTATAAATATCATATATTGTTATGGTTTTTAAACGGAAGAATAGAGGCTGAGAAGGGGCAAAATAAGCAGAATTAGAGCATATACGTAAAGCTTTCTTTTGCAATTTGTGTATGGGATCTAACTTAGTAACACCAACATTTGCCCATTGAATAGTGCAATACTGTAAATATGGGAGGACAAGAGAATTATACAACATAAATAGCTGCTTTTCAGAGAGCGTAGTACGTAATTTACATAATATATCAATATTTTTAGAAACTTTGTTACAAATAAAAAGTGGGTGTTCGTTAAATTTTAATTTTTCGCCAAGTATGATACCTAGAAATTTAACTGATGTTGATATGTGTAATTGAACATTATTCATCTTAATTTCAACTTCATCTAAGACATGAGATATCGTGGGTTTACGAAAATACATAACACTTGTCTTTACATAATTAACAATTAATTTATTAGCATCAAACCACTCAGATACTTTGACGAGCTCAGTATTTGTTTTACAGACAAGATAATTAAAATCACTGTGAATGGAAATGATATTGGTATCGTCGGCAAATAACACAAAATTAAAGAAGGAGGATACATAGCATAAATCATTGATATATAAAAGAAACAGGAGAGGGCCCAGTATGAATCCCTTCGGGACTCCACACTGGACCCTAGAATATGATGAATTATACAGTTATTGTAGAAAGTAAATTGGTATCTTTCATCTAAATAGCTGTGGAACCAGTCCCACACTGTACCCCTAATTCCAAAGTAAGATAATTTGTACAAAAGAATATCATGATTAATTAGATCGAAAGCATTAGTTGAATCAAGAAAAATTCCTAAAGAGCGATTATTGTTATTGATATTATTCAGAAGTCTATCATGAAGGTCTATTAACGCGTCCTCACATGAATGACGTGCCCTAAATCCATATTGGGAATTATTTAGTAATTGGTGTTTGTCCTAATGAGAAATTAATCTATTATAAACATTTTTTTCTAGAATTTTCGAAATACAAGGCAACAAAGCTATGGGTCTGTAATTAGAAAATAAGTGTTTGTCTCCCCTTTTAAAAACAGGTATTATTTTAGCAATTTTTAGATTTTTTGGAACCCTTCCACAACATAAAGATAAATTAAATATATGTACTATAAGGGGGAAACAACTGAATAAATTATCTTTTTCAGAAGGGAAGTACTTAGTTCATCGAATCCTGTGCTGTTACTGTTCTTGAAATTTTTTACAATATTAATAATTTCGGATTCATTAGTTGGAGCAAAGTACAGGATTAGCGCGCACTTTCCTGTCTTTGGTTGTCATCTACTCGACTTTTCATAACAGTGACTGAGGAAAATTTCATTTGTTGGTTAATCCCTTGTATTGCGTTTACCATTCCCACGGACCTCTTTCACTTCAGTCATAAGCATCTTCCCCAGGTTGATGAATGGGAATTCTACAAGGAGACACATGCCGAGGGCGCAAAAGTAGCTCAGCGAGATGAATGCTGCACTGAAGATGATCTGGACAGACAAGAAGAGTGAAAAAAAAAATCAAACTTACATGAATTTCACTACGTTATAAAATTCATCAATTTTCAGATTATTAGAAATAAATCATTCCACTGATGGCGTGTATTTCCTAAACGTTCACTTCAAGGAGTTTGTCATTCCCAGTGAAAATAACAATTGTCAACAATTAAATATGAACTGCTGTTATAACATATATATATATATATATATATATATATATATATATTATTGCAATACTCACGTAGTTTAAGATAGACCAGTGCATTGGTGTGGCTGAGCCGAACACAAACACAAGTTCAATAACAGGATGCAGAAGGTATGTGGAGTATGTAAGCCGGCTAAGAGGTGTCCAAAATCGCCAGGACAGAAAGTCGTTGACCACTCCTGTGGAGAAAAAAAGCACTTCTTAACCAAAGCTTAGACAGAATAAACCCACTATACGCAGAGAAAGGCCTCTACAGACAAATACTTCCCGTCAATTTACAGTGTAGCTTTCAGCTGCAATTGCAAATAGCTTTCAGCTGTGCAGGTGCAATTGCAATCAACTTTCAACTAAATACAGAACGTGGGAGGTTAGGGGAAAAGAAGTGATAGTGTATAAAAATAAATCATATTGTTCATTAGCAACAGGTCAAAAAGGAGATTACGAAATATCGCCGCCTCGCACATAATAATTTGCTGAAAAAAAAGGGGGAATGGCTTTCACAGACAGCTAAGGACATTGTTACAAATGATGAGTTTGAAAAATTCTCATTCAAATTCCATTAAAAAAAAGTAATTGAGCAAACCTATCAAGAGCAAACATCTCCGAGCCACTTAGCTTCACCTTTTGCTCGCTTGTTGCAGTTCGAAATAACACTCATCATTAAGATCCACAACGTGGCTTAGCTGTAGCTATGTCTAAAATTGTCTGCCTTCCAGATTTCTTCCTCTTCTTCCTTCTTTCCTTTTGTATTTATGATGCTCCAATAATAATCTTCCCATCGATGTTTTTTTTTTTTTTTTTCCAGAGGGGCCTACATTCTACAAGCTCTGTCTTTTTAGTGGGTCTCTCCATTTTTCGCACTTTAAGCAAGGTTATACATGTACTTCATTTCGACCACTTCTGTTTCTTTTTTTTTCTACAATGTATAATTAATATAAGGTCCTCAATTATTGTACAGTCTTTTCATTGCATAATGTTCTGCTTACTTTATTCTCTGTTGTCAAAAGAAGTGTAACATATATGTGACCGTGCATCACAAAACGAACGAAAAGTCGCACGCACTGATTTTCTGTGTGGACTGAAAATAGGTGAAAAGGGTCAATTTGGTCAGTCTTGACTTTATTATATTTTCTGAAAGAGCAAGTCTTCTTCTACATTATGCTAAAATTTGGTATCATAAAATGAACAGGAAAGTGTTTTTTTTTTAGCAGGGTATAGAGCACTATTAGAATAGTGTGATTAGGTGTGTCTTTAGAGTTCCCCTTTAATTTCTTAAAAAAAAAACCTGTACACATTCTTCACTTTCAACTCTAATAACTTTAGAAAGGATAATGCTACTGCTTTGAAAGTTGGCATTTACCATGGACAGAATGTGTTAATAGAAGATGCTTAATTTCAGCTTAATCTGATAATCCCTCCATTGTGGTTAAACTGGTGGTTTTCATCCTGTTTTTTTGTCCCATTCATTGCTCAGGTAGCACGGCTTGGTGAAGATTACATGCTTGAATAGACCCTGTACTTCAGAGCCTCTTTTCTCAATACACATTTTTCTGGAGTGTGTGCTTTCTTTCCAATATTTATATAGGTTAGGAGAGCCCATTTGTTTTGAGTTATACATCATTTTAAAGCTTGAAGTCTGCTCTTTTAGAAAATGCTCTTAACTAAAAATCCATGTCTGGCGACTCTTTGTTTTGTGGTGCAGGGTCACATATGTTTTGTCGAAAATGAACTAAACTTTGAATTGAATTGAAATTGAATTGAATTACAATAAAGAAAATATTTTTTTCTGCTCACCGCCGTATCCATAGTGACATGCAAATATGATCCACCCAACGGCAAGGGCGAAGATGAATCTGGAGAAGGTGATGTACAAGACACTGGCAGCTAAATTCAGAGTCGACGCACCACGGTAGACATCGTAGAGACCGTAGATCACCACCATGTACAGTATGACAGCAGTGACCCACCCACCAGCTACAACAGCCTGAAAATCGGTTTATTTCAATGATGCTTCAAACAAAATAATTTCTCTAAAAGGTATAGACATGAATCCAACAGTAGTATACCAATAAAATTGAAGATTTTGAAGAAATTGAAGAGACCAATTATGGGTTTGTAAAAATAAAATGTGAGACATTCCATAAATCCTCCTTGGTGATATTATTATTATTATTATTATTATTATTATTATTATTATTATCATTTTGGAAAAAAAATGCACGGAATTACGGTTGACATCCCTGCATGCCTTACAGTCACAGGAAAGCCAACATTGTGATCAATATTATAAAATAAATATCAATTTGTCGGATCTATCTACTCAAGTGAAATTGAGATTTTGTTCCTGTCCAGTAAGTATCAACCACAGTGTGTGATATTTCGTTTGGCTTGTCACACGAACATGGGGATTGATAACATGTGAATAATGTAGGCCTATCAGTTAGGTTCGCATGCTAATGAACAAGAAATTAAAAACCAGTGTCATTGTCCACATGTCATGGTCCATATTGGTGACATGGGTAGATTGAATTCATGTACACAATAATGTCCAATGTCGGTATTGTTTGCCTGACGAGTTCAATTCAGAAATTACTAATAATGAGCATTCTTTCAGTGTATTAGACGTCGATTTGCTTGCAGTCTTTTAAGGAAATACGAAAATGTGCAATTACTGCTGTCTGCAAATAAATATTTCCGGTTATTTGGTGTTATAAAAATATTGCTTTTCGTACAAATTCATGTCCTTCTTTGCATAACATTGATGGATATTCTGTTGTCCGTTCTGATGCAGACCGAGGAGGCGTATAGTCGCCCCGTTCCTACTACAATCGTTAACGTTTAAGTCAGGCCTGATTTGATATACAATGAAAATGAATTTGATTGCACAATGCCATTGTGCAATTACATTATTTTTCTATTATACGTATCAATTTCAACACGGTGTTGAAATTGATACGTATAATAGAAAAATAATGTAATGTTCTGTGAAACTCACTGATTTCAAAGTAAGCTTCCTCTTGCCGATGTGTTGTATAAGGTATCCCAACATCATACCAACCAAGTATGGGGAGATGCGACAGTACGGTTTGATGTACACAGTAGCTTCGAAGAATGCATCGGGTTCCGTTTGGGGAAAAGCGTATCCACTGAAAGACAGGAACACATTTCATTGTGTACAGTATTCTCTTTCTTCCAAGGCTGTCATAGATCCTATAAATCCCCACATCTTCCCAACTGCGATTAAATTTCATCTTTTGTGGGACAAGTAGCAACATACATTTTCCCCGGGCGTCTACATTTCCAAGATAAAATTTCAATTTCAACAGTAGTATAATAATTATGTGACCACGTTCTCTAACATGCAATCGACTTTCCCCTCTTTTATCTTTGTGTCCAGAGATAGTTGATATTCTACTTTTGCTTGACACAGTAAAAACATGATTTAAAGGAGCCCGGGAATTAGTACAATGCAAGTGCATGTTGACTTGTGTAGATTCATGATACACTCAACATCCTTTTTGTGGCCAGATTGGTATCTGTTATACGTCATATACGTACGTGTCGCATATACTTATTAATTTCCCACTCATATTTTCTTCAGCTTTCATTGATACCCCCACACACTGACTCCCGCCCCCCCAAAAAAAAAACCCCAACAACAACAACAACAACTCCGAAACCAAGTTTCTGCCAGTAACAGCATCGGTCAATGTCATTGCTAAAGTACTCATCACACAAAAGACATTACAAAGCATCTCTAATTTTATAGCCTAAGCACAACTGGTTTCATGTTATTAAGACATTGCAGGGTACGCTTAGGTATTGCAAAACTTTAAAAACGAGTGAAGTGTCTAAGTATCCAAGTAATTTTCCATAATGTGAACATGTCGTGATTATGAATTGGCTTGAGGCAAGAGTTGGACTGCTGATTGAGGAGGGGATGGCAATAGCTGCTCTCCGGGCATACATTTATTTAATTCGTTTGTATGTAAAGATGTAGGCCTAGTTCCTGTTGTCAAAAGGGGGATGAAAACCAAAAAGTATATATGCGATACACGTAGATTTGAAAAATATCTAGTTACCTTGAGCAGTCTATCATATCCCCGGCTGAAGCCTCTGACACGAGAATATTCGAGTCTGTATGTATAGGGGCCTATACAATAATTGATATATGTATTTATGTGCTCTTTAAAAAAATCGAGTGAAAATATTCAATCTTGAAGGAGTGAATACAAAAAAGAGTGAATTTAGAGTGAAATTGGAGTGAATTGTGAGTGAAAATGTTTATTTTTACTCATTTTGGAGTGACCTCAGGGATCACTCGAAGATTTCGGAGTGATCCCTGAGGTCACTCTAAAACGAGTGAAATAAACATTTTCACTCCAAATTCACTCTAAATTCACTCTTTTTTTGTATTCACTCTTTCAAGAGTGAATATTTTCACTCGATTTTTTTTAGAGAGATATGTGTTATAAATGTGAGCATATGCAATATGTGTGTGTGTTTGTGTGTGTGTATGTGTGTGTGTGTGTGTGTGTTTCACGGTGTTTACATCACTCACTCTGTGATTCGGAAGTTGTTCTCCAAAACGATGACAGCCGTGGTAATAAAGCTGGCAATACACGTGGCGAAAATGGCGCCCACTCCAATCTTGGGCAACCTGCCGAGTTAAAATGTTTGGTTTCAAACACCCACACAACACACATTGTAGTCTCTTTTGATACAGAGCTATACAATTCGCATACATAAAAAAAAAAGTCATCCAAATTTGGAGGGCTACTTTCTTGTCATTGTCAGCTATGGAGAGCGCAGTGTTGTTTGTGAGGAAAGGGTACTCTTCCTCTTTCCACTGATACCTAATCATATTTACAAACGTCATGCATGACTAAGCAAATGAACTTTAAAGACAACAATGACAAATTGCATTTTTTCCAAGTTTGCGTGTTATTGTGAAGGAACAATGCATGTCTCATTGCATGGATGAGATCTGTCAATGAAAGTTGCCAAATCATCAGGCCAGCCTGCACGACTGCAGAGTCGTGTTTAGGGGTTCTTCTAACGTTTTATGGTTCAAAACCTTCGGCATGGCCACGTTGTCGATAACTCGGTCCTTCCTTATTAAAGCAAAACCGTTATCCGTATCGGACAAAAGGCCATGTTAAAGGTTTTGGACCATAAAATGTTGGGAGAAAAACCTAAACACAAACCCCGAACACAAACCTGCATTCGTATAGGCTGGCCTATTTGGCAACTGTAATTGTTTAGTTTCACTCTAGTTACCCTCTTTTCACAACTTACATTTTGATCTTCATAGCTGACAATTATGAAACGGTAATCCATTAGAGTTGGATTATCTTTATACGCTCTGCATTTGCTGAACTAAACTTTGAATTGCAACCACATCGGAATGAAATCTATATCATTTTTTTCACTTTTATAGCTAGCCAATACTTTTCGATTTTTTTTATTCCAAAATGTTTTTTTTTTTAATTTTCGAAAAAGTAAACAAAAAACATATGTATATACATCATCAAGATTGTAGATAATCAAAATGAAGTGTCCTTGAATATAATAGGATAAAGGTTGACACAGTTCTGCACGTTTTTCATGAAATCTACACTGACTATCATACTAGTTTTGGGCCGTGTGTTATCAGCAGGAGTTATGTTAGTTCGTAAAATCGATGATACATGTAACTCTGGCCCACTTATAATCGATTTTATAAAATGGTTGGATCATAATTAAATGATTGGTTGAGAGCAATTACGTGACCAGTCTTTAATTTGACTAACATGCCCAGAGGGCATACTGCGTACTAATGACCGCTCAGAGATACGCGCATAAAAATCAATATAGCTTGCAGGGGAATCAAGCTCAACGACATCACAATATGACTGCATACCATAGCAATGCAGACTCAGTTACAAGCGCGCTCAATCACCTTTTTACCGTATACAATTCGTGTTCGGTTCCAGTGTGATTGGAACATTCCTTCGGACATCTTGGCTTTTTGAGAAGCAAGTTATTCATGTAGCTGACTTCCATTTACCTATGAAATAAGCTAACTGAAAATTGTTTATGGAATGATTTCATATAAGGTAAATAATGCACAGGTTCAAGTTTGGGACGTTAGTGGATATGTAACTCACTATCGGGTGTTTATATTAATGCTGTGCAACATGCACTCGGCTGCATCTCCACTAACACCCTTTCACCTGTGCCTTATTCATATTAATTCTATTTATTTAATCCGTTTTATTTTCACAGGGTAGCCCTTTCTGTTAAAAAAACAGGAGGCCTGCATAAAAAACCATACAAAAAACATACAAAGTAACATACAAAAGTACAGTAAATATTAAAAAACCCTCAAAAACCACACCTGGCTTGCAAACTCAATACAGAATTAAAAAAAATGTATGTATATATATATATATATATATATATATATATATATATATATGATACTTGTAGTCCGCGTGTTTGTACCAGTACAGTAATGCATTTCAGTCCAACAGTGCTATCTATTCAGACCAAAATATAATAATACAAAAGTGGTAACCATAGGAATGTTTATGGCACTTATATATTATCATATGGAGAATAGAGTCATCTTGTTTACTTTCATAATTGTCATTGTCGACCCTGAGAAAGACGAATGTATTCGTCGAAAATTTTATCTGAATAAATTGCACTGTTGGACTGAAATGCATTACCGCCCTACTTCGTCATCTTTTATATATCTATATATATGTATACATATATATACATATACATACATGTATGTATATATATATATATATATATACATAATGATGAATACAGGCAAAACACATTTCACAAAAAGGCTCCGAAAACATTTTCCACTATTTGCAACCTACATAATACATCAAAAGGGTCTATTATGATACCCGTCCGGCTGACACATAAGCTCGCGAATCCATGAGTTGCCAGTGCGAGCATCTTAAGATCTATTAAAGGTCAGTGCAACCCTCCCCCTCCTATTATGATAACTTTCAATCAACTATAATTTTGCCGTTTTACAAAGAGACTTATAATTCATTTGATTTCATTGATCTCCTTGACTTAGAGCTCAATAATTGCCGGCACAGTGTCCTCTAAAATAATGATAATAATAATGATAGTAAAAATTGAAATACATAATACAAAGGAAAGAGTACATGACAATTGCTTACATTTGGACATTTAAAAGGCACAAGTGTTCTCAAAATCGTATTGTATTTTGGGATATAATGCATGTTGGAAACAGAATATAACCCGACATCCCTGAAATGTACCATTTTACCTTGGAAAGACCAATTTACAGAAGCCAACTGCCTAACTATTGCATTCGCGCGCTGCAGATGCTGCGCTGGCCGTTATGTCATAGCGTAGCCTTTTGTCAAGGCCCTCTCGCTGCAAGATGTCTATGACGGGCGAGCGAAGACGAACTCGGCTGGGCTCTCTTCACCATACAGCGAGAGGGCCTTGACAAAAGGCTATAGCCATAGCCAAGCGATGTATAGCTCGCAGGGGCAACTGAAAGTCCATGAAGTGTGCAGTGCGTATTAAAGGGAATGATTAGTTTTGGTTGAGATGGGATTCAGGTTTTATTTTCTTTTTAATTAGAAACCACGTATCTGAAATACTATATAAAGAGCATAATAAAGAGGAATTAAAAGTTCATTGATGAAAATAGGTTTTGAATTGTCAGAGATATCCTCAAACACCACGACCCTGATATGAGGTGGGTCCCAACTCTTATTAGGACCTCTTTGTTCATCTTTGTCTTTAGATATCTTAGCCGCATGATTTTCATCGAATAAATTTTGAAGAAAATTCCTCTTAGAGCAGCATGCTCTTTAAAAAAACAAAACCCGAATCCCCATCTCAGCCAAAACTATACCACCCTTTCAACGCAGATGTACTAACAAACGTTACAAAGAATGACCACGAAAAAAAAATCTGATAACGATAAAAATATTCACATGGAAGATCTTACATAGATAATTTCTGTAGTGGGAATGAATATGAAAACCATGCAAGCACTGTTAGAGTCTTATATGTTAAGCTTTCTGAAACTGACTTCTACTGGTTGGTGAGTTACGTCATGGCTGACGGACAGACGTGCTATTCCCTCTTGTTGATTTAAAATCGGTCAAACTTTCTCTTTTTTGCTCATCAAGTCATAATGTTATTATTTAGATGAGTGGATATTCTCATGGGGGGGGGGGGGTAATAAATCTCATCGACTTCTGTTTCATAATCGCACCGTCTCCAACACCCAACGTGCCAAGAAGCACCCGAAACTACTTGTTTGGCTCAATTCACCCTTCTTCCATACCCAGCAGCTCAGTATATTAATTTGCTTCTGTGTCCCGCGGCCAGAAAGCCTGCCTGGACGCGGTAATCAACCTGGAACATCCACCATTACCTATTTGCCTGGAGAAATGTAGTGAGTACAAAAATAATGTAGGTCCTGTTTTTATTGTCAATGATTCATGGATCTATTTAGTTGTCACTAAAGGGTTTGCTTCATTTTGATTTTCAACTTCCTTTTTTATTTCTTCGTGACAAGGTACAACGGTAAGACACAAAGTCCCATCCACTGGTGACAGTGCTCCTGGTTATTCTCTCGGTCACAGCCGTAGTAATCGAAACGCTAGTAGATCTAGGTACAGCAGCAGAAACCAAATCAAGCATCCAGTGATATGAACATGTTATTTTGCTTTTTTTTTTTTTTTTTTTTTTGCTGTTTCACTTCTGTATATATACATGTATTCTCATTTATACATTATCCCCCCTCTTTTCCCATTCTTTCTATTATGTTCCCTATTACTTGTGCCTGTGTTAAAAATGACTGTGCCAAGTCTGCCAGGCAATTTTCCCTCACCATTCAATGAATTTGGATGAGTATACTGTGCAATATAGCACTAACTGTGAATATTATACACCCAGTGAGTTTTACCCTCAAAAAGATAACTCTCAACACACACAGTGTCTAAGTTTTTTGCATTGCAATGCAAGGAGTTTATCCAAGAACTATCACAATATTGAAGTTCTGTTATCTTCACTAAAATATCATTGCTCAATTATAGGCATTTCGGAAACATGGCTTAATGCTAAATCTCCACCCCTTTTTGCACTTGATGGTTACAAGATGATTCGCAAAGACAGGTTAAATGGTAGGGGAGGAGGAGTTTTAATATACGTATCAGAACATTTATCGTTTAAGCCGAGAAATGATCTCTCTTTTCAAAGTGCAACTGCCGAATGTTTATGTATTGAGGTTGTTCTCCACAAGGGAAAGAATTTCATTGTATGTATCTTGTATAGACCACCTAGCACTGATGTGGTCAACTTTCTCAATGATCTAGAGTCATTCATGTCAACTCTTAATTCAAGTGATAAGTCTGTTTGTTTAATGGGCGATTTCAATATTGATCTGCTTTCAAACAGCCCTAACTCGATCCGCTTTCGGAGTATTCTTGATTCCAATGCGCTTTCTGTAATGATAGACAAACCAACCAGAATCAATGGTCTCTCATCATCATTATTAGACAATATCTTTGTAAAAGCTCCAAGAACCTTTTCACAGTCCGTTTATTTTACTCTGAAATTTCTGATCATTTACCTGTGTTTTGCATACTATATGGTTACCAGTCTCATGCGAATGGGCCAGTGAGAAACGATAAGAAGAGAAAGATCACTGACGAAAAGGTGTCTGGTCTGAAAGCCAGCTTGCTTTCTGAAGATTGGGATGATGTTCTTGCTTGTGAAAATACTGAGACGGCTTTTGATATTTTTTGGGAGAAATTCTACGGGCATTTTGATAAGCACATTCCGTATGAAAAGCCAAAACCTAAGGAACAGGGATTGCATCCTTGGATTACTAATGGTATACTCCGATCAATAAAAAGAAGAAATGCTCTCTATGAAAGAAGTATAAAGAAACCATCTCTGGAAAACATTGAAAAATACAAAAAAATACCGGAATAGATTAACATCAATTATTCGATCCTCTCGTAAACTGTTTTACTCTACACAATTTGAAAAAAAACTACAGGCAACATTGCCTCCACTTGGAGGGTCATAAAGGGCGTTTTAGGCAATCAAGGCAATACTTCTGCCCCAGAGAAAATCTTAGAAAATGGACAAGAAATTACTTCTCCTGATGACGTTGCAAACTCTTGCAATACCTATTTTGCAAATGTTGGACCTAACCAGGCTAAAAAGATTGATAGGAATTGCTTGAATTTTAGGGAATATCTGAAAGGCCCTTCAGAATTTTCAGTCTTCTTGCAGCCTACTGACTGCATTGAAATTCTTGAAATAGTTACTGCATTCAAATCTAGTCACTCTTGTGGACATGATGAAATAAGTACATATTTATTGAAACAAATCATCGGCTCAATCATCACCCCACTTGTTCATATTTGTAATCTCTCTCTGGTGACTGGAGTATTTCCTTCCTCATTTAAGCTAGCCAAAGTAATCCCTATCCACAAAAAAAGATGACAGAATGTTAATCTCGAATTACAGACCAATTTCAATTTTACCTGCCTTTTCTAAAATCTTAGAGAGAATTGTATATAACAGGCTCTATGATTTCTTGGAGAAACATAACTCTCTAAATCCTGAACAATATGGATTTCGGAGGTCTCATTCAGCTGACCATGCCCTTTTGAAATTTTATGATTGTGTCTCTAGTGCTCTAGCTGCACGTGAGCATGTTATTGGTGTGTTTATGGATCTTAGTGAGGCATTTGACACACTTGACCATTCGATCCTCCTGTCTAAGCTCTGTCACTATGGTGTAAGGGGTGTGGCTTATCAGTGGTTTTCTAGCTACTTGTCAATGAGAAGACAGTTTACTCACTGCAACTCTGTTAATTCTGACATTCTGTATCTGAAATGTGGTGTTCCACAGGGATCCATTCTAGGCCCACTTTTATTTCTCATCTACATAAATGACATTTGTGATGTTTCAACAATCTTGACCTACACCTTATTTGCAGATGATACCAGTGTTTTCTTATCTCATCGTGATGTTCGAACCCTTGAACTCACTATTAATTCAGAATTACCAAAGCTAACATCATGGTTCAGAAGTAACATACTATCTCTGAATGTGCAGAAGACTAATTTCATTCACTTTAAAGGGAGGAAATGCTCAGGTGCTCAACAATTTAATGTCAATCTAGATGGTACCCGCATTGAAAGGAAAACATGTACAAAGTTCCTTGGCGTATATATTAATGATAAACTTAATTGGAGTGACCATGTGAATCATATCGCTACACCGATATCCCGCATTATTGGTATATTATATAAAGTAAAAAGTTTTGTTTCTGACAAAGTGCTTTTGATGTTATATAACACTCTTATCTTACCTTATAGTTCGTATTGTAATATTCTGTGGGCAACGTCAAAGAGTTTGACAGATAATATCCTTTTGTTGCAAAAGAAAGCTGTTCGCATATGTACAGGGTCTGGTTTCCTAGAACATGCAGACCCATTGTTCTTGAAATTAAAATGTTTAAAAGTAGATGATATACATTTCCTACAGACTGCCCTCTTCATGTTTCGTTCTAAGCAAGACATACTACCTGTCTCTTTTTCGACAATGTTTCAACTTAACAGTGCAGTTCACTCGTATCCCACGAGACAAGCATCAGATATACATTTAGTGAACCCCGGTACTGCACTAGCCTATAAATCAGTCAGACATAGCGGTCCTGATGTCTGGAATGCGCTACCTCAGCATGTTCGTAATTTACAAAAATAGTTACTTTCAAAAGGTCGATCAAACATATTCTATTATCAGCTTCACGCTGAACTCCTGGATACTATTAACTATTAAACTTGCTGTGATCATATATTTCCCCTGAAATCAACATTTGAATGGGATTTATGAGAAATTTAATCAATTCAATCAGTATAATTTGCTTATAATGACTTGACACTTTTTCTTGCTCTCACTTGTCAATGTCCGACAGGACAAATAGGCACCACACATGCATTTCTTCTTTCCCCCTCATGTTCCCATGCTCTCTTTGTAAATACCCCCCCCCCCCAAACTCCTATCAAGTATCATTTAAACTATTTACAAGCATATATAGGTTGTGTGCACGGGGGTTGCAACGATTCTCAAGCTTTAAGCTTATGTTGCAATTCCTTTGCGTGTTCGTTACCTTGAATCCTTCTTAAAAGTACATGCTCTTCCATATTTCATAAGAGGCTTTTCATTATCTCATTTAGGAATGTTCAAAACATGAATCCCTACCTCAACCAGTAATGTAGCTCTCTTAGTGGAGTTGTATACTATCCTGTAACATGCTTCTTATCAATGTATACTTATTGTATGTATTCTGTCTTGGCTATATGAGATGTACTTGCATACATTTGTATGCATTCCTATTTTGTGAGCACGCATGAAATCTTGAATAAATAAGTAAATAAATAGATGCAAACTTGAGAAACTACAGCATGACATTGTTTTCTTAACCAGCCAGAATGAAAAAAAAAAACACATCGCGGGTAATCAGTTTTCAATCAATTTCACCCAGTCACTTTGCCATACTCATTCTCCTTTGAATAGTGGTCAAGTTAAACCAAATCCTAGGCCAAATTGTGCCTCAGCTGAGTTTCCATGCGGTATGTGTGGAGTACAAATACATGAATCTGATCCTGCCTTGCTCTGTGATGCATGTTACTTCTGGTGTTAGAATTATAAAGATAAATGCACCAGCGCATTAGCCAACATTACTATTAGACTGTAGCTGATTGATCCAGGAAATTTTACGGGTTTGCTGGCAATGTGGCTTAACGTCTCTCCCAGCAACATACTCGTTGGCAAAAACTTTATTCGCGACTGTATTCGCTGTGACGGCAGCCTCGCCCTGGCCTTCGTTCATCTTGCCTTACTCTCCAGGTGCCCATTACACATCTCAAGGGATACGGAGACCGGGCATTTTCCTCTATCGCTCCTCGCCTATGGAACTCCCTCACATCTTTTCTCCGTGAAATTGACAAACTGGATCACTTTAAAGCCTCACTCAAAACTCAGATTATTCACCAGGCATTCGATTGCTGTCTTGGAGGAGACTGCGAATGAATGCCTCTATAACAGAATGGCGCTATACAAATGCTGTGGATCATCATCATCATCATCATCATCAGAATAGACTCTCGCTACCGGATTCAGGTCCAGACTTGCGTGATAGCATCAACAGTGTTGAAATCCACGCCTAAGAACACCGAATGTCCCACGTCAAAGTGTTGGGCCATCTAGTAAAAATCGTACCAAGAATCTTAAGCCCATGATTATAAACCGGTTTGGTTTGAAAGGCACTCCAAAATAGTCTGCTTTTCATGCTTCTGTCGAGTGCCACAAACGAGATGTCATTATTCGATGTGAATCTTAAATAGTTAATGGTAGCATCCCTACGTAAGGCACATTTCCAAGCAACTACTAAAACTACAGAAAGGATAGAAACCAGAATAGAGAGGGTGTCTTTCTTGCAGTGAAAGACCCTCTAACCAAGAGTTCGATGCATACTGCCAGTGACTGCTAGCTTATTTTATATACTGCAAGTTTCTACCGCCCGCGTGATATCAAGAAATTACATCTCAATCAGCTGCTGCTCTCACTGTCCACCCTGACGTCTAGACATGGGAGGAGTCATTCGAATATCATTATAACAGGTAACTTTATTATTCCTAATCGACTGAGACTCCTACACTATATCCGACAAATCCATTCAGTGCCTCTTATTATCAACAAATTCTAGACGTTCTTTTGCAGTTCTCTCTTCCACAAGTTGTCAAAGACATAGCAAGACCTGCATCTGGAAAGGTCCTTGATCTCGTTACCGTCTAACCTAGCCTTGGAATCGTGCAGTCCTTGCATAAATCATGGAATATCAGACCACGCTATAACCTTCACCTTGAATACAAACCCGAAGATGATTCCAAAGCCACCGAGGGAAGATCTTTCAACATCACCAGATCACGAAGCAAATCTGGATGAGCTCTGTGCCAGCTCTGTTGCTGGATTCTCCGATAAATAGCCGTTTTCATCTCCTGTAACTAAAACGGTAGATGAGAATGGAATTAGCATTTCAAGCTTTCTTGGCAAATGCCTTGCAAACTTTATTCTCAGTAAGATGAGCAAAGGGAAGCGTCATCTCCCACGGATCATAACTGCCATGAAGAGACAGATGCGGAAAAGAGACAGACTTACAGAAAGGCAAGACACACTTAAACAGAGACCTGATGCATGGCAAACCTTGGAACAATTAATACCGAAACATTGTCTCCAAAGCAGTGCAGTGCTCTCCCTGCGATTACATCGACGGTGTCAATGCAGCCAACTTAACTGAAAACCTAAAGTCCTTTTGGTCATAATATGGAGTCCCTAATTTTGCAATGTGACACCAATCAATTATACAACTGCAAAAGGGAAAGTGAAGTCGCTAAATGAATGCTTGCAGTCTGTCTTCACTAGAGAGCACATGCCATCAATACTTCTCCCTCCTCCTCCCTCTAGAGGCATTGGCCATCTCCACACGCACGCCCGCGGAGTAGCAAACAACTTTCTCAGCTAAATCCATGTAAAACTAGTGGGCCAGATCAATTACCACCACGATTGTTAAAACCAGTCGCAAAGGACATCCATTGCACCAGTCGTCTCCTTTATGTTTTAGCACAGTTACAACGAGGGAGTTGTATAGTTCCGAAACAGTAGAAGCAGGCGCTCGTGACTCCTATTCACAAATCTGGGCCTAAAAGTGATGTGACCAACTATCGCCTGATCGGCATTTGTTGCAATGTTATGGAACGCATGGTAGTGAGCCATATTTTAAAACATCTGTCAGCCCACAACACCTAGACCGATGTCCAGCACGGCTTCAGGCAGAAACGGTCTACCACAACCCAATTTAACTATGTATAAAACATGACTGGTCACATCTTCTCCAAACTCGCAGTAATAGATGTAGCGTTTCTTGATTTCCAAGAGGCCTTTGATCACCATCGACTTTGTGCCTAACTCGAGTATTAAGACATAACTGACGATGCACTTTGCTGGATAACATAACTCATTTCTGATCGGCAGCAAGCAGCCCGTGACATCTGGGGTATCGCATGTTTCAGTGATCGGGCCTGTCCTATTCTTGTATATTAATGACATCAACGCCAATATTCAGTCCAAAAATCGCGCCTCTTTGCGGACGACATCATAATCTATCAAGAGATCAAGATTCCACATAATCACAAAATCTTTCTACAACACTTACACAAACTGTCGGACTGGTCGAAGGAATGGCTGGTGGTTTTCAACATAAAAAAGCAGTTATCACTATTACAAGAGAGCGCAAGTCTGGCATGCAAGGGTATGCTCTACTTGACATCAATATCCCACGAGCAGGTCAATATAGATATCTTGGTGTGATGTCACAGTCACACAAGACCTCCGTTGAAGTGTCCACTGCCAGCCTGTGCTTGTTATCAAAGCCAACGAAACCCTAGGTCTGGTGCGGAGGACTCTGTTTCCAGGTTCATTAAAAAGAGATGAAAGCCCATGAATACAAGTCCCTCGTCCTCCTTTATAGTCCATGGGCCAGGCCAGATATTGGTACCATCTGAGGTGGCAAAACCTTTTTGGTGTCATTTTGTTTGTCGGGCATAGATATGCTTATCAAGCTATGATAGCATTTCCAAATGAGTAGCTTAGTCATAGTAAATGAATTTTTAACCAATTTGGTCTCGTTGTTATATCCCTATACTTCTGAATCGAAACTAACCGCTATTGTTATACAAAGAAGAGCACTGTCTTCTGTATGTTCCATAGAGCTGTAAAATGCAGCTCTATGGTATGTTCACAGGTGTTCTATTGTAAACGCGGTGCGCTTAGTCTTTATTCAAGGCAGCGAAGGGAATATCCAAAGGTTATGATGTCCACAGCGCTTAGTCCTTATTCTAGACGGCGAAGGGAATATCCAAAGCGTATGATACAGTGTATATCTTTTTATCTAAAAACAACACAACAACAAAAGCAATTTCTCATGAATTTTGCCGTATCTTTCAATTATTTATCATTTTCCGACGAAAACGCTACGGTGAAAACGCTGATACCACGCCAATGTCGCTTTATTTCCCTCCAACAATATAAGATATGCAAAAACAATGTACCGGTACACTACAATACATTATAATGAATGATATTGTAAATGAACAGAGTGATTTTTGTTTAAAATTGATGTATTTGTTGATAGGGTAGTATAAAAACAGTATAGATAATCCCTTTTATGAGGAACTTTAGATATGATAACGGTACATTGGTCTAGATAAAGACTAAGCGCACCGCGTGACAGCTGTGGACATCATAACCTTTTGGATATTCCCTTCGCTGCCTTGAATAAAAACTAAGCGCACCGCGTTTACAACAGAACACCTGTGGACATACAGAAGGCAGTGCTCTTCTTTGTATAGCGGTTTAGTTTCGATTCAGAAGTATAGGGATATAAAAACGAGACCAAATTGGTTAAAAATTCATTTATTATGACTAAGCTACTCATTTGGAAATGCTATCATAGCTTGATAAGCATATCTATGCCCGACAAACAAACTGACACCAAAAAGGTTGTGCCACCTCAGATGGTACCAACAACCCATTTTTCGGGTCTTGGCCCATGGACTATTAACTTGAGTACGGAGTAGAGGCCTGCGCCTGGAATCCTTATGATGTTACTTCTACCACTCGGTGGAATGGGAACAGGTACAACGAGCTGCTGCCCGCTTTTACCGAGACTATGATTGACGATCTTAAACTCCCATCACTCAATTACTATCCAGTTTGGCTGGACCCGTTACACACACGTGCGCCGTCTTCTTGCGCAAAAAAAACCCCAACAAAACAAAAAAAAAACCACACCAAAAAAAAAACAAAAAAAAAACCAAAGACAAAAATGAAAAATCCAACACAGCAGTTGTGACTGATTTTGAAAAGCTATCATTGATTCGGAAATATACTAAGCCTACCCAATGTAAGTCTCTTGATGAAAAGGACTTATAATTGTACCATTGATTCATAGACAAATGGTTTGTTAGAGTTATCATAGACTTCCAGGACTTCTGATAAATTACTAGTTCCTGATATATCTTGTTGTCGTGAATAAACTCTATACGGTGATAATTTTTTACCATTTTAGGTATTGCGTAATATTGTCAAAGAAATTGTGGATTCCCGCATGCGCAATGTCTGTTTGAATCCAAGTCGGAAGTATGTTATGTTTGTTTGTTTGTTTGTTTTTTGTTCACTTATTTATTGATAATTTAGTGTTAATTTCATGACAAAGGAGCTGAGGGTTGTTGAGCGAGACTGAGTCCAGGGACCCGCGAGAGACAGCCCCCGCTCCGCTCTCTTCTCTGTTTACCAGCGTTAACATATAGCTCGATGGCCTGTAAAACGATCTCGGGAATTCGCTTTCAGCGGAATTAGACAGCTTGTTGGAAGACGACTTGCATGGTCCCTTAGTCTGGGTACTACTTCCCTATGGGTAGGACCTATAGACTGGCACTGCCGGCAAATGTAGGATAAGGGCATGGAATGAACAAACCTATATAGAGGAATCAGGAGTAGAGGACTTAAGTAGTAGAACTGCATGTCACAGGCAAGATACCAAGTCCAGTTTACGCACTGAAATGGAAAAGAGTCAGAAAGAAAAATATTTAGAACAAAGTAGAGTAGGGGAGTAAGTGTCACACATATTATACACGTTTTGAACAGGCTGGCTATGGTTTCAGGATTGAAACATGACGTCGCCAAAAACTTAAGATGAATTCTTTTATACATTACAGTAGTTTAAGCCCTATATCAATAGATACTCTCTGCTCTTTTGTGCAGTATCATTCCTCAAAACTTCGGACCCTAGTCCCCTAGTGATATTTTAGATCGGTAGTTGAAACTTGCCTTTAAATAATTATTGATTTAAGAATACGCCAAACAAAGACAAACTAAATGTAAGACCTAGTTAAAAGATTGAGAATTTCGTTATCATGGATCATGGAAAAGTTGCGCGCATCTGCTTCGTTTGCCCCGTGCGAACTCGTTTAACACGGGTAGTGAACATCGGAACTAGTGCTTTGTGATGAATTGACTTAATCATGGGAAGCAAGTCACTTTTTGCTGAAAAGAAAAAGAAACTTTGGGCAGCTTTAAAAAAAAATGCGTACAATTAGAACTAAATTTGCAATTATTCTATGAGAGGAAAGGGTAGACTTTTTGGCATTAAAGTATCCATGTTTTCATCTTACCTATGGAGATTTCGCTGAATTTCTGTATTTCGGGGGCTCGGTGTACGATGAAAGGCTCGCCAAATTTTAGTGGAGTAGGCCTATGGTCTATGGTATCAATTTTCTTCGAGCGGTTTCTGAGACCAGATGATTTTAGCTGGAGATTCATGTTACAAAAATGGATCCTACTCGTCTATAGGAAACGGTTGCTTTTTAAGGATCATTCCAGGTATAGTTATATCAAAATTCACAGCTGTGGCTTGCTAAGATATTACAGCGCTGGGTCTGTATACATCCTCTGCACCGTTAGGGCACTCCGGATGGCGCCACGTGAAGACGCTTGCCTCTATAAAATGGCAAATACCCATTTGCCCATAAATACTACACACGCAAAAATTACACTGTACATGACATGAGTGATGTGTGTAGCCATATGAATATATTTGTGACTGTGCAAATGTTGGTAGGGCCTATACCTAATTACCTCAGCTCTGATGGTGGGTGGAAAAAAATTATTGATGAAGAGAATGCCAGTCCACCAGTAGCTGCGGCATAACTCACGCCCACTTTCTTCGCGGTACCAAATCGGGCCTTGATTCATCTCAGGAACAATGTACACCCGGATTAGGATAAGCATAGCCAGGGCTGGGGTTAATCTATAAATCAGTAGAGAACAGTGAGAGAGCAGGAGGAAACTTAAGGCAAAGTGATATGGCGGTGACAACCGCCTTGCGATTATTGCACACGTAATTACTTTTGTCCTACCGTGAAACTAATATTATGTGTAATTTGGTCATAATTTCTTATGCGTATTCTCTCTCTCTCTGAGCAGACCAATATGCATCTGTAGGCCCTTTAGAATAAATTACCCCATCATATTCCATCAAAGAAATTAGTAATTTTCTGTGATAATGTCAATTACGCCAAGGGTAAACTCATCGTCATATTTAGCACCATTCACGTACAAATGAATAGGTATCGCGGCACCTTCGCTTCGCAAGAGATTTCATGTGCAAATGAATGGGTATCACGGCGCCTTCGCTTCGCGAGAAGACAATTCATAGGCCTACACTCAGCATAGCAAGTCTACTACTCATGTACCACCACCTATTCTTAGATCGACCACCCTTGTTGCGGCACAAATTGTCACCCCCGGCAAAGGACGGCAATTTGTAGGGCCTACAGGGTGCGACGGCACAAATTGTTGTCTCTTTACAAATTTTCGCCTGGCGACAAATTTTGCTGCTCGCGCATTTCCCAATTTTTTACCTCAATGGCGACAATTTTTGCAGGGAAAATGAAACGTAGCTGCAGAAATTGTCGTCGGTCGTTTTCTTCAAGCTGCAAAAGATAATGCGAAGATGCCTTATGAATTGTGTTGTTGAGGTGGGTGTCCCTGTCACCTGCGACGTCCGTCAGTACCCAGGACTTCAATTTCAATCATAGGCCTATTTGGAGGGAAGGGCGGTTATACAAATTAAGTTTCACATTTTACCAAACATGGAGATCACCTCAAGTTCAAAGGTCAGAGGCAGGGGTCAAGGTTAAGTTTTTTTTTATAGGAATACAATGAAATATAATATAATATGTCAATTAATAAAACGCAAAACCCATAGCGCGTTTATACAGACATCCCTCATGCACACAAATGCGCGTGAGCCCACACACTCACTCTCTCACACACACACGGACACTAAAATATTATGTGCGAGCGCACATGCACACTTCCTCGTGTGACTTTTTACATGACTTGTTGGCATGGATGTAGCCATTTAGTTATGTGTTGGTATTCCAGTGCCTATTGATATGTCAAGAATGATATTACCCCCTAAATATACTTTGCGAGCAGGCGACAATTTGTGCCGTCAGTCCTCTGCACATATTGTCGCCCAGCGACAAATTGTGCAGTGGCGACAATTTGTGCCGTCAGCTCTCTGCATACTTTGTCGCCCGTTTCAGGTAGCGACAATTAGAAAGTTAACAGCAGGTAAGAATTAGATCGGAAACGTACTTATAGTACGAAAGTAAGCCTTTTGCTGGTGAAATACGTAACTTAGGGGCGAAAATTTGTGTTTCTCTTTCATCGTACAGAGATAGCGCTCTGTTGACTCAGGGAGCTCCCACAGTATAACTGTGTACGAGGAGCACCCCGGGGTTGCATTAAACCATAACTGTAGACGGTTTAGTCTAGAAACATTTTTATTATAAGTTAATTATTGTTCACATCTTGTATATTTAACAACACTTAACATTAATGGTACTGATACACATTTTTACGTTCATTGTCACCTTTCAAAACTATTTTGAAGCACTAAAGCAGCGATTTAGTTTCATCTGCAAATGGTAAATTTTGCCTATATGATTATTGTCGCACCAAGCATAATTAAGGCCATCTAATATAATAGATATTGACTGGTAGCGGGTGGAATGTACCAATTTTTGGAACATCATGCAGGGATTATATTCCCTCGTGATCTTTATAGAATTTTCCTTTGGGAAAATATAACTCCCTGGCTGTCTGAGGAATGTTATATTCCAACCAATACCATTCAATATCTGTACAGTATACTAGTACTTCACTCGTGCTTTTATATCACTAAAGCTCTGCCATAACTTGCAAGAAAACAAATGAGATTTTCCATCCAGTACTTTTAGTAAGTGATGCCTATCATGAAGTGCCAGGTTCGTTGAAAATTTTGTCTCAAATCTTTAGTACCTGAAGTGTCTGTTGAGGTAGAACCATATCCAGTCCATCTTCCCATCACTGGCCTTCATCCTTCTGAGAGTGAGGTATGTCAGAAGAAATCCGCTAGGAAGCACGAGAGGGGGAGAGGAAAGTCAGAGATAAACTCTGCGTTTATTTGATACACTGAAGCAAAGAGCAAAACTCTGAGATAGTTATCAATTGTTCGTTCTTTTTTCAGTATCATGGCAACAATATACGTGTGACACCTTGGTCATGTACTTTATAGATGAATATCCGACTTCAGCGCACTGTAATATTTGTGGCGGTCATAGCTTGGGCTTCGGAAGAAGAACAAAAGCATTTTCAATGAGTTATGCAATGAGCCATGTGCGTTGCTACGTCGGCAATGGTCAGTGCATAAATTATCTTTTTTAGGCATACTTGAAGCCCCTTTACAGAAATCACCATTAAAAAAGTACCCAAACCGAATTGGTCTATAGCAGTCAGACGTCACCTTTTGAACATTGATTTTTTTTTTTTACCCCCAAATATGCGCCAATTGTTGGTAAGAACGTTTCAAAAAGTACTCTAGCATTTCGGGGATGCGTCCCAAACTAATCTCAAGAATTTCGCAGATTTCGCGAAACAACTCAGGACATTTTTCAAACTCTCATAATCTGTTCAGAGGTTTCACAGAGATTTTGCGAACATTGCGCACGTATGTATTGCGTATAAGTTGTGCGTTCTTGACGAGGCTTTCAAGACATTTTTTAGAACAAATCACGAGCAAATCACGACCAGCTGTGCGGAAAACATTCGCGATGTTATATATATATATATATATATATATATATAAAATTACATATATAAATTACATATATATATAGATATATATATATACACTCAACCAAAAATAAGTTCCCCCCTAGCATTTTTGGATATATCTCAAAAAGTATATTACCGATTTTCATAATTCAAACGGGAATAGATAGGGAATTTTATTACTCATAACGGGAATGGCGTATCATTACCACCAGATATTGTTATTGGTGTGAAAAAATGCATTTATGTCAAAATGCATGGAATAAAAATTGCACTTTAGTAATTTGCATTGACTTTTACACAAATAATCAATCAATCACTCATGATTCTGAACTTTGAAGCATGGTTTATTGCATATTTCTCTATCTCTTTCTTTTCATGAGCATACGGTGAAGTATTTAATAATCGATATGCCCACCATCCGCTTCAATGACCAGCCGGCATCTCTTCCTCATACAACTGTACTGTTAACTAAAGTTTGTACTTGGCGCTGCTCAATATTGGCCCATGCTCTCTGCATGATGCGCCGAAATTCTTGCAGTGAAGTGTCATCTTTCACCTTCTTGCTCGCTTTGGATTACAGTCGGGGATCTTGCAGGCCACTCCATACGTTCGATGCCATTTCCCTCAGCAAACTGGTCTACAACTTGAGCACATGATGCAAAATGGCCATAAGCACATTCATGTGATGATCAACCCAAATTGGAATTAAAAAGCACATGGCTTCGACCAACATTTTCATATTAAAAAGGCCTAATATTTCAAAAGTATGCATAACATCTGTTTAATAGTGAAGTACATTGTACCAGAATAAATTCCTGAGAATTACATAACAATTTGAAAAGGTCATTTGCTAACTTACATATAGGAAATGTACACAATATGCTTCATATAACCTTAAGTGCAACTTTTTTTCCCCTGCATTTTGACATATCAAATGCATTTTTTCCATACCAATAATGATACCTGGTGGTAATGATATGCCATTCATGTTATGAGTAATAAAATTCCCTATCCATTCCCGTTTGAATTATGAAAATCGGTAAAATACTTTTTGAGATATATCAAAAAATGCTAGGGGGAACTTACTTTTTAGGTTGAGTGTATATATATATATATATATATATATATATGTATATATATCAACGGCGTAAATCCGCAATGAGGAGTGGGGGGGGGGGGATGATTGGCGATAGTCACCATCACCACGGGGGGGGGGGGGGGGTTTCCCCCTCCCACAGTGAGAACTTTTTGCATATTGATGTTGTAAATGGTGCAATTTGATTCATTTTTTTCGCGTGTTCTATCGACTTGAAACAGTCCAACATGTTTAAGGTAGCAGTACATTTTATGCAGATTATTATTGAACAATTTTGCCTATAAAATGGTATCATTTAGAGAAACTTCTTGTCTTAATTCTTACACTGAAATCCGAGATCATGAATTTTGACATTGTACAGTCCAAAAGCGGCCGTTTGTAGCTATATTTTTTTTCCGCTTTGGAAATTAAGGGGGGCGCACCGGGCGCATTTGCTGGCAATTTAATACTGGCAGCAACATCAGGAGAATGACATTACGATTAAATGCGAGCGAGCGAAGCGAGCGAGCTTGAAAAGGTTGATATTTTACAGTCCCAAAACTGCCGTTTGTAGCTACATTTTTTCGCTTTGAAAATTAAGGGGGAGGGGGGCACCGGGCGCAACTGCTGGCAATTACCCGGCAGCAACATCAGGAGAATAGCATAGCGATTGAATGCGAGCGAGCGAAGCAAGCGAGCTTGAAAATTTTGACAATGTACAGTCCCAAAACGGCAGTTTGTAGCTATATTTTTTCGCTTAGGAAATTAAGGGGGGTGGGGGCGCACCGGGCGCAACTGCTGACAATTACTAGCAGCAACATCAGGAGAATGACATAACGATTAAATGCGAGCGAGCTTGAAAATTTTGACATTTCACAGTCCCCAAACTGCCGTTTGTAGCTATATCTTTTTCGCTTTGAAAAATAAGGGGGGCGCACCAGGCGCAACTGCGGGTAATTACCCGGCAGCAACATCAGGAGAATGGCATGACGATTAAATGCGAGCGAGCGAAGCGAGCGAGCTTGAAAATTTTGACATTTTACAGTCCAAAAACTGCCGTTTGTAGCTGTACTTTTTTCGCTTTGGAAATTAAGGGACGGGGGCGCACCAGGCGCAACTGCTGGCAATTACTGGCAGCAACAAATATCTCGTAAACACATTTATGATGTAATCTGGGGAAATTTCAATCCCAGAAGTGTATACTATTTGTTTTTAGGGGGGATCCTCCGTTAATTGAAAGTATCTAGATATCTCCTCCCATCACCCAAGGAACATTTGCATTTCTTTAAACTGAAGTAACAGACCTGGTGCACACTTTGGATGAAACATTTTGAAATCTGTCAATCTAAAGTGTATTAAGTAGAAATGACTGAACGGGGAGGGTATGGGAGGGGTTAGGCCTATCCCCCTCTTACGCGAGGGAGATTTTATATTTTCAGGATTGAAATTCAGCCATCTTTGGGTGAAATATTTAGACAGTCTTCACTTTCCACATCTCGGGAGTTACGAGGAGGAGCAAAATGATCTGTTTGTCCCCAATACTTTTATGGGGAACCATCCCCCTCCCCCTTCATTGACGCCTCTGCATACTAATGAGGGAGCTTTTGTAAGTGAAAGATATGCTGCACACTCTTTGATAAATATAAGGAAATAAAACGTCAATCTCAAAAGTGTACAAAGTCTATCGAAAGGGACCCAGTAGCTTTTGCATATTTATGATTGCAATTCAGCGATCCGGTGCATAATTCTGGCAGTAGTTGTCCAATTTTCCATAAAAAAAGTTCGAGATTTGTCCTCATCTCGGGAATTGCTTGGGGGACAAAATAATTTGTCTCCCCCAACTTCATCCACTGCACACAATTGAACTTTTAAAGCGCTCGGTTTCGCGCGCTTGCGCTTTTTTTTTTTCGGGGGGGGGGGGTATAATGGTATACTTGGCAGAATAACGAAGAACGGTTTCCACAGAAGTCGAGTTGTAGTGGCAAGGTATAGTGACAGCTCTTCATGTAACCCGGGATAACTTGTGACATGCGACAACTAACACACTAGTTTTCCTCTTATCAAAACACTATTGAGAACAAATTGCTGGATAAAGGTGAATATAATAATAATAAAATTGCTTGTAATGGTATCCATCATGAAAAGATGCTCATGGCGCAAGAAAGAGAGGCAGAGAGAATATAGTTTTATTCACTTGAATAAATGTATTCCGCGAGGTCAGTTTTGTACATTATGTGTTAAAAACCTTAACATAAAACAGTAACAAAGCAAACAAGGTTAAACAAACAAGCACAGTTTTTTTCTCCGTATGTGTCTCTATGACAATCTTTGTGGACTCTAATAACATAATTATGTTCCGTAATTCCAATCGACCATAGAATATTATCTTTTATGTCTAACCCCATTCCTTTGGAGAGTAAACAATAAACATTATCAGAAACGCAAGGTTTTGAATATATAAGGACCGTATAGGCGGAGATTGAAAACTTGAAAGTTCATCTCGTATTGAAGGAAATCTTACCTTTTAACTTCAGTTACCTCACAGGAATACATTAAGCAAACCGTACTTTAATTGAAGACAACCCAACGTTTACTAACTATAAATCTCGCAACATAGGCCTACATATCAGAGCACTTCTGAAGCCCAGGTCTATCAGATGTTAACATACTGTAGCCTTTGAAAGTTCAAACATAATTGGGCATATGATGCCGACAATTTGAATAATTTCCTGAGATTTTTTCTTAAAGATTCTTTTGTATATTTTATTACCATTTAAACACCATTCATATTTGCAGAAATCAAAATGAGTTCAGCCCTTCCTTTTCGTAGAGATAGTTCTATATATTTCGCTCACCTTTTTTCATCTTTGTCAAGTTAATGGCTTCATATCTGGCCCCTACTAAGCACAATGACATGATAAGCAACGTTATTTTCGAACAACATTACAGGCTCATAAATACAGTTGTAAAATTCATTCAGGATCACGGGACACTTCAGGTTTTATACATTCTTACCAACGTGTAAAAATGATTTGGTAAGGTACAATATCCGTTTCAGTACTCAATTCTAAGTAGGTCCTATTCACTGGAAAAAAAAAAGTGAAAATCTTTTCGTACTATTCTGGCAAACTGTTAGAATGTCTTGCCTTTTCTGTGGGATTGTTTGATTAGGGACTAAAGCATCCATTTTTCTGTTCGTGAGATGAATGTTGCATATCAATAAAATTGGCTGCGAATAAACTTGTCTTATTAATTTATTGATGTATGTTTGTTAACAGGTGAACTTTCTTGTGTTTTTTTTTTTTGCACATCTTCCATGAAAGCAAAAAGAAATCTGGTTAATAGGTCTGAACCATTAATCTAAAGCAATGTTCATTAGATTAAAGGAGGTACTTGCATATGGCAAAATATGGGAATCGACACCCGTTCCTTTTGTTTTTTTTTTTCTGGAGGCAAACGAATTATACTAACTGAGCAAACTCACTGCCAATACGGAGAGGGTAAATGTGTTGCAATTCCTACGACTGAAACTCGTACAAGGCTGTTAACGAACTCGTTTGTTATCTGATCTTTGGGTAACTCATGCGGAGCTCGACGTGAGTCGTATCGCGCTCGACATGGTGCACTCGTCCACGCCTACGTCCATGGCCCTACAGACTGTGTTGCATGAAGGAGGTGGGAAGAGCACCTCCCTGGTTGCATGCAGCTGGTTGCCATCTGGTTGTGTGGCTACTATAGTAGTTCAACATCCGAAGCATGCATTACGGTCGATATTGCTCTACATGCATTGGCGTGCGAGAGAAGTACGCGAGCGCTGCTAGCACTGTTCAGCAGTATGCTCTCGTCACGAGGCGGGCGTGCGAACGTCATGGCTCATGCATTACAGTATGTAGCCTATAACCTAGGTGGGGATGCAGCTGGTCTGATGCGACGAGACTACGAACAGTGGATGCGCGCGAATACACCGCCTATGATCTAGTTGTTTGTCGTTGTTTTCTTCTCCTTTTTTTTGGAATCGGTGGCAGTCTTCTTATACGGAAAAAAAAAAAACCTGCAACCGATCGTGGCGCCTAGCGGACGCGCTAGATGCGTCCACTGTTCGTAGTCTCGCCGCATCAGATGTATCGCTTGGCAAAGACAATGATCTCGCTGCATCATACGTTTAGCTTAACAGCAAATTACAAAGACAATAACTGCATTCTCCGCCTAGATTATAGGCTATGCAATAATCCATCATGCTGAAATCAATATTCAAACATTACAACACAATCCATGCTTTACTTACTTTTATAGACAAGGTAGCTCATGCTATAGATAGTTTTGAACATACAATTGGAGTTTTTCTTGATTTTTCTAAAGCTTTCGACACGATAGATCATGAAATCTTGTTTTATAAATTGTGTCACTATGGAATCCGCGGTACCCCCTTAGAATGGTTTAAGAGTTATTTAACAGAAAGAAAGCAATTTGTTAATATCAATAGCCATGATTCGCAATTAAAGCCTATTTCATGTGGAGTCCCGCAGGGCTCCCTCTTGGGCCCACTTTTATTTATAGTATACATAAACGATCTTCCAAAATCATCGCAAATTTTGTCATTCATTTGTTTCGCCGATGACACAAGCTTGTTTTTTTCACATCGAGACCCTAATGCATTAATAAATATGATGAATACTGAGCTCAGGTCCGTGCAATCCTGGATTTATGCGAACAAATTGTCCTTGAACATAGAAAAAACTCATTATATGGTATTTAGTAATTCTTTGAATATAAATGATTTATGTTTAAAGCAGGTTAATAACACAAAGTTTTTAGGGCTTTGGATTGACCAAGAATTATCCTGGAAAACTCATGTTAATTTTGTAAGTAAAATTTTGTCTAGAAATATTGGGATTTTGAATAAGCTAAAACATTTCTTTCCTGTTCATATTTTGCAGAGTATATATTCTTGTTTAATATCTCCACACTTCAATTATGGAATTTTGGCGTGGGGAAATGCAATTCACTCATTACTAGATTCCCTTCTCCGTATTCAAAAGCGTGCAATAAGAATCATAAACCACGCCGGATATTTTGCCCATACCAATTGTTTTTTCCATCAAAATAGAATTCTGAAAATTTCAGACTTATTTTATTATAATCTCGGAATTTTCATGTATAAACTAACAACTAATGAATTACCATCTGTTTTTATCCACATGTTCAAAAGGAATCATTCTATCCACTGTTATCCCACTCGCCAGAGTGACGCCTATCACCTTCCCCGTACTCGCACTATTTTTGCAAAGAAGACAATTATATTTACTGGACCCAGACATTGGAATGATCTCCCTCTAGATATCACTTCTTCCTTATCTTTATTCACCTTCAAACGCAAATTAAAACAGTTATTACTTAGTGGATACACACTACCAAGCCTTTAGCAACCTTTTTATGCTCCCAGTCTTTTGTCCTTGTCCGCAGCACCAAGTTACTTAAGTGATTTCATGGTACCGATACATCTTTTAATAATACAGCATTTTTGTTATTCAAACACTGCGAGATTTGTATGCAGTCTGGTTTGTGCGATATCTATGTGGTTCATTAGTTTATTACTCATCTATTTTTTTGTACTGGTGTAATTTTAGTTGGTCAAGACAAACATATCCGTTCTCCGTGTAAAATTATATGCCTATGAACTCGGGAACCTACAGTTTTACAAGCTTTAAAGCTTTTATGTAGGCCCCATCATATTTCTTATACTTACTAGTGACATTTTCATACGATGTGACCATGTACATTTGTGTCAAGTATATTTTCTTTTTCTTTTTCTTCTACAATCAAAAGACATGATTGTATATATTTTGTACTCTTGTTTTGTTGTCAATAAGTTTGTAATGTCATCATTGAGAAAATGGAAATATGAAATAAATTTGAACTGAACTGAAAATATCACCACATTTCTTTTTGTTTGTTTTTTTGTTCCTACATCTTTTTCTTGGGAGAATTTCAGGGGGGGGGGGATATTTGTACAGGCCATCCCCCCCCCCTCCTTCAAAAGTGGGGGATATATCCCCCCCCCCCATCCCCCCGGGATTTACGCCAATGATATATATGTATGAAGATCTTGCTTCCAAAAGGCGCTAAATCCATCGTTTTCAATGGATTTAGCGCCTTTTGGAAGCAAGCTCTTCGTATATTTGGCAATGCATTTTTGGACAATAAAGCATGACTTTTCGGCATCCTCATAAAATCATGCTTTGTATGCCAAAAGTGCATTACCAGTTTGTTTCTTCCTTATGTATATATATATATATATATATATATATACATATAATTATGTATATATTCATTTATTTATCACATTTATTCAGCAATAAAATCGTGTGGATATAAGATTTTTAAAAAACTGTAGCAGGTACAGTTTGGAGAAAGCCAGAGGCTTGTTAAAATAGAATGTACTCTTGAAAACAAATCATACACATATTGCTATTTAAACATTAAAATACCAAATGATAAAAGTTACCAACAACACAAAAAGAAGCACAAAAAGAATAAAATATATTGAAACAGGCACAAAATTAAATTGACAAAAGTTACCGATAACATTAAGGGAACATTGAGAGGATAAAACAAATAACAAACGCACTCATATATATATATATATGTATATATATGAGTGCCTTATATGTAACCAATGAAGAATTGGTAGATTCGTGTATTAGTAAGAAAACGGGTGAAAATTAGCCCAATATTGAAAGTTCCGTGATAGATTACATAATCGATCGATTATTTTAGCAATCGATCATAAATCGATCAGTTACAAGGAACTGACGATTATGGATTGTTTTGTTAGAAATTTATAAGGGGTAATAATTGTTGGAGATGCGATTATGTTCAGTAATAATCTTCCATACAATTATTGCTTTGTTATCTAATCATTTCCGTATGATGAGGAGGGTTAATAAGCGTTAGTATTTGAGGAAAAGGTCAGTAAGTAAAATGCGTAACTGTTTCGGAAATATAGCGGTCGGAGAATAATAAGAGGTCGAATATGTATCGAAACAGCTGGGTGGGCCTAAATACGGGCCAAAGTGTGGATAAGCCAGCTGGGTGGGCCTAGATACGGGCCAAAGTGTGGATAAGCCAGCTGGGTGGGCCTGGATACAGGCCAGAGTGAGGATGATTAGTGTCGTTGAGTGTTAATAACGCGTTGATTGAAGTGGACACTACTGCCTGGACCGTTTCCTTTGAAGTCTGCCGCAGTATAACAGAAGTATTGGTGAGTAGTGCAGTGCAATTTCGGAACTGATGAAATGGTATGCGAGTGCACTGTGGTGGTATCTGATATTGGTATCTGCGATTGGATGAGCTGCACTGGTACTGGTATCTTCGTTGGATGAATTGTGACTGGTAGTATTCTGGTAGTAAGCACTGGTAGTAAGTAACCCAGGGTAATACGCCGTTCTCCACTGGTTGTATATTTCAACCAAACGGACCCCAGCCTAGCTCGGACCATCCTGACTCTTCTCCAGCTAGTTGCCGGGGACCGGATGGCACACAGCGTATAACAACATTATACACTAGTGACAGAAGGAGAGAAGGCTACACGTGGTGTCAGGAGTGGGATTGGCAGTGGACAGGGCAGCGCAACATGCATCACTCAGCAAGGACTGCTGGCCTGCGTCAGCAAACTCCAGCGGAAATCTGGTGGCAGCTAGAACAGGAGCTGGCAGACGTCGAAGCGATGATGACAGATCTTCGTGCAGCACTCGGAAGAACTCCAGCTCCGTCGCAGGGACCCGCTACCACCAGCCTCCCCAGCTCAGGAACGATGAGTTCAGGAAGGGCAGGAATTAGCAGCAGCACACCACTAGACCAGGATGGCTTCACCACAGCACCAAATGCTGCAGCAGAGTCATCCGGAAGTAAAGCTCCTCCTGCTAGTTTTGCAAGGCGATCTGGTGGAAACGTTGAGATTCCTCATTCGTTCCCCAGTAGTTTTGCAACACCTGAAAGCAGACCAGTCAACGATGGATACAGCAGGTATTGCAAACAACCAGTTACAGCGCAACGGCTTGGTGTCGACATGATGACTGGAAGTCAGCAATGGCAGAGTGGTCCTACATGTGAAGGTAGGATGGCAGGCGGCCCCAGCAGGATCTAGCAGACCAGTTGGGAGACACCAGCAACGGGCAACCAGCCAGCACCAGTAAATGAAGTTCTGGTAGGTGCTGGAGGTAATTCGTCAGCAGCACCATCAGCAATGGCTACACCGTGGCGGAGACCAGAACTGTGGAACGAAGGCAGTTACCAGCGCAGATATAGAGGTGGAGATAAGCTGCGGATGACTCCCGATAGATTTGACGGCAGGGGGCCGATTCTTGACTATTTGAGTCATTTTGAGGCCTGCGCAGGGGTGAACGGATGGTCCGAAGATGAAGCACTGCAGTATTTGGCTGCCAGCATGC
This sequence comes from Diadema antillarum, assembly GCF_040938485.1. Taxonomy (NCBI): domain Eukaryota; kingdom Metazoa; phylum Echinodermata; class Echinoidea; order Diadematoida; family Diadematidae; genus Diadema; species Diadema antillarum. Next base: position 731,149 of record NW_027271055.1, read on the forward strand.
GAGGCCCAGCTGTAAAGGTCCTTGTTCAACAGACAGGAAGGAGGTTAACGTACAGCGAGCTGGTAAATAGGCTTAAGCAACGGTTCGGCCCAGCAGGCAAATCCGAGGTCTTCTTGGCTGAGCTGCGGACCAGGAGGAGGAAACCAAAGGAGACTCTGCAGGAGTTGGGGCAGGGTATTCGGGAGCTGACTGCATTAGCCTACCAAGAATTTGACGAGGCGGGGCAAGATCGCTTAGCAAGAGGCAACTTCATGGACGCGGTCGTAAGACCAGAGATACGAGAAGGTCTTTTCCGCGCCCAGCCCCGCACACTTGATGAGGCAATTGAAACAGCACTGAGTACAGAGGCTTTCCTGAGGATGGAGACGGAGAGAAGCGATGGCCGGTCGCAGCGGTAAAGCAGAGCACTGGCGACTGATGATGTCGAGCAGAAGAGCCCTGTAACCAAGGAGAAAGACGGCACTATGAGGCGAACGACGGAAGCAGTGGAAGAGCTGATTTCCAGAGTGGAATCTTCTCCACCAACACGATCGAGAACCAACGCGACATCACAATTTGCAAGGGTACCAGCATCATCACTGCCTGGGGACCAGAGCAACAATTGTTTCAACTGCGGCCAAGCTGGCCATTGGAAACGAGATTGCCCACGTCTAGTGAAGCAACCACTTAGAAGTATGCCAGCAAGCATCGATGCAGACAGAAGGAGGTGCTACCACTGCAATCAAGTTGGCCATGGTTGGAGGCACTGCCCCCAAGCATCAAATATCGAGCAGATACCAGCGCGCAGTCAGCCAGAGTGGGGACCAGTTCCACTCCGTAGTGATGTTGGTGGCGTGCAACAAAGGACACCAGAACAACCACAGCGAGCACCCCAGGCAGAACAAGCAGAGCAAGCACGGCCAGTTGGCAATAGCAGATATCATGGTCTTCATGTTGAGTCTAAGATCAACGGTCAGCCCATCACATTCCTAATTGATACCGGTTCATCGCAGACGTATGTGTCCAATGCGATCTTCAGCAAGATTGCAGATGCAAGGAAGCCGGTATTGCAGCGAGCAACTCGTACAGTGCGCCAAGCAGACGGTTCTCCACTCGAGACCAGTGGTAAAACACTGGCTGAAATCCAGATGGGACATTTGCTGTTCGTGTTTGAGGTGACGGTGGCCAATCTTCACAATGAGAGTATCATCGGGTTGGACTTCTTGATGCAAACACAGTCGGTGCTGTATTGCCGCAAACTGGAGCTGCAGCTGCCATGGGAGACGATCCAATGCAAAGATCATCGGGGTCAGCCTTTCTGCCGCAGAATCATAGCAAGCGAGACCAGTTCAGTACCCCCAGGACACGAGGCAATATTGAAAGGCATGGTGGCAGGTGGAAGGCCACAACCAATCGCAGGAGTTGGCCTGCTGGAAGCTCCTACCAACCAGGCTGAGACCCTCAGTAAGGGCTTGCTGATAGCAAGGGCTGTCGTTGAGGCGGATGCTGAGGTACTCCCTATCTGAGTTTACAACCCCACAAAGGAAGAGAGAGTGGTGAAGCAGGGCACTATGGTGGCGTGTCTGACTCAGCTCCAAAACGCTGAACAGGTCGAGGTAATTCCACGTGACGAGAACGGTGGTGATGGTATGCCAGCACATGTGGCAGAGCTGTACGAGCGAAGCATTGAAGAGGTCCCAGAGCAGTACCACACGCAAGTAGCAGAGCTGCTGCAAGATTTTGCAGATGTCTTCTCACATGGACCAACAGATCTGGGCAGAACTGACCTAGTCCAGCACAGCATTGATACTGGTGATGCGAGACCAGTGCGACAAGCACCAAGACGATATCCAGCGGAGCAGAGGGCGGAGATTTATAGACAGATAGATCAGCTACTATCTCAGGGGCTGATTGAGCAAGTAAGCAGTCCTTGGTCTTCCAACGTGGTCCTGGTAACAAAGAAGGATGGGAGCAAGAGGATGTGCATAGACTACCGCCAATTGAATGTTGCAACACTGAAAGACGCTTATCCGCTGCCCAGAATAGATGACACGCTGGATGCACTCAGCGGGGCAAAGTGGTTCTCAACCCTCGATCTTGCCAGTGGGTATTGGCAAGTGCAGCTTGACGAGCAGGCTAAGCAGAAATCAGCCTTCATCGCTAATGGTGGGTTGTATGCCTGGCGCGTTATGCCCTTCGGGCTCTGTAATGCGCCAGCCACCTTCGAGCGTCTGATGGATAGAGTGATGGCAGGCCTTACCTGGGAAATGTTGCTTGTGTACTTGGACGACGTGATTGTCTTTGGCAAGACAGTGGAAGATGAGCTGTCACGACTTCGAGTGGTTTTCCCGCGACTCCGTGAGGCCGGCTTGAAGCTTAAGCCGTCGAAGTGCTCGCTATTTCATACCAGCGTTAGGTACCTGGGGCATATCGTGTCGAAGGATGGAGTGACAAAAGATCCAGACAAGACATCCGCCATTCAACAATGACCAACACCGAGGACCACCAAGGAAGTGAGGAGCTTTGTGGGGCTGGTATCGTACTACCGCAGGTTTGTTGCAGGCTTCGCCTCCATCGCCAAACCGCTCCACCAGCTAATGGAGAAAAATCACAAGTTCCTCTGGACGAAAGAATGCCAAGAGGCATTCGATGAGCTGAAGGGGAGGTTATCATCGCCTCCTATCCTGGCCTATCCACGCCCAGATGGCAGTTATATCCTTGATACTGATGCCAGCGACGTTGGTGTTGGCGCCGTGCTTTCCCAAGTCCAAGATGGTGCTGAGAGGGTGGTGGCATATGCAAGCCGCACACTGCGGAGAGCGGAGAGAAATTACTGCGTGACGAGGAAGGAGCTCCTAGCAGTGGTGGTCTCTCTGAAGCAGTTTCGTCAGTACCTATATGGCCGTCATGTGGTGATACGGACAGATCATGGCTCGCTGCAATGGCTTGTCAGATTCAAGGACCCCAGAGGTCAGCTGGCAAGGTGGTTGGAGTTGATCTCGGAATATGATTTTGAGATCCGTCATAGGCAAGGGCGAAGTCATGGCAATGCAGACGGGTTGTCACGCCGACCGTGTAGACAGTGCGGTTGTGATGAGGAGATACCAGCAAACCAAGCCAGGGTACTGGTAGAGCAAGAAGCAGATGAGGCTCCCGATATCGGCAGTTTACAGGAACAAGACGAGGACATTAATCCGGTTCGTGCCGCTAAACTGGCAGCTGAGCGACCGTCTGATGAAAAAGCAGCATCATGGTCTGCCAAGGCAAGACAGGTATTGGATCACTGGGAAGCGCTGGAGGTTAGCAGTGGGGTCCTTGTCCGTCGCTGGGAGGCAGCAGATGGTAGCACTGTGAGGAGGCAGATTATCCTACCAAGAGTCCTTGTGAGAGATGTGATTCGGGCGGTTCACGCTTCTATGACTGGTGGCCATTTTGGTATGGGCAAGTCGCTAGCTCGTGCTCGGCTACGATACTACTGGATCGGGATGGCAGCAGATTTCCGGTCTGCTCTGCGTGAATGTGACATCTGTGCAAGGAGAAAGGGTGCTGGTAGAACACCGCGTGCTCCACTGCAGCAGAGAATCAGCGGCTTCCCAATGGAAAGAGAGGTGCTGATGCCAGGCGATGTCGCTGAACCAGATGATGCTGACCACCAGGAGGAGGTCTGCACAGATTATGCAGAGGGTCTGCGTACAAGGATGAGACGAGCACATCACCGTGCACGAGCTAGATTGGGGCTGGCCTGCAGAAAACAGAAGCGGTTTTACGATCAGAGGGCACATGTCGCAGCATACAATGTTGGGCAGTATGCGTGGCTCCGGAGAAAGATGCGGAAGAAGGACTGCAGTCCCAAGTTGCAGACGAAATGGTTTGGGCCATACTTGATCGTCACGAAACTATCAGATGTTACGCTACGGCTGCAGCTTTCACCAAGGACCAGGCCGCTGGTGGTTCATGTGGACCGCCTGAAGCCATATACAGGGGTGCAGAGGCCAGTGTGGGAGTTCAGACCGAAACAAGTAGAGCAGGCTGTACCAGAACCGGCTACAGATGACGAGGAGTCTGATGGAGGTTCAGATGCCCACCCAAAACAAGTTATTGAGGCTGTATCAACACAGCTGGCTTTGGAAGATGATGAGCCTGGAAGAGATTCCAGCTATGAACCGCACCCATACCCGAGACGGAACAGACGTCCCCCCAGATACTTCTAGGCATGCACGTATCGGCATGTCGAACTCTCACTGTTTTGGGACTGAACTCTCATGTTATTTCATTTTTGGTATTCGCATTCATGCAGGACATTTTCGACATGGCGAGGAACCAGAGGGGTGAACAGCGGTCCGCTGGGGGCAGCAATGTTGCTGAAAGTGAGCAAAGGACAGTTCTCGATGGGACTTGGCACGGACTGTTTATAAAAGCCACAGTAAATGGGGCACGAGTTGAAGCGTTGGTGGACACCGGCTCAACCCATTCCTTCATAGCCAGGAGGATTTACGACACGATTGACTCGAGCAGTAAGCCACCGTTAAGCCCACTGGATGAGCCGATGATGATGGCGGACGGATCGCTATTGGCAATGGATGGGAAGGCAATAGTCGCTTTACAACTGGGACTTCTATCGTACACTGCAGACGTAATTGTGGCTGACATACGCCATGAAGGTATATTGGGCCTCGACTTCCTGCGTGGTAGCAGATCCGTCGTAGACTGTTACCGACATAAACTGCATACGCCATGTGGGACTCACGAGTGCTACCCCCATCTAGTCCAGGAACCGGTATGGGCTAGGCCAGATACTGGTCGCGCAGATTGTTGGTGTTTCGGATTCTGCAAGAGATACCGTGGCCGACGAATGAGCAAGGGAACCAGTTTAACGTAACAACCAGTGTTCTTCTAATTTGGTTTAAATTTTAAAACATTTATGGACGATAAAAAAAAAAATGAAAGGACGAAAACCGGGGTGAGCATGATGGACGCTTTGCCGATTTATGAGCTAGCTGTAATCATTGGACATTAAGTATCGCACTGGACTTGGTTTCTCATGCTAAGATTCTATGTTTTGCTCACATATGGTATAAAATGGTGCGAAAATGGTACAACTTTCGCGCATCTAGTTGTTATTTCAACTATTCACATATGTCAAATGTAGGGTTTTGGTTTTCGAGTGTCAGATATCAATGTTGTGTCATAGGTAACCATAAGCAGTTCAGTTTATACCAAGTAGGTATTCACTTAATTGGTAGTGATGGAAGATAACGATGTTTAGCAAAGACCATACTACCAGAGAGGTATCCTTTTTGTTATCATATTGGGATTAACAGTGCAGACTGTGGATTTTTATACCAGTTGCGGTTTAGATAAAACCGGGTTGTTTTGGAGTAATCACATCGAATTATGTTTTGTCTCTCTTTCAAGAAGAAATAGGACCAAAGTGGTAGAGACCGTGTTCTATTTAAGGAGAGTTTGGCAGTAATCTTGGATGATGTATGTTGATTAGGCTGGTATCATTTATTTTATTTGCTAGGATAAAAATCAAACAGTAAGGGCCCATTAAAAAGGGAAGTGCCATGTTTTGCTCATTCAGCACAATGTGTTAGCAGACAGATTACAGCATGTTCATGCTTATAGGAGGTGAGACCCGGTAGGAATTTGTGATTTGAGCAGTGCTCATGAGGTTTCCATTCGTGCGGAAGTTAGAACGTACAGATGTTTGGTATAAAACGTTATGTGGTTGGATGTTTGAGGGAAATTCTATCAAGACGTTGAGATGGTAGCAAGGTTTTTATCGAGTGTTGCATTTTGTTGTATTTTATACCTACCAGTTCAAGTTGTCGAGTTGTTATTTGTCAGCTCGGGGACCGAGCTTAGCGAGGGAGGGGTGTCGTGCAACCAATGAAGAATTGGTAGATTAGTGTATTAGTAAGAAAACGGGTGAAAATTAGCCCAATATTGAAAGTTCCGTGATAGATTACATAATCGATTGATTATTTTAGCAATCGATCATGAATCGATCAGTTACAAGGAAACTGATGATTATGGATTGTTTTGTTAGAAATTTAAGAGGGGTAATAATTGTTGGAGATGCGATTATGTTCAGTAATAATCTTCCATACAATTATTGCTTTGTTATCTAATCATTTCCGTATGATGAGGAGGGTTAATAAGCGTTAGTATTTGAGGAAAAGGTCAGTAAGTAAAATGCGTAACTGTTTCGGAAATATAGCGGTCGGAGAATAATAAGAGGTCGAATATGTATCGAAACAGCTGGGTGGGCCTAGATACGGGCCAAAGTGTGGATAAGCCAGCTGGGTGGGCCTAGATACGGGCCAAAGTGTGGATAAGCCAGCTGGGTGGGCCTGGATACAGGCCAGAGTGAGGATGATTAGTGTTGTTGAGTGTTAATAAAGCGTTGATTGAAGTGGACACTACTGCCTGGACCGTTTCCTTTGAAGTCTGCTGCAGTATAACAGAAGTATTGGTGAGTAGTGCAGTGCAATTTCGGAACTGATGAAATGGTATGCGAGTGCACTGTGGTGGTATCTGATATTGGTATCTGCGATTGGATGAGCTGCACTGGTACTGGTATCTTCGTTGGATGAATTGTGACTGGTAGTATTCTGGTATTAAGCAACCTATGGTACATTTCAACGCCGTTCTCCACGCCTGGTTGTATATTTCAACCAAACGGACCCCAGCCTAGCTCGGACCATTCTGACCCTTCTCCAGCTAGTTGCCGGGGACCGGATGGCACACAGCGTATAACAACATTATACACTAGCGACAGAAGGAGAGAAGGCTACAATATATTTGTAATATAATTATTTAATACATATACTGTATATGTGTATATATATATATATATATATATATATATATATACATATATATATAATACTGATGGATAGAGCGCCTTTTGGAAGCAAGCTCTTCATGTACATATATATATATATATATATATATATACATTGATTACCGCTTAGCTTAAAAATAAAACGTGAGTTTTTGAAAAGAGTTAGTTTAGTCGACTCAAATTTTCGGCGTCCATATAAACTCATGCTAGCATTAACCAAATATGCATTACCAGTGTGTTTCTTCCTTTGATATATATAATATATATATATAATATTATACATATGCATACTGTATAAACATTGACTACCACTGAGCTTACAAAAGACACCAAGGAGCAGTTGACAGCCCTTCCGAACCCCTGCGTAGATTAATAAAATGCGAATGTTAGACTTTGCCATTTTTCGACATTTACATCCTACACAAATCGTTTCTAATGTTTTTTTATTTTTTCCGTCTTCATACAAAATATTGATATTTCGCAGGAAGAATACATATTCAGTTTGAAGAAATGGGGATTACCCGTTTAGCCATATTTCCAAAATATGACTGTTCTTTTAAAGGGTCCCATTTAATAATAATCATGATAATAATAATCATAATCATAATCATAATCATGATAATAATAATAATAATAAAGGACATTCATATTGCGCAGCTACTATAATATAGGTTTTCCCGGCCAATTTCGCACTTTTTTCAGTCCAATTCCTAATTGCTGCATTCAATTTAGCACAATTTAGCCTAGATGGCATGTTCGGTATTTCAATTTTATAATCTTTTCATTCAAATTCATTTTGGAGCATTCAAATTACCTTTAACATCATTCGAATCAGCACTTTTTCAGTTCAAATTCGTGAGACAAGCACCTTTTCGCAAATCGTTCATTCAATTTAACATGATATAGTCACGTGATCACGTATACGCTGCGCTCGTTCATTCGAATTCATTCTTGGGCATCCAATTTCGCATTTACTGCAGTCAATTTAGCAGAAACGTTTATGCTCTTATTCCTTTTTTATTTTCATTCATCATAGGTATTGTTTGCAAGAATCATAACATTTCATAATTTCGTATTCATTCTTTATTCTGATATCATCTTTGCAACAGTAATGTTCAATAGCATTATTTCATTCACAGATACATTAATCTTATTTCTTTTGACATTAATTGGGAGAAGGAGGTTTCAATTTACATCGTGATTATTTCTTTCATCTGCACGTTTCATTATTTTCATTTGGTGGGTGCTATTATATTGCGTTAATCATCATTAGGAATAAGGTTCTTGGATCAGCTCTAGCCATCAAATTGTCAAGGTTATTACCCTCAAATGCTTCTATGATTCTTTCCCAGTCTTCTTGAGAGATACGGCTGTAGCTAACTTGTGCTGCCATGACTGGACATACGATGACATGAGAAAGTGAAGTGAATCTATGGTACTGGTGCATGTATATATAGGTCTGATAACATGTATGAAAGAATATGAGCGTTACAGAACAACAAATTTAAGTTATGTAGGGTCCAAGATACCTTTACTATATACTTAACAGTGTGTGGATGAAACAAAAATTCACATTTAAATACGTATTTATCACGGTTCTCACCTTTTCAAAATAGAAATAACATTACGCCAATTTGAATGAACATGTTCGGAATTTGACTGCCCGTACGCGAAATTGAATGACTGAAATACCATTTTCCGCCAGTGCTGCGAATTTGAATGACTGAAGAGCACGTGCCAATTTGAATGCCCGTTTTACGAATTCGAAAGGCACATGTCCGAATTTCATTGATCGACATGATGAATTGAACAAACAAGTTGCAATTTTGAATGACAGAATGTGCAGTGACGAGAATTTTCGCTAAATTGAATGAACCTTTTATCAAATGGACTGACAAAAGTGCGAAATTGGCCGGGAAAACCTATAATATACTCTACTGCGCATGACAAAATCACATAGCATACATACAAGAAATTCGAACATAAAATACATTACTTCAAGAGATGACTTTTTAACTTGACCTTAAACTCATAGTAACTGCTTGTATTCCAAACAAAGGGAGATTATTCCATAATTTTGGTGCAGCGTACAAAAATGCCCTGTCACCAAGAGTAACTTTTGATTTCCCTAATGGATATTTCAATAATGTTTGATCCCGTGAACTTCGGAGGTGATAAGATGTTTGAAATGATGTTTTTAATTCTACAAGTTCCTGTATGTACACTGGTGATGTACCATGAATAGCTCTATTTACAGTCAACAGAGTTTTAATATGATTCCCTGCTTTACAGGCAACCAATGTAATGCACGTAGTAATAGACTACAATAAAAAAAAACCCGAGGAGAATTGCACACTAATCTAGCACATGCATTTTGCACCCTTTGTAGTTTACCTAATTGATTATCAGGTAAGCCATAAATTTACGATAAAAATAATAGGCCTCCACTGTATACACAAAAACATGAAAAGAAAAAAAAACATAATGAAAATCATTTTCAGGACTGATACAGTGGGAGTCTAAACTAATCAGAGATAAGTAACGGAAGAAGAGCAAGGAAAAGGAAAGAAAACGGAGAGAACAAACCTTAATAATGCATAACCCCTCTACAACCCCCCCCCCCAAAAAAAAGAAAAAATAATAATAAAATAAAAACGGGTGTTAACTTTGATACTTTATTGTGTCTGTTATAATGTCCTTGTTGTTTGGCTACAATGTTCCATCTAAATAATAACGCTTGAAAAGATCTTAAAGGCGATACATTATTCCCCTGTTTGCGTGTTTCTTAAATCACACGGCCTTAATGTACTAGGTGTAGGTGCCATGGGTCCTTTTTTCCCTAGTGTCGTATTCGTGGGCCTTGTTTCCTAGTTTCGGACTCGTTTCGTTTTTTCTGTGTAGTGTCCAGCTCATGGGCTTTATGGCTCGTGGGCTGTATGACTCATTGACCTTTTTCAATGTTGAGCTCGTGGCCGTATGTCTCGTCTTGGATTCGGTCTCGTGGGATGACCCTGACGTGATAGCGTTAGTGATCGCTACTAAATGAGTTTTATACTGTGACTTTTCAGGCTTTCACAAAAGACGCAAAAATATAGATTATTATGAGGATTAGAACAAAGTAATGTCACAAAATTATTGCCAACCATGACCTATTTACGGGGGGGGGGGGGAAGATGCACCTTATGTGTATCATATAATTCTTGCGTTTCCATTATACGACACTGCTTAAGTGGTTGAAAAAGGCACTACGCTAGCAACCTGCGGACATTTCTTACGAAACATGAACAGCATTGCGATCTTCTTTTGATCTTCATGACTGTTTACAAAATAGAAGCTGATGTTACCTTAGCAGGAAGAATGCGTCGACAAAATACAATCCTTGTAGTATCAGCTGGGATGTGAAAGACGCATAGAAAATGGCAATTCCACTGTAAGAATCATCTGTTAATGACAAACAGAGAGCATAAAATGAGATGGCTCATTGTCAGGAAAGGAATATATTTGCCTCGAGTCTTTATACATATCCATTGATTTTGTACAAAAGTTTGTTAGGTGAATGACGCCTCTATTGGTTATGATACCCCCAGACAATATATATATATATATATACATATATATATATATATATATATATATATATATATAAGAAAATTACTTAATTGGATTCAGTTATGCCGTATTACATCATTGTGTTAGGTTCAGGCGAGCTCATCCGGCTGTGAAGTTAGATTAATGATATTCAGGAATACGATTAGGTTCTAGGGGAGTCTTTATTTAGTAAGTAGAGATACATGTAGTTTGTTTTGTGAGGAGAATTCTTAATGCATACTTATGTCTGAGCCATATGTTAATTGTTTGTAGCAGTTTGTGTATAAGTACGGACGATTAGGAAATATTAGGAGAGAAACATTTTGGTTAGCACGTAAGACACACATCGGTACGGGGCTTGAACTAACGTCGGCGAGCGGGCTGTCATGCTGAGGCGACTACCGACATGAGCCGAGGGACGAACGTCGCTAGCTGAGCCACACCTGCTGAGCCCCACCTACTGAGCCACACTTGCTGAGCCACACCCGCTGAGGTGTCTAATTTCTCTTGCTCTCAAAAATTTTCAAGCCTCATCTTATTACCATGCAAGATGTTTTTAATCGTTAAAGGTAGTAGCCCACATTTGCAAACCCACGAAAATCAAAACTGCATAAAACAGGTCCAATATGACTTCAAGTACAAGTTATAACAGTAACATACCTCACCTGTTGCTCTTTGTCTATACCATTCGATAAAAGAGAGAAAATCATCGTTTTAAAATCAATTTTCAAACCGGGTCAACCCGACCCAAAATCGAATTACGAGCGCGGGCTAGCTACGTACTAACTGCGACCAGCCCCAACGTGCAGCGTTGGGGCTGTGCCGTTTTCGCATTCAGATCGAGGAGTTGTACAAAACGGGTGCCGTTTCGGCGCTATATTTCCTTAATTTTTCAACAAAAACTACTAGGAATACTTACATGGGTCGATTAAACCTAAATGATTAATTTCGGCGACTGTTTGATGCATTTCATCGCTTATGATGCAGAAAATGTTGTCTTATAACGCGAATATCTTCAGCTCACCGATACTCACTGAAACTCACAATCACTTGCACAGGCGCACAACATGCATGCAGTGCAGTGCATTGAGAGCATGCGTAATGCGTACTAATGGATATAGCAGCAAGTCTCTCCACTGTTGCACTAGGGCAGGCCGCTTATTACTCCTAAAAAAATGTAGAAAATGTTGCAGTTTCTAGATAAATGGGTGAGAAAAACCAAGTCGAAAAGGTAATGTACTAATTGTCACTGTGTTTATGATAGAAATTTAGCCGTGCTTTGTTTGTGAAGTCGCCGTGAATGTGGCAGTGATTTTTGCTCCCGCTCAGCTGCGAGGTAGCCGCCAGGACCGCGCCTTGCGGCGCGGTCTCCGGGGCTAGCTACTAGTACGTACATGTAACTTACACATATCGCCTGCAAGTAGTACGTACGTGGACCGGAGCTAGCGAGCGTTATACGCATGCATACGGTGCATTTTTATTTATTTTTATGAAAGTAATGGACTAATTGGAACGAAATTTTGCACAGGTGTTACTGCAATCATACCCAAACTCCATGCTAACTATGAGACCAATTGCTGCAGGTTTACAAATGTGGGCTAGTACCTTTAAGTCTGTTCTCAGATACGCAAAATGAAACACAGTCCTTGTCAGTGCTTGGATCACAGCACTTTGCAAATAGCCTTAAAGCGATCTCATATCTGCAATTTTGTGATTCAACGTCAGTACGAAAATGTGTGGTTCAAACGTAAATTTGAAGTGGATAAGATACTTATGGTGAAGGAGATGATAAATATTATTGTATTACATAGTTCTCAAGAACTAAGTACTTTTCAACGGCAGTCGCTTCCTTACATAGGAAAGAAGAGGATCATATTCTCTGCTGCAGAATATCGTCTCTACAGATCATCACAGGTAATTATTTGAAATTTGATTTGAGTATTTGAATATTTGAAGTTCAACTTGCCTCTTTATAGTCATCAGATATTATAGCAACATAGTTTTACAGGGTTGGAGCCTCAATCCCGTCGGTAATCATATGGTCACTTCGTCCAATGCATTTACCTTTGCCTTTAATAACAAGAATTTTTTCATCTCAAGAGCAATGTAACTATTCACTCTTATAATACAAGAAATCAACAAAAATTTTCATCTTTCACTATATTTCACGATAACCACTGCCAGTCAGTACAATGTACTAAGTTCCATGAAGAGATATTGAACCATTTATGATATAAGGAGAAAAAAGTGCAATCTTAACATTTTCACTTGACCTTTGACATCATGACCTGAAACTCTGGAGAATCTTTATTTGGTAGTACATGTATGCACTAAGTTTCAAGAAAATACCTTCGGGTATTGCATACGGGGGAAATAGAAAAATTTTGAGCATTTGACCTTGACCTTTTGATCTTTGACCTAGAGCATGTGCACCAAAAAGCTGACAGGCACAACCTCGCCCAATCTGTCAACAAAATTGATTACGGACGGAAGGCAACCCGAAAACATAATGCCTCCGGCGACACTTCGTGGCGGAGGCATAAAAACTGCAATTCATTGCAACAGTCCAGAAACAACTTTAGACGCACTTTTCATAAAAAGCCACATATATATATTTTTTGCATATTTTGCCAGTACTTTTTCTTTACTCTTTTCCTAATTCAGCCCGCTTGATTGTATACCATTTGTGTCGTATTTGTACCCATATTTCTTAAGTTGTGAAAGTTTTGTTTACTTTGAGGCATTTTCCCATCAAGCCTGAAAGGCTTAAATTTTGGTCCCCCACAATGAATAATGTTTACACCATGACTTACTGTAATGATTGTTGAAATGTTAAAATGAAATGAAATAAAATAAGATAAAATGAAATGAAATAAGTCGTCTGAAGGTAATAGACTACCAAAATCATGACACATTACAACTAATTTGCCCGGAAATTTGAAGGCTAACTAGTGTCGAATACTATGCAGTTTTAGACCAAGGACTAAAAACCGAGAGTTTTTATTTAGTTGGCTTTTGTGAATTCGGGGTATTGTCGTAAATATCTTTTGACAATAATATTTCAATGCCAGCTTGCCACTATTTTTCTGTACAGAACAATAATAAATTAAAAGGTCAAGAAATTACAAATATCAGCAAATTCATAACTCTTACCGTTGAAACCCGCAAACTTGTAATTTGAAGAGTGGAAGAGAATGATCACGCATATGCTTATGACTCTGATCCCGTTCAGACACGGTACGTCGCCATCTACCGGCTTCGTGCTCAGAATCTTTGGAAGGTTGTCGGAGATGGCGAAGCAGAGCAGGAAGCGCAATATTATTCCTGTCCAAAATGGAGTGTAAACAAAGTAACTCCTGTGAGTCTTTGCAAGGAATGCGATTTCATAAGGTTTCCTTGTAGCTGCAACTACACCACAGAGTGCTAATTGTTTTGTTTGCATTACATGAATACTGAGTTTTAAGTGAAACAAATAAGGCATTTCGAAATTAGACGTTTTGATAAAATCATTCGGGAGCTCCACACACCAGCTTTTTCTTTCCGTTTCCGTCTGTTTTCTCTGCCAGAGACATCCATCAGGGGAGTTGTTTCAGCTGCAGCCTCGGGTGGTGGCTGACTTGTTGAAGCAATATCCAACTGATATACATATAAGAAACCGACAATAATCAAAAGCTTTGAAAATCAAAGGGATAAATAATATCTGGAAAATTTTTGAAGTATGTGCAAAAAAAGAAAAAGGAAGAAGCAAATTGTTCTGCCTATTTGCATCGCGACACGATAATTGCATATTGCCAATTGACGTGTGGCAGCTTACCGTTGTCACTTCATTTCCGTCTTCCACAGTGACACACAGATCAGATTTGCCATCATCTCCGCTTGTTCCATTGCCGACCTTTGACCCTTGGCCTCCCTCAGCCAAAGTATTGATCATGTCTGTGCTACCATAGTGGTTTGGTGTGGCACGTGACTTTTCATCGAGGGTCAAACCATTTGAGGTTGGTTTAGATAGGAGATTGGCCTCAGAAACTTCCTTGCGTTTAAGATATTTGTCTGCGACGGTTCCAATTAATGACAGCACTAAGAGAAATCCAATAAGGACCCTGCACACGAATAATAACATCACAACTAAACATACCGATAAATTCTGTCAAACATCATAACATCCTGATATAAAACGTAGAAACACGTAATCGACTACATATTGCACAACATTTTGAGGCAACAAAGCTGTCAAGGAATATTCAAATCAATGTTCATGTGAAAATATGAAACAAAGCACGGAAACACTGAAACCTCTGAGACATATACAATGTACACCGAAAACGCAGAGCACCACAATATTAAAAAAAAAAAAAATCTTTGCACCTTCTATTGGTCTACACAAAACTCTAGCATCCATCTCTATATGATCATAATTAGAAGGCAAGCATATAATGAAGCAAACTGTAAACGTTTTTAGTATACCTTACAAAATAGTTTATGTATAGATATGGTTCGAGATGCCATCGTTTTGTGATGACATTTGAGCAAACATCATTGTCACATGATGATATGAAGCTGCTAAAAGCAGTAAATGGAAGAGAAAGTTTTTCGCTGCTCACCAGGTGCCGATAAATCCTGCACTGAACGCGACGTTCTTCTCGGTGCAATGGGCAGCGGAGCCAGATAAATCACCAACAGTGATCCATTTCAAGGTCAAGATGTCTATCTCACATAATGGAATATTCAGAAAGAGTGTTAGAAATAAGGCATTTTCATAACTATAGTTCAATTGCAGACGACTGTGTGTTAAATCTACAGCTGTGAGCATTTATAGTCACTATGGTAGTTCAGAGAGTGTGTTAAACTAAAAAGGGAAAAAGCATGTCAAAATCTGTCTTCACCAGTGATAAAAGTAGTAGTCCTCGTTATTGCTGCTTTGTTTCTACAAACAACACAAATGTATGGAGACATCCTTATCGATCGACACTGATAATTAACAAAATTAATTACTCTTTGAAAAGACTGGAACAAATTGAGAAAGCATTCATGATAATGATGACGTCCCACACAGAGGACATAATAACCGCCATAATTCACGTAGGCCCTAAATACTTTAAATCTAGTCCAGGGTGTTTGCTGATAGTATTTCAGTTCGCATATAAAATAATGGTTGAGATATTTCAGTTCGCATATAAAATAATGGTTGCGATAGTTACATTACATTGGCACTGTACGGTGGGCGAACTCCTATTTCGCACTGAATTAAAGAAAAATTGAAATCATCAGTTTAAGTTAGTATAACTTCATGCTTTTTGGCCAAGGAATAAAAAAAGACAACACTGCCATAGATACTTGATGAAAATATCTATGTTGCAGTTCCAGCAAGATGCACTATTCACAGTTCAATGATTTTCCAATGGTCACATATCTTGTTATTTCTCCAGTTTTTCTCAAGCAGTAAAATAGATCTAGACCGCCTTTCGTCTAAATGAAACCGCCCAAAAATGCTTAGCTTTTATATCTCTGTGTTTGATCTGTGAATCTGTGTGTAATCTTCGAGCCCCCCCCCCCCCCCCCCCCCCCCCCACCTTCTGGTCATGAATGATTAACTCCTATGGAAAACAACTCACTTTATGTGATCGTACATACCAAGATTTACTGGTTAAAACTATTTCTATGCCTCCACCACGAAGTTTGAGGCATTATGTTTTGTAATTATGTGCAGGTCAGGGGTCAAATTTCAAGATCAATTCCTTAAAGTTTCACTATTTCCCTCATACATGTATCTATGAAATGCCCGAAAACTATTTTCTTGAAACTTAGTGTATACATGTATTACCTGATTTTTTTTTTCAAAAAGGTCAAAGATTAAAATGTCAAGTAAAAATGTTAAATTTCACTTCTTCCTCCATATCTCTAAAGTGGCTCTTATGGGAACTTAAGAGTCATGGGGTCAAAGGTAAAGGATCAATGGCAAGGTTAAGATGCTTAAATTTTAATGCTGAAATTACACTTTTTCTCCTTGAGCGCTATACAAAAATTTCATATTATTACCATTATTACTATTATTATTATCATTATTATTATCATCATCATTACTATTGCCTTGGAAATTAATCAATGCATACACCTACAAAAGGGTCAAAGGTCAAGTAAAAATCCTCAAATCTCCTAATAGCTGCTCTTTTAGACAATATGGCCATTCACCCAATTATACCTGGTTCAAGAAAGGGAACACTTGACACTTTTGTGACAAACGTGTCATTCATTCTTTTGCCAGAATTGTAAAACTGTTGCCACACATTGTCAAGACGTAATATAGACCTATTGAGAGAATCATGCATCATGGCGGAGGCATACCAGTCGCATAGCGACATTTCTACTTTTTTTAAACTCTGGCTAATAGAACGTTGGATCAGCCATGTCAGCAGTGTTAATAGCGACTATTCAAGATTCAATTCAAGATTCAATTCAAGATTCAAGATTCAATCATTTATTGTCTGGTTTAAAAAATACAGAAAATCTTCCTCCACTGGCAAGATAACAGAGCATAACACAAGAATAACAAACAAATCACATAAATGCACAGGCACATATAAATACATGATAATCAATTAACAATTCGACACATCACCAAACGGTACATTGTAACTAATTAGACTGAAATACTAGTGAAATGAAAAGGTAAGTTTGAGACTATAACAATAAGATATTAAAATATACTATTGATGCATTGAATTGAATCTTTCCATCAGGTGGTTCAGATTCAGCAATAACTGGATTCCATTTTGGACATGAACCTCTCTGCAGTTAACACGGGGACACATGCCATATAGGCCTATTTTGTCATTTCTCGAGTTTTTCTCAAGTCATAGTAGCATTCATACCATAATTGATTGGACTTCCTGTCGTTGAAATGAAACTGCCCAAAGCTGCTCAGCTCCAAACATTGAAATATCAGCGTTGTCTGAGTTATCTTCAACCTTCCACCTTCTGGTCATGAATGCATGTTACTCCAATAGAAAGCATACCTTTTATGTTTGGTTTTACGCTGAGATTTACTTGTTAAATGAGCAGCAATTCGTATAATCTATTTCATCTCGTGGTTCCAACTTTAGGACAAACAAGGAATGTTCCATACCCAGCAATAACTCAAGTTCATTTTGGACATCAGCCTCGCTGCAGTTAACGGGAACACATACCCCCCAGTTCACAGTCAGTGCCTGGGCGAGTAGAGCATTTCAAAACATGAAGGGAGACAGTCAAAAAGTGTTTTGTCTTCTTTATTGGTAACTTCGTGGCTGTATGAATTCGTTGTTGTCGAAGCTTACTGCACAGCCAACAGAACAGCACAACCTTAAAAATCAAGACTTCGAGGCAAACCTCTTGTAGGATCTTAAAGGCATAGTTTACCATTTGCAGATGAAACAAACACCCAGCAGTGGTGCTTTAAAATAGTTCCAAAGTGTGAGTTTGGGAAAGAAACAACCACTGTAAAAGTTTGAATCCGTATAATCAATGTTAAGTATATGTTAAATAGCAAAATGTGAAAAATAGTTATACAAAAATGTTGAGAGACTTAACCGTCTACAGTTATGGTTTAATGAGAGGAATATTGATATCTCCTTGTATTTTAGGCTTTAGTGCGAAAATGTTATATGGTAGGATGTTATGTGAAACAACATACCTACACATATGCATCAAATGTGATATCTTGAACATTTTTGAATCACTGTTCCGAAAGGGAAACAGGACCTTTAAGGTCCAATGACCAGAAGAACTGTAACAACCAAAATGATGGTTGAGTAAAATTTGTCATTCTGTATCAAAGACTGCGATAGGATGATTAGGTTTGGTCTTACTTTGACGGATGGTTTCAAATCAAGTTTTGTCGAATACTTTTCACGGCTCGCTTTTAGTAAAACGAAAATCATACCTTTGATGAATTGGAGTCTACGGTTATGTTGGCGTCAAGATCTACCAGGCAGTATTTAAAATCTGT
Organism: Diadema antillarum; assembly: GCF_040938485.1. Lineage (NCBI taxonomy): Eukaryota > Metazoa > Echinodermata > Echinoidea > Diadematoida > Diadematidae > Diadema > Diadema antillarum. The sequence goes on from NW_027271055.1 coordinate 749,550, forward strand.
GATACCCATGCACTCGTCAAAATGGCCGACCCATGCTGTATTTCCAACAAGCATACCAGGAGTTGGTCTTCCAAAGGCATCTAAAGCTGAACAATGAAAAACAATAACATTTTTTTGTCTGTTTTTATCTTAAATCCACGTAAGTATACATAGTCTTCCTGTCCGTCTCCATCCTAATCATTTTATAGGCTTTCTAATATCTGTTCTTCGTATATGATTAATCAACTGCGATTGCTAGATTATTGTAAAGTTACAATAATTTGATTCGACAGATACATCATGCACACTTCAAATGCTTATGCCTTTAAACCATATACGATGTCATTAATCGAGATTTGTGAGGTTAGATATCATAGTCTTAAGCTGGCAAATTTGATTATCATTATGCTTGTGACTAATTTCAATGATTTATAAATATCTAGAAACAGTGCTTCCATACATTTCGTGTCATATAGGCTTACTTGTTAGGTTCGATTGTGATAAAGTCAAAGTTCATCTGATTTTGCTCAATTCACGGATGTGCACTAAAACATGCTACCATGAATATGAATTGTATGATTCATTGCTGATTGAGCAAAGAATGTATATGCCTACACATAAATGACATTGGGCATGGGCAGAATGATGCAGAGTACCTTTTTAACTTAAATTTCCCTTTCAAAAATACACATTACCATTGTAAAACCACATTTACTATGTAGTATAACTCGAACTCATGAGCTGTATGACTCATGGACCTGTTTTCAATGTCGAACTCGTGGGCTGTGTGACCCGTGGGTGTCGGTCTAGTGGGATAACCACGTACTGTATAACCATGGTATCACAGAGTAAGCATGTTGATCAAGTTCCTTTCATTACTACAGCACGACCATCCACGGTATTACTACTTGTACCATAAAATGATCATTATATCTATTGCATTCCCATGGTATTTTCAAATAGCACTGCAGAAAAAAAGGAGAGTGGTTATAAATCAGGATACACGCCGCGAGACCGACACCCACGAGTCATACATCCCACGAGTCATCCAGCTCATAAGTCATACATCCTACAAGTTATGCAGTCCACGAGTCATACAGCCCATGAGTTCGACACTAAGCAAATAAGGCTCACGAGACCGACACATTGAACCCCGTGTTGTATGTCTGTCGAGCTTGTGGGCTGTTTTTACCCTATATAGCGTCGGTCTCAAGGGCTTTATTTGCCTGTAGAGAGTGTCGAACTCGTGGGCTGTATTTAAGACTCGTGGGCTGTAGGACTCATGGGTGTCGGTCTTGTGGGAGGACCTCATATTAAATCTAGCCATTGCAGGTAGGTGAGACGAAACACTACCCTGATCAAGTATATTTATGCTTGAATGATGAGCAAACTATTAGTAGTAGATGATCTGACAATTAAGTAGAGGGGAATCTGCAGTATGACCACGAGCGAAAAACTCTGGTCACTACTGAACTCGCCCCAAGCACAACCTACCAGGTATCAAACCTTCTTTCTGGACGAGGAGGTCTCGTAGGCCCTGCGAACAGTTTAGGGATACTTCATGTACAGCTGGTTGTTTAGCCTGAAGCTGTGGTGACAGGATCCTTGGATTGATTACATCTCTAATGTCCGTCCCTGTGACAATGGGGTCTCTCTCAGCGTTGCCATAGCAATGAGTTATCATCACCATCATGTTGACAAGTGTGGATAACTTGACGGTACCTGATGCCATCTTTAGATGAAGTTAGATGAAACAGGGTCCGCTGATTTATCAGCAAACTTGAGTGAGATATTAGAAAGAAGAACATTGTTTGGAAGGAAAATACTGGTAGGAAGCTTTCTTTAGAAGTGAACACAGTGATTGTTTTTGTGATAATGCATCTCAAATACAGCAGCAGCAGATTAGTTCGTATTTGCGAGATTTATGCCACCAATAACACATCATTCGGTGAAAGCGCGTGAGAGATTAGAATTAAAGGCTTTCTTATTTCATTCTATTCAATTCAGTATCATTCACCCCACTCATAAAAGTGAACTTGAACATGCCATGGAACTGCAGTAGGACGGGGGCTGTCTAGCATTATGCCATTTGATAGAACTTACACAAACTTCATTACAACTCGACAAAATTATCAGAAGGTGATAGAATGTCCACAGCTAAGCTTATTATGCAAATCAGATGAGACAATTATTTTTGCTGCCCATTAACAATTTTAGCATAAGCAACTATAATACAACAGTTTGTGCACCGAAAATTGCATTTCATTATGAAAATTATTATCATATTAACTACTCCTTATTATCCTTATACTACTCCTTACATACGAATTCAGAATCGGGTGATACCCGCAACAAAAGAAAATCCTAGGCCTATGTTTGATGGGATTTCTTTTTTCATCCTCCGATTTGCAATGACTCAGACCTAGAAAGGTCAACGATTATTTAGAGAACAAGTCGATATGGGAAATAGTGTATGTTGGATGTATTGTCACGATGTTATACTGTTGTCGATTTTACGGTTTCATATGGAAATACATGATGCGTTGTACGGTAAAATTATGTATCTTTTCATACGTGGTCCAATTGAGACGATGATGAGGAAACCGCGTATATAGCGTCATTTTTCTCTAAAATGGTAAAGTTTAAATGGCAAAGTTTCCATACTGGATATTAGGTTGCAGACTCGTATCTGGCGGTGCATAGAATTAATGTTCTACAGCAGCAGAGAGAAAATGTATGTTTAATGCATACATAATACAATATTATGAGTATCGAGATTATCTATTACCTGTTTATGAAGTCCGAAGTCTGTAGGCCTATAGCAACTGGAAGCGCCTACATCGAGAGAATCAAAAACATGGCACTGGTGAAAACTGAATGATTGTGAACATTACGTTCAGTGGTATGAACAACAGCCCGTGTCAATACGCCTTTCTGTAAATTACTCTAACCCCTTGAATTGTATGCTGGTTCACCACATACTTATGGCAGATTGAAGGGCGTTCATGCGTTGGAGCATGTCTGCACAAACACGTTAGTAATACTAAAGATTGGGGGCACAAATTTTATAAAGGGAGGGGAGCTCATGATTATCATTGTTTAGTTTGGTTGCAAAGCTTACAACAATCTCTTTTGTTCAATGTGTAACTGCAAATCTCACATTTGTAACTCATGTTGGAAAATTCCATTTGCTCTACCAAAAACAAATACGAATTTCCCTCTGATTTTATGCGTAATATGGTATGAATTTTACAGTTGCATATAATCTTTCACCATGATAGTCATGATTACAGTTTAGAGGTACCAGTACTACGATTACTGCAACCATACCAACTGCGACCGGAAACTTTTCCTCCCTCTCCGCTCTGCATTCCTCTCGAATAGCTACATCGGTCATCTCTGCACGTACCGTTCACTGGTACAAAGTCTGAGGTGGAGGGGGAGGATGTTCTGCTTCCATGTTAGCGACCACAATCAACAAGTTGATTATTCTGTCACTTTTGTTATTTGTAGAGAGGTTGGGAAGAAACCTGCACGCAGCGCTCGAGTACATCAGACATCTGTGTGAACTTCTCTTTCATATTCATTGTTCCTAATAAAGCCCAAACTAGCAGATATGGCATCTATGTACATGTACAATGTACAGTCAGATGTAAAGGAAGTGATGTGCGTCTCGAAGTACTATACAAGGTGAACATTAGGCATCCCTCCAGTTCATGTGGTTACAGCCCATTTTAAGTATCCAGTATACTATTGTATATATTGTTCTTCTAATTGGTATTCAGGGTATAGAGAGGTCAATCAAGTGGTGAAGTATTTTGGAATGCCATCATTGAAAATATGGAGGTTTTACAGGGTATTTTTTTTCTGAATGATGTACATATTTGAAATCATATATGTGAATCATGCTTGTGTAGTAATACCGGTATTTAATTCATAATTTGTGTGAATTCCTAAGTTGGTTGTTTGTGACAGCTATGTTTTCTTTGACAGGTACAAAACATCATTTCTAAGGGAAGTACTGTCTATGTCTATCATCATGCCTGCCATGGATGCTATTGCAAATCCAGTAAGTTTGGTTTAATACCCATTCATTATCCGAGACCCTATTCTTCATTCCAGACACCGTTCCTCATTCCAGAACATATTCCACATCCTACCGGAAATGAGAAATGGTGCCTGGAATTAGGAACGTTGTCTGGGAATAAGAATGAGAGCTTGAATGAGGACTTGTGTCTTGATGGAAGAATGGGGTTCAGGATTAGAAATTGGTTCTGATAGGAGAAAACAGGTCGAAATTTAGTGATTGAGATTACTGCGTAGGCATTCTGTCAATACACTGTTCCTCACCCTTGACCTGAAATATCGAAATATTGCGCGAAAATTGCGCCCCTAATTTATGAAAAAGTGTTCAACCCCAACCCCATCCCGGTAGGGTCTCTAAAAAGTCCACATGATATGCTTTTTCAAGCACTTAAAAGAGTCTTTTGAGGGTGATTTAAATATAATAAATTTTGATAAATTTTGGCGAGCGAGCCCCTGCTCTGTGTAACATTTTGCCTGCTAAATATAAAATGACATGTATGAACCCAATAGACATTGTCATTTTGTTCTTATCTTCTATTTCTTTTATATAAATTTTGGCGAGCGAGCGCAGCGAGCGAGCCAAAAAAAAAATTGTATTTCAGCCTACAAAACATAGAATTCTTGTCATTTTTTGGTTATTCAATCTTACAATTCTAATCAAGATATAGTGACGGCCTTATAGATAACGGTTTATACCAACAAACTGAGGACTCAAAAATACTCTTGTCCTACCCTTGCCCCCCCCCCCCCCTTCCCTAGATACGCCACTGCTATCATTCTTCATTCGTTTCCTAATCCTACACCCAGGATGTATAGGATGTGCCAAGGGACTGGAGTTGAGGATTAAGGTCTAGAATGAGAAATAGGATCTTAGAATAGGAATAGGGTATCAAAAGAGTATCCCAATGGGGCATAGGATGAGAAATGGTGTCTTGAATGAGGAATTATGTCTGAGAATACTGTCTGGGATGAGGAATGACTTGTAGGACGAAGATTCCACCCATAAGACAGCCTTCATTATTACAGACTTATTACGGACACAACTTTTCATCCCAAACCCAATTTAAATCTTCATCCCAAACTCCAGACATCATTCGAGACATTTTCTCATCATCCATAAGCCAACTCTCAGTTTACCTGTTGTTTTAATAAGACTATAATTCAATGTATTCATGTGGCAACACCTAAGCAGGTGTTGCCACTGTTCACTTTCATAACATGGCGAATCCATAACTATCGGAGCGCTTAACGATTCATCTGATTGGAATATCAAAAAGTTCATTTTGTCACAATCAGTTGCAAATTTGCAATAATTTACGATAATTTCTCATTTGTAACCTGACAGGAATACACGATCACTATCTGAAGACATAAAGAGAAAGCCTTGCTCTGTATGGAAATTGTGGTTTCATCGTGATTAAACCAAATGCAGCAAAGTGTAAAAATGGTGAAAGCATGTTTACCATCTCTTTATACATTAATATCATCAGTATACACGTATCTCTTGCTCACAGTTTCAGCTGATGTTTTCCATGATTTCAAATGATATTACATATATTGTATTCCACAGTTGTTCCAAGTGATGAGTTTTTTTCATTTGTTCATTACTGTAGTTACCCAATTGCGATATGGTTACTGCGATCAAATGCAGAAAACCTCTTATTCTTCCATCTTCAGTCTGTGTCGATGTGATTAAAATTCATTTTCAATCTCAATCACTCTCTTTTCATACAGGATGTTGTCAACAAACCTCTTGAGAATTTCTTTGACAAAGAGCCAGTAAGTTATGAAACTCAAATTCAACATTCAACTCAACCCTTTGATGAGTAAAAAGATCTCTCTCTTGTTGCGTATATAATCATTTTCTTTTATCCAATTTACAAGAATGTTATCATGGTTAAATTTCGAATGTGTTTAACTTTAGTTGTGTTATTAGTCTGATGTTAAAGGGGATGGCTAGTAACTGATCAGTGGGAATCAGTGGGAATGCTGGGGGATGATTGTTCCAATTCTTGTGGGATTCATTTAAGAGTACATCACATATCTATTGTTGTGTGAAAATTATTTGCGTCAGAAGGGTCTGACGCAGATATTTTTGACGTAAAATTCTGAAGCAATTGATTTTCACACAACAATAGATGTATAATGTACTCTTAAAAGAATCCCACAGGGATTGGAACAATCATCCCCCAGCATTCCCACTGATTCCCACTGATCAGTTAACCATACCCTTTAAGAACAAAATAACTGCTTTTCTGTACTGTGGTCTTGTTTATACCTGCGTTGATGTTTTGTTAAACCCGTATTAATATGCAGTGTCGCAGAATCAAGTCAATACATATTTTTGTTTGCACTGTAGGCCTGCATGACAGAGATATTCAAATAAATGGCAATTGTGATTTTTTTTTTTTGCTATTGTCTTACTTTAAACAGAGATTGCAGTGTGGTATTTGTTGATGTCGTTCACGCAAACCTCATCGTGTACCATTTCCATTTGATCTCGAGCCGTGTGCATATCTACCTTTTGAAACACATACAATCGTTGTCTTGGTTCATCGAGCAAGGTTGGTGTCTTGTACACATGCCTTAATCCATTGTAATCCATTGTTTGGTAGTCCATGAGCGCCTCAGCGTCTTTTGTGTGCCTCTTCTTTGGCTGGGGTCAGCTAGTTTATTCTCCTTTTTTAATACTCCTTTCACAATTGGCAAATTGAGGCAAATTTAGCAGGATGCATCTTGATTAACCAGGGAAATCATTTTAGCGTGAAAGATCTCTGGGGTGAAATCCCAGGTAAAATAGCAATGAACTTTTCGGAAATTTTACCCTTCAACCTTCCTATTGAACTCCAGGGGGCTAGTAGGAGCTTCTTGGTGGAGCTGCAGGGAGAAAGAAATCACAGTTAAACTCCGTAATGCATTATTTCAATACTAAAAGTAATGAAATATCGTCCATCATTGCCTCATACATGCATGTGCTTTATGCGCTTGAAGGAAAGATACCAAATCCATGTCAATAATAAATTTCTATTTCCAGTCATAAAACATGTTTATCTTCTTTTTTTTTTCTCTCTCTCTCTCTCTCTCTTGTTTCAGCACTCACCTGGCACTGGCATGCAATATCTACTTGAAGCGACAGGCCAATGTGCCAAAACATGGTTGCACTCCAATTCCCCGGACCTGTTTGGCATTGACAATTACAATTTTATTCGTAATGACAGAAAGCATGGCATAGGAGGTGGGGTTGCCATGTATGTTAATAATCAAATTAAGTTCAGAATTCGAACTGATTTGCATATTCAAGGAGCAGAAAGCTTATTTATTGAAATTTTAAATGACAATGAGAAAAATATTATAGTTGGTACCATCTACCGTCCTCCGCAAAATGATATTCAATCTTTTTTTGACAATTTCGATCAATGTGCTAATGAAATTCTTGGAGAGAGAAAATCAATTTTTTTTTGATGGGAGATTACAATATAGATTTATTACAACCCACCCATTTTCATGACATATTGCTTTCCAACTCACTGCATCCCCACATCAATAAACCCACCAGAATAAACAATAACACCCATAGTAAAACATTAATAGATAATATACTGTCTAATGTCATTACTGAAACCTGCACGAACGGCATTCTTTATTCAGACATATCTGATCATCTACCGATTTTTATGATTAAAGACAAATCTGTAACAACCCCAATACGCCGCCAACCCAAACAATACTTGAAAATGTATAGAAATGAAACACCACAAAATATTGATTCATTGAATCAAGATGTATTTGAAGAACAATGGGATGACGTCTTTGAACTCCAAGACGTTGATTCTTCTTATGAAATTTTTTTACAAAAATTATTAGATTATTATGACAAACATATTCCTTTAATTACCAAGAGAAATGGAAGGAAAAGAGCCCGGCAACCCTGGATTACTCAAGGTCTTATACATTCCATTCTTACTCGAAACCGTCTTTATAAGATATCTCTGAGAAAACCCACTCCTGAAAATGTGAAAAGGTATAAAATATATAGAAATAAATTAACTACTTTAATTTGAGTTTCACGTAAATCATATATTTCAAATAAACTCGAATCTAACAAGGATGATAATAGTGCTCTTTGGCGGACTGTTAATGAAATACTCAAAAAGAAACCTATGGAATGTCCTGATAGTATTACTCATAATGATAATGTTATCACTAATCCTGACCAAATTGCAAATATTTTTAATAATTTTTTTGTTAATGTTGGTCCTTTTTTAGCAGCATCTATTCCCATAAATGATACAAAAAATTATAAAGAATATTTACCTGAAAATAATCAAAATTCTTTGTTTTTTACTCCAATTAATGAATCTGAAATTATTGATATTGTTCGACTTTTGAAATGTAGTAAATCCTGTGGGCCCGATAATTTGAGGGTGAATTTATTGAAAAAGATAATTTACCCCCTAGCAGCCCCTCTCACCCATATATTCAATCTATCCCTACTTAATGGCAAGTTTCCAGACTCTTTTAAAATCGCCAAAGTTATCCCCATCTATAAAAGAGAAAATCCATTAATGGTGAAAATTTATAGACCCATCTCATTGTTGCCTGTTCTATCGAAAATCTTAGAAAAAGCAGTTTACAAGCGTCTTTACTCGTTTATGATTGGAAATGATATATTGAATACGAATCAGTTTGGTTTTAGGAAAGGATTTTCTACCGATTATGCTATAATCAAATCTGTTGATAATATTATTGATGCGCTTACTAAAAAAGAATATATAATTGGAGTTTTTATGGATCTTAGTAAGGCATTTGACACTATTGATCATGACATTTTACTTGGAAAATTACAGAATTATGGCGTGAGAGGGATTACTTTGTCATGGTTCAGAAGTTATCTAAGTCATCGCAAACAATATGTTGCATTTAAGTCTAGTCACTCATTATACTCTAACGTGTCATGTGGTGTCCCTCAGGGATCTATCCTCGGACCCCTACTTTTTTTGATTTACATTAATGACATCACCAATTGCTCCCCTCGTTTGAACTTCATCTTATTTGCAGACGACACTAACGTTTTTTATTCTCATAAGGATATTGCAACACTGATTGATACACTTAATATGGAATTAGGTAATATTTCGAAATGGTTTAGAAGTAACAAGCTTTCATTGAATATTGATAAAACATGTTTTATACATTTTCATACTCTTCAATCCCAACCCACCCTTCCCAAAAGTATTTATATTGATGGTATAAACATTGCTGAGAAACACTCAACCAAGTTTCTAGGAGTGACCTTAGATAGCAATTTAACTTGGAATACTCATGTGCAGAATATTACTACAGCAATATCTAAAACAACTGGTGTTTTAAGGAGAATAAAGTATTTGGTTAATGATCAAATTTTAATAATGTTATATAACACTTTATTTTTACCATATGTAATGTATTGCAACATTGTATGGGGCAACTGTAGCAAAAGTAAATTAAATACAATTGTTATTCTTCAAAAAAAGGCTCTTCGTATATGCACACACTCAAATTTTTTGGCTCACACCGATCCGATATTTCATCGCCTAAAAACTTTAAAAGCCCATGACATACATATATATCTAACTGCTATATTTATGTATAAACACACTCGAAATTTATTACCATTTTTTCATAATGCCTTAGTAACCAATGACCATATTCATTCATACCCAACCCGTCGTTCCCATGATTTTCATTTAAGTAATCCAAAGCTTTTACTTGCTCAAAAATCGATTAGACATCACGGTCCGGATACATGGAACACTCTTCCTGAGGAGTTGAAACAGTGTGCCTCCTTGTTTTCATTTAAAGCAAACTTAAAGACCTAATAAAATGGTTTAGGCATTTTTTTCTCAATGATGTAATAATATTAAATGTTAAATTCTAAGTAATTCTATGGTTGTGCGGGGTTTTTCACTGTTCTGAATTTTGTTCTATATTTGTTAACATAATGGATGCAATTTCCTCGGTTTGGGAAAACTTTCTATACTTTCGCCGCATGCGGCGCACTATCACTTCTAAATTGTGATGACGTCTAAGAACGGAGTCGTCGATATTGATTGTCCGACCAGTCAAGCCGTAGCCAGCGAGCTGGCAAGGCTATGCTAGCGCAGCGCAGCGACAGCCGGTCGGCGGCTGCATGCACCGGCTAGCGCTGGCGGGGGAGCGAGCTAGCGAGCGCATAGCAGGTGCTGCGCTGCACTATTGTCATTGGCTAAGCCTTTAGACAAAAAATATTTAATGAATTGTATCGGGTTTAATACAGCCAATAATACAGATTACAACTGTGGTACGCTTGGATATCCATTATTTTCGGCAAACTCGTGAAATAGGCCCCACCACTGCGTGTCTGTACTAATAGTAATACTATTACTACGGCGACTCGCCTGTTTAAATACTCATGAATTCACCGTGTGGCGTTCATCGGTAGGTAAGCACGGCGGTGGGGCTGCCTTCCACAGTCAATACTCGTGAATGCGGCGAAAATGACTTCATAATATGGCCCTCGACTAATTTAACGGCCAATTTAACCATAAATACAACTCTACCTAACCCTAAACCCTAGGAGGACCTACCCTTGCTTGCTATAAACGCACGGGTACGGTGCACGTGCACTGCGGTGGGGCCTATTTCACGATAGCCCCACCACCACTGCGTGTCTGTACTAATACTACGGCGACTCGCCTGCTTTATAGGCCTAGACCTACTCGTGAATCCAGCCCCGCCGTGGCATTCATCGGTAGAGAAGCACGGCGTTTGGGCTTCCTTCCACAGAATGATTTTTAGCATAAAACAAAAACTACTCGACCAAAATTGACGATCATTCTTGGTATCGTTTTTCTTAGAAAATGGCGCATCTAAATTACTGATAACAAATAATTACAGAAACTGACTATGGGAAACTGGTTAGGCCTTTTTTTTTTTTGAGCCACGTCCCACCCTGTAACAACATATCAACCTATCCGTTAGGCGTTAGAGTGTAGCCTCTGTACTACTACCAAAGATTCTGCTATTACTACTTACTAGTCTACTAGACCTAGTGCCGTAGTGGTAATAGTACTACTACTACTAGTAGTACTAGTAGACTACTACTACCGGTACTAGTAGACTGCTACTAGATCTACTACTAGACTACTACTAGTAGTTTAACTTGTAAGCGCCGGCCGACGGGCCAGGCCACGGCCGGGACGCTCCCGCTTGCTTGCTGCGGCCGGAGTAGCCGCTCACTTTGTGAGCGAGCTGGGTCTGTTCTTCTGGTCTGTTCGAGCTGGGTCTGAGCTGGGTCTGTTCTTCTAATCTACTTACTAGACAAACAGTTACAACTTACAATGTCAATCATGTAGAATACAGTATATCCTTTCTAACGTTAAACTATATGGGGGCATACCAGACATACCACTCTGTATTTCCCAGGCGATCGTTTCCGTGAGGTCTATTCTCGGGCATGGTGCCATGTTCATACGCTCTTGCACTGGCAGCGGGGGAGATGCAGCTGGTTCATATCGGTAAGGTGCAGCCCCACGATAACGTTCTGGTTCATCGGCTGCCTCTCCCTCCCCATCTTCCCCTTCAACTTCATGTGCCTCCTCTTCTTCTCCGCAATCGTCAGAGCTGCAGTCTTCATCATCATCATCAATGTCGAAGTTTACCCATATAGGGGAAGACATTATGCTCGAGGTACCAGGTATCTGTGCAAGCTAACTTAGTGATAATGTACGTGGTACTAATGCGTACATGTCGACAGTCAGTGGGTCGACCGGGAGCGCACATCCCGCGGGGCCCGGGCCTGGCCGGGCTATCGTGTACGCGCGTGTACCAAGCTAGTAATCTGAGTGCTTGTGCTGAGCGGCGTCTGCTAACTGAGCACAACTCCGTGCTTATACGTCATCAATCGGTTCAGGGGTGTTGGTCACGTGACTTTCTTTTTCGCAAAAGCTGCAACGGGGTCCTCCAAAAATGTGATATTTGGGGGAGTTTCTAGAAGCGATAAAAACCGGAACGACACTGACAACATATTTACATTGATAATCATGACATATATTTTACATTTCTTTTGCATATTAAAACATTTTGCAAGCATTTTATTAGGTCTTTAAAGAAGCACATTTTATTACAGTATACTTCAAATACAAATTAAAAACAAATAATTCATATGATTAATGTTGGTCTCCCAAATAGCAACATCGCATACCGTTCCCTCTTTCAGCAAACCAATTCGATTATTCTACATTCCAGCATATCTGCCCTTCTGCACTTTCTAGCACTTGCACGCACATCCACCACCATCACGTTTTTCTCCTGCTATCTTCGCAGCAGAATTTGTATTGTATTGTAGTATTACGAAACTAGGACCCCGTTTACAGTGCGGGGCTGGGCCGCGTACGAGCCCAGCCTCAATTGCGAGGCCGGGCCCCGCAATTTTGTCCGTTTACACTGCCGGGCTCGGCCGCGCTCTTGATTCAAACCTTTCAATATTTTGTCGTAGTGGCGCTCTGCTTGTAAACAAATGCAGTTTGGTATTGTCTGGTTTTCAGACCCTTTGCCAATTGAATTCCGTGGCGACGAAGTCGCCGTTCGGGCAAAGGCCTTTGCCGAAGGAAAGAATCCTTTGCAGGGCAAAACCACCTTAAACTATACTAGTTTTCTTCGTTGAGGGGGTTAATATCCTGAATAGCGAAAGATACAGGCAGAGGGTTTGGAAGCCAGACTAAAATTGGCCGCGCAATTGGCCGCGCATTTGGCCCAGTTTGCGTTTACACTAAGAAAAGGCCGGGCTCGGCCGCGGCTCGGCCGCGGCCGAGACCACCTCCAGAGCGAGGCCAAATGCGAGGCCAATTTTGGCCTCGCATTTGGCCTTTTGCGCGTTTACACTGAAGCGGGGCTGGGCACGGCCGCGGCCGAGCCTCGCACTGTAAACGGGGTCTAGTATACGTCCCTACCTTTTCCTCTGGCCGGCCATCTTTTCAAGCTATGCTTACAATGGCGGCCTTCTGCATTATCGCTCCATAATTATAATTGTTGTAATCCCCGCTGCATAGACATGCATACTGTATATTGTATCATTAATTACCTTTTATATCTTTGTTTACGCAAGTCAAACGACTCTGTTTTGAATCTATTTTGTATATTTCCCACATGTTCATGATCATGTGCCTTATGTATATTGATTTGCTGATTGATTTGTTGATTTGCAGAAAATAAAGTATCTATTATTAAACAAAACATCTAACATCTCAGAAATTAATGTTTCGCTCATTTTCCAGTATGAAGTTAAATTTTCCAAGTGTTCCCCGTTTAATTAACGGTGAATCTTGTGGGTAATCCCCTGAATGACGAGTATGAAAGGGGTATTAATCTGTGAATCTGGTGTGAAAGGGGATATTTTATCACTACCTGAACACACATGAAGCACATTGGTTTGACAAAGTATGGCAATGTATGACAATGCATCATGACTCAGTCTTTAAAGAATGCTTTCCAGAGGAGGCGAGTAAAGCAGTTGTTCCCTGGCGGTGGGAAAAGAAACAACCATAAATGTGTATACACTACAGAAATGGTCTATTCTAATGTTTTGAGATACATGTGAACTGTATGACAAATCTCCACACAGAGATGGTTATAACAAGGAGGTTCGAGAGATGGGGTTACAACTGACTATAATTATTCAATCAGCTGTCAGTTTTCTATGGATGGACAAAAGAATTCCACAGGTGCATTTGTGCCTTTGATGTTCGATGCTTGAAGCCGCCATCTTTCTGAGCAATCTGAAGATTCATTTTTAATGCTAACATAATATCGGGTATATATATGCTGCTCGTTTATATATCAAATGCAATAAAATTTCACCTAATGATAAAGCATATAAAACAAAAGTCAATTCCGTTCAAAAATATATGCAAAAGTGTAAATTTGAGCTGTATTTTGTGAAAGTGTTTGAAATTTTACCCTCATGGAAAGCCGGTTTTATCATTTTTCTCCTTATTTCTGCAAAATGAAATTAATATGGTATTATCTTCAAGTATATAGTTCTTTATAAATTAATATGTCAGATTAGCGTACAGACACGTACAGTCGAGTAATTTTTATATCTATTTCAGCAATATTTGAGCAATTTCTATTCGCGCACCCCCGTGCCTATACCGCCCATCATTTGTAAGTAGGGATAGCGAAAAATAATTACCATCACAAAGACATATCTTCCTTGGAAAATGGCTGGTGATTATGCAATGAGACACGAGCGGCAGATCCAGTTTGACACATAAATATTTTTGAGTGGCGGTTTCGAGCATGGTATCAAAGCGAATAAGACTGTTGTGACTCCATCTCTCGAACCTCCTTGGTTATAGCAGGGAGGTACTAGAGAAGGAGAGACAACTACTGCTCTCCTTTGAAGTCATGCGCAGCACCGCCGAGAAGTTATGCGTTCAACTACAGGTGTTACCCATGTGCTTTGACAAAAGAGAGCATCAATAATCGCGACTAGCGCTCTCACATCTAGAAATACTTGCCCCTACTGCAATTCGCTCTCTCTTTCAATGTGATGGCAACAGTGAATTTGTGTACCTTGAATTGGAGCGGCGAATCAAAATGCAGTGTAAAACTGACAATTTTAACAACAAATAGTTTAAAAGCACGCTGGAACACGCTTTAGCGGAGTACTTTATTTAAAAGATCAAAATATACCAGATTAAAAGATAGAAAACTAACATGCGGAAATGTGCGCGTTATAGAAAAATATTATGCTTTTAACATGGCCTAATTTTCATTTCATTTCGATTTGCGCATTACTACGAAACTAGAAATACATGTTTATAATATTGAATTCTTTCTTTAACTAGACTAAATCAATTCGAGTATTTCATTTAAAATTTTACGGTGAAATAAAGCTTGTAATTCAACGAAAGATGAAATGCGTTCTTCGTCTCCGAACTTCGTCTTGCAACTAGAGCGGTGCCGAGCATGACTTCAAAGCGTAATGGAATGCTAGACATCCCATTGTAACGCCTTGAACCCAAACATGTGTTTGCATGAATTACGAAGAGTTGCCACTCCATCTCTGTAACACCTCCCTGGTTATAGCAAACGACCCGGGCCCCGTCTTATAAAGCCTTCAAATCAATCACAAGTCCCCAAATCAATCGCAACTTGCATTGCAGCTCTCAAAAACTTGTGATTGATTTCTATCACAAGTCTTTATAAGACAGGCCCCCGGCCACCGAAAATCTTGAAGGCATTCTCTAAGGCCGTCAAGCCTGTCAATGCTAACAATGCGAGGCGCACTTTTTAAATTATTTTTTAGTCTTATTTGTTTGTGCTAGCTAACTGTCAAGTGCGTATACACAGTACTTACCTAAGAGATTGTCATCTAAGTTAGCTTAACTCAAAGTTAAGGAACACTGTGTGACCGTAACTAATGAGATATTTGTAATTCCAGGAAAGAATACCCAAATGATTGACATTTCTTCCAAGTCCCTATCCCGCCTCAAATTCATGGGATGACATTGAACGAGCAACACCTGTTTTATATACAGTACATGAACTGCAGTACTGCATTCAGACAACTTTGAAATCATCATAATTATTGTGAATGGATGTGGCTACAGAGCACTTGCCTCGCACACACAAAACTAAAAGGGTGGTGTACAATGAACATACAGTAGATATGTTTTTTGTGCTACTACGAGGAGTTACGAAAAACATTTCCCACTTTTGATCCTTAATAGTTCGAAAACTATACATCAGATAACACTGTTATTGATATGAGTAATAGCTGAATGGTGTACAATTTAGTTGAAGGTGATTTGAATATGAGAGCATGAATCATTTTAAATCCATTTTGAACCCTCTGTACAAAATTGAACTTTACACAAGAACCAATGATGTGTATGTGGATGTGTGCTTACAGTGGCGTATCTAGGGAAAACGGCGCCCGGGGCAAGCGCGAAAATTGCGCCCCTAATTTCTGAAAAAGACTAGTGTTAAACCCCAACCCCATCCCGGTAGAGACTTTAAGCAAAGTCCACATGATATGCTTTTCAAGCCCTTAAAAGGGGTCTTTTGAGGGTGATTTAAATGTAATGAATTTTGATAAATTTTGGCGAGCGAGCGCAGCGAGCGAGCCGAAAATTTGTGTATTTCAGCTGACAAAACATGGAATTCTTGTCATTTTTTGCTTATCAAATCGTACAATTCTAATCAAGATAGTGACGGCCTTATAGATAACGATTTATCTATACCAACAAACTGAGTACTTTAAAAAATATTCTAAACCAGAGGGGCATTTCATGAAGCATTTTGTCCGACAACTTGTTGCACAAAATATGCTTTCAGCCAATCAGAAGCAAGGATTTCAGTAGCTTTTAACAGTTTGTCAAAAGAAATATCTGACAAATTGCTTCATGAAATGCCCCCCCCCCATGTACGCGCGAGTGAGCCGAAATTTGTATATTTCCGCGTCATCATCACATTTTGTTCTTATCTCCTTTTTAATTTTGATAAATTTTGGCGAGCGAGAGCAGCGAGCGAGCCGAAAATTTTTGTATTTCAGCTTACAAAACATGGAACTCTTGTCATTTTTTGCTTATCAAATCTTACAATGGTAATCAAGATACAATGTATAGTGACGGCCTTATAGATAACTATTTTTACCAACAAACTGAAGACTTGAAAAAATACTCTGAATTAGTACGAGCGAGTGAGCCGAAATTTGTATACTTCCGCATCATCATCACGTTTTGTTCTTATCTCCTTTTTATTTTGATAAATTTTGGCGAGCGAGCGCAGCGAGCGAGCCGAAAATTTTTGTATTTCAGCTTACAAAACATGGAACTCTTGTCATTTTTTGCTCATCAAATCTTACAATTCTAATCAAGATACAATGTATAGTGACGGCCTTATAGATAACGATTTTTATCAACAAACTGAGGGCTTGAAGAAATACTCTAAATTAGTACGAGCGAGTGAGCCGAAATTTGTATATTTCCACGTCATCATTACGTTTTGTTCTTATCTTGTTTGATTTTTTTGGCCCCCCCCCCCCGTATGTTCGGAACCGTTGGCGCCTTCTTTTGATCCAATTGGCGATCGCTTCAGAACGAAAGAAATTGCAGCCGCTGCTCAGTGAAACATTTTGTCTGCTAAATATAAAATGACATGTGTGAACACAATAGACATTGTCATTTTGTCGGCTTTATCATCAAATTTTGTTCTTACCTTCTTCTTCTATATAAAATTTAGAGAGCGAGCGCAGCGAGCGAGCCGAAAATTGTATTTCAGCTTACATAGAATTCTTGTGTGAACACAATAAACATTGTCATTTTGTCCGAGTCATCGTTATGTTTTGTTTTGATCTTTTTTTGATTTGGTTTTCTGCCCCCCCCCCCCCCTTCCGGTGAGTTTCTTCTTCTTCTTCTTCTTCTTCTTCTTCTTTTCTTTTTTCTTTTTTTCTTTTTTTTCTTCGTTTTTTCTTTTTTTTTCTTCTTCTTCGTTTTTTTTTTTTGCGCCCCCAAGGAGTGGCGCCCGGGGCACGTGCCCCCCTTGCCCCCCCCCCCCCTAGATACGCCACTGTGTGCTTACAATGACCCTGAACAATAGACATGAATACCACCAATACTACTTTCATGACCTTTTCAGAGCTCTGCTGACTAGGCTTCTGGACTGCATGCTCCATGGCACATGAATGCTTTATTTATGGATTGCCCTAGGCACTGCTAGTCTGAATTCATGGTAAAGGGTAAAATGCATGCACATGAACAAATAAGCACATGTTTTCATATGCTTGCGTGCATACACATTTCAGGATGAATAAAGACTAGCTGTGATAGTGGAATTTCTCATGGATATGTAATAGAACATTCCAACCCTAGCCATTGTTCAGGACCATTGTCAGGGTATTAACAACACACTCCCATACACACCCATTAACCCCAGTGCAAGATTAAAATGTTGTACAGAGGGTTGAAAACAGAGCAAAATCTGAAATCTAACTTCAAAATAAATCTAGAACTTGATGAAACTGATTATTATATTATTTTTAAAGCACCTCCAACAAAATTGTACATTATCAATCTATTGCTCATATCAATGTCAGTTTTTTCTCATACATAATTTTGAAATATTAGGGATCAAAAGTGGGAAATATTTTTTTGGAACACCTAGTAATAGTCTGTCACGTTGCAGCAATTTTAGAGAGTTGCTGACCTTTCCTTTCTCTAGAAATCACATCAGGATATCTAATAAGTATTCTGTGAAACCAAAAAAAAAAAAGGATAAATAAATAAATAGATGTGCGGGATGGGCTCATTATTTTAATTTCTTTTGCTCAAATGCTGAAGGACGTCTTCCATCATTTGAATGAAAAAAAAATGTGACCTACTATTTTATTTGTACTCTCCAAAAACTTACATCGTATGTGTCTTTTGGCGTACTAAATAATTCAACAGGCTGTATTTAAAGCCATGTACAGCTTTTACCATGTTGGCATTTCTCTCAAATATATGAGAATGTGAGTTTTAATCAGAATGATGCCTTTTCCCTTTTAATGTCACGCTCTCTACTACGAGACATCCGAAATTTTGAGCAACAGCACCCTTCTCTATCCCTTTTTTCAATTCATGCGGAGAGAAAGCGCCCTCAACCTCCTGCAGTTTTGCTTCATAGTTGGTCTGTATCCCCAACTCTGGACATATTGGCACTGATTTAGAAAAATATTGCATATTCAATATCTCTCACTGTACTGTTAAATGGTTAAAACGATAAATTTTCGCGTGCATTTTGATTTTGCGAATTTTACGTGTGTCAGTGATAATGCACTCAAAAGTTCTTGTCTACACGCTATTCTATGCTACGAATGCCAGTGTAATTCGCGGAAATTTCATGCGGCAGATATTTCCGGTTTAACAGTATGTCAGTTTAATAGTAAACCTTGCCAAAAACAAAAAACATGTAATTCATTTGATACCTTTATACATATTTATCTTCTCTGAGCAAAGTTATTTACAATGTAGATATGAATTGCCAGTATGGTCATAAGCTTTCTGGTGATCCCGTTAGTTAGCGCACTCCGGAGTAACAACGAGCCTCAGTTCAACAGGAAAGCCAAGGTGGCATATTTGGGATTAGGGGATTGGGTAATCTTTAAAAAGTTAGAAATTCCATCCCTTTCCTCAGATTCAAGCTTTTTAGACCTAACCATGCACGTGGCATTCTTTAAAAAAAAATTATGAGATCAAAGTGTTTCTTTCATCTTCACTCAGTTTGATTCTTTCTGAATGTTTTCACTGATTCCAGAGGACTTTAACCGGAGAAGCCTTGTGCCGGATATGACTGACCAGCAGAAAAGAGACCTTCACCACGAGGCCAAGGAACTCTACAATCTCTACTTTGACCCACATGCTTTAGACATCATCAACTTTGACCAAAAAAAAATTGTAGATGCAGTCCGGAATAGTAAGATCTGTCTTTATCGTGCGTGTATTTGTTTGATTAAGACACATCACAGTTTGGGAGAATCACATCCCAGAATTATTGTGTGGAAACTATTCATATTAAAATGGATACCAACCATTTGTTTCTTACTTATAATGATAAACCTTTTGGGGAAAGAAGAAGTTATATAAAAAAGTGTTCCTTTTCTAATGACCATCTGTTGATATTAAAATATGTTACATTTATGAAAGTACATCTTTTCGTCAGTTTTAATCCCTTGTGTCATGTTGTATGTACCTATGTATTGAGCATAAAATGAAGAAACAAACAAACCAGGGAACTATTGTTTGTGCACATTGTATAGGAATCTGGTACTTCTTTTGAATTTTTACAGCCAATGTGGAAAATGAGGGTAGTCATTTGATTCATCCTGTATTTTTGCGCAAAGTGAACTATCTTTTAATGTATAATAGAATCTATCATATTAACAAGCATTGCTTCATCAGCATTTCTTCCATTGCTAGCATTTATGTATTTTATGGAATGCCTGATAATTGGATGCTTTTGAATTTTGTAGTTTGTTGTATGATGTAATGTGGAAATATTGTACACTTATCATCGATCTTCCATTATTGTCAAGTTCACTTCATACAAGCCAAAACAAGCCTTGATAAAGGAAAGACAGAAACTGAAGGGCACAGGAAAGGTCATCATCGATGATCTGACATCAACAAACGCTGCACTGCTCAACACGGCACACAAACACCCCAAAACAGTAAACGCTTGGTCTGTGGATGGCAGGATCTTTGTGTCAGTAAGGGACTCAAGGAAAGGAAAAAGCTCATCTCTTGCCTTAGCGACCTCAAAAATCTTACATAGTGGTTTTTTTTTCCTTCTTCTTCTACACATGTTCTACGTGATTTAAAAAGGGACTCCGTCATATTTTATTATCTTGGTTCCCTGACCGATTAATGAAGGTTATTTTTTGTGAACATTTTTTCTTCTTCTGAACAAGTGACTTTTTTTACTGTATTTCTGTTTCCTCCCTGTAAGGTATGTGCGTGTGTGCGTGTGTGTGTGTGTGTGTGTGTGTTTGTCTACTTGTGTGGCCTTATCCCTTGTTTGTGTGATATATGATGCCTAATCGTGCTACTATTTTATATACATTAAGCAGTACTGATCAGTGGCGTATCTAGGGGGGGGGGCAAGGGGGGCACGTGCCCCGGGCGCCACTCCTTGGGGGCGCAAAAAAAAAAAACGAAGAAGAAGAAAAAAAAAGAAAAAACGAAGAAAAAAAAGAAAAAAAGAAAAAAGAAAAGAAGAAGAAGAAGAAGAAGAAGAAGAAACTCACCGGAAGGGGGGGGGGGGGCAGAAAACCAAATCAAAAAAAGATCAAAACAAAACATAACGATGACTCGGACAAAATGACAATGTTTATTGTGTTCACACAAGAATTCTATGTAAGCTGAAATACAATTTTCGGCTCGCTCGCTGCGCTCGCTCTCTAAATTTTATATAGAAGAAGAAGGTAAGAACAAAATTTGATGATAAAGCCGACAAAATGACAATGTCTATTGTGTTCACACATGTCATTTTATATTTAGCAGACAAAATGTTTCACTGAGCAGCGGCTGCAATTTCTTTCGTTCTGAAGCGATCGCCAATTGGATCAAAAGAAGGCGCCAACGGTTCCGAACATACGGGGGGGGGGGCGCCAAAAAAATCAAACAAGATAAGAACAAAACGTAATGATGACGTGGAAATATACAAATTTCGGCTCACTCGCTCGTACTAATTTAGAGTATTTCTTCAAGCCCTCAGTTTGTTGATAAAAATCGTTATCTATAAGGCCGTCACTATACATTGTATCTTGATTAGAATTGTAAGATTTGATGAGCAAAAAATGACAAGAGTTCCATGTTTTGTAAGCTGAAATACAAAAATTTTCGGCTCGCTCGCTGCGCTCGCTCGCCAAAATTTATCAAAATAAAAAGGAGATAAGAACAAAACGTGATGATGATGCGGAAGTATACAAATTTCGGCTCACTCGCTCGTACTAATTCAGAGTATTTTTTCAAGTCTTCAGTTTGTTGGTAAAAATAGTTATCTATAAGGCCGTCACTATACATTGTATCTTGATTACCATTGTAAGATTTGATAAGCAAAAAATGACAAGAGTTCCATGTTTTGTAAGCTGAAATACAAAAATTTTCGGCTCGCTCGCTGCTCTCGCTCGCCAAAATTTATCAAAATTAAAAAGGAGATAAGAACAAAATGTGATGATGACGCGGAAATATACAAATTTCGGCTCACTCGCGCGTACATGGGGGGGGGGGGGGGGCATTTCATGAAGCAATTTGTCAGATATTTCTTTTGACAAACTGTTAAAAGCTACTGAAATCCTTGCTTCTGATTGGCTGAAAGCATATTTTGTGCAACAAGTTGTCGGACAAAATGCTTCATGAAATGCCCCTCTGGTTTAGAATATTTTTTAAAGTACTCAGTTTGTTGGTATAGATAAATCGTTATCTATAAGGCCGTCACTATCTTGATTAGAATTGTACGATTTGATAAGCAAAAAAGGACAAGAATTCCATGTTTTGTCAGCTGAAATACACAAATTTTCGGCTCGCTCGCTGCGCTCGCTCGCCAAAATTTATCAAAATTCATTACATTTAAATCACCCTCAAAAGACCCCTTTTAAGGGCTTGAAAAGCATATCATGTGGACTTTGCTTAAAGTCTCTACCGGGATGGGGTTGGGGTTTAACACTAGTCTTTTTCAGAAATTAGGGGCGCAATTTTCGCGCTTGCCCCGGGCGCCGTTTTCCCTAGATACGCCACTGGTACTGATTTTCACGGTCTTTCAGAATATTTATTACCTTCTCACACAGATAATACAGAGTGTGGAAATTGGCCTGTGTCTTCTTATTTTACTCCAGAGGAATATGATCAGTTTGATAGTCAATTCAAGGTCAGTAGTTCTTCTGCTCATAAATTTTCTTGTGTGCATTTAAATTGTAGAAGTATAAATAGTAATTTTGATAATATGAATATGTTTTTGGATGGTATTGAAAGGAATTTCACTGTTATCGGCGTAACTGAAGCATGGTTATCCACACATAATCAAATGTATGTTATAGATGGCTATAATTTTATTGTAAACGGAAGAGCTGAAGGCAGGAGAGGTGGTGGAGTAGGCGTTTATATAAAAGATGATATTTATTATGAAAGAAGATGTGAATTTGATGTAAGTACAAATGTTATGGAATCTATTTTTATTGAGATAGTACACTCAACGAAAAATATCATATTGGGAGTGATATATCGGCCCCCTGCCTATTCTGTGCAATCTTTTCTTGATGAAGTTGCGCCAATTTTAGACGCTGTAAATAGAGAGAATAGGATTTAATAGTTAGTTGGTGATTATAACATATATTTATTGAACACTCAGTCTTGCCACAATGTCACTCTTTTAGATGTATTTATGACATACTCATTGTCCCCTTTGATTTACGGTCCCACTCGCATAACAGAAACTACACAAACTCTTATAGATAAAGTTTTCACAAACGATATTAATGATATTTACTCTGGAATATTTTTGACGGATATAAGTAATCAATTTCCAATATTTTTTTTTATAACAAAATACCATGTTATAGATAAAGACAAAGGGAAGTCATATTTTAGTGTTCGGGAATATAATGAAAGAAATGTGTTGAAAATTGTACATGATGTTAGTGTTGCTGATTGGACGATGACAAATCAGTATGCAAATATTGCGTACAAATTATTTTAAAGAAAATTCTTGGGTAATTATACTTCATGTTTCCCTAAGAAGAAAATTGTATATAATAGTGCTCATAGGAATAAACCATGGTTTACAAAGGAATGAAAGAGGATGTGCAAAAAGAAACATGTGTTGTTTAGGAAACATTTACAAAGCAGAACTCAGTATAGAGTGTATATAAAACATACCGTAACATTGTTAATAATAAAGTAAAGATTGTTAAGAGAAATTATTATATGAACAAATATACTTCTGCTAATGGAAATATGAAAAGAATGTGGAATGTTATCAAGGAATTATTACACAAAAAGGATTGTAATTGTACCTACCCTACCAAGCTAATGTGGAATGATCACCCTGTGCAATCCACTGATGATATTTGCAATGTTTTTAACAATTACTTCACTGATATCGTTTTACTCTTTCATCACAATTTGAGCGTTCAAATTACTTTAAAAGATATCTAATAATGAATGAACACACTGCTTTTTTTCTCCCATTATTCCAAAAGAAATTGTTGGGATTGTAACTTGTTTTAAAAATGGTAAAAGTTCTGGGTTTGACGAAATACAGACTGATATGATAAAAAAAAGGAATTCACGTAATTTGTTATCCACTGACTGAGTCAATTTGTCTATATCTACTGGTATTGTTCCAGACAAGCTAAAAATTGCCAGGTTGGTTCCTATTTATAAGAAAGGGAACAAAGATGATGTTTCCAATATATCGCCCAATTTCAATCTTGCCTGTTATCTCCAAACTTTTAGAAAAATGTGTGTACAACAGATTATCTAATTTCTTAAACGAATGTAATATAATATCGCAATATCAATATGGGTTTAGAAGTGGGCATTCCACATCTCATGCTTTATTGGAATTCATACATAAGGTTGTTGATGTTTTTGACAGAAAAATAATTATGGTTGGCTTATTTATTGATTTAAGTACGGCCTTTGATACAATGGACCATACCATATTGATACAAAATATATAATTATGGAATTCGTGGTGTATTATTACAATGGTTTACAAGTTATCTAATCGACAGAAAGCAGTATGTTCAATTAAATGATATACAATCTGAACAGAAAACCTTAAGGTGTGGAGTGCCCCAGGGTTCTATCCTTGGATCATTGCTATTCATATTATATGTAAATGACATGTGCAATATTTCAGACAAGCTTGAATTTATTGAGTTTGCTGATGACACAAGTGTGTTCCTGTCCGACTGTAATTCTGATATTTTACAATATACATTTAATCATGAAATAAGTAAACTTATGGAATGGTTGCAAGCATATGAATTGGCATTGAATTTAAATGAAACTAATTATATGGTGTATTCAAATAAGCTCATGAAATTGTTATTCATATTAATGAAAATAGAATATCACTTGCCTCTCATGTAAAATTTCTTGGGGTTGAAATTGATGACTGTTTGTCATGGAAGAAACACACTGGTGTCATCTGCAACAAAATATCACAAAGTATTGGGATCTTTAACAGACTACGGTCATACTCCAGATCTTTGTTATTACTATTATATAACACCCTTATTTTACCACACTTGAATTATTGTATTTTAGCATTGGGGAAGTCTAGTGAGTATAATATGCAGAGACTGTTTAAATTGCAAAAGCGAGCTATTAGAATAGTCTCGCATTCACCGTATAGGGCGCCTTCTTTGCCAATATTTTCTACTTTGTCTATTTTATCTGTGTATGATATATATTTATTACAGAGTGCAGTATATATGTTCTTATGTTACAATGGTATTTTAGCTGTATCATTATTTGGTTATTTTAAACTAAACAAAGATAATCATCATTATGGCACAAGAAATTGTAGAAATTTTTACTTACCTCAGATTCGAACATCCTCCTACAAAAAGTCAATATTTTTTCAAGGCCCTCAAATCTGGAATTCTATCCATTCTGATGTGAAATGTAAGAAAACCGTGACAAGTTTTAAGAAAGCTTTCAAGTGTATTTCATTTGAAAAGTATTCTGGAAGTTACCAATATCATTTTCAGAATTTTTAAGAGATTAGCATGTTAGGGGTGTGTTTGTGAAAATGACATCTATTGTATTGTTAATGTGCAGGTGTATGTTTTTGTCAGTGTATATGCATGCGTGTGTATGTGTGAGTGTGAGTGTGTGCCAACGTTTTTCTCAGTTATATAGAAAGAAAGTTTATAGAAAGAAGAGACATGACGCTGTATTTACTTTTCTGGGGTCAGTTTTAAATAAGGCCTACTGCCTTCTCGCTAACCCCTTCACTTGATATCCTTGGTTGTTTGTTCGTTTGTTTGATTTTGTTTGTCACATTGTCATGTTATATTTGTCATAACATTGTCACATTTTGATGTACATCTGTATGCATGTTTTATTAAGTGAAAATAAATGAAATAAAAAATGAAATAAAGTGCCAACACTGTATGTTTCTGTTGGAGAGGGAGGAAATGAATTGACAAATGAAGCATCCATATGCCGAAGAGGAGTATCAGTGTATTTGTTTTTCAAGTGAAATTCATGATTTATTTCAATAATTCTCAATGAAAATTACATCAAGGATAACAACTACATATGATATCCTGCTTGGACAAAAGAAACAAAAAAACAAAACAAAACAAAGGAAAACAACAACAACAACCAAAAAAATACGAACGTACACTATAACGATCAGTTAAGTAAAAATTAACTCGAAGGTCCCGGTAGAGATCGGATACAACTTTGGAATAAACTAACGAAAAGAAATTGACAATAACACTTGGAGTGATTCCAAATGTATACTCCCCAAATACTGAAGTAGTTTAGAAGTGAGATTAGGGCATTTCAGAACTATTAAGGTGCTCAGAAGATACAAGGAAGTTACTGTAAAAACATGAACTGACAATTGAAGAGAATGAAAGTGAACATTAAAAGGTTGAATATTTGATCTAATCGCTTAGCTGTTAGCAGTTACGTAGGTTTTATAATTCCTTAAGATGTAAATGAAAATTTCAAAAGACGAGTTTGCATTTCCTTGTTTGTGAAAACAGGACGTGTCAACTGACCTCAATCCCTCTCTAAGTCTATCAGGATTAGTCAATCACACATATCATGGAAACTAGAGTTTGTGGGTTGGAATTTTTTATTGAGAAATTGTTATACGAGCACATATACCAGGTAATAATATTAGTAAGGTCTGAAACTACAATATCGGATATGAAATCAGAGAATAAGTTATTGACATTACCTACGTATATATCATCGATAATAAGAGGAATGACGGATTTTGACAACGTAGGGTTCAAGAAAATTTGATAATTTAGAATACCATTACAACTGTGAAAGGAGATTTAAACTGAAGTCAGCCATGAGGCATGTCATGGCATAGTAATTATCAGAAAGAAAAGGGTGAAGTAGCTACACAAATTCGATATGGTAGGATATGTTGCTATATAAAGATTTTCACTCAGATTGCTTTACCTTCCCTTCTAGTTATAGCCTCAATAAAAATGCTCTTAAGACATTCTGATATAATGGTATTCCTTTCACAATTCATAATCGAAACTTGTTGCTACAACGTAAAAGCCTACGCCAGCACCTCCTTCACCAATCCTTTAGTTGTAATTAGTTAAAATCCGTCGAAAATAAGGTACGAAGAAGATGACGTTTCTTTAGCCAGATCTCACTGAGGCTGATAACATTACTTGATATTCACGTAATTGATCGCAATTTTTCTTCTGCCTTCTGATATTATAATGCCAGACAATGATGGTCATTTATAGCTCGTGATGAAATAGAAAAATTACGTCTTTTCCAGGTGGTAATGTGTAAATACGTTTTGATTTAGAATACAATTTGAGATAAAGATCAAATGTCTATATCTGGATTTCAGACTTTCAAGATGTAGCACTAAAAGGAATTGCCTCTTTCTACCCAGTCGGAAGTTCTTAAAGCGGAATTGAAACTGGAAGGTCGCCATCTACTCGATTTTTCATAACAGTGACTGAGGAAAATTTCATTAATTGGTTCATCCCTAATTTATCTTTTGCGTTTTCCATTCCCACGGAACCCTTTCACTTCAGTCATAAGCATCTTCCCCAGGTTGATGAATGGGAATTCTACAAGGAGACACATGGCGAGGGCGCAAACGTAACCTAGCGAGATGAATGCTGCACTGAGGATGATCTGGAAAGACAAGAAGAGTGAAAAAACAAACTTACTTAAATTTCAATACGTTACGAAATTCATTAATTTTCAGATTCTTAGAACTAAATCAATCCACTGATGGAGTGTATTTCCTAAACGTTTTCTTCAAAAAGTTTGTCATTTCCAGTGAAAATAAGAATTGCCGATGTATGAACTGCTGTTACAATATCTGTCTATTATTGTAATACTCACGTAGTTGAAGATAGACCAGTGGATTGGTGTGGCTGAGCCGTTCCCATACACACTTTGAATAACAGGATGCAGGAGGTATGTGGAGTATGTAAGCCGGCTAAGAGGTGTCCAAAATCGCCAGGACAGAAAGTCGTTGACCACTCCTGTGGAAAGAAACATTTCTTAAACAAATTTAAACCAGAATAAACCCATAATATACACAGACATAGGCCTCTACAGACAAATACTTCCCGTCAGTTTCCAGTGTTGCTTTCAGATGCAATTGCAGATAGCTTTCAACTGTTCATGCGTGGTTGCAATTAACTTTCAACTAAATACAGAACGTGGGAGGTTAGGGGAAAAGAAATGATAGTATTTAAAAACAAACCATTGCTTTCATTAGCAAAAGGTCAAAAAGGAGATTTACGAAATATCATCGCTGCCTCGCACATAATAATTGCAGAAGAAAATAAAAAAGAGGAAAATGCCTTTCACAGACAGCTCAGGATATTTTACCAATGGTGAGTTCGCAAACTTCTCATTCAAATTCCATTTAAAAAAAAACAAGAGTCGAGGAAATATATAACGAGCAAACGTCTCCGATCCACTTAGCTTCACCTTTTTGCTCGCTTGTTGTAGTTTGAAAAAACACTCATCATTAAAATACACAACGTGGCTTAGCTGTAGCTATGTCTAAAATTATCTGAACTACGTAAATACAATATCATTTCTGCTCACCGCCGTATCCATAGTGACAGGCAAATATGATCCACGCAAGGGCGAGGGCAAAGATGAATCTGGAGAAGGTGATGTACATGACGCTGGCAGCTAAACTCAGAGTCGACGCACCACGGTAGACATCGTAGAGACCGTAGATCAGAACCATGTACAGTATGACAGCAGTGACCCACCCACCAGCTACAACAACCTGAAAATCGGTTTATGTCACTGATGCTTCAAACAAAATAATTTCTCTAACATGTATAGAATCCGACAGAAGTATACCAATAAAATAGAGGATTTTGAAGAAATTGAAGAGCCCAAATATTGGGTTGTAGGAATAAAATGTGAGACATTCCATAGATCCAACTTGGTAACTTTTTTTTTTTTGGAGAAAAAGAATGGCACGGAATTACGGTTGACATCCATGCATACCCACGAGCACAGGAAAACCAATATGTGATCAATAGTTATTATTATAAATATCCATTTGTCGGATCTATCTCCTGAGTTCATGAGATTTTGTTCCTTTCCAGTAAGTATCAACCACAGTGTGTAATATTTCGTTTGGCTAGGAATGTCTCATACGAACATGGGGAGCAAAACAAAATGATAACATGGCAATGTCTGGCAATGTATAACATCTCTGCTATTAAATTTTTAACATGGCATGTATGAAAATAAAATGAAATGACTTAATGAGGGAGAAGACTATTATTTTACTCACGTCCATGTCAATAAATAAAGATTGGTCAGAAACTCACTGATTTCAAAGCAAGCTTCCTCTTGCCAATGCGTTGCATAAGGTATCCCAACATCATACCAACCAAGTATGGCGAGACGCGACAGTACGGTTTGTTGTACACAATGGTCAGTCTGAGGATGTTGCCGGCATTATCAGTAGCAGTTCTCCTTGAGGGAATAGCGTATCCACTGCAAGACATGAGCACACTCATAGTGTAGGGCCTACAGTATTTTCTTTATTTTTTGGGGTGTCATAGATCCTAAATCCCCACATCTTCCCAACTGCCGTAAAATTTCATCTTTCATGTGACAAGTAGCAACAATTATCATACCCGGTGTCTTGCTCCGCAAGGAACAGTCTATAAAGTCAACCACAAGAGGCCGACAGATATTGAAAAATATATTCATTTGGCCAGTTGGTGAAATATAACGAGCTGGGAAAATATAACATTTACCATCTTCGCAAACAGTACCATGTGACGAGCTGTCGACCAATCACATGAAAGATATATATATATATATATATATATATATATATACGCACACACTTTTAAAATATTGAGTAAATTTAGTTGGGTAATTGTTGGTTGGTAAAAAAAAAAAAATCATCATTCTGGGCAATTATCGCCCAATTGAGGTTTTAGGTGATTAAACCAACATTGGGCAATTATTCTTACTTGAATATTGGGCAAATATTTACCAACATAAGTGGTAATGGAGAGTTGGGTACTTTTTGCCCCGCTGTTGTGTATTAGTTAGTGGGTTAGTGAGTAGAAAATTATATATATAATTTACCATCATTATTTTGCACATTAAGCCTGGGTATTTCTTACCAGTACTTGGATAATTTTGTTACGTTCCTTCCTAAGTTGGTAAATTTTCATGGACAATTAATTAAAAAAAGTCTGTGTGTGTACGCGTGTATGTGTTAATGTATGTGACGGTGTGTGTGTGTGTGCGTGTGTGTGTGTGTGTGTGTGGTATAGGCCTACGTATGGAAGGATGGACGAACCTTATGAATTTGTAGGGGGTACCAAGAATTACTATAGGGTGTTCTCCGTTTTAGGAATGGGAGGGGGGACAACAACAACAACACACACACACACACACACACACACACACACACACACACACACACACACGGTATTGTCTATGTATATATGTGACAGTGCACCTCAAAACGAACATAAAGTCGCACACACTGATTTTGCGTGAGGACTGAAAATAGTGAAATGGGTCAATCTAGCCGAACTTGACTTTTTCATATTTTCTGAAAGAACGGGTCTTCTTTTACATTATGCTAAAATTTGGTATCATAAAACGGGCAGGACTAGTGTGTTTTTTAGCAGTTTATCTCGAACATTTTTGGTGGAATAGTGTGATTAGGTGTGTCTTTAGAATCCCTTTTTCATTTCTGAAAAACCTTGTCCACACTCTTCACTTTCAACTCTAATAACTTTTGAAAGGATAGTGCTACTGCTTTGAAAGTTGGCATTAATTATGGACAGAATGTGTTAATGAGGCATGCTTAATTTAAGTTTAAGTTGATAATCCCTTCATTGTTGTTACTCCGGTGGTTTACTTCCTGTTTTTTGTCCCATTCATGGCACAGCCAGCACGGTTTGGTAAAGATTAAGCGCTTGAATAGACACTGTACTTCAGAGCCTCTTTTCTCAGTTCACACTTTTTCTGAGTTTGTACTTTCTTTCCGATATTTAGATAAATGAGGAGAGTCCATTTTATTTGAGTTATACATCATTTTAAAGCTTAAAGGTACTAGCCCACATTTGCAAACCCACGAAAATCAAAACTGCATAAAACAGGTCCAATATGACTTCAAGTACAAGTTATAACAGTAACATACCTCACCTGTTGCTCTTTGTCTATACCATTCGATAAAAGAGAGAAAATCATCGTTTTAAAATCAATTTTCAAACCGGGTCAACCCGACCCAAAATCGAATTACGAGCGCGGGCTAGCTACGTACATTAACTTACACATGTATCGCATGCATGTAGTACGTGCGTGGACCGGAGCTAGCGAGCGTTTTTGTACGCATGCATACGGTGCATTTTCATTTATTTTTATGAAAGTAATGGACTAATTGGAACGAAATTTTGCACAGGTGTTACTGCAATCATACCCAAACTCCATGCTAACTATGAGACCAATTGCTGCAGGTTTACAAATGTGGGCTAATACCTTTAAAGTCTGCTCTTTCAGAATATGGTCTTAACTAAAAATTCATGTCTGGCGACTTTTTGTTTGTTTTGAGGTGCAGGGTCACATAAGTAAGAGCTACATTGTGGACGTATTTTGACATAATTTTCTTACGTTTCCCTTTACTCCGTCAACACCGGAGGGGTTAAAAAAAAAATCAACATTGTGGGAGTATCTGCCTGTGGGCTGGTGGGAGCAAACTACAGGATACTCCTACAATATTGCTAGTTTGTGTTTTGTGTGTGTTTGTGTCATGGGCGTAAATCCCGGGGGGGGGGGGGGGATATATCCTTCCCCCCCCCCCCCTGAAATGGAGGAGGAGGGGGGTATGGCCTGTACAATCATCCCCTCCCCCCCCCCCCCCACCTGAAATTTGGGGGGGGGGGGGGGAATGGAGGAAGCAGAAATGTGATTGTATCAATTTTGGCATATTGCATGACGTTCGTACGCCCGCCTTCCAGAGAGGTAACTGAACAGTATTCTATGTTGAAGGATAATGTATACATAATTTTCTCAAGCGCTCGCTCGCTTCGCTGGCTCGCGAAGAAAGTAATATCGACATAAGGTATGGTCCAGACGTTGACAACGTCAAATAGTATAGGCCTACATGTAAACATGCTATGACGCGAGCAACTCGGGACCATCTGCAAACAAACAAACAATAACAAAAAAACTATCGAAAGCAGGAAAATTTTCCTGCGTTTTTGATAGAAAACTGTCCAAACATCTTATCCAAAGTGTGCACCAGATTACAGAACTATAATTCTGAAAATGAAGAAAAAATAAATCTATCTCGCGTGGGAGGGAGATACCCCCTCCCCCTTTCGGTCCTTTTCCTTATTTCTTTTTAGATTGACAGATTTCCAAATGTTTCGTCTTAAGTGTGCACCAGGTCTGCCACCTCAGTTACAAAAAAGAGAACACAAAAGATCCACCACGGGTGGGAGGGAATATTTTCTTTCAATCAACCCTTTCCCCGCTTGATTTCCCATTAAAAACTATAGTACACTTGAGGGATTGACAGCTTTCCGAATTCCATCAAATCTTTTCATTTGTATTTGTATTATGAGAATGCAAAAGCCCACTCGTATGCAGGGACGTCGATCCTGGAGGACGGGGGGGGGGGGGGGGGGGCAAACATGTCATTTTGTCCCTCAATAATTCCCGAAATGAAAAATTTTCTTGCGTTTTGTCCAAAGTGTGCACCAGATTGCTGAATTTCAATTCAGAGAATGCAAAATCTCTCTCTCGTGGCCCACCCCCTCCCCGTTCGGTCCTTTTCCTATAGACTTAGTACAGATTTAGATTGACAGATTTCCAAATGTTCCATTAAGTGTGCATCAGATCTACATGTATTTTTTCAACTCTGATAAATTTAAAAATTCCCTCATCCTCTTTTAATTAACTCCCCCCCCCCCCCGACCACTCGGTTCCTATCCATTGATTTAGACTCTGCACACATTGGGGATTGATAATTTTCTGAATATTCCACAAAAGTGCACATCAGATCATTATGATATGTCAATCCTAAAAATGCAAAAACACCCTCCCCCATTAACTTCTAAATTGGAAGTTATGGGGACTGTCTCTACACTGGTGTAGCCAAGGGGAGGGGAGCAATGGGGGGTGCCCCCTACGATTTTGACCGGGGATTTTGAAGGCTGAAAAAAAATGCGTGCATACTGTATGCATGTATAGTACATGAAGCGGGTCTCCCTTTCAACCTTTCATCAAGCAAGATCATAATTTTTTTTCAATATTTCACTCAAAGTGTGCGCCAGATTGTTGAATTTCATTTTAAAAAATGCAAAATCTCTCGTGCTTGGGATGGGGATACCCCCTCCCAAACTCCCCCCCCCCCCCTCTGTGCCCCGTTCCCTATAGCCTAGTACACTTTTCAGATTTACTAAAAATTCTGAATAATTGTAAGTACGCAAGACTTATCATTTATATTCCGAAAACTCGAAAGTTCCCTCATGTACAAGGGTAATATCCCCTTTTAATCAACCCTTTCCTCGCTAAGTTCCCCCATCAGTTTTTTTTTTTTTTTATTTCTCAAATATTCCATCAAATATGCGTACACAAGATATCTCAATTTTAACTTTAAAAAGGCAGAAGCTCCCTCGTAATATACGGGAAGGGTGGTGATAGCCTTCTCCCTGCTCGCCCGCCCCCCCCCCCCCCCCCCCCCCCCCGCCCCCATGTATTAGACTGTGGCACTTTGAATATAGACAGTTTTCCAAATATGCCACAAAATGTGTGCACCAAAACGTTTAAATGCAATCAGAAAATACAGAATATCCCTCGTATAGGAGGGGCGAATACGGCTTATCCCCTCCCTTCTCTGATTGACAAATTTCCATATATTCCAACAAAAGTGTGCACCAGATTGTTGAATATCAGTTCTGAAACTGAAAAAAAAAAGTTCCCTCGAATGGGAGAGGTATCTTGCCACCCTCTCTTTGCTTGGTCCCTAGCTCTATAGACTTAGTACACTTTAGGGAATGACAATTTCCGAATTGTTCACAAAAGGTGTGCTTCAGATCGCTTTATTTCAATTCTAATGACGCAAAAGCTCCGTCGAGTGGGAGGGGGATTACACACCCTCCCCCTAAGCTCTACCTCACTAGACTTTGTACATACACACAGATGATGCACACTCAGAATGAGAGCTAAATTCCGTGATTTTAACACTTCCCTGAAAAAAATCCTATTTATTTCCATTATTTTTTTTTTTTTTGGGGGGGGGGGAGGGGCGCTGGAAAAAAAAATCTAAGTATTGCGAAGTTGCACCAGATCGCTGAATTTCAGGTCTGAAAATACAAAATCACCTTCGTGTGGGAAGAGAAATGCCCCTTATGTACACCCTCGTATGTTTGTTTTTTCTGTTTGATTGCTTAACAGACAGCATTCATGATATTCATTGTAAGAATTGATACAAGAAGTTTATTTAAATGATACCTTTTATAGGCAAATTGTAAAATGAAATCTACCTAAAAATGTATTGCTACCTTTAAAAAGTGGGACCTTTACAACATCAATATGCAAAAAGTTCTCACCGTGGGAGGGGGGACACCCCCTCCCACACTCCCCCACCCCCCCCCCCCCCCCCCCTCGCTCGGGCTCGGTTGCGTATATGATACTTAGTGTAATAATTAATACAAGAAGTTTATTTAAAATGATACTATTTAATAGGCAAATAATTGTTCAATAATAATCTACATCAAAATATACTGCAACCTTTAACAAGTGGGGGTGTCAGGTAGATAAAACACGTCAAAACACGCATCAAATTGCATCATTACAACATCGAAATGCAAAAAGTTCTCACCGTGGGAGGGGGAACACCCTCAACCCCCACCCCCGAGCTCCGCTCGCTCGAACTCGGTCGCGTTCATGATATTCGGTGTAATAATTAATACAAGAAGTTCATCTAAATTATACCATTTTATAGGCAAAATTGTTCAATAATAATCTACATCAAAATGTATTGCTACCTTAAACATGTGGGACGGTTCCAAGTCGATAAGACACGCAAAAAAAAAAAAATGCATCCAATTGCACCATTTACAACATCAAAATGCAAAAAAAAAAATCTCACCGTGGGAGGGGAGAAACCCCCCTCCCTCACCTCCCTCCCCCCCCCCCCCCCCCTCGCTCGCTTTGCTCGCTCGGGCTCGATCGCTTCGCTCCCTCGCATCTAATTGCCCCTCTCCCTCCCCAAGATCAAATCCTGGCTATACTGGTTATAGGCCTCACTACTTAGTAGGCCTACACAGTGATGTCGCACAGGCGGAGCAAGAGCTGAGATACTAAACGGTTATAGTTAGTCAATTATCTATGAATATTTTTTTCTTACTTGTTTTTTTTAATAAGAAAACAATAAACAAAAATTGCACCAAAAGTGTACACCAGATTGCTGAATTTTAGTTCTGAAAATGCAAAATCTTCCTCGCCCCGCTCGGTCACTCCGCTCACTTGCACAGATATTCAAACTCCAAGTCCCTCCCCCACCCACTATCATTAAAACGGAACGATGTCCCTGGAGATGATGGCTTTATACTTGAATCAAGAAAATACAATAGCTACAGGAAAATATCTTCTACATTATTACATACAAAGAAATGGAGATACATATTACCATTCTATTGATTCTATTTGGGCATTATTCAGGGCGAAGCTACGTTTTTGAAAGGGGGGGGGGAGGGGTCAAAATCGCCAGTCAGTCAAGAAGAAAGAAAATCAAAGACAAGAGAAACGGCAACAAAATAGTCTTACTACTTTTAAGGTCTGATTTTCCGCCGACAGTCGGCTGACAAGCAATAAAAAAAGAAACAAGAACAAAAAGTCTTTATATTTTTGCTGTCACTTCCCTCCCACTTTATATTTCATGCAAAAGAGTGGGGGATGCAAACATTTAAAGTGTGCGTGTGTGGTGTGGGGGAAGGCAGATATAGTAAGATATGCATGAGTAATATTCAGACATATACACTATATTCATTTGCACACCAATGCACAAAATGTGAGCAAGTAATACCAGCACTGCTTTAAATTTAACATATACAATGATGACAAGATATTCCTGTCTTGTGAAAACATGTTTGACTTTACAAAATTGTTTATGTCTTGCCTGATTTTACTCCCCAATTTTAATGCAATTTCAACTGTTTGGTTTGTTTAACTGTATTCTTTCTTTTTACGTTAACTTGGACATGGACTCAAATTCTCTACGAGCTATGAAACACTCTCATTTACTACATTTACAACTTTAAAGCTTCTCCCCCCCCCCCCCCCCCACACACACACAAGGCTGCGCCGGTCCGGTTATGGGCTTGTAATCGTATTGATGGTGACTATCGCCGACCATTCCCCCCCCCCCCCTCCTCATTACGGATTTACGCCGTTGGTTTGTGTGTGTGTGTACGTGCGTGTGTGTGTCAGTTTGTGTGCAAATAGTTAGATGACACATTTTGAAACCCATATACTTGACTGGACTTGCTTACCACTTCATTCCAGATTAAAACCCAGCAACTAAAACACTGAAATTTTGATACCAGTTGATACCAGTTGGTTTCTATCGGTTTCTACTGGTCTTTTTTTTTTTTTTTTGCTCATGAATATCCATAAGCTTTTCAAATTCTCTTCATGAAAAAATAAGATATTGTTAAATTTAATGTGTTTTAATGATTTCAATAAACTCTGAAATGTCTGAAATGTAATAGAAATTTATTGAATATTATTGCCGTGATATTCACAATTTCAACTTGTACCTTTGATGAGTATTTTCATATTTTTATAATAAAAGTGTAATCTACATGGTAACCACGTCTTAAAGCATTACAACTGAATTGCCCTATATATGTGAATGAAGTATTCCTGGTACTAGCTAGGTCTAGGATGTAGGCTAAGCCTAGATGTACTTGTAGGTATAGGCTTACGACTAGCTGTAGGATTATGATAGGTTAGATATGAACAATGTCTTGACATACACATGTTCTGGTAAACACCCATACATCAAATAATTCAACACAAAATTAATTTTGTCAACTGGATCCCAGTTGATTCCAGCTGATACCAGTTGACAACTGGTACCGCAGTTGATTTCAGTTGGACGAATACCAGTTGATACTAGTTGAATGTGGTTATCAGTTGATATATTCTAGTCACACATTCCAATTTCCATATTGAAAGCAGTTGCCTCAACTGGAATCAACTGGTACCAGTACAAATTGCCGACTGGTTTTTCGACCTGGGTTTGATTAACCAAACTTCAACTTACTAAACAGTTGGACAAATGGATGTTGGAGAATATCTAATTGGGTAAACTTGGTTGGGCAAATGATTACCAAACTCAAAATATAACCAACGGTTGGGAAATTGCAAAGTTGGGTAAAGTCTGATTGGTCAACAGCTAATGGGCAATTCAATTTGCCCAACCACATAGCAAACTCATTACCCAACATCAGTTGGGCAGATTTTAACCAATAGTTGTCCAGTGTTGGTTAAAAGTTGGGCACTATTTCAAGAGTGTTATATAATATATGGACATACATAAGATGGCCTATACAGTTACTAGGAATTGATTGGTCGACAGCTCGTCACTTGATACTTTTTGCGAGGATCGTAAATGTTATATTTTCCCAACTCGTTATATTTCACCAACTGGGCAAATGAATATATTTTTCCATGTCTGTCGGCCTCTTACGGTTAAAATACCAACAATGACACCAACATAAGGGAGTGGGACTACGGTAACTGTGACGAGCATGCGATTACTATCGATAATGGCAGCCTCGATCGATATCACTGTCTGCTTCGGGAAAATATAATCCCACGGGAAAACTCCCTGGCGGTCCAAAGAATGTTATATTCCAACCCGTACCAGTCAATATCTGCATAATAGATATATACAATATAGAATATATGTGTGTGTGCGGGTATAGAAGAGCTTGCAACCAAAGGCGCTAAATCCATTGAAAAAATAATGATAGATTTAGCACCTTATGGATGGAAGCTCTTCGTATAGGCCTAATATATATCTATATATATCTATATCTATATATAAAATAGCATACATTTAACATACTGATGATACAGGCCGGTAGTGCATGACAAAAGTTATACAGTAGTGCACGCAAAATATAACGATTGCAAACGATAACCCACTATCGATTTGATATCGGGTTTTGCTCCCTCATTTTAATAATCGAGTACTGAATCCCGCACCTTATCGACGCGATTGCGCCACAACCGCGATATGCTTTGCTCGATATTATCGTTATTCTCAATTCTCGCTGGCTATGCCGGCAATTTCTGTGTGATGTGGGACTAGACTTTCAGCGGTAGATTTAAACATGGAAGCTGAAATGAACAGGTTCGCTACTTTTACAGAGACTGATCTATGTAAACAGTATCTTAGATAATAAGGACACAAAGGACGCCATCAAATACGTCCTACGAATTTTGGTCTCCTACTGTTCTGAAAAAGGAATCAATCCGACGGATATTGAGCAAGTCAACCCAAGATTTGCGCCGCTTTCTCCGTACATTCTACGCGGAAGTGCGCCGTGGAAATGGGCAGCGTGTGTACGGTATACGCTAAGCGCTCTTTGATCACGCTACGCTACGGACTTTTACTACGACATTTACAACACACTCTCGGAATCTACGTGTGCAGCAATGGTGACTTCAATGATGCCTGGCACGAGCCTTGTGTTTAAATCCAGTAGATCCCTAATCCTACAAAACATCATCTATAGTGCTAGTCCTGGTCCTGGACCCACAGTGCAGTAAGTAGGGCGTCTAACATGTACTGTTTACTCTTAGATCCATGGTAGACCTACACTGTATTGTAGGGTCAAGTGTTAACTATAACGTTAGCTCTGTCGCTCGTAAGTGACGTAGATCTAGTACTAGCAGAAAACGTTAGGCCAGAGCCCCTTGACCTAACCTATCGTAGGGCCTAGAAAACGTTAGATAACCACGTATAGACCCTAGACTCTATAGGCCTAGT
This sequence comes from Diadema antillarum, assembly GCF_040938485.1. Taxonomy (NCBI): domain Eukaryota; kingdom Metazoa; phylum Echinodermata; class Echinoidea; order Diadematoida; family Diadematidae; genus Diadema; species Diadema antillarum. The sequence continues at coordinate 788,427 of NW_027271055.1, forward strand.
TGAATTTGGATCTTCAGGATTTTGTCTACACAGGTTCAAAGAAACTGGTAACGTTGTTACATTGCTTGTCTAGACACGTGTAGAGTCTTGAATGATCTCACAGTTAGGCTTTCGTATTTTCTCAATTTATCTTGCCTGGGTATGTATGCTATTTTATATAACACATAGTGCATGACATCTTATTGCACTATAACAAGTACCAAGCACCTCCAAATTCTGAATTTGCCCTCAGGCAATTATATTCAATTCGGCCTGCGGCCTCATTGAATATAACTGGCCTTCGGGGCAAATTCAGAATTTGTCGGTGCTTATATTGTTATAGTGCATTCAGCCTCATGCACTATATATATAATAGTGCATTCAGCCTCATGCACTATATATATAATATGTCAATTAGTGCATTCAGCCTCATGCACTATATAATATGCGATATATATATATATATATATATATATATACATGTGTGTGTGTGTGTGTGTGTATTTCACGGTGTTTACTTCACTCACTCAGTGATTCGGAGGTCGTTTTCCCATACGATGACAGCCGTGGTAATAAAGCTGGCAATACACGTGGCGGTAACGGCGCCCAGTCCAATCTTGGGAAACCTGCAGAGTTAAAATAAGTCTGGTTTCAACTGTATACATACACTGCCATAATTGTAGCCTCTATATGATACAGAAGATTTTTTGCTGAATTAAACTTTTAACTGCAGAATGAAGTCTATATTATTCTTCACTTAGCTAGCCGATACTTTTTGATTTTTGATTTTATTTTAAAACGTTATTTCTGGAAAACGAAACCATCGAGAGAGAGAGAGAGAAACAAATACCATCAAGATTATGGATGTTGAAGCGTCCCTGAATACATTGGGATAGGCAATTTATACAGTTCTGCACATTTCTAATAAAATCTACACTGATAGTCATAATAGATTCGGGCCCTGCTGTGTTATCAGCGGGAGTTATGTTTGATCGTAAAATCAATGATAAGTCTGCCCCACTAGTAATCGGTTTTATAAAATGGTTATTACGGATCCTAATTGTCAATGATTGGCTGAGAGCAATCACGAGACCAGTCTTTAATTTTTGCCTGACATGCAAAGCGGGCATAAGTTTTCCACTTGACCGCGTGCTAATGACCGGTTCTAGTCTGGGAAGACACGCCCACACAGCGGGCGCTCATCCATATATGCATTTGATTCGCGCCATTATCTTTGCGCGCATTGCAGGTTTTATTACTACATTGCAGTGCGCGCATTTTCACTCTTGTGCTGTGCAAATTTTATGTTAAATTTATAATTGTAATGCTTGTGTGGCCGTGTCTTCCCTTTGACGTAAGTTTCGGTAAACGACCGCTCAGAGATACGCGCATAAAAATGAACGTAGCTTGCCACAGAAGGAAGCTCAACGGCATCACAACGCACGCACTCGGTTACAAGCTCGCGCTCAATTACCTTTTCGAACCGTAAACAATAATTCTTGAATGGTATTACTAGTATGTTTGGAGCATTCCTTCAGACATCTTGGCTTTTTGAAAAGCAAATCATTCATGTAGGTGACTGGTATTAACCTATAAAATGAACTAACTAACTAACTGCTACAAGGTAAATTCTGATGCACAGGTTTAAGTTTGGGATGTTAGTGGAGATGTAACTCACTATCTGGTGTTTATATCAATGTTGTGCAACATGCAACATGCACTCGGCTGCGTCTTGCGCATACTACAAGTGCAAATATCGTCGAGTTCGCGCTGCATCTCCACTATTATCCCTTTTACCTGTGCGTTATTTATATGACAACTTTCATTAGGTTTTTTTTTTATGCCTCCGCCACAAAGTGTCGCCGGAGGCATCATGTTCGACGGTTGTCCGCCCGTCCGTTCGTCCGTCCTTCCGTCCGTCCGTCCGTCCTTCCGTCTGTCCGTAATCAATTTTTGTGGACAGTGTAACTAAAAAACGGTTTGAGGTATCTTAATGAAACTTGGCATGTGTATGTATGAGTAGGCGAAGTTGTTCCTATCAACTTTTGGGTGCACATGCTCAAGGTCAAAGGTCAAAAGGTTAAGGTCAAATGCTCAAAATCCCACTATTTCCCCCATATCTATGCAATGATAGATATTTTCTTGAAACTTAGTGTATACATGAACTACCAAATGAATATTCACCAGAGAGAGTTTTGAATCATGGGGTCATTTAAGTCAATCGAGGTCCAAGTGAAAATTTAAAAATTTTACTTATTTTCTCCATATCTCACAAATATTGCAAGGTATCTTCATGGAACTTAGTACATATGCATGTACTAACTGGCAGTGGTCATCTAGGGGATTTAGGGTCATGGGTCAAAGGTCAAAGGTCAGGGTCAACTCATCAAAATGTCACTATTTCCCTCTTATCTATGCAATGCCTGCAGGATTTTTCTTGAAACTTTAGTGTTTGCATGTATTACCCAATAGAGATCCTCTTGAAAGTTTCTTACCTAAAGGTCAAAGGTCAAGTAAAAGTACAAAATTTCACTTCTTCCTTAAACTTATAAAAGGAGGGTCAAAAGTCAGGTACAAATCCTCAAATCCCTAAATACCTGCACTCATAGACAGTATAGCCATTCATCCAATTAAACCAAGCTCAAGAAAAGTGAACATTCTCATTCAACACATTCGAGACAAACCTGTCATTTTAACCCGTTGAGGACGGACTGATTTTGCTACACCATGCATTTCCCATAGACACCTCCCCGAGTATACTCAGGTTTCCCATAGAAACCAGCAACAGTATACTCGGAACTCGTCCTCAACGGGCTAATATTTTGTCAATTATAATTATGAAATTTTCGTCACATATTGCCATGACATTGTACTATAGACCTATTAGGAGAACCATAGATAATGGCGGAGGCATACCAGTCGCCATAGCGACACTGCTAGTTTTTTCTGTTTTACAAGGAGACTTGTAATTCATTTTATTTCATAATTGATCTCCTTGACTTAGAGTTGACTCAGTTGAAATAACAATTGCCGGATGAGCTCTAATTTTCTGCATTGTGTGCTCAAAGAAAAAAAATACAATGCAGAAACATAGAATATGATAGTTGTTTACATTTGGACATTTAAAAGTGCAAGTGTTCTAAACATTGTATTGTATCTGGGAATATAATGCACGTTGGAAACAGAATATAACCCGACATCCCTGAAATTGTTGTACCATTTTTTATTTGAAAGATCCATTTACCGAAGCGAACTGCCTCAATATTGTAAACGCGCGCTGCATGCTGAGCTGGCCATCATGCCAGGGCAGCGTAGCGTTTAGTCAAGGCCCTCTCGCTGCATGTACAGATGTCTATAAAAGGCTAGCGAAGATGCAGCGCGCAATCCCACTCAGCTGGGCTCTCTTCACCGTACAGAGAGAGGGCATTGGCACAAGGCTATAGCCATAGCGCAGCGCTGCAGCTCGTGTCTTTTTTCCCGTAACCAAGCGAGAGATTATTCTAAAGTGTTGGGGCGTTGTCAGCATGCATTATCACCAAGGAATATGATTAGATTGTCCTTGTCTTGTTTGGATGCGCTGTTGATTGGACCTCACAATATTATTTAACATTTATTGAGATGAAAAACAAAGAATACATGAATACACAACAATGAAGAACATTCAAACAATCATAATTACACTATATGCGAGCCTTCACTGGTTGATTGTGTATGCCATTTATCCTTTCTTTAAAAAGTCTACTCCATTAAAATTGAACGGAGTAGGAACTTGATCGCCTGAAAATGAAATTGAACGCTCCAAACAACCTCGTCGGGACTATACACTTGGATATCGCGTGAAATTGAATGCACAAGTAGGAAATGCAATGCTGGCATTTGCATTTGGAAATTGAACGCCCAAGCGTGAATTTAATTTGACGAAAACGAAATAGAATGCCCATAAATGAAATTGAGCGCTCGGATTATGAATTTGAATGCCCGAATGCTTTCCCGTGCGTGCGCTGTGTGAATTTGAATGCACATTCATGAATTGGAATGACACAAGAATGTAAATGACCGGGAAAACCTATCAATTCCAGGGGCGGATCCAGGAATTCTGTAAAGGGGGGGGGGGGGGGGGGGCGTGACTAATATTTCTGGTGCCACTTCCGGGTTTCATTTCAGTTTTTTTCTTTTTATTTTCTTTGTTTTTAACGAAAATTAATGGGGGCGTGCGCCGGTTGCGCCCCCCTCTGGATCCGCCATTGAATTCGGAAGTACAAGGCCTAGCCTAATAGGTTTCTTGATAAAACGGACTTATAATGCTATCACTGATCCATGGACTAATCATTTGGAGAATTATCATTGATTTCCTGGACTTATTAGTTCTTGATAACAAAAGGGGACTTGATTTTATTGTGTTTTAGGCATTGCATAATATCGTCAATGAAAGTGTGGATTCCGAATGCGCAATGTCAGTTTGAATGAAAGTTCAAAGAATGTGTTGTTTGTTTATTTGTTTGGTTTTTGGTTTATTTATTTATTTATTTATTTATTTATTTGGTGGTAATTGCATGACTAACGAACTGAGGGTTGATGAGCGAGACGGAGCTCAGGGGCGGCGAGAGACAGCCCCGCTCCCTTCTCTGTCAGCGCTAACATGCAGCTCTTGGGAATTCGCATATTTGTTGGAAGACGGCTTGAATGGTTACTTAGTCTTGAAACTACTTCCCTGAGGGTAGGGCCTATATAAACCGGCACGTCTGCCGGCCGGTGCAGGATAAAGGCGTGGATGAACAAACCTGTACAGAGGAATCAGAAGTAGAGGACTTAAGTAGTAGAACTGCATGTCACAGGCAAGATACCAATTCCAGCCTATGCACTAAAATGAAAAAGAGACAGAAAGAGAAATATTTTGAACAAACTTAAGTAAGTGTCACTGACATATATTATACACGTTTTGAACAGGCTGGCTATAGTTCCAGGATTCAAACATGACGTCGTCAAAAACTTATGATGATTTAGTGTCATAATATATACATTTAAGTAGTTTAAGTCCTACCCTCTGCTCTGCTATGCAGTATCATTCCTCAAAACTTCCCTAAAATGTTTAGATCGGTACTACCTAGTTGAAACTTTACTTTAAATAACTATTATACTGATTTAAGAGGATAGGCTTAACGATGACAAACTATGTAGGACCTAGTTATAAATTGGATGATTTCACTATCCTCATGGAAAAGTTGCGCGTATCTGCTCCGTCCGCCCGGTGCGAACTCGTTTAACTACGGGAAGTTAACATCGGAACTAGCGCTATTTGATGAATTGACTGTGATTTTTCGAAGCAAGTCATTTTCAAAAAAAAAAAAAAAAAAAAAAAAAAAATCAGGCGGTTTTGCGTACAATGATACTAAATTTGCAATTATTCCATGAGAGGAACGAGTTGCACTTTTTGCATCAAAATATCCATGTTTTCATCTTCCCTGTGGAGATTTCGCTAAATTTCTAGATTTTGGGAGCTCGGTGTACGATGAAAGGCTCTCCAAATTTAGTGGAGTAGGCCTATGGTCTATGGTTTCAATTTTTCTTCGGGCTGTTTCTGAAACTATATTAGGTGATTTTAGCTGGAGATTCATGTTTATACAATAGGAAACGGTCAATAGGAAACGTCAATATGAGACGGTTGCACTTTTAGGATCTTTTCCAGATATATAGTTTTATCAAAAGTCACAGTTGCGGTTAGCTAAGATAGCGCGCTGGGTCTGTAGGCCTATACATGTCCCCTGCAGAAGGCACTCCGGATTGCGCCACGTGAAGACGCTTCCCTCTTTAAAAGGGCAAACATTGTCCATTATACACACGCAAATGTTCACTGAATAGCAGGAGGTGATGTGTATAGCCATTAAAAAAAAATGTTGCACCCTGTGACTATGCAAATGCTATAAGGCCTATGCCTAATTACCTGAAGCCAGGCGATGGTTGGGAAAAAATTATTGATGTAGAGAATGTCAGTCCACCAGTAGCGGCGGCATGAGTCAATGTTTCCCTCTGTACGGTACCAAATTGGGCCTTGATTCATCTCAGGAAAAATGAACATCCAGATAAGCATAAGCATAACCAGGGCCGGGGTTAATCTGTAAATCAATAAAGAACAGTAAAAGAGCAGGAGGAAAATCAAGGTAAAATGATATGGAGGTGACAACTGCCTTGCGAGAATTGCACACATAATTACTTTTGTCCTACCATGAAACTATAACATCATGCATGTCATGTGTAGTTTGGTCGTGATATCTTATGCGTATTCCTCTCCCACCGATCAGATCAATGTACATCTCATACTGTATAGAATAAATTACATCATTATATTCTATCATAAACATTAGTAATTTCCTGTGATAATGTCCACCACGCAAATGTTGAATCTTTTGTGCATTATAATCATCATTATATCTAGCCCCATCATCACGACATTGATGAAAATACTTTATATAATTTATACATGTAGGTATGTACTTTACTCGTGCTCTTATAACTCTGCCATAACTTGCAAGGAAAAAAAATGAGATTTTCTATCCAGTTCTTTTAATAAGTGATGTTTATGAAGTGGTCAGGCTCACTGTACATTTTGTCTCAAATCTTTAGTACCTGAAGTGCCTGTGGAGATAGAACCATATCCAGTCCATCTTTCCATCACTAGCCTTCATCCTTTTGAGAGTGAGGTATGTCAGAAGAAATCCGCTAGGAAGCACGAGAGGGGGAGACATAGAAAGTCGGAGATAAACTCTGCGTTTCTTTTAAACACTGAACCAAACAGCAAAACTGTGGTACAGTTTTTTATTTGTTCGTTGTTTGTTTGTTTGTTTGTTTTTTTTTTTTTGTATATGAAACTCAGACACATAAGGGCGGTGAGTTGGCTCAGTCGGTAGCGCGTCTGCCTCACGATCACGCGGCCCGGGTTCGAACCTGAGTCTGGACTGAGCAATGTTGTGTGTAAGCATACCGTCCCCTCTAGCAAGAGGCAAAACACTCTGTCCCTCGGATAGGACATAAAATGTAGGTCATGTGTATGAGAGAGTAACAGCTCATGCACGTAAAAGATCCCGCTTCATTCATTCATCGCAAAGAGCAAGGTGCTTAACCCGGTGAAGTGGTCCCCCACCTCATATCTAACTGGACTCCATGGCAGACCAGCTTAACGTAGCTGAATATGGGCTATCCAGCCATCTTCTCAGATGGAAATGAACAAACAAACAAACAAACACGTCAGTCGTGCACAGAGGTCAGACATCACGTGGTGCACATTTGTTCCTAAATTTGGGCCAAACATTCTCACGAACGTTTGGCCCATATTTAGGAACAAAATAATGTGAAAACGTTTCAAAAAGTATGCTGACAGTTTGCGGATGTGTCGCAAACTGATCGCAAGAATTTCGAAGATTTCGCAACAACAAAGAAAAATAATAATGATAAATCTCAAGACATTTTCCAAACTGTCGTGATCTGTTTGGGGCTTCACTTTGCGAACAGTGTGCACGTATTGCGAGGTTGTGCGCATATGCCGAGGTTTTCAAGACATTTTTTTAAAACAAAACACGAGCAAATCACGACCAGGTGTGCGAAAAACATTCGCGAGATATTTTCTTTTTTTTTTTTATCACCGCTGAGCTAAAAACGACACCAAGGAAATAACAGTTGACGGCGCTTCCTAACCCCTGCGCATGTAGTTTGGCGATCTTTGGTAGACTATAAAAACGCGAATATTGAACTTTGCCATTTTTTCAACATTTGCATCCTTCAGAAATAGTCATTGTTTTTGTTTTTTTTTGTGTTAATGTTGTTGTTTTTGTTTCCGTCTTCAGATGAAATATACACATTTTGCAAGACAAATATATTTACAGTATGAAGAAACGGATCACCCGTTCAGCCATATTTGCAAAATACCTTGTATAACTGTTCTTCCACAGGGTCCCATATTTACAATACAAAAATAATACTCTGTACAGGTAAAACATGCACACACAAAAAGAATATCCTTAATGAAAATCATTTACAGGGAAGATGCAGAGGGAGTCTAGATTAATCAGAGTTCATTAAAGAAAAAAAGAACAATGAAAAGAAAAGAACAAAAAACATCAAAAAAGAAAAGCATGACCCTTCATACACTCCCAAAATAGTATCAACTAGAAATGTCGCAATGGCGACTGGCATGCCTCCGCTATAATGCATGATTCTCCCAATAGGTCTAAAGTACATGTGTACAATGTGTTGAATGTTCACCTTCGAGAGCATGTATTTGGGGATTTGAGGACTTTTACTTGACTTTGACCCTTTTACAAGTTTATGGATTGAGTAATTTTCAAGGTATGGAGAAAAAGTGCAATTTCTGTATTGAATATTAAATTGTTACCATTTTCACCTAGCCTTTTACCCTTGACCTTTGCCCCTATGACCCTAAAATTCATAAGAGAATCACTGTCAGGCAGAACATATGCATTAAGTTTCAAGATAGCTTGAGCCACTTTCAAGATATGGAGGAAGAACTAAAGTTCAGCAATTTCACTTGGTCTTTGACCTTTTGACCTTTGGCCTTTTTGGCAAAACAAACAAACAAACAAACAAACTTCCCAGAGAATCTCTATTGGGTAATACATGTATACACCAGGTAAAAAAAAAATCCTGCAGGCATTACATAAATATGAGGGAAATAGTAAAATTTTGAAGAGTTGACCTTGAAATTTGACCCTGATCTCTGACCCCAGAACCCACGAACCCAAAAACTCCCTAGATAGGTCATAGGCCTAATCAGTGCCAGTCAGTACATGCATATTAACTTTCTTCAAAGAATGTTAATTTGGCAGTACATGTATACACTAATTTTCAAGAAAATATGTTCAGGCATTGCACAGATTGCGGGGAAATAGTGAAATGTTGAGCATTTGACCTTGACCTTTTGACCTTTGACCTTGATCATGTGCACCCAAAAGTTGATAGGCACAATCTCACCCCCTCATACATGCCAGGTTCCATTAGGATACCTCCAAAGGTTTTTTTAGTTATGCTGTCCACAAAATTGATTACGAACAGACGGAAGGACGGACGGACGGACAGACGGACGGACGGACAACCCGAAACATAATGCCTCCGGCACCACTTCATGGCGGAGGCATAAAAAACAACAACACAGGAGTATAATTTTGTGAGGATTAGAACAAGAGTGATGAAAAACAATTACCAAGCCTGGTCTATATACCGGGAAAAAATTTATTTTACGTGTATCATATAATGTTTACATTTCCATTAATATAAGACATGGCCAATATCAGTTAAGCCCCAGTCACATAATGCTCTGCGTCCGGCGTTACGTCCAAAAAAGTCATTTTTTCCGCGGACCCCCGCGGATCCTTTGCCGTCACCAGAAATTTGTACAAAACATGCGGGCAAAAAATGCGGGCGATACGGACAGATACGACCAGATGCGAATACTTGCGTCCACTTGCGGATATTCTTACGAATTGGCACATAATAGATCTGAACACTTGCGGAGAGTTGCGCATTTTTCGGATAGTTACGGATAGTAACAGATTGCTATGAATAATTATGGCAAGTTGGTTTTTTTCTTACGATCCCTGCTAAGTCAGTGTATTATGACAGCAAGGTTATCACATTTTGGACTGTCTTACATTGTACACTGGGGAAAACTGAAATTGAATTACGTACAAGTTGTGAAAAAATCGTAATCCTTTAATTTACTTTACAATAATAAAAGATATATGAAATTTTGAACTTGAAGTTTGAATTTTGTTTGTGCAACTCAAATATGAATAAACGTCATAAATGTAAAGAATGTATGTGACCGTGCATCACAAAACGAACAAAAAGTCGCACACACTGACTTTGTGTGAGGACTGAAAATAGGTGAAATGGGTCAAACGAGCCAATCTTGACTTGGCTACCCTGGGTAAATAAGGCCTTATCATTATTATTATTATTATTATTATTATTATTATTATTATTATTAATAGTATCATCATTATTATAATTATTAGTAATATTATTATTATTATTATTATCACCATTATTACTAATATTATTATTATTATTATTATTACTATTATTATTATCATTATCATTATTAATAGTATCATCATTATTATAATTATTAGTAATATTATTATTATCATTATCACCATTATTACTAATATTATTATTATTATTATTATTATTACTATTATTATTATCATTATCATTATTAATTTCAGTTTAATCTGATAATCCCCTCATTGTTGTTACCCCGGTGGTTTCCATCCTGTTTTTTTTTTTTTTTTTTGTCCCATTCATCGCACAACCAGCACGGCTTGATAAAGACTAAGCGCTTGAATAGACACACTACTTCAGAGTCTCTTTTCTTAGTTCCCACTTTTCCTGAGTTTGTGCTTTCTTTCCAATATTTAGATAGGTTAGGAGAGTCCATTTGATTTGAGTAATACATCATTTTAAAGCTTAAAGTCTGCTCTTTCAGAACATGCTCCCAACTAAAATTTCATGCGTGGCGACTTTTTGTGTGTTTTGTGCTGCAGGGTCACACACAACATCACTATTCCACAAATAAAATACAATATAGATCGAAAAGTTTAACATTAGAGTAAGAAAATATTACTTGCAGTCATGGAATAGACAAACTGTGGTTACGCTGTCGTTGTTCAGCGATATTCATGACTTACTGGGTTATGTTTAAGGAGATAATGGTTTATGATAAAGCAGTGCTTATAAAATTTACAGAAAAAAAAAGACATCAAAACCTTCAAACATCCCTCCCACACCCAAGTACAATATCAAGTCATCTCTTGAAGTAATGTATTTTCTGTTTGAATTTCTTGTATGCATGTCATTTTGTAATGCGCAGTAGAGTATATTATTATAGTAGCTGCGCAATATGAACGTCCTTTATTATTATCATTATTATTATTAGTAGTAGTAGTAGTAGTAGTACTAGAATAAAAAGAATGTAATACACATTCGATGGAGCGTAAAGTGCATAGGTAAGACTATAGAGAAATACTAAATTCGTTCTCATTTTATATAGTTGCCCCTGTCCCACACCTTCCCCTGCCAGAAAAGTTAATAAAATGCTGTCACCCCATCCCCTACCCAAAATATTGTGGGGTTTTTTTCGAAAAATATACATTCGACGAGTACAAGAAAAAAAGTTCAGCACCAAGAGTCAACCGATGTCATGAGTATACATGGTATATGGGTGCCACTTAAAATGACCATTAATTGTGGGAGAAATTTCATAATTTGACCATGCAGTTCTGCCTCTCCACCGCTCCGACTGTGTTGTAGCATTCCTTCAATTAAAGGCGCTGCAGCTTGGCAACAGGAGTAGTGTGCCTTCCCACGAGTCTATGTGTTCCCATGCGAGTGGAAAACGGAAAACGTCGAAGGACGTAATTGTCCGCCACATCCGTAGCTGTCCGTAAATATCCGTAAGCGGACGAAACTGTTGTGATACGTTAACTTGCGGTTAATTTCGGATACTTACGGTGGACGTAAGCGAACGCAAACGGACGGGAGGTAAATTTTTTTGCGGATGGTCTGCGTCCAAGCCACGGGTAGTTACGTAGAGTTACGGATAATTACGTTTGGTTACGGTTACTTGCGTAAGTTTGCGTCCGTGGCGTCCCTCTGCGAAATTTTGAATATTTCAAAATTTCGCAGGTTCGGCGACGTCATTTTGCGTTTCTTTACGGATGAGTTACGGGCAGTTACGTCTACATCCTTCCGTGCGGATGCCTGCGTCCACGCTGCGTCCCCCTGCGTCCACTCATTCGTATCTATCCGCGGCGGACGTAATCCATCGTAAAGCACTGTGTGACTGGGGCATAATGCCTTTAGGTTCCGGACAAATGGTTGAAATTCGCACTACGTATGCAACCTGCAGACATTTCTTATGAAACATAAACAGCATTGCGATCTTCTTTTGATCTTCATGACTGTTTGGAAAGTAGAAGCTGATGTTACCTTAACAGGAAGAATGCGTCGACAAAGTATGGTGCTTGCTGTATCGGCTGGAATGTGAAAGACTTGGAGAAAGTGGCAATTCCACTGTAAAAATTCTCTGTTAATGACAAAGAGCATAAAATGAGATGGATAATGAGGTGATCAATTTCTCACGTTCTCAAAAATGTTCAACCCTCATCTTATTACTAACTAAGGTAACTTGCATGAGGTCATCTGATGAATATTGATTTAGAAGAATTTTTTGTGGGCGTTCCCAAGTAATCTGAAGAAAAATAGAAGAAAAATCGTTAAAAATATATGAAATGTTTCTAGATATTCGTTTCAACGCAAAAGTGATATTGAGGGTATCATAAATCAACACAAATCAACATGCATTTGGATTTCAGGGGCCCTTTTAGCTATGCTGTACACAAAATTGATTACGAACGGACGGACGGAAGGACGGACAACCCGAAAACATAATGCCACCGGCGACACTTCGTGGTGGAAGCATAAAAAGTAGTTATCAACAGTAGTTGTTTCATTTAATACATGGAAAAGATGAGGATCATATTTAGACTGGGTGCCAAAGCCACTTTTTGGGCCTAACCTTGTTTTACCGTCCACCCAATTTTTTTTTTTTTTAATGGTTTTGCCCTATTTCGAGGGTGCTGAATCCGAATCTGGATGATGCAACTCTTGCATCCTTGAGGGATTTGAGATATCCAAGATGGCCGCCAAAATGGCCGCCCAAACCGGAAATTCCTATGTATTCCCTTCTAAATGGTGAGAAATTGAAAACGATTGATGGTTTTACCCTATTTCGAGGGTGCTGAATCCGAATCTGGATGATGCAAGTCTTGCATCCTTGAGAATTTTGAGATATTGAAGATGGTCGCCAAAACGGTCGCCAAAACCGGAAATTCCCATGTATTTCCTTTTGACTGGTGAGAAATTGAAAACAATTGATGGTTTTACCATATTTCGATGGTGTTGAATCCGAATCTGGATGATGCAACTCTTGCATCCTTGAGGGTTTTGAGATATCCAAGATGGCCGCCAAAGTGGCCGCCGAAATGACCGCCAATTAAATCCAGAAATTCCGATGTATTTCCTTCTAAATGGTGAGAAATTGAAAACAATTGATGGTTTTACCCTGTTGGAGGGTGCTGAATCCGAATCAGGATGATGCAACTCTTGCATCCTTGAGGATTTTGAGATATTCAAGATGGCCGCCAAAATGGCTGCCCAAACCGGAAATTCCTATGTATTCCCTTCTAAATGGAGAGAAATTGAAAACAATTGATGGTTTTATACCCTATTTCGATGGTGATGAATCCGAATCTGGATGATGCAAGTCTTGCATCCTTGAGGATTTTTAGATATTCAAGATGGCCGCCAAAATGGCCGCCAAAACCGGAAATTCCCATGTATTTCCTTTTAAATGGTGAGAAATTGAAAACAATTGATGGTTTTACCCTATTTCGATGGTGTTGAATCCGAATCTGGATGATGCAACTCTTGCAACCTTGAGGGTTTTGAGATAATCAAAACGGCCGCTAAAGTGGCCGCCCGATGACCGCCAATTAAATCCAGAAATTCCCATGTATTTCCTTTAAAATGGTGAGAAATTGAAAACAATTGATGGTTTTACTCTATTTCGATGGTGTTGAATCCGAATCTGGATGATGCAACTCTTGCAACCTTGAGGGTTTTGAGATATTCAAGATGGCCGCCAAAGTGGCCGCCCGATGACCGCCAATTAAATCCAGATATTCTGATGTATTTCCTTCTAAATGGTAAGAAATTGAAAACAATTGATGGTGTTACCCTGTTTGGAGGGTGCTGAATCCGAATCAGGATGATGCATCTCCTGCATCCTTGAGGATCTTGAGATATTCAAGATGGCCGCCAAAATGGCCGCCCAAACCGGAAATTTTCACGTATTTCATTCCCAATGGTTCAAAATTGAGAACAATTGATGGTTCTATCCTATTCCGATTTCAAAATGGCCGCCAAATTTCCACGTATTTCAATTTTAATGTTTCGCAATTGAGAACAATTTTAGTGATGATTCTACCCTATTTCGATCACTGTGCTGAATGCGAATCTGGACGATACCATCCTTGCATCATTGAGAGTTTGGAGATATTCAAGATAGCCGCCAAAATGCTCGCCAGAATGGTGAGAAATTGATAACAATTGATGGTTTTACCCTATTTCAGGTTTTCGTTAATGGCAAAATCTAAACCCAACCATACTCTGCTGATAAACAAACGCATATTGTACATCCCAGTTTGAACTTGCTGTACAGTGAAACCAGCTTTACCGGATATCTTGGAGTTTGTAAGATACAGCTGTGCCAGGAATGAATCCTGCAAGACTACAGATGCTGTTGAATATTTGAAAGATTACACTGTTTCATTTACATATCATGGATATGTTTTGAACACTAACAATCAGTGGACAAGACATACCAATCTCGATCGTATTGTAATAGTGATGTAGAGAAGCTTACCGAGATTCCCAACATCACCTGTTTTAATCCATGAACAGTTTTAATCGTTTCATCCATGAACACTCAACATTGGTTAATTGGTTTATATTGATGGTCTTGGCGACATTGTTGAAGACAAGAGTTGGACATTTTTGTTGTTCTGCTTTTTCTTCAATATGATGTAATATCATATATATATGTATATATATATATATATATATATATACATACATATATATATACATATATAGGGCGACAAACCTCATATCTACAAAATGTCACATGTTCAGAAGAGAAAAACGAAAACAAAAACAAAAAAGCAAACAAATATGGCAGCCAAAGCACTATAACAAATGAGAGCAACTTTCTTTGACATGCCATGGTAGCTTCTTTTTTGGGGTAAGACAGCTATGGTTTGGGCAGGACATCACTAACTGATTATCTGACTGTTTATTCAAAAAAGTCATTTTTACTAAAATTTCAGATACAGGGTCTTGTCGCCCAAGCGACGATATCATATACAATGTATACACACGAGGGGATGGAAAAATCACAGGTAACGCGCAGTAAAAAACAAACAAACAAACAAACAAACAAATAAACGGCAACATGTAAGGTAATAGTTGATAGTCCAGTACTTACGAATATCATAATCACGCAGAGTGCTTTTGAAATTACCCTTATATTGATATCTACTACAGTCAGTGGTCATGGATGCAACCATTTCTAGTGACGTAATCAGAATATGCAACAAGTTTCATAAGAGTACGCGGCGAGACTCATAAGAATACAAGACAAATTTCAACACCAAATACTAGCAGGCCATAATTTGATATTACTCTTATAGCCAAAAAGGATTAACTTCACATCAGTCTGCGGAGCCCTTATTGGCTACCACAGGCATTACTTTATAACAATTGTGCATACAAAAAATTCCAGTCTTATCTTTGTGCTTGTACGTTTCAGTATGATGTCAATATCATTTTTCTTTGCATTTAATACGTGTTAAAGTTCCGTTTGAGACACATCGGAATATCTCGGTATATTACAATACCATAGTGACAGTCATTTTGGATGCCATTAACTATTGGCTGATTTGACAAATTTGCTCAACCGAGTTGAATTGAAGAATACGATTATTGCTTTTAATCCCTCGCTTCACGTTATAGCACAATATTTCACAATTTATAAGCAAATATCAAGGAATTTCCGTTTATACAGGACATTTTTAAATATCTCAAAACCCTCAGCACCCTCGAAATGGGGTGAGACCATCAATTTATTGCCAAATTTTCACCATTTAAAAAAAAGTATTAACATTGGAATTTCAATATCTGCCAATTATTTTGGCGGTCATCTTGGACATCTGAAATCCCTAAGGAATGCAAAAATGGCAACAACAAAATGTCGAGGGTGCTGGATAGGGTCTCAAAAATTTCAATATTGGCAGTTATTTTGGCGGTCATCTTGGAATTCTCAAAAACCCCAAAACACAAGAGTTGCATCAACCAGGTTCGGATTCAGCACCCTCGAAATAGGGTAAAACCACCAATTGTTTTCAATTGTACACCATTTAGAACGAATTAGGGGGCCTACATGGAAATTTCAGTTTTTGACGGCGATTTGGGGGCCATTTTGGCGGCCATCTTTATCATCTCAAAACCATCAAGGATGCAAGAGCTGTATCCTGCAACTTCAAATTCAGCAAAAAAAAAAAACCCTCAAAAAACCATCAATTTGTTTTCAATTTTACACCGTTTATAAGGAAAAAGAGGTCTACATGTGAGTTTCCATTTTTGGCGTTCATTTTAGTCATTATCTCAAAACCCTTAAGGATAAAAGAGTTTTATCAAGATTCTGATCCAGCACCCTCGAAACAGGGTAAAACCATCAACAGTTTTTCAATTTCTCACCAGTTTAGAAGGAAATAGGGGGCCTAGATGGGAATTTCCGGTTTTGGCGGCCATTTTGGAGGCCATCTTGAATATCTCAGAACCCTCAATGATGCAAGAGTTGCATTATCCTGATTCGGATTCACCACTGTCGAAATAGCTTCGAACTATTGTTTTCAATTACTCACCATTAAGAAGGAAATACATAGGAATTTCCGGTTTCGGCGGCCATTTCGGCGGCCATCTTGGATATCTCAAAATCCTCAAGGATGCAAGAGTCGCATAAGCCAGATTCGGATTCAGCACCCTCGAAATAGCTTAGAACCATCAATTGTTTTGAACTTCTCACCATTTAGAAGGAAATACACAGGAATTTCCGGTTTTGCCGGCCATTTTGGCGGCCATCTTGAATATCTCAAAATCCTCAAGGTTGCATCATCCAGATTTGGATTCAGCACCCTCGAAATAGGGTATAACCATCAATTGTTTTTAATTTCTCACCATTTTAATTTAGAAGGAAATACACAGGAATTTCCGGTTTTGGCGGCCATTTGACGGCCATCTTGAATACTAAGTATCTCAAAACCCTCAAGGATGCATGAGCTGCATCATGCAGATTCGGATTCAGCACCCCCGAAATAGGGTAAAACCATCAAAAAACATCGGGTGGACGGTAAAACAAGGTTCAGCCTTTGGCACCCAGATTAATTCTTTGCCACCGAATATCGTCTCTACAGAGGTAATTGTATTTGAAGTTTTATTTGAGTATTTGATGTTCAACTTGCCTCTCAGCCATTAGATTCCAGCGTAGTCTAACATGGTCGGAGCCTCAATTTCGTTTATAATCCTATGGTCACTGGCGTCTAATACATTTACCATAGCCCATAATAAGTCGTCTGATGGCCAAAGACTCCCCAAATCATGACACCCTATATGGCTATTTTGCCCAGAAACTTAAAGGACAACTGGTATCAAATCCCATGCACTTTTGGACCGTGGACTAAATACCAAGTGTTTTCATTCAGCTGGCCTTTGCGAATTCGGGGCAGTGTGTTATCTGTTTTGATCGTATATCTCGATGCCAGCTTGTCCATTATTTTTCTATGCAAATCAAAATACAAATTAACAGGTCAAGAAATGATAGTTCTGGGCCTATGAAAAGGGCATAAAATGGGGTGTTTGGTTCAGATTCTTTAAATGGCGTCATGAATGGTGCACTATATGGCACATCCAATCTCTATACCCCTTTAATGTTGTCACATCTGCAAAATACGCTGGTAGCGTCACCAGGACCATGACATTCCCTGAGTAGCATATTTTGGTATTGCAGCACGTACCATACCCTATGAGGCATTTCGCATCGCACTTTCTGTCACAAGTTTGGAAATAACAATTTAACACTATCCTTATCAACTCGAAACTCTGTTAAAAATTCCAGAATTAAATGTGTCTGCTCCAGAACAATGCAGAATGTTTTACAGTAATCTTCGTAATTATCATTCCATTAAAAGTGCTTCTCTGAATTATAAAAGATCTACTGTAAATTAGGATCCCAAAATTGCAACAGAAAAATATATTACTTCTCTTTTAAGTGGCAGCGTCAACGACACTACATGTGTATAGAAACGGCTCCGACCCATTAAAAGAATATGGTGCGGGGAAAGCTGGGCGCCCTTATCAACTGTCCTGTTTTCTCGAATTGTATAACCAGGCATATCTATTGCAGAAATTGGATATTGGATTCGGCCAGTATGACCTCCCCAGAGGGTGCCCTTCTTGGCGCCCATCGAAAATTGAAATACTAGTAGTATGGTTTGGGCTACATGTGTGCCAAATCCGGTCTTTTTAGAAGAATTTAAACCAAAAAATCCATTGCGCCCTACAATACCAACAAGACTGGCAATCCTGCTATAGTGACGACCATAGGCAAGCCATTTCTCAATAACCTGTAATAAATCAGTGGTTTGACCTCAAATGTGAAGTGCATCATTTTTAGTTAAGTGAAAGAGCAGGCTTTAAAATGATGTATAACTTAAATCAAATGGACTCTCCTAACCTATCTAAATACTGGAAAGAAAGCACAAACTCAGGAAAAGTGTGAACTGAGAAAAGAGGCTCTGAAGTACAGTGTCTATTCAAGCGCTTATAATACCAAACCGTGCTGGCTGTGCGATGAATGGGACAAAAAAACAGGAAGTAAACCACCAGAGTAACAACAATGAAGGGATTATCAGACTAAATTGAAATTAAGCATGCCTCATTAACACATTCTGTCCATAATTAATGCCAACTTTCAAAGCAGTAACACTATCCTTTCAAAAGTTATTAGAGTTGAAAGTGAAGAGTGTGGACAAGGTTTTTCAGAAATGAAAAAGGGATTCGAAAGACACACCTAATCACACTATTCTGCCAAAAATGTTCGAGATAAACTGCTAAAAAAACACACTTTCCTGCCCGTTTTATGATACCAAATTTTAGCATAATGTAAAAGAAGACCCGCTCTTTCAGAAAATATGAAAAAGTCAAGTTCGGCTAGGTTGACCCATTTCACTTATTTTCAGTCCTCACGCAAAATCAGGGTGTGCGACTTTATGTTCGTTTTGAGGTGCACGGTCACAAATGATCTTTATGGTGAGAAGGAAAAGGTGACTCCGGAAGATAAAAACAACTCAAATCGAATTACTGACCCAGTTAAACCTCTAGAACTGACTTTGTCATGTTTGTAAATGATTGTAGCACTAAGGTTGTTTTTCTTTTAATTCAAGTGACCTATAAACCTAGATGGCGGCCCTATTAGATTTGTCAATATGACCTCCTCAGAGGGCGCACTTCACTAGAAATATGCCTTTTTGCAGTCCTCAATTATTGCAATTATATCAGCAAGGCTGGAATTCCTGCTATATTGACCATGCGCAAGCCTTTTTAAAGTTAGATATTAATACAATGGCTTGACCCCAACTGCGTTAGGTTGACCTTCCTTGTAACAAATTGCTGACTTCAGACCGTGAAAACAACTACAGAATCGAATTTCTTGACCCAGAAAACCTCCTAAATTGACGTGTATATGATTGTAACCCTTTAATGTTTTTCATTGCAAGTGGCCTTTAAACCTATATGGCGGCCATATAAGATTTTGCCAAAATTATATGGCCGACCCAGAAGGCGTTCTACTTCTCCCATCAAAAGTCGAAATAGATCCTGATGTGATAGGCCTATGGTTTGGGAAACATATGTGCCAAATTTGATGCTGCTCGAAGAATTTGAACCAAAAAGTCCCTTACGCCCTCCACTATTACGAATATTCGCAAATACATTACTCTTACCGTCAAAATCCACAAGCAGGAGCATCAATGAACTATGTAAGAGAACGACCATACATATGCTAATGACTCTGATTCCGTTGAGACACGGTATGTCGCCCTCTATCCGCTTCGCGCTCACAATCTTGGGGAGGTTGTAGGAGAATGCGAAGCAGCGTAGGAAGCGCAATGTTATTCCTGTCCAGAATTGAATGTAAACAAAGTAAATCCTGTGATGTGATTCCATAAGGTTTCCTTGTAGCTGCAACTAGACCACAAAGCGCCCACGACAAGTAACATGATCGTGAAAGTCCATTTTGGCAGGATATTTGTGCATGTCAATCATTACCAATTAATGTTTAATGCACAATAAATGTTCACAGATGGGACTAACTTATACAAAGAAATAACTTCATAACCTAACTGGGAACCTCCTAAACTTGTATTGTGCATAGCAATGGTGTTACAGATATGGAATAGCTGAATAAAGGAATACTACTTTGTAAATAATGCAAGTGACAAGCATTTCTAAAACATTTAAGACTGAAGTCGAAATTTGAGGGGAAATAAATCCACTTCCTTCGAAATAGTCTATTTTAAATCTGTATGATTGTATGATATTATTTTATTTGAATACTTGATGGGTGTCATTACTTTATACTGTTTTGAAATGTAATATTTTATACAGTTTATATATATATATATATCATGTTGATCAGGCTACTCTGGATAAAGAATTGCAATAAATAAATAAACATTGTAAATTGAAATCGAAAAATATAATTTAAGGGTTACGATTACCTCCATGTAGGCTTACATTCCTGAACAATCGCCCTTACACAAATTTTTTAGGCGCAACGAATTGTATTACATATTCCAAAGATGTGATATACAAATATAATATAGGCCCATTTACGGTTAACGTCTTGTTTCTATAATACTGAGTTTGAAGTGAGATATTTGAAACTAGAAAAAGCACTCAGAAAGCGCAGACCTCCTCCAAGCATATGCTTTCCACCGATGGTCTTCCTCTTCCATTGAGATCAGAGATTTCCACTCATACGTATGCATGTCCCTGAAACCCCTTCCCCCCTATTTCCCAATATATAGAAGCCTTCAAACCCTCAGTTGCGCGGCGCGCCTCGCCCTTTACTCGTAGCAGATACTAGGCCACGCACTATAGTGCGCGTTTCAAAAATATCCATAAAAATTTCCAGATCACTACCAAAACTTATTCATTTATTATGTTGCTTGTGTCATTCTCAACCTTTCCTGCTAGTTTCATTCAAATCCATGCACAACTTTTTTGAGTTATTTCCCCACACGGATAAACAAACAAATACTTTGTAAACAAACAAATGGTAGAGAAAACATAACCTCCTCCCTTGCTTTCCGGAGGAAATGAGACATTCAGGAGCTCCACACACCAGCTTTTTCTTTCCGTTTCTGTCTGTGTTCCCTGCTAGAGACATCCATCAGTGGAGTTGTTTCAGGGGCAGATTGCGGCGGTATCTGATATATTAAGGGAAGGTCCAAAAGAAGAATTATATTCTACCTATACCGAAGATTGAATAATTATATGCCATGTTGGGGGGGGGGGGGGGACTTATCAAAACTGGCCTATTAGACCTACAAGGGTCTTCTCTATAGGACAAGAAGACGACTCGCCAAGACGCCCATAAACCGCGACAGCGTTGAAGAGCATTTTAGAGAAATCGCCTTATCGTCGTACAGATCGGACAATAGCATGAAGCTGCCGTCTTATTTGTCGGCAGAGTTAGGTCCTTGGAGCAGCCGACTTTTTGCAGCAGGCTCACTTCCGTATATAAAAACCTCACATTGTAAGTTAAAACATAAGTGTGCACATATTAAACAGTTTAATACAATAGGGCCTAACAATGTTAAACAGGCACAACGAGGTCACTCCTTTTGGTTCTTAATTGTTTTCATAGCACTGCCTGGCAATGCCTTAGCTAAAATGTAAGGTCCCCGAATTTGCCTTCTCGTTTTCACTGTATCTGTTTCGATCATTATATAACAAGGTTTTTTCCCCCCTTTTTGTTCTTTTTTTTTAAACATGTAAATCTAAACATCCATTTTTCAAATATGGAAATCATCCAAAAGTATACGGAAAGTGATTCATACCTCTGGCAAGCATTCTTGCTATTTAACATTTTGCTTGTTATAGCACTTGACGGCAAGATCAACCTATGTGACAAAGTATCTTGAATACATAAAAAATCATAAAAATCATAAAAGTGGTCTGCTCCACAAGGTTTATCATCTTTTTGGTTTTAGCCGTAACATGCCGTTATCATAACACAGCACATCCACTCCCGAAAGACGTGTCGTACGTAAGCACTATACATTCCGCACACAAAAGGACCGGCGAGCTCCCCATATGCGAGTCCTTTGCGAGCTGCCTTTGTAAAATTCAAGGCTAGATTTATCGTCGCTTTCTTATTTAGTCTTGAATAAGGTACCTAGGTGAGTTTCGACAGATCGCCTTCTTCCTTTTTCGTTCTGAGGTGTCTAAAGGGGTGCACGTCACCAGTCCGACACCCACGAGTCATATAGCCCAGCACGAATTATAGAACCCACAAGGCATACAGTTCACGAGTCATAAAAGCCGCAGGTGTAGAAATACATGCTCAATGACGCGAAATGCAAATGGCGCTGCTCAATTGGTTACAATCTTTCGCTCGATAGCGTGACAAAATGGCACCCGCCAGTATGTTATATTCTCCTTCATTATGGAACACTCTGTACAGGTACATATTTGTAATTGACATGTAGATGGCGATGTTCTGGACAATAATAATATGCCATTAATGAGGAGATTCAGCAGGTCGCTTTTTTCACCTTCATGTCCTAAATGATGAATCCTTGAATGATAATAATGTCCTTGCTCGACCCCCGTTTAATATGGATAGTACAGCTGTCGTTGAGATGAAGATTTAAGTCCCTAACTTTCTGTGAGATAATGAAAAGTTTCCTAAGAAATTTATAGAGGTCTTACACTTCTCAGAAAAGTTTCCTTGATGAAAATGGAGTTCGAAATGGCTGAGATTTTTCAAAAACAAAGAGGTTCTAATAAAAGGCGGAATACACCCTTCATTAGGGCCACTTTGTTTTACTTTGTTTTGTTTTTTATATTACCCATTTCAAAGTTAATTTTTATCAAATTTGTAATTCTTCCAGAATCATTTACTCTCTGATATTTCATATACAGGATCAGTTTCTAATTATCTCTCAAGAAGTTACAATCTTAATCGTCATCTCAACCAAAACTATATTTTCATAACATCCCTTTCAGCTCCCTTTTATTTGCCTCATGAGGCAGCTTACCGTTGTCACTTCCTTTCTGACTTCCACAGTGACACACAGATCAGATTTGCCATCATCTCCGCTTGTTCCATTGCCGACCTTTGACCCTTGGCTTCCCTCAGCCAAAGTATTGATAATGTCTGTGCTACCATAGTTGTTCAGTGTGGCACGTGGCTTTTCATCGAGGGTCAGACGGTTTGAGATGGGTTTAGATAGGAGATCAGCCTCAGATACTTCCTTGCGTTTAAGATATTTGTCTGCGACGGTTCCAATTAATGACAGCACGAAGAGAAATCCAATAAGGACCCTGCACACAAATAATAACATTATGAACTAAACATACCGATAAATTCTGTCAAACATCATAACATCCTGATATGAAACATAGAAACACATAATCGACTACATATTGCACAACATTTTGAGGCAACAAAGCTGTCAAGGAACATTCAAATCAATGTTCATGTGAACATATGAAACAAAGCATGGAAACACTGAAACCTCTGAGACATATACACCGAAAACGCAGAGCACCACCATATTAAAAAAAAAAAAAAAAAATCTTTGCACCTAGCTTCTATTCGTCTACACAAAACTCTAGCATCCATTTCTATATGATCATTAAGGCATGCATATAATGAAGCAAACTGTAAGCATTTTTAGTATATCTTACAATATAGTTTATGTATAGATAGGGTTCGAGATGCCATCGTTTTGTGATGACCTTTGAGCAAACATCATTGTCACAGGATGATATGAAGCTGCTAAAAGCAGTGAATGGAGGAGAACGTTTTTTGCTGCTCACCAGGTGCCAGTGAATCCTGCACTGAACGCGACGTTCTTCTCGGTGCAATGGGCAGCGGAGCCAGATAAATCACCAACAGTGATCCATTTCAAGGTCAAGACTTCTATCACACGAAATGGAATATTCAGAAAGTTTGTTAGAAATAAGGCACTTTGTTAACTATAGCTCTTCAATTGCAGGCGACTGTATGTTAAATCTACAGCTGTGAGCATCATAGTCACTATGGCAGTTCAGAGATAGTGTTATAAAACTGAAAAGGGAGGAAGCATGTCAAAATCTGTCTTCATCAGTAATAATTTTTAGTAGTCCTGGTTATTGCAGTTTTGTTTCTACAAAAAGCACAAAATGTATGTGACATCATTGTCGCTCGAATCTGATAACACAATTAATTACTCTTTGAAGAAACTGAAACAAATTGAGAAAGCATTCATGATATTGATGACGTCCCACACGAAGGACACAATAACCGCCAAAATTCACGTAGGCTCTAAATAGTTTAAATCTAGTCAAGAATATTTGTTAATATTATTTCAGTCTGCGCACAAAATAATGGTCGAGATAGTTACATTACATGTGTATGGTACAGTGGGCAAACTCCTATTTCGCACTGAATTAAAGAAAACTCATTAGTTTAAGTTAGAATAACCTCATGCTTTTTGGCCAAGGGATAAAAAAGACACACTGCCATAGACTGACAGATACTTGATGAAAATACTTTTGTTACTGTTCCAGTAAAATGCACTGTTCAAAGTTCAATGATTTTCTAATGGCCATATATCTTGTTATTTCTCCAGTTTTTCTCAAGTAGTAAAATAAATTCAGACCGCCTTTCGAAACCGCCCAAAAATGTTCACCTTCGAACTTTAAAGTCTTTTATACCTCTGTGTTTGATCTGTGTATCGGACGTGTGTAATCTTCCAGCCTCCCACCTTCTGGTCATGAATTATTTAACACCTTTAGAAAAAAATCACTTTATCCTATCGTAC
Source organism: Diadema antillarum (assembly GCF_040938485.1). NCBI lineage: Eukaryota > Metazoa > Echinodermata > Echinoidea > Diadematoida > Diadematidae > Diadema > Diadema antillarum. The sequence continues at coordinate 813,191 of NW_027271055.1, forward strand.
ATACCAAAATTAACTAGTTAAAACTATTCCTATGCCTCCACCACGAAGTTTGAGGCATTATGTTTTGTAATTATGTAAAGGTCAAGGTCAATTCCGTAAAATTTCACTATTTCCCTCATGCAGGTGCATTGTATCTATGCCATGCCCGAATTTTTTCTTGAAATGTATACATGTAGTATATTGAGTATAGTACAAGTGTATACATGTATACTACTCAATAGACATTCTCTGGAAAAGTTTTTGGACAAAAAGGTCAAAAGGTATTAGTAAAAATGCTAAATTTCCCTCCTTACTGCATGCCATATCTCTGAAATGGCTCTTATGGGAACTTTAGGGTCATGGGGTCAAAGGTAAAGGGTCAATGGTAAGGTTAAGATGCTTAAATTTTACTGTTTAACGATGAAATTACACTTTTTCTCCTTGTTTTATATTAAGCGCGATACAAATATGTCGTATTACCATTATTGCCTGGGAAATCAGTCAATGCATACACCTGCAAAAGGGTGAAAGGTCAAGTAAAAATCCTCAAATCCTTAATACCTGCTCTCTTAGACAATATTGCAATTCATCCAATTATACCTGGTTCAAGGAGGGGAACACTTGTCACTGTTGTGACAAACGTGTCATTTATTCTTTTGCCAATTGTGTAAAACTAAGGAGGTTTGAGAAACGGAGTAGCAACTGTCTCATTCCCTTTGATCCCATGTTTCATGCCGCCACTCAGAAATATTTGAAGTATGTGTTAAACTGGAGCTGCCTCACATAAGGCGTTTTCACATCAGCCCGAAAAAAATCCAAGCTCGAGATATTTTTTAACTTCCAAAGTCAGAAAATAGCGCGCTATTTCGAAACATCGGGCTGATGTGAAAACGCCTATATAGGAAGACAATTGATTCATGTGGCATTGCATCATGACTCGTCTCTCTCAAAGGATGATATGTCTTTATGATGGTAATTGCTTTTCGCCGTCCCTTCTTAGAAAACAAGCGGCACACTTAATAGTGCAGGCATGGGGATGTGCGAATAAAAATTGTACAAAAAATTATGAAATGAAAATCAAAATTACTCGTTTTTACATGACTTTACACTAATCTAAGATATAAATGAATAAAGAACTATACTCGAAAATCATACCATATCAGTTTTATTTGTCGGAAGCGATCGGAAAGATGATAAAATCGGCTTTGTAGTGAGAGTACAGTTTCAAACATTTTCACGACATACAGCTCAGGTTTACATTTTTGCACATAATCTTGGACGGGATTTACTTCTGTTTCATATGCTTTATCATTAAGAGAACATACATTCTATTTGACAAATAAACAAGCAGAATATAGACGATGTAATGTTGAAGTTTGAAATGAATCTTCAGATTGCTCAAAAAGACAGCGGCATGGAACCCTGATCATCAAAGGCAGAAGTGCACCTGTGGAATTCTTTTGTGCATCAATAGAAAAATGGCAGCTGTTTGAATAATTACAGCCAGTTGGAACTCCATCTCTTAAGCCTCCTTGGTATAACTAATGCCACACATTAACGTACTATAGACCTATTGAGAGAATCATGCATTATGGCAGAGGCATACCAGACGTCATAGCGAGGCATACCAGACGCCATAGCGAGGCATACCAGACGCCATAGCAACCGTTCTACTTTTTTAACCATGTTAACTCTGGCATAGAACGTTGGATCAGCAGTGTTAATAGCAACTATTCATCAGGTGGTTCAGATTATTGGACAAACAAGGAAGTTTCCTTTCTGAGTAATAAGTGGATTCCATTTTGGACATGAACCTCTCTGCAGTTAAAACGGGGACAAATGCCATATAGGCCTATTTTGTCATTTCTCGAGTTTTTCTCAAGTTATAGTAGCATTCATACCATAATTAATTGGACTTCCAGTCGTTGAAATGAAACTGCCCAAAACTGCTCAGCTCCGATCTTTGAACTCATCAGCGTTATCTGGATTATCCTCAACCTATCACCTTCTGGTCATGATGCACGTTACTCCCATAGAAAGCATGCCTCTTATGTTTGGTCTTATACTGGGATTTACTTGTTAAAACTATTTTCGAACTTTGGTAATGCAGTTCCTTCTAAACGTTATAACGGTGAATAAGCAGTGTCATGAACGACAATTCTTTTATAGTTCATCTCATGGTTCCAACTTTAGGACAAACAAGGAATGTTCCTTACCCAGCAACAAATCAAGTTCATTTTCGACATCAGCCTCGCTGCAGCTAACGGGAACACATACCCCCCAGTTCACAGTCAGTGCCTGCGCGAGTCATTTCAGAACATGAAGGGAGACAGTTAAAAAGTGTTTTGTGTTCTTTATTGGTAACTTCGTGGCTGTATGAATTCGCTGTTGTCAAAGCTTACTGCGCAGCCAACAGAACAGCACAACCTTATGTCTAGAATTCAAGGCAAACCTCTTTTAGGATCTTAAAAAGCATAATTTACCATTTGCACATGAAACAAAAACCCAGCAGTAGTGCTTTAAAATAGTTCCAAAGTGTGAATTGGGATAGAAACAACCACTGTAAAAATTTGAATCCGTATAACCAATGTGAAGTATTGTTAAGTAGACAAAATGTGAAAAATAGTTACAACAAAAATTTTGACAGACGTAACCGTCTACAGTTATGGTTTAATGAGAAGAATCCTGATATCTCCTTATATTTTAGGCTTTAGTCGGCACATTTTATATGGTAGGATGTTTTGTGATACAACATACTTACACATATGCATCAAATGTGATATCTTGAACATCTTTAAATCACTGTTCCCAAAGGGTAACAGGACCTTTAAGGTCTAATGACCAGAAGAACACACTGTAATAACCAAACAAAATAAAATAATGGTTGGGTAAAATTTGTCATTCTGTATCAAAGACTGCGATAGGATGATTAGGTTTGGTCTTACTTTGACGGATGGTAGAATAATCAAGTTCTGTCGAATACTTTTCACGGCTCGGTTTTAGAACAACAAAAATCATACCTTTGATGAATTGGAGTCTACGGTAATGTTGGCGTCAAGATCTACCAGGCAATATTTAAAATTTGTGATACCCATGCACTCGTCAAAATGGCCAATCCATGCTGTATTTCCAACAAGCATACCAGGAGTTGGTCTTCCAAAGGCATCTAAAGCTGAACAATGAAAAACAATAGCATTTTTTTTTTGGTCTGTTTTTATTCTAAATACACGTAAGTATATATAGTCTTTTTCCACAAAGAAATTTTATTCATATAAACATTCAGGTACAAAATAAATGCCGCATACAATACATAGAGACAAATGATCCAAATTTGACAGGCAACTGCGAAACAACTAAATGATATAAATGCGATTCAATTAACATTAGATATAAAACCTTTAGTTTTCTCAGACATACATTCGTCTACTTTCTTTGCGTGCTTGAAAAATTGACAAAATTGGCTAAAATGTAACGATTTCTTTTGATTTCTTAGTGAAAATATGAAGTATTTCTTTCCAACCAAGTAGAAAGGAACTTTTAGTAATTTGAGTTTTATTCCATAACATAATTTCTTTTATTTGAGCCATAAACCTTTGGGTAGCATCACATTCCCAAAACAGATGTGCAATTGTTTCTGTGGAGCTCGAACAAAGCGTACACAGGTGTGTGTCAGATAGTCTCATTGCAAAACGTAATTTAAATTTTAAAGTTAAAATAACGAAGTCCTTGATTCAGAGTAGATGTGTAGGGAAAACTATATATTTCAGTCCAATCTAAGTTTTGGTTAAATATTTCTTCCCATTTCCTTTCTGATTAAGGTGGTTGAAATATTCTATCACATAATATTCGGTGTATATATCGACATATCTTTAATCTTTTTAAAACAAATTATCTATCGTATTTTCTTGTATACACAGTCTTCCTCTCCGTCTTCATCCTAATCATTTAGACTTGCCAATATCTGTTCTTCGTATGTGATTAATCAACTGCGATTGCTAGATTATTGTAAAGTTACAATAATTTAATTCGACAGATACATCATGCACACTTCAAATGCTTATGCCTTTAAACCATATACGATGTCATAAATCGAGATTTGCGAGGTTAGACATCATAGTCTTAAGCGGGCCAATTTGATTATCATTATGCTTGTGACTAATTTCAATGATTAATGAAAATCTAGAACCAGTGCGTCCATACATTTCGTGTCATATGGGCCTGCTAGGTTCGATTGTGATAAAGTCAAAGTTAAACTGATTTTGCTCAATTCTCGGAAGTGCACTAAAACATGCCACCATGAATATGAATCGCATAATTCATTGCTGATTGAGCAAAGAATGGATATGTCTACGCAAAGATGCCATTGGGTATGGGCAGAATGATGCAGAGTAGCTTTTTAACTTAAATTTCCCTTTCAAAAATACACATTACCATTGTAAAACCACATTTACCATGTAGTATAACTCAAACTCATTACTCATGGGCTGTATGACTCATGAGCTGTATGACTGATGGACCTGTTTTCAATGTCGAACTCGTGGGCTGTGTTACCCGTGGGTGTCGGTCTAGTGGGATGACCCCGTATAACCGGGTGCACGTCACGAGACCGACACCCACGAGTCATACAGCCCACAAGTCATACAGCCTATGAGTTCGATACTAAGCCAACAAAGCCCACGAGACCGGCACATTACGCGCCATGTTGTATTTGTCGAAATCGTGGGCTGTTTTTACCGGGGGCATCCCACGAGACCGACACCCACGAGTCATACGGTCCACGAGACCGACATCAATAATAGGTCCATGAGTCATACAGCCCACGAGTTATACGGCTCAGGAGTCATACAGCCCATGAGTTCGACACTACGCACAAAAGACTCATGAGACCGACACTAAGCAAACATAGCCCACGAGACCGACACTAAGCAATAAAGGCTCATAAGACCGACACTAAGCATAGAAAGCCCATGAGACCGACAGTAGGCAAAAAAGACCCACGAGACCGACACTAAGCTAAAAAGGCTCACGAGACCGACACTAAGAAAAGAAAGCCCACGAGACCGACAGTAGGCAAAGAAGGCCCACGAGACCGACAGGATAAACAGCGCCATCTACATGTCAATCACCTGTACAGGGTGTTCCATGAACGGAAAAATAACATACTGGCGGTTGTAATTTCGTCACGTTATCAATTGAAAGATGGTGACCATCTACATAATTATGAACGACATCAAACATGTATTTCTACATACTTGGGGGGGGGGCAAGTGTGTTAGGGAGCGACATTGTTATCAAGTAGAAAAATAGAATTGTATTCTTCATGCCCCCCCCCCCCCCAAAAAAAATAGAAGAATAAGTATTCTTCATTCCCCCTAAAAAAAGAGAACCCCCCCCCCACAAATGAATTAAAAAGAGGGCAAGAATTCAATTACGATGTATGGATTAATTTTAGAGCTTTGATAATGCCATCGTGCAATTTAATAGGCTTTCCCAGTTTTTAGCTAGAAGATGGACAGGATATAATTTTTGCCTCTTCTCTTTCCCGATTCACTAGTTACTCATTCTATTTTAGATATTCTACCCTCCTGCTTGGAAGTTTTGCAGTAAGATCTATTTGTAATTTTCTCTGTAACTATAATGTAATGCTACTGATTAAAACGTTTTATATCGCACGGATTCACCTCAATTTGTGGCTTCTGTTATTCTCCTCCAAACAGTACATTTTTTCGTGAAATACAATAGCTGTTTTCATGGATCCATCTAATTTTGTTTCCGAATCCCTTACGCTACCCTAATAGACGATTACGTTATGTTTTATTTTTGATTAATACTAATTAAACACCCTCGCAGGTTTACTGTGGAAAGATCTGTTACACACTTTTACTGTACTTTGTTCATTTTTTTCACAAACAAACACCCATGCAAACACAATTAAAGATCCTGATCATTTCGGGGGGGGGGGGGGGGGGGGCAACTGATTGGGTAACACCCTGCCGGAGATGGCAACTCTTCTTTTCCATGTCTCATATCTTCCTATGCTATTATCAGGACACCCTATACAATTGATTGGTCTATAGGTGGCGCTGTTCATCCTGTCGGTCTCGTGGGCCTTCTTTGCTTAGTGTCGGTCTCGTGAATCTCTTTTGCGTAATGTCGGTCTCGTGAGCCTTGTATGTGTAGCGTCGGTCTCGTGGACCTTTTAAGTGTAGTGTCGGTCTCGTGGGCTTTGTTTGCTTACTGTCGGTCTCATGAGCCTTTTGTGCGTAGTGTCGGTCTCGTGAGCCGTATAACTCCTGGGCTTATTTTACTTGATGTCGAACTCGTGGGCTTTATTTACTCAGTGTCGAACTCGTGGGCTGTATAACTGGTGGGCTGTATGACTTGTGAGCTGTATGACTCGTGGGCTGTATGACTTGTGAGCTGTATAACTCGTGGGCTGTATGACTCGTGGGTGTCGGTCTCGTGACGCGCACCCGTTTTTACCTAGTGTCGAACTCATGGGCTGTATGACTCGTGGGTATCGGTCTAGTGGGATGAACCCGTATAACCATGGTATCAGAATAACCATGTTGATCAAGTTCCTTTTATTACTACAGCACGACCATCCACGGTACTACTACCTGTACCATAAAATGTTACTAGGTGTTTCAAAAAACATTTCCCACTTTTGATTCTTAATAATTCATAAACTATATATCAGATAACACCGTAATTGATGTGAGTAATAGCTGAATAGTGTACAATTTGGTTGAAGGTGGTTTGAATATGAAAACATAAATCAGTTTCATGAAATCCATGATTAATTTCACAGTTAGGTTCCAGATTTTGCTCTATTTTCAACCCTCTGTACAAAATTTCACTTTGCACAGGGGTCAATGGGTGTGTACATGGGCGTCACCAGGGGGGGTGCGTTGGGTGCGAACGCACCCCCCTTCAGACTAAAAAAAAAAAAAAAAAAAAAAAAAAACTTCAGTCTGCGAGCGACCTCAACGCCGGACACTAAATGATTATTATTTTTTATCTATTTTTAATTTTTTTGGAATTTTGCATCGGGGACAAAAAAACAACAACAAAAAAAAAAAATCGCGGGCAAAAGCAATTCGCACCCCTGGTTCTGGCAGCACTGATTTTATACATAATTATCTACTAGTACAAGTGTATTCTATACAGTGTTGACTATATACATAGATTTCGGACATCCTTCTATTCCCATACTTGGTCACTTCGACGCCACCTCGCTGGTCATATCTACCCCAGTCATGAACATAAAGCGACACCCTTGACTACCAGTGGCGGATCCAGGAGGAGGGGCGCACCGGGCGTCCCCCCGCCCCCTCTTAATTTCCAAAGCGAAAAAGTATAGCTACAAACGGCAATTTTGGGACTGTAAAATGTCAAAATTTTCAATCTCGCTCGCTGGCATTTAGTCGTAATGCCATTCTCCTGAAGTTGCTGCCAGTAATTGCCGGCAGTTCCAGCCGGTGCGCCCCCCCCCCTTACTGCAAAAAATATAGCTACAAACGGCAGTTTTGGGACTGTAAAATGTCACAATTTTCAAGCTCGCTCCCTCCGCTCGCTCGCATTTAAATTCTCCTATGCTGCCAGTACAACAGTTGTGCCCGGTGCGCCCCCTCAATTTCGAAAGCAAAAAAAGATATAGCATCAAACGGCAGTTTTGGGACTGTAAAATGTCAAAATTTTCAAGCTCGCTTGCATTTAATCTTTATGCAATTCCCCTGATGTTACTGCCAGTAATTGTCTGCGGTTGCGCCCGGTGCGCTCCCCCCCCCCCCTTAATTTCCAAAGCGAAAAAATATAGCTACAAACGGCAGATTTTCTACTGTAAAATGTCAAAATTTTCAAGCTCGCTCTCTTCGCTCGCTCGCATTGAATCGTTATGCAATTCACCTGATGTTACTGCCAGTAATTGCCAGCAGTTGCGCCCGGTGGCATGCGCTCCACCCCCCCTTAATTTCCAAAGCGAAAAAATATGGCTGAGAACGGCAGTTTTTGGACTGTAAAATGTAAAATTTTCAAGCTCGCTCGCATTTAATCGTTATGTAATTCACCTGATGTTGCTACCAGTAATTGCCAGCAGTTCCGCCCGGTGCGCCCCCTCCCTTTATGTTTATTTCCAAAGAGAAAAATATGGCTAAGAATGGCAGTTTTTGGACTGTAAAATGTCAAAAATTTCAAGCTCGCTCTCTTCGCTCGCTCGCATTGAATCGTTATGCAATTCACCTGATGTTGCTGTCAGTAATTGCCAGCAGTTGCGCCCGGTGGCATGCGCTCCACCCTCCCCCCCCTTAATTTCCAAAGCGAAAAAATATGGCTAAGAACGGCAGTTTTTGGACTGTAAAATGTAAAATTTTCAAGCTCGCTCGCATTTAATCGTCATGCAATTCACCTGATGTTGCTGCCAGTAATTGCCAGCAGTTCCGCCCGGTGCGCCCCCCTCCCTTAATTTCAAAGCGAAAAAATATGGATAAGAACGGGAGTTTTTGGGACTGTAAAATGTAAAATTTTCAAGCTCGCTCTCTTCGCTCGCTCGCATATAATCTTTATGCAATTCCCCTGATGTTACTGCCAGTAATTGTCTGCAGTTGCGCCCGGCGCACACCCCCCCCCCTTAATTTCCAAAGTGAAAAATATGGTTACAAACGCCAGTTTTTCTACTGTAAAATGTCGAAAATTTCAAGCTCGCTCTCTTCGCTCGCTCGCATTGAATCGTTATGCAATTCACCTGATGTTGCTGCCAGTAATTGCCAGCAGTTGCGCCCGGTGGCATGCGCTCCACCCCCCTTAATTTCCAAAGCGAAAAAATATGGCTAAGAACGGCAGTTTTTGGACTGTAAAATGTAAATTTTCAAGCTCGCTTGAAGAACGGGAGTTTTTGGGACTGTAAAATGTAAAATTTTCAAGCTCGCTCTCTTCGCTCGCTCGCATATAATCTTTATGCAATTCCCCTGATGTTACTGCCAGTAATTGTCTGCAGTTGCGCCCGGCGCACACCCCCCCCCCTTAATTTCCAAAGTGAAAAATATGGTTACAAACGCCAGTTTTTCTACTGTAAAATGTCAAAAATTTCAAGCTCGCTCTCTTCGCTCGCTCGCATTGAATCGTTATGCAATTCACCTGATGTTGCTGCCAGTAATTGCCAGCAGTTGCGCCCGGTGGCATGCGCTCCACCCCCCTTAATTTCCAAAGCGAAAAAATATGGCTAAGAACGGCAGTTTTTGGACTGTAAAATGTAAATTTTCAAGCTCGCTCGCATTTAATCGTTATGCAATTCACCTGATGTTGCTGCCAGTAATTGCCAGCAGTTCCGCCCGGTGCGCCCCCCCCCCCCCCTCCCTTAATTTCCAAAGCGAAAAAATATGGCTAAGAATGGGATTTTTTGGACTGTGAAATGCAAAATTTTCAAGCTCGCTCTCTTCGCTCGCTCGCATTTAATCTTTATGCAATTCCCCTGATGTTACTGCCAGTAATTGTCTGCAGTTGCGCTCGGTGCCCCCCCCCCCTTAATTTCCAAAGCGAAAAAATATAGCTACAAACGGCAGCTTTTGGACTGTAAAATGTCAACATTTTCAAGCTCGCTCTCTTCGCTCGCTCGCATTGAATCGTCATGCAATTCACCTGATGTTGCTGCCAGTAATTGCCAGCAGTTGCGCCGGTGGCATGCGCTCCACCCCACTTAATTTCCAAAGCGAAAAACTATGGCTAAGAACGGCAGTTTTTGGACTGTAAAATGTAAAATTTTCAAGCTCGCTCGCATTTTAATTGTTATGCAATTCACCTGATGTTGCTGCCAGTAATTGCCAGCAGTTCCGCCTGGTGCGCCCCCTCCCTTAATTTCCAAAGCGAAAAAATATGGCTAAGAACGGCAGTTTTTGGACTGTAAAATGTAAAATTTCCAAGCTCGCTCTCTTCGCTCGCTCGCATTTAATCGTTATGTAATATTATTCACCTGATGTTGCTGCCAGTAATTGCCAGCAGTTCCGCCCGGTGCGCCCCCTCCCTTGATTTCCAAAGCGAAAAATATGGCTAAGAACGGCAGCTTTTGGACTGTAAAATGTAAAATTTTCAAGCTCGCTCTCTTCGCTCGCTCGCATTTAATCGTTATGCAATTCACCTGATGTTACTGCCAGTAATTGCCAGCAGTTCCGCCCCCTCCCTTTATTTCCAAAGCGAAATAATAGAGCAGCAAACGGCTTTTTTTTTTTTACTGTAAAATGTCAAAATATTCAAGCTCGCACGCTCCGCTCGCTCGCTCGCTCCTGATGTTGCTGCCAGTAATTGCCGGCAGTTGCGCCCGATGCGCCCTCCCCCTTTATTTCCAAAGCGAAAAAATATAGCTCCAAGTGGTAGTTTGTTTGTTTTTTTTACTGTAAAAGATGAAATCCTAGCTATACGCCGGTGCCCTTTCCCCTCTTGGTTTCCCTCAACAACAGTAAAAGTCTAGGGATTGAGAGCTTCCTATATTCCAAATGTCAGTCAAAAAAAAAAAAAAATCTCGTTACATTAGGGTCAAAACGCACCCCCTTGAAAAAAAGCTGGTGACGCCCCTGGTGTATGGGAGTGTGTGGTTAACACCCTGACAATGGTCCTAAACAATGGTTAGGATTTGAATGCTTCATTATTCATTCATGAGAAATTCCACTATCACAACTAGTCTTTATTCAGCCTCTGGCAGTATCTGTGTAAAGTCAAACGCCTGCCGATACTGTCGTTGGGTCTCGACAGTGCTCTCCCTACTTCTGAAAAACGAAATTACAATGAATACCTTCTGTTCTATCGTAAACATGGTGACAGGAAGCAAAGAAAATCAATTAGAGTATACACTTGTGTAAATGGAGCCTTAAATAAATCTACTGTGAAACATATCGCCCCAATGCTAAATGCTGAACTCTTAACCAAAAATGATTTCTTTTTATCAAAAAGCGAAATATTTGTCAGACTATTTAATTAGTAGACAGTTGTATTAAAATGAGGAACTTTAGATCATTTATGCTTATTTATATCCCAAATTTAGTGATTAAAAATTATGTGAAGCAAAAATTGAAAATGATTGCCAGCTGGAATGGAATGTGGTGTTTGCAAGCACATGGAAAAGTGTGCTTCCTTTTTCCATGCGCATGCAGTTTACCCTTTACCGTGCATGAATCCAGACTAGCAGTGCCCAGGGCGATCCACATGAATTATTGATTAATCATTCATGTGCCTGGGAGCACGAGACTGACGCCTAGTCAACAGGTGGTTCAGGCATGTCCATTGTTAAGGGCCATTGTCAGCACACACTCACATACACATCATTGGTTCCTGTGCAAGGTTCAATTTTTGTACAGAGGGTTAAAAATTGACCAAAATCTGAAACCTTACTTCAAAATCAATCTTAGATTTAATGAAACTGATTTATGCTTTCACATTTAAATTACCTTCAACCAAATTGTACACTATTCAGCTATTATTTATATCTATGACAATTTTATCGGATGAATAGTTTCTGAGCTATTAATGATCAAAAGTGGGAAATGTTTTTTGAAACACCTAGTATTTCATTCCCATGGAACTACAAATAGCACTGCAGAGAACACATGGTAATACCATGGCATAACCTTTATACCTCATACGTGTATCACGGCCACGGTATTACTGGTTAGAATGCCATGAGTGCAAAGAAGGAGAGTGGTTATAAATCAGGGTACACGTCACGAGACCGACACCCACGAGTCATACAGCCTACAAGTTATGCAGTCCACGAGGCATACAGCCCATGAGTTCGACACTAAGCAAATAAGGCCCACGAGACCGACACATTGAATCCCGTGTTGTATGTCTGTCGAACTCGTGGGCTGTTTTTACCCTATAAGTGTCGGTCTCAGGGGCTTTATTTGCCGAGTGTCGAACTCGTGGGCTGTAGGACTCATGGGTGTCAGTCTTGTGGGATGACCCCATAATAAATCAGGCCATTGCAGGTAGGTGAGACGAAACACTTCCCTGATCAAGTATATTTATGATTGAATGATGAGGAAACTATTAGTAGTAGATGATCTGACAATAAAGCAGAAGTGAATCTGGAGTAAGACCACGAGCGAAAAACTCTGGTCACTACTGAACTCGCCCCAAGCACAACCTACCAGGTATCAAACCTTCTTTCTGGACGAGGAGGTCTCGTAGGCCCTGCGAACAGTTTGGAGATACTTCATGTAAAGCTGGTTGTTTAGCATGAAGCTGTGGTGACAGGATCCTTGGATTGATTTCATCTCTAATGTACGTGCCTGTGACGATGGGGTCTCTGTCAGCGTTGCCATGGCAATGAGTTATCGTCAGTATCATGCTGACAAGTGTGCACAACTTGACGGAACCTGATGCCATCTTTAGATGAAGTTAGATGAAACAGGGTCCTCTGATTTATCAGCAAACTTGAGTGAGATATAAGAAAGAAGAACATTGTTTGGAAGGAAAGTATACTGGTAGGAAGCTTTTTTAGAAGTGAGCACAGTGATTGTGTTTGTGATAATGCATCTCAAATACAGCAGTAACAGACTACTTCGTATATATAGACGAGATTGATGCAACAAATTCAATTCAATTCAATTCAATTCATTTCAATTTTTATTTCATTTTTCGCCAAGAACATAGACATCACTTTTTGGTAACGGCAAATAAGGTGCGTAAAACTATGGATGAAAGACAAACATCAAAAACAAGGAAAAAGTCTGGAAGACCACTAAAAAGCAATATCAACAACAAAAAAAGACACACACACATAGACGAGTTTTGAACATGAAACGGTACTGAAATATAGGAGGACCAGTACAACGGAGAGTTGACTCTGACACGAGACAAAATGAAACAATGACGAACAACACCAGTAATCAATAGCAGATAACGTAGGTTCTTGGATAAGGAGTTATAACAGCTTGCTTATTCAATTCAGTAGAATTATAAGATTGCAATTAAAAAGTCATAAATAAGATATAGCTCTGAATTTGGTATCCATTGCGACGAAAAGCACATCGTACCAAATCGACAAAGTGATGACGAAGTGGATAAATGTTAACAGATAGGGTGATTAGATGTGAGAGAGGGAGAAAGTAAACGACAAAGTTAAAGGGCAATGGAGAAAGAGGGAGGATGTGAAGTCAAGTGACGGTAAGAAAGTTCTTGCATTAGATAAAAGTAGTCTTTATGAAGGTATACATTGATATGCACATCATATCGATATGTACACTCAGCAAAAAAAAAAAGAAGGAAAAGAAAGTAAACACTTTTTCAAGCTCATATTTTTCATAGAATATTTGGCTAAATATTTATCTTTTATAATTATACCATGTTAAAAGTAATTCAATTGGCTATCACCCTGGTAGGTTAGTACAAAGGAAAACTTTACGCAGGAGTAAAAACATGTGTTTTTCTCTTCCTAGGCACAAAAGTAAAAATTGCAAAAATGGACAAGTTCTCAGTCATGCGTATGTGCTCGTCCACGCAACAATGAGAGCAAAAGACAAATTTGACACGATTAGATCCACAAATTAATTAACAGAATCACCAACTGATCTCTATAATGTCTCTGTAGCATCCAAAGAAAAAGCAAGGCAAAACGAAAAAAAAAACCTTAGAAAATGAAGAATTTTTTGTCATATCCAAATTCGAATGACATTAGAGAAGAGAAAGTATCTACAAAAATAGTAGAAATTTGAGTTGACAAAAAGATCTTACTTTCCCCCTTAAAGGACAAGTTCACCTTCATAGACATGTGGGTTGAGTGAATGCAGCAATATTAGTATAACACATCAGTGAGAGTTTGAGGAAAATCCGACAATCCGTTCAAAAGTTATGAATTTTTAAAGTTTCTGCTCAGCCATGGCTGGATGAGAAGACTACTATAGCTTGTGATGTCACATGAGTACAACGGTACAAAGAAAGTATAAAGAAAATTCACCTTATTTTCACTTTTCTCGCATAACAAAAGAACACTCGATTTCTCTCTTTCAGAAGGCAAGGGGAATAATATTATCCTTAACATACATCAGTAACAAGTTCAAGAAATGTGCACTTCATTCAAAAAGTAAAATTTTGTGAAATTCTCTTTTTATTTTCATTATATTGTTGTACGCATGTGACATCACACACTGTAGTAGTCTTCTCATTCAGCAGTAATTGCGCAGATACTTAAGAAATTCATAACTTTTGAACGGATTGTCGGATTTTCCTCAAACTTTCACTGATGTGTTCTACTTATATTGTTGCATTCACTCAATCCACATGTATATGAAGGTGGACTTGTCCTTTAATTTTCCCACTTCCTTTGTGTTTGAGGATATAAAGAGATGCAAGGGAACAAAAGCTTACTTTTGGTATTCATTCATATCTCTCATTGTCTTAAACTATTTTTTTGTTATCAGTGCTACCATGAAGGGCATTTGCACATGAATGACCAATTGTCAAGTTCTGCAATTTTTACTTTCGTGCCTTCGAAGACAAAAATGAATGTGCTCAATCATACGTAAAATGTCACTTTGTACTAACCTACTGGATTGATAGCTAATGAAATGACCTCTAATATGGTATATTACACAAAGATTTTGACCAATATCTTCAATGAAAAATGTGGAATGAAAAAGTGTATACTTACATTTTTGCTGAGTGTATATATTTAAGTACATTTATATGCATATAGACACTTATACACTGACACATGTGTACGCATATCAACATAATATACATACAATACACACGTCGTACCATACACATTGAAACATACATGTATGTGCACATACTGACACACTGACCGACATATCAGTATTGATTTACTTCTTCTTTCTTCTTTGCTTGAATTCCTCCAGTCAGGAGAACTGTCAAAGTTGCAGAGTTGTCTAAAACGTGAGGTTTATGAATGAATAGTATACAAAATCACGAGATAACAGTTCGGCATGTACGTCAAGACGAAAGCTCAGAGATAGACTTTGAAACAAATAGGTGTTTCTCCAGTCAGAGAGGGAAATAGTGGAGTTGCAGCAAGATCCAAGAAGAGTGAGTCTGGTAAAGCCTTCGGGTGGTGTTGCAGTTATGGTGAGATGTGTTTCCATCGCTTCGGCCACTTGGTGAGGAAGCTGTTTCTAAGGATTTTATGTCCATGACCCAGGACGGTGGAAATTAAGTAGGTGCAGTGATAGCTTTGTGCTGACTGCCTTCTTGGTGATGTCCGTGCGATGTTCTTCCACGGTACACCTCATCATCAACTTCCAGGTGTGTGTGTGTGGGGGGGGGGGGGGGGGGGGTGGTGAAGTGACGAGCTCGTCAATAGAAGAGAGTACGTAAAAAGCAAGCTTGGTTTTGAGATCCTTCACGGTATGACTAGTACGTACCTGGCTAATGGCATTCACAAGCAATCTCCTTTCGATTCTATCATGAGGGAGCAGGAGGACATTTCCAAGGAGTCTGAGAAACTACGTGTCAGCTTCATCACTGATTGAGGGAAGCTTGGCAAGTATGGAGACCGCCTCACCTACCGTTCTGCGGGGAGGCCATGGAAGCTTTGAACAGATTGCACTGCGTTCTGTCAAGGTCAACAAGCATTCGTTTGCTCAGATGGCAAACCTTCACTCCATAGAGCATGTGTGGAAGACAGAAACGCTTCCAGAGGGCAGTGACTGTACTGGGTGTCAATCCGCACCGGTGAGCCCCAGCACCAGGGCATACATGTACAATGTTTTCCTACCTCTTGATGTCATCATTGGAGTAGGGTGACAGAAGGAGAAAGTGCGGTTGATGCCCAGATGGGGGTGTGCCTCCACTAGTGCAATAGTGTCTCCACCAAGATGACAATGGTTTGACGGGATGTGTGTAGAATAGAGGATAGCACTCTTTGAGGGATTGATCTTGTACTTCTACTCGGAGGAGTATTTGTGCGTTACATCCAACATAGTTTGTACTTCTTCTGGCGTTGAACTGTTAAGTGCTACATCATCACCAAGGACTAGGGTACTGAGGAATTTCTGGCCTAGGAAACATCCCACGCTCGTAGATCTCAGGGCCTTAAGGAGACCATCTATATACACCAGGCACAGGCAGGGGGATAAAACCCCACCTGGACGTCTCATGCTTTGAGTGACAGAAAAGGGTTAACTGAGGATTCCATTCCATAGGACCGTGCTCTCTAGTCCTCGGCACAGGTTTCTTAGGATTTTCCAGAGGTTTCCTTGGATGCCAGCCTTGTGGAGCTTGGAGAAGAGTCCATCATGCCCGACAGTATCGAATGCCTTGGTAGCATCCAGCAGGGCAATGTTGGTCATGTTGCTTTGCAGTGCTCATCTCCATGGTTAAGTTAAGGAAGAGAGCTGTCATGATACACGAGTGGTCTGTTTCAAAGCCTGATTGAAGGTTATCTGAGATGCATGCCTCTTTGGACGTGTTGGAGCAGTAATTGATCGAGACTGGGTTTCAACAGCAGCTTAAACACCTTGCAAAAGACTGTTCCAAGTGCCCCCATGCCTCGATATAGTTCCAAGGATCTGTGAAGGGTTAACCCTTTCCCTTGTTGATAGGTGTAAAAACACCTCTCTTGAAGCTCCGAGGTCTGCACATCTGAGGAAGGTAATCATGGTAGTAAGCAGGGGTTGAGTGAAGAAAGTGTTCTGACGCCACTTGGCCCAAGCCTACCAACCTTCTGGGTTTGAGACCTTACATAGCAGTGTGGAGATCTCTTGAAGTGAAGGTGATCATTGATCAGCATCACTGTCAAGTGTCCCAGCTTCACCCTCTGCCATGGTATGATCAGTTTGAGGGTTGGAGAGTGAAGAAAAGTATTTCTCCCGTCCCTTCAGGATTTCCTTGTTGGAGTACTGCACGCCTTCTCACACAATGCAGTCTGCGAGGGTTGAGGAGCTCGTCCGGGTGATCTCCCTCACAGGTCGGTTGAAGAGTTGAGGATCATCACCCAAGACTTTTGGATGCGCGTTGAAGTTCCAGTATAATGAAATAATGATAAGTAATAGAATAACACAGTATGATTCCTACTTGTAATGTGGACAAGCATATTATTATGGCATAACTACATTCATGGAACAGTGTATAATAGAAACCAGGGATACAAGATCAGAAAAAAAAATGAATGATTTTGATATTTTCGTCAAAAATATCGCATTCGTTTTGTCAGGAATAAGAAAAAAATCATGAATAAAAATTGGGTGACATGCTTACGCCTGAGAATGAGACCAGTTTGAGCAACTGCTTGGGGGCATTACCAGTAGATTTCGGGCGAGTTTGTAGAATTATCTTGGAGCAATTATCTTGATTCTAGACTAGTAGGGAGGTGTTGCTTCTTTCGGAGATCATAAGCGATTGACGTTTTTTGCAAGCTGGAGGAACGGTACGGATAGAGATTCGCTTACCGGGATCGAGTTCTTGCTCGCTAGGTGGGCCGTCTCTGCCCAAAGTCGACTTCGTTGGATACTCATATGCGCGAAGTACGCGATCTCTGTTGATCATGCACGCGAATCGGATGATGATAGGATCCAAATATTTCCCAGCACCTGCACAATCATTGGTCCCACATGCATCATCTCTATACCTATAGGACGCAGACCAGGTGAGCGTTGACTAGAGGAATTCTAGCAGCGGTTTCCTGAGGAATAGCGAGAAGCTTCGCAAACACCTCGGCGGCACCGGTATACGAGTTTTCATTGGCCTTCTGGTGGGCTCCGTAGATAAGGAGGCTCCTGTGAACAACAAACAGCACAAGCTTGTTTTCCAGCTTCTCTTTTTTATCGGTCCGCTTTCTTTGAAATTAATGACTTTCTAATGTTATGTCCACAGTTAAGCTCTTTGTATATCATCAATTCTGCTTTAAGCGGGGTTCCCACTATCGTGCGATCCATTGCGAACGCCACGATTGGACATTCGTAACTGATCGTGGAAAATTTGCTGAACTCGTCTGAAATTTCACGTTTGGATACGAGGTTATGCGAGTCAATACGTGTTGGTACGCTTGGATGCGATATGGTCACGATTGGTCTATTTCAAGCGATACGATCTGTCACGATCTGGTCTGCCGTTCATATACGATCCGACAGGATTGTCCTGATTGAGTTCACGATTGGTACCGATTTAACATGACCATTACGATCAGGATCCCCGATCTGGTACGTGCAGCAACGTACTGATACGTTCCAATACGAATACCGCGAACCAATGCGGGCTGCTGAGATAAGATACGATATCTTTTACGATCGGGATCAGAAGCGACCCCCATTTAAGGCGCGATTGGACCCGAATGGGAATATTATAGTCCGGCTGACGATGGATTTCATTGTTTCCCTTAAATTATGCAGAGTGATTAGGCCTATTAATTTTATCCACAACCATTGATGATGGCAAGGCTTGACAGGTTGACGATGATGACAACGTAACCTTTGCAGTATTGCTAATGACGATTATGTTATCAGAAAGAAAGCAGCACCCAGGCCAGCCATAACCTCAGATATTCCCTCTTCTAATATTAAACGTAAAGAAATTAATAGATTATTAAAACAATATGATCACCCTTCCCCCTCACAAAAAAAAAAAAAAATGAAATAACGAACCCAAATACATAAGATCAGATGATTGCCCCTCTTCCCCAGAAAAAAAACCAGCAAGACAAAATGACCTTTCTCTCCAATACATGAAGAAAATAATTATATGATGAAATGGAAGCTATAAGAAAGAGGATGGGATCATTTTGAATGTTATAGTATTATGTGTTATATACGCTCGATGTAACAAAGTTGGCCGAATGGATAGTGTTGCTTATGTGGTTTCATATTCGCAAAGTGTATGTATCATATGCCTTTTTATTTCAAAATGTCCTTATCTCATGGGTTATTAAAAGTTTGGTTTATTCGGCTTGAGTTAGTGTTTCACTTAACAATGTTTAACATAACTGATACACACACATAACAGAAAAGTGACTCCCTAATCAAAACGATGTCACTTTTTAACAAAAAAAGGAGGTTTTACGCAAAATTATTACGCAGGGGTATATTGCTACGCTTATTGAATAACTAACTGTGAAAAATAATAAGAGTGATCTTCATTGTCATAATCATACGAGTGATCTCACATCCACGACAATGGTCACTTTTACATTTGCAGTAATAATGAGGGTTGAAAATAATCATTTTCCTCTAAAACTGTGCTCTATCAAACATACAAAAAAAGACATTGAAAAGTGTCAAAATAGATGTAAAGGGGTCAAACGATGGCTGATGAAACAACAACTCTTAATTACTATGAACAATACACAAATATCAGGATACTGCACCCCCCCCCCAAAAAAAAAATACTCTGTAATAAACTTTAAAAAATTAACCATTCGCCTTTGATATGTACCCATTCAAGCACGATTCATTAAATTATTTTCATCTTTGTACTGACGTTAGTCAATACGTGCAGACATACAGTTGCCATTTTATTTTTGCTCATTTTTTGTTTTCGTTACAAAAGTTATCCCATATCCTGTTTTGTGTGTCTGTATAATGGTTATAGCAACTCATTAATGAAAACATCATTAACATAACGTATGACAATTTCTGAAAATCTGTAATACAGCTTTCATTTTATGAAATCATTAAAAAAAAATGATTTTGATAATGTACCTTAAAAATTACGACAATTAAACCCCACACCGTCATACAATTTACCGTTTGGAAATAATAATCTAAAGATGCAGGCTACCACCTATCAGAATACAAAATAAATCAATTTATGAGTAAAATAAGGGCAAATGGGCAAAAAATAATAATTATTATAAGCGGAAGTGAAGTGAAAAAGTCGATCCCGATCAACACGATTAAGAAGCACGATTAGAAGAGATTTGCTGCGTTTGGATACGATCCTAGACGATCTGATGCGATGATCACGATCAAAAACTAATCGTGTTAATCGTAGAAAATTTTTGAATCGTCCAAAATTTTCCTACGATTAACGCGATTGCCACGATTGACCTTAAGATCTGATACAATCTGATAAGACCATCACGCTTGCTGCACGATTAAGACCACGATTTCAATCGTGGCGCCAATCGTGATAGTGGGAACCCCGCTTTAGAGGCCTATCCTCTTTTCTGCTATAGAGGCGTATGCTTTTTTTCAAGCTTTGTTATGATATAGGGACAATTCGTGCTTGAATGCAGAGAGGTCTGCTATTACGTAATCGAGCTTTCCATTCATCTGTCGTCTGTCGAGAAAGAGTGACAAACATGACGAAGGACTCCCATGCTTCCCTCTTAAAGGGGCATTCCAACCGATTTTTATAATTTCACACCATGTAATACATAAATCGACAGCTCCATGTATGGATTCGTGGAATTTATTGTGGTCCTTGAGCAGAGAAATCAATAAACTGAAAATGTCAAACAAATTATACCCTGAACAGTGTCGATGACTTCAGAGCCTCTCATATTTCAGAAATTTAGCAGTGTAAATCAATTACAATACCGATTGCTTAACAAGTTTACCTGTGAAGAACCTATGCATGCCTTATTCTTATTTTGTTCTGCTTCCTTGAGCCCCAACTCATGCATTCTTTAGGTGAGCCTGCCATGTCATCATCCTTGTTCATTGCAATTTGTTATAAATTTTGAAAACATTCTCATTCCTCATCCCAATCACTATAAGTTCTGAAACTCTGTACCTGGTTTAACTGATTTAAAGTTGATCAAATGTAAAAGTCTGAAAATCATGAGGACCCTTTAAGGGGTGATCACACATCGTCGGTTTAGATGGCTGTTCGGCAATTCGCCGTGCTCCGTCAAAGACTGTGTTCACACCGTACACAAACCCTGGTCATCCGTCACTCATCCGCCATAAACCCCGAGAACGGCGGGTAAGTGCCAGAAAAATACTTTTGTAATCAAACAACATAACGGTTTACATTCTGTTTAAAGCTGTCCTAAATGGGTTTCAGTTTAAGATCAGTTCGTAAATAATTTTGCCCCATAACAACTCAAACTATTCTTCTTAAAATATGTATGTATTAAACCGAGGTAACGACAGGATGTGCAAATTGTTTCTCATGTTTCATAATGGGGAACGTTTCAGCTCAAATTTACTAGAAAGATACTCCGGTGCTAAATTTGCGACCATTCTATACATCATACATAAAGTATGCTTTGCTCGTCTTTGTTTTAACATATCAGGTGACAACGAATCATAAGTAGGGGAGTTGAATACCTATTTTCAACGCGCAGATTAGTCAGTGACAGTCTTGAGCAATCTGTTCTGTAAGATTTGTAGCTTTTGAACATTCTTTTTCTTTATGTAATTCCAGACTACATCACAATAATCTAATTTGCTCTGTGCTATGGTTTCAAGAAAAAGTAGTGTTGTCTCTTGGGAAAGGCAATGCCTATGATACGTTTTAGTAAATACAAATTTCTTACTGTTGATTTACAAAGATATTCAACATGTTTGTCCCAACTGAGACAGCTATCAAAACATGCTCCGAGGTATTTACATGTAGGCCTAATGACCTGATTTATATTTGTGTTATCTATACAAAGATTCAACATCTTGCCTTTGATTCTCTTGTGTGACCCAATCAACATACCTTCACTTTTCTTCTCATTTAATGCAAGGCGATTACATGAAAGCCAGTCTGAAATATTCTGTAAATCCCTATTCAATTTGAACTCAATGTCCACAGGTTTTTTCACAAGGACAATAATACACGTTTCATCTGCATATATGCAACACTACAGTGGTTGAGACATGGGAAGGCCATTATGATAAAATAATAACATGAATAAAAGATGGCCTACATTAGACCCCTGTGGCACACCGAACTTAATATGTTGAGTTAAAGACTCGACATCATTCACTGCTGTGTATTATTCCCGCATGCTTAAGTAACTTTCGAACCCTTGAGACCAGGCGTCCACTAGGGCGCGGACAAGACGCGGACAAGCCCCGGAATGCAAATTTGGTATTCCGCACTCCTTCGGGAACCTGTCCGCACGTTCCTGAACGTGTCCGCTCACTGTCCTAAACATGTCCGGGCGTTTCCGCACCTTCGGGAGAGAGAAAAATTTCCGCGTCCAAATTTTGATCGAGACCGAAATTTGGACGCGGAAATGAACTTCCTGGCACCTTCGGCGACTTGTCCTGACGATGTCCTGACGATGTCCCGCTTGTCCGGAACCCTTCCGCTCCTTCCGCACACGCTCCGGAAAGAATCCCGCGGTGTGGGGAAGCTTCCCGAATGAAAGCGGAAGACACCAGGAATGTTTTAGGACAGCGCGGAGCCGATGCGGATCTATATATGCAAGTGTCCGGAACCTATGCGGAAATTTTGTGATCCAGACACGAAAATGTCGACAATTTCCGCGAGCGTCATGCCAATGAAACGCAAAATTAGCAAGAAGGGAGGCGAGGCCCCCATGCAAATATCTCCATCACAGGCACACCTTTCGTCTAGTGATGAAGAACAGGTAAATCTAAGGAATTTCCGGTCCCAGAAGGCAAAGAAGAAGGTAGTAGAGACTGTGCCAAAAGCAACCAGACAGAAGTAAAATCAGCCCCCTAACTTCCTAGTAAGTTTGTTTTGATTTGATCTTTTCAGAAATTATTTTTCATCTGAGTGACTTTCCTGGTTCCTATTACTTACTATAATACATTTTCCTTTATGTTGTTTTCGTATTTTATTTGCAAACAAACTATGTTGTCCCATGTGACAGCCCAGCTGAAAAATCACAAAAGTAGGTGGAAGTACACTCAGAAAAAAAAAGCATAGAATTTTTGGCTAAATGTTAATGTATTATATAAACATGAACGCATGAACAAGTTGTTATTCATACGTAAATGCTTTCTAATGATACAACATATTAGAACAAAAGACAAATTCATCACACTAAAAAGCATGAATTCAATTGCAAAGATATACTTGTGGTCTCATTACAATGTAATATAACAATGAAAGCTAAAGATGATGGAGGAAAATGAAGCATTTTCTGTCACTTCAAAATTCAAGTGAAATGAGAGAAACAGCAATAAATCAGTGTTAAATTTCTGTCTTTCTTTTGTTTTGTTTTTTTGCTGAGTGTTAAAAGTACACATTAAGCATCACAAATCATTTCAGAAATATTCTTTACCTGAATGATTTTCGTAGTTGTTATTACCTAATAATTTTTTCTTCTCTTTTTGTTTTGGTTGCAAATAAACTCGATTGTCCAATTTGACAGCCCAGCTGAACCCCCCCCCCAAAAAAAAGTAAATTAAAGTAGGTTAAAAATGTTTCCCCATTTTTACACTTCATTGACAATAGGCTAGTAAGCTCTAAGCATGAAAAAAAAAAAATCTCGGACTTGAAAATGTTCAAAAGTGATCAAAATAAGAGAGGGTTGGAGATGCACAAGGGTAAAAATCAGAGAAAGAAAAACAAATTTAATAATTAGGATCATTTTGGCATGCTCTACAGAAGTATCAGACAAAACATGTATATACTTCACGATGGATAAAGCACAGTTCTAAAAAAAAGGGAATAAAGAATATATATATATATACACATAAGTAACAAAACTGCAACAAAGTTCATGCTGTATTCACCAACGGTTTATTTCTTGTGAAGAAATAAACCGTTGGTGAATACAGCATGAACTTTGTTGCAGTTTTGGTACTTATCTTTTTACCTTGCCCAAACGTGGACTACCTTATCAAAATGATTATATATACATATATATATGTATATACATTTACATTTTTATGTATATGATATATATATATATATATATATATATATATGGTTCAAAAAGTTTGCGAATATCGTCCATGTGACTGTAGGCAGAGAAAAAATTGTTCTCCCAGATGAGACAAATCAAAAAAAAAAATGAGTCGTCAGCCGACATGCAGACAATCCTATTCTTCGACTTTTGGTGGTCACATTCTATTATCAAATAATATTAACCAATCATATCAATATAATATCAGCCGCTACTGCGGAAGCACAACAAGGAGCATCAATGACGGCTAGCAGTCAAATGAGGAAAAGTCAAAGTCAGCACCAAATTTATACCTTTCCATTTTCCTGGTATTGTCCGCAGTTTGTCCGCATGCCTAACCTGTGTTGTCCGGAAGGCATCCTGATTGTCCGCGTTCATTCCTGGTGTAATCCTAGATGTTTCCGCGCTGCCCGGATACGATTAGCATATTTCGAGGTATTTCGCGCTCTTCCGGAGTGATTCCTAGGTTTGTCCGCAGTCAGTCCGCGGACAGTCCGCGGACAGTCCGCGGACAGTCCTAGGAATGTCCCAGGACAAGCCGATTCACAAAGTTATTCCGCGTCTGTCGCGGACAGGATGCCGAAATAACAAAATTTGCTTCCGCAACCCTTCCGGGGCTTGTCCGCGCCCAAGTGGACGTCCGCCCTATTACAGGCATGATCGTCAGAATCCATTCAGCCTTATTTATCAACGAGCATAGACTGACGTACAGTATCAAAGGCCTTTCTGAGATCTATTGTGACCATACCAATCATTCCATTCCATGTTATGTAACCAGTCTTAGAACTGTAACTTTTAGTAGCGTAGTTAAGGTTGAGTGACCAGGTCTGAGCCCGCACTGATTCACGTTTATAATATTATTGTCGCTAAGGTAAGTATATAACTGGTTAAATACACACTTCTCTAAAATTTTAGCTGTGAGCGGCAATACAGATATTGATCGGAAATTCGACATTTCTGACCGATTGCCACTTTTGTGAATTAAGAATATGAAGGATACATGTATGTTGTCCCTACAGCATGTTTGTGTGTGTGTGTGTGTCTGTGTGTCTGTGTGTGTTTATCGGATACTTCATCAATATATCTCGAACATTATTCAAGCACGGTTTATAGACTAAATGTTGCCAATTTGCGTTTAACAAATTTCGGATATTCTTTGGCTGACGTGCTGATATTGACACGCTGTGATGTCTGCTGTTGAATTGATTAATTTTACTCCAATATCAACAAAGAAATTATTAAATTCATTAGCAATTTTTTGTCTGTCGTGGGGAGACCGTTTTCACCTTAAATAGAAATTACTCCGTCTTTATTACTTTTTGCTTGGCATGAGAGTTCTCAAAAACTTCCAAAAAAAAAGCTGATTGCTATTTTTGCTTATTATTACACTTTTTGTTATATAATCAGCCTTTGCTTGACGGATCTTTGTACTAGCTTGATTTCTCAGCAGATGGTATTCCTTCCAATCCGAGTATCTAAATTCGTTTTTACTGCAATTCTCTTCTTTAAAATTTTTCTTGTGAATAAGAGTGATTGTCAGTCACCTCAATCAGTTTCTCTTCAAAGAAACAATATGCGTTCTTCACATCTTTACAACTTTCCATCTTTTCCCATATGATCTGATTGACGTCATTGGTGTATAGGAATTATCATATTTATAACGCAAAACTTTATAATTGTGACAATGATTCACATTGCGAATTCGATTTTTTGCCCCCGGTACAATAAACCATAAATACGTAAATGATCACTCTATATATCTGATGGGTTTTGCTCCACGGTCATTAACTTTATCTTCATTGTTCGTCATTATTTCAAATCCCAAATAGTTTCAGTATTTTTCGTAACCCTCGTAGAAGAGTTTACAAGCTGAGTCAATATTAATTCACGATGATCTCTAAAAGATGTTTTGATTGTCATTAACTGAGACTACATCCCCAAACATATACAATTTATGTCTCCAATTATATCATAATCTAATTTTAACCCTGCATCATAATCTAATTTTAACCCTGCATCGCATCTCTCTCGATGCAGGAGTAGGCAGATGACATCATTTCCGGAACCCTGTCCCCTTTTCCTTCCTTTGTAAATATATCTCTTGTAAATATTGAAATAAATGTGATTAGTTTTTTTGTAAATAATTTGAAGTAGTATAGGTTTTGTAATTGAATTTAAAGGTATATTTGAATAATTATATTTTTTGGAGCAAATTGCCCACCCGGCAGAGAGTTCCATCAAATCTAAAACAACAACAACAACATAATCTAGATTTAAACCGTCTGCCTTCTGCAGTACAGTCTCCAAACAGTCAAAATTATGTACTCCAGAATTAGAAGCACTATCTGTAGAAACGTCTAAAGGCGCCTATTTGGCTCCCACAATGTGTCACAATATTACTCACAAAGTTGCCGGAAAAGATAGCTCTTCACCTCAAAAGGCTTTTTAATAATTTCATTTTTTTTTCGGCTTGCTTCAATTCTATTTTCCAAAGGCATATAGACAAACATAGACATCATGATTGTTGTTTCACTTTAAAAATAGTTTAAATGCCAAAGTTTTCACACTGGATATTAGGTTACAGACTCGTATCTGGCGGTCCATGTTATATACTCAGTGCGCAGAGAGAAAATGGGTTATTATTATTACCTGGTTATGAAGTCCGACAGTTCTGGGCCGAAGTCTGTAATTTGTAAGCCTACCAGCTGATTAGTGGACAGACATGCCCGTCTCAATCTTACAGTAATCAGTGGCGGATCCAGGCGGGGGTGCACCGGGCACGCCCCTTAATTCTTTTTTTTTTTTTTTGGTTAGAATAAAAGGAATAAAACGAAAAAAATGGGGTGTGTGTGCACCCCTTTACTTTTGTAAAGCCGCCTCCCCCCCCCCCTTTAACGGAATTCCTGGATAAGGTTACTGAGATTACCGAGGATTACTCGTCTTAATTCATGAACACTCACATTGGTTTATTGATTTGTATATGTTGTCTTGAAGACAATGTTTAAGACACGAGTTGGATATTTTCATACTTATATACGCCCTCCTTATAAACAAATAACATGACATATATCAGGGAGATGAGACTCACCTCCCTGCAAACTATATACTTTTGCAAGAGTGGTTGGCAAAATCACATGTAACGTATCGTTAACAAAAAAGCAACAACAAACAAACCCGACAACGCATCAAAAGTCCAGCACTCATGAACGAATAGGTTCCCCTATTATAGTTACGCAGAATGCTTTAGGAATCATAGTGGTCGTGGATGAAGCAAACTGTAATGACTGTAATCAGAATATGAGACGTGATTCATAAGAATACATGACAACTTTCGACACTTCAGCAGGGCACACTATTTACTCCAGCCGAAATTGAGTTATTTCACATCTTTCGATCCATACTTGGCGGCCTTAAAGCCATTTTGTATTTCTTTTTTAAAATATCAGTGATGTCTTATTAGAATAATCTTAATATCAGTCCTTTCAGTACATGTATATTAACGCAACATGCTGTCATTTTGGATGCCATTGAGATTTGGCTGATTTGACAAATTTGCTCAACTGACTTGTATCTAGAAATACGAATTATTGCTTTTCGCCCTGGTTTTAATCCCCTGCTTCACTCCAGATCACAATCATTTTTTTTTTTTATGTAAAGGGTCTCGCTTTTCAATAGTGGATGAATCTAAATATCTCAAAACTTTAAAAGATGCAAGAGTTGCATCAACCTGGATCCTGTTCATAAAACTTATAATCAGTAACAACGGCCACATTTCTGTGACAAATTGGCTCTTAGCCAATCAGATGCAAGAATTTCCGTAGCTTATAACAACAATGACAACTTATCACTGATAACAAGTTTTATAAAACATGCTTCAGGTTGGGTTTATCACCCTAGTAAGATAAGACCAATAATTTATTATCAATTTATTATCAATTTTCGTCATTTTCTGAGGAAATGTTTATATAGAATTTAAATTTTGGTAGCCTTTTGGACAGTCATCTTGAATAACTCAAATCCCTAACAAATGCAAGAGTTGCATCAGCCAGATTCTGCTTCTGCTTCTTCGATTTTTTTTTTTTTTTTGCCATTAAGAAGGGAAAATGTCCGTTTTTCCTACGTGTGATTTGATTTGATCTTTTTACGCATTCAGTCAAATATAAATTGAATAAACACTTCAAAAGCATAAAGACAAAAAATAACAAGTGCAGTGAAATAAAACGATAATAGTACTCAAATAGGTACACCTAAACAATTGCAATGACCGGTATACATACGTAGAAACATAAAATAAAAAATACAGTATTCTTCAGTAGATAACAATGATAAGTGAATGCAGGAGACCGCCATGGGTAGGGTGTGATTTCACGGAGCACGCGAACGATTTGCGAAGGATGCGAATGACAAAATCCAACATTCGGAAAAGATTTTCTCCGAATGTGTTCCGACAAAGAAGCCGAAAACTACTCTTGCGCAATTTGTGCGAAGTTTCCACAACGTATGTGCGAATGTCGCGTGTATCATTGCTAAAGTACAGCATGTTACGTACACGAAGAACACGCGACGGAAATGCGAACAACGAAACATTTTCAATAATCATGGGAAAAGGTGTACCCAAGGAGAGGTGTAAGCTGTCTTGAGTTGATTCATTTTTCCTCTATTTCTCCAAATACTTCTTATACTTCAAATAAAATTGCACATACTTTAGATTAATTTTAATTGTATTCTGCGATTTTTTTTTGTATAATCAAACATTTCTTTCTCTTTGCTAGTCTTTAATTTCTTTTGTTACTATAGTTGTTAATAATTGTTTGATGTTTAGGTGTATGCTACGATTTTTATTTGTAGAAAACGTATAGGTCATACATCCCCCAAACGTGCGCTAAACGTTCGCGAGAATGTCTCAAAAGGTACGCGAACAGTTTGCGATTACGTCGTAAAATGATCGGAAAAACTTCGCAGATTTCGCGTAACATTCGCGAGACATTCTCCAAAGTTTCGGAGTCTGTTTGGGGTTTCACGAACATTTTGCGAACATCGCGCGTGTCTTGCGAAGGTCTTGCGCATATGACGAGGCTTTAAAGACACTTTCGAGAACAATTCACGCGCAAATCACGACCAAGTGTGCGGAAAAGGTTCGCAGAAAATTTCAAACTTTTTTGAAATTCTCGCCGAAGTAAAAACGACATTCGCGAACAATTGACGACGCTTCCGAACCCTCACGTTCGTTTGGCGATCTTTTGCAGACCAAAATGCGAATGCTGGATTTTGCCATTCGCGTCCTTCGTAAATCGTTCGCGTGCTCCGTGAAATCCCACCCTTAGCGATTAAGCTTGAAAGGGATGGGGCCTCATCAAAAGACTATCCGGTGACACAACTCTCTCGGAGGAAATTAAATGATCAGGTGGGTGCGGTGCAATTGCAGGTGTGGATGCAAAATGTAGTTAAACGAAGAAAAAAAAAAGAGATTGAAACGAAATAACAATCATTCACCAAAAATAAAAAATATATATTATCTATAACGTCATGAGTGGGGAGCATATCATTGTATCAAATACCGCCCTAGTGAACTAGCTTAATTTCATAGAATAAATAGTTGAGCAAGACTTTTTTTTTTTCCGGAAGATTATTCCAAATATCCGGACCCTAATGTCTGATGTATTTGCATGTGTGTCACTAACAGTTATTTTTTGGGATTCGAGAGGTGGAAATGTCTACATATACGAGTATAGGGTACGAATAGATCAACCTAAACATCTAAATTCATGAAATTCTTCCGCGCCGAGAGTTGAATTCTTTTTTATGCAACTGATATGCAACACTCTCAATATCAGTGTAGATCTTCGATGGTTGGGGCGTCAGGATCGGCAATTTAATGTCATTGAAAAGACATGCTGAGGTTTCCTATTCTTGTAAGGTTACCAACTTATTGTATACTTTTCACAGATCCAGTATACACTGAACACTGCATGAGAAGCAGGCGCCTGCTTTGGGTGAGTATTTTGTATAACCCACAGCAAAATATATGTGTACTGCAGATGGCCTTTTGGTATAAACTGGCTTGGGTTTGAACAGGGGGACTGCATGTTTCAGTATCGTGGTCAAGACTGAGCTACGAGACACTTGGCCAGTATTTACTCGATCTTCACATTTCGACTACATTACGATGAAGTATGAAGATCATATCACAGTGGACAAGATTGTGCCACTATAGTGCCCACACACGCATCAACCTGAATAAGCCTATTTAGATGTACTTTCACTTAAGTACATGATATACCGGATAATCTTTTTCATTGCATCATCTATAAACAGTGAAACTTTCAAATCCTGGTGCTCAAATCCTTCCACAAGTGATAACAAAACCATTATCTACCAAGCAAAATTACTATACCACAGTTTATTGTAGGTTTAAGGACTTTCCAAGTCGTCAGTGAAGCTCCTTCAACATGTTACATTAAAAATATAACTTCCCAGTATTTAGGGCCTACAAAGCTAGTAGGCCTAGGCCTACATATAAATGCAGTACCAGTGCAACTGTGTTTTCATCAATACTTGATCTGCGATAATTGCAGGCTCTTACGTTCTTCACACACAGTTATAGGACATCTGTTACTGTTAAGTGACATTACAATATGGGATAAAATGAGAAAGTTGCTTACGTACCTGATATGAATGAAGGGGGAGAAACATAATAGAGTTGCCGTGCATGGAGTTGGTTAACCCGGTTTGACCAGGAAGGTGGGCACCTCATAAGGCTATCACCACCCCATGTACAGTCTCCCAATCCCTTGGCCTGGTCCATTTCTTAGAGGGGGGGGGGGGAGTTGCTTTACTTTTGAGTGATGCAAATAGTCCCAATGTGACAGGCAAAATTTCTCACTTGTGTAATAATGTAGGTCCCAAACACTGAATGGTATAATGAAGAAATTGCTAGTGCGAAACTGCGTCGCAGGCAATTAGAAAGAAAATGGAGGAAATCGTTGTTAGAGATTGATAGGCATTTGTATTGTAAACCACGTCAGTATGTCCGTTCACTACTCAGGAAAGCGAAAACTGAATATCACTCCAAACAAGTTAATGACTGTGGAAGAGACACAAAGAAACTCTTTCAAGTTGTAAGCGAGCTTCTTGACAGAAAACAGACATCCCCTCTACCTGAGCATGATTCTGACAAAGAATTGGCAAACAAGTTTAATCAGTTTTTCTTAGATAAGATAGCGAATATACGCTTGTCCTTACCATGTGTCCATGTGGTTAAAACTGAAGCTGAAGTTGCAACTATACTTCAAAATTAGACTCACTAAATGCAGCCACTGTAACTGAGGTTAAGAATATGATTATGAAGTCTCCAAATAAGTCATGTGAATTAGACCCTTTTTGTACGAATCTGATTTAAAACTGTGTATCAGTGACGGCCCCTGCCATTACGAGCATAATAAAGAAATGGCAGTTTTGCAGCAGGTGTTGTGCCAAATCAATTGAAAACAGCGGTAATATTTCCAACCCTCAAAAGACCTCATTCATATAAGAACATGTTACACAATTATCGACCAATTCTGCCATTTGTTAGTATAGTTATGGAATGTGTTTCCTTCTCTCGTCTACGAGACTACTTGCAGGAGAATGATTTTCTTGATAGCCACCAATCAGCATATCGCCCTGATCATAGTGTAGAGACATTACTTATTACTGACCTAACTGATCAATGTTTGAGACAGATGGATGCTGGGAATATCACTGCAGTTGTTTTGCTTGATATCATGTCGGCAGATTTTGATACTGCGGACCATTCCATTGTCACCCAGACTCTCAGATCTGTTGGTGTCACAGGATTTGCATTAGAGTGGTTTCAATCTTACCTTACCAGCCGTTCACAATAATGTGTTCACAATAATTATGATCAATGACAGTAACCGCTGGTAACTCTGATCCGACTGCACTTACTTGCGGTGTCCCGCAAGGGTCCGTATAATAGGTGGACCACTTCTGTTCTCTGTGTATCTTTCAAGGATTAGGCACAGTTTTGAGAGACACAACATTCATTATCACTGTTATGCAGATGATAAACAAATATTTATATCTTTTTCACCAACCAGGACTAGACTCTCTGAAGCTTTAAAACGATTAGAATTATGTATTGATGATGTTAAGGCATGGGTTGAAAGAAATGGTCTGAAATTTAACGACAGTAAGTCAGAATTTATTCTGATAGGATCCAAACAGATGTTGTTTAAAGTGAATTCTGATACATGTTATGTTAGCATTGGCAGTAGTAACATCAAGCCTTCGAAGAACGTTCGTAATCGTAAAATTGGTGTTG
Organism: Diadema antillarum; assembly: GCF_040938485.1. NCBI lineage: Eukaryota > Metazoa > Echinodermata > Echinoidea > Diadematoida > Diadematidae > Diadema > Diadema antillarum. The sequence goes on from NW_027271055.1 coordinate 845,251, forward strand.
TTTTTTATTCAAATCTGACATTCAAAGACCACATTTCGTATGTATCCCAATCTGTAAGATTTCATTTGCGTAACCTGGGCTCAATTCTGAGATATTTAACTAGATCAGTAGCAGAAAAACTGATGCATGCTCTTATTTTGTCTCGTCTAGATTTCTGCAAATTCTCTGCTTCGCAGCCTTCCATGAAAAGAACTCAGTAAACTGCAACTTCTTCAGAATTGTGCCGCTGTAGATTACTCAATACTTATAACTTGCACGAAAAAAAAAAAAAAAAAAACCCTGTGCATACTACCCCAATACTTTGGTCCCTACACTGGCTCCCTGTAGAAAATCGTATTAGCTTCAAGACTCTTCTTCTTGTTTACCGTACATTGCACAAATCTGCCCCTGCCTACTTTCAAAGTACTCTTCATCTTCACCAACCACCACGAAATCTCCGTTCATCAAACTCGCCAGGTACCTCGAATCAAAGACTTTTTGTCTTTTGGTGGACTAATCTGCTTCTAAGGGTATTAGAGCTCTTGAATGCAATATCAACGTCCTTGTTATGGAATGCTCTTTTCAGAGGGGAAGATAAGAAAAAAAGAATCACTTTGGATCCGAAGGATTAATCCAGCTCTATAATAGAGACTCTGGCTATACCCTCTCACCCACAATAATGGTCCAATGATCAACAAAAGACAGGCTACGGCAGCAAGACAACACTTCCCTGCATGATGCTTGAGAAAGTCCTCAGGAGTAGGACGAAAGCTTGCCCAATACAATTAAAGGGTGGTAGAAGCTTAAACATTTAAATTTATTGTCATCCCCAACCGATGAAAGTTTTTTGTATTAAAAATGCACTTGCATGCACTAAGACCACACCTACATAATGAAAGAAAGAGAAACTGGGTAACAAGATGTAAAAGAAACGTTTCTGAAATTTTATCATACAATGTCTACAACAACATAATAATGGTACATGGTCAAAATACTGAAAATTGGCAACGCATTCGATTCTCTATAGTGAACTTTATGCTTGGAGAGTTTGCTTGAAAAATCTGCATGAAACTGCCTGATTAAAGTCCATAATAAAAAATAGAGCAATAAAAGCATTTCAAGTTAGTGTCGCCTTACTTGTCACATAAAGAAATGAATGTATATATTTGAGGTAATGATTTTAAAAAGCCGTTTTAATAATTGAACTAAATTTAACATTTCATGACTACTATCATCATTTTTGGCAGCTTAAAATGCAAATATTTTAACTTAACAACATGGAAATTAACTCATTTTGTGATAAAAATCTTAATTACAATCTTTCTACTGTATAATCACACACCTTATTACAAATCTATTGGCTGCATCAATCATTATCAGTATTTTGTTGTAGTTAAACATATGAATTCAATAGATGAAAAGACAAAGACATTGCTGCATAATATTGATAAAATCTCACATGTAACAGGGGCTGCGGAACGTTTTTTCAGTGTGGGGGCTGGGGGGAGAGGGGTGTCCAGGTCAAGCCCCCTCCCCCGTTTAGACGCAATGTCGTATATAGCCAGAATATGATCTTGGGAGGGGAGCAGTTACTATGCGAGGGAGCGAAGCGACCGAACCCGAGCGATCGGAGCGACCGTGAGGGGAAGGGTGTGGGTGGGGGTGTCCCCCTCCCACGGTGAGAACTTTTTGCATTTTCATGTTGTAAATGGTGGACTTTGATGCATGTTTTTGCGTGTTTTATCGACTTGAAACGGCCCCCACTTGTTTAAGGTGCAGCATATTTTGATGTGGATTATTACTGAACAATTTGCCTATAAAGTGGTAACTTTTAAGTAAACTTCTTGTATTAATTCTTACAATGAATTTCATGGACAATATTCAGCAATCAAACAGAAAAGGCGTGCACGCGAGGGTGTACATAAGGCATATTTCTCTTCCCACATGAAGGTGATTTTTGCATTTTCAGACCTGAAATTCAGCGTTCTAGCTGGTGCAAACTTTTGGTGCAATACTTGGAATTTTTCTACCCCCCCCCCCCCCGAAAAAAGTAATGGAAATATTTTTTTTATTTTTTTTTTTAGGGAAGTGTTAATAAGCGTGCGCATCATCTGTGTGTATGTACAAAGTCTAACGAGGTAGAGGGGGAGGGTGTGGGAGGGGATGTCCCCTCCAACTCGACGGAGCTTTTGCGTTTTTAGAATTAAAATAAAGCAATCTGGCGCACATTTCAATTCAATTCAATTCAATTCAATTCAATTTATTCGGCACAAAATAAATCAAAAGTACATTATGTACACAGTAAAAACAAAAACAATGTGTATAAACATACATGCACATATTTGGAAATTAATGCCGGGACCCCTTTGAAGCATCTGGTGCTTGTTGTCGGGGCCCAAAACAAAATTATACAAAATACAGTTGCTAAATAGCATATTGTGCAAAAACGAAAATGAAAAAAAAAATATATATATATATAAAAAAAAATACTTATCAGCTCTATACTATGCACACACACACACACACACACACACCACATTCTTATCACTCGCACCCATGCAGCGCACACCCAACACACTCATTCAGTAGCAATGTCAGGATCAAAGAAGTGAACAGTAGAAGAAATTTGGTAGCAAGCAGTCTACTCAGACATGGATAACAGTTTCTTAAAAGTATGTTGTTTGAATAATATTCTGAAGCGAGAAAGTGTAGTGCTGGATTTGAGATCTGGACTGATTGAATTCCATTCATTTACACCTGTAAAACGAATTGAATGGGTTCTAACTGTTAAACGGGCTAATGGCATTCTCAGGCTATATCTTTCACCGGTAGAATAATCATGAAAACACAAATTAGATTTAAACATATCATGAAGCAAAACTGGGAGAATACCTTTATGATACTTAAACATAAACACTAATACTAGTATATTAAATCGAACAAGTTCATAAATGGGTAGAATTTTTAACTTGACAAAAATTGGTAAACCTGAACTGCGAGAATTGCTCTTAGAAATCAATCTGATCGCACGCTTTTGTAACATATATAATTTCTCAACATGAGTTTTATATGTCTTACCCCATATTTCATTACAATGATTAAAATGCGGTAATATTATTGCATTGTATATATAAAATAAAATTTTTCTAGGTACAAAACTTACCAATTTAGATAACACTCCAACACATTTTGATATTCTCGAAGATATGTTTTCTAAGTGGTGCTTCCACTCAAGAGATTCATGAATAGAAATACCAAGAAAATTTATGATTTGAGTTCTTTCAATAATTACATTTTCAATCTTAATCAAATCAGAATTTACAGAAATTTTCTTTCCCTTAGAATGAAATAAAACATATTTTGTTTTTGTAAAATTCAAAAACAACTTATTACATTTAAACCATTCATTCAACATTTGTAATTCATTATTCAGGGTAAATATAAGTGTGTTTACATTTCTGTGAGAATATGACACTACAGTGTCATCAGAAAAAAGAGAAAATTTCAATATTTCTGAACAATTTACAATATCATTAACATATATCAAAAATAACAGTGGCCCCAGCACAGAGCCCTGAGGTACACCGATGTTTACCTCTCCTTGCATGGATTCGACACCATCAACCACCACATATTGTTTTCTATCTAACAAGTAATTAGAAAACCATTGTAGGGGTAAACCCCTTATTCCATGTGAACAAAGCGTTGATAAAAGGATATGGTGGTTGATGGTGTCAAAAGCTTTTGAAAGATCCATGAACACTCCACAACAAATATTGCCTTTATCAATTTCTTGTAAAATATAATCAATAAAATATATTAAATTCAATGAGGTGGAATGATTTTTCCGAAAACCAAACTGTTCAGGAATTAAAATATTCTCCTTGGTAAGATAATCATAAAGCCTATTATACATAAGTCTTTCAAGTAGCTTATCAAAGATAGAAAGGAGAGCAACGGGTCTATAATTTTCAATATTCTGCGGATTATCTTTTTTAAACAAAGGAACTATTTTAGCAACTTTGAATTCATTTGGCACAATACCAGTGCTCAATGACATATTAAAAAATACCACATAATGGATCAGCAATATACTGAATACAATCTTTAATGACTCGAGGAGATATATCATCTGGCCCACTGGCTTTTGATGTCTGAATTAAAGAAGATATTTTTATAAGTTCATAAGGAGATGATGGTTTTACAAAAAAAAAAAAAGATTTAGCGTTTTGACATGACATAAACTCTTGAAATGAATGATATGGTGTAGAAATAGACTTTGACAGTCTTTCGCCAATATTGATAAAATAAGAATTAAATTGATTTGCTATCTCCTGTTTTGAAGAAAACCTTGAATTTTCGAAGCACATACTTTTGGGCATAACATTGAGTTTTTTCCTACCTAAGATTTCATTAATCTGTCTCCATGTTTTTTTTTTTAGATCACCCTGCGTTGACAAAAACATTTCATTGTAATGCTTATATTTTGAACAACGAATAATATTTGTGAGTTTATTTTTATACTTTTTATAACTAGATATATGTTTAGCATCAGGGTATTTGAGACTTGCCTTATATAATCTATTCTTAAGTTTTATGGATTTAAGTATGCCTTGAGTAATCCAAGGTTTCCTGCATTTGTTTTTCTTTTCACGAATAATCTTTAAAGGAAAACATTCACAATATATCATATCAAATTTTTCAGTAAACTTACTATAACTATCATTTACATCTGAACACTCATTAACAAAACCCCATTCAATACACTTTAATCTATTTTTAAACAACAACAAATTTTCTTCATTAATAATTCTTTTCTTCACACATTTTTTCTTTACTGATTTATACTTGCATTGTCCACCTTTCAATATGACATATATTGGAAAGTGATCAGAAAAATCATCATATATAATTCCATTAGAAATATTCTTATTAATAATGTTAGTATAAATGTTATCAATTAGAGAAGCTCTGGTTGATGAAATACGAGTTGGTTTTGATATCAAAGGAAACACATTGAAAGAAAACAACATATCCAAAAAGTTGTTTGTTTTGCTATGACTTCCATAATTCAATAAATCAATATTAAAATCGCCCATCAAATAAAATTCCTTCTTTTTCACTTTCCAATTTTTCTACAATATCATTCAATTTAGAAGTGAAGTCCACAATATCGGTACTTGGAGGACGATAAATACATGCTACAATAAAGGAGTTATTATGTTGAGTAAGTTCAATAAAAAGCATTTCATAATTGTCTGCAATACATGACAAATCATTTCGTATTAACATATTGATATTCATCTTTTACATACAAGGCAACTCCACCACCAACTTTACCTGGAGGTCTACACATAGAAACAAAAGAATAATTATCAATATCATACATATTATAGTTTGTTTTTGAAGAAAACCAGGTTTCAGATACTGCCATAATGCTAAAACTGAAGTCAAATGTAGCAAGAAGGGTATTAAATTGATCAAAGTTTTTTATGCAGACTTCTTGCATTGACATGAAAAAAAGACAGGTCAATACATGAAAGTACTCACTGAACATATACTTACAATCAACTTCAGGAAAATTTGAAATAATTTCTTGACTATCATCAATATTGAGTGATTGGTGATTAACTGAATTCATGTCGAAGGGATTGATCTTTAATGATTCAATTTTATTTATATTGATTTCTTTTGTTAAATTGAAATAACTATAAATTGTCAACAGAAATTCATTATTATCTGAAATGTGATTAAATGGCAGTGCATCTGAAGCACAGTTTACACAAAGCCATGACTGAGTAGAAGAAGAAACATTGCTACTTTCACACTCACACATTCACACACAAGCAGACACAGTTACTATTCAAAAGTCACAAAAAAATGATAATTTAAGTCTACTAGAACGTTGATATCGTAACAAAACAAAGAGTGGAAGTAAAAGAACACTACCTGGATACTGTTATTCGTTGCAAAGAACAAGATAATGAAGTAGAAAAGGTGACAATATCAATATTTAAGCAAGGTACATAGTATTAACCCATGTTCAGTAGAGTTTCAAGAGATCTTCCGTTGTGTGTATCTGTCTCTTCACAGTTTTGTTGTTTCCAGACTTCACAGAGACGATGATTCTACCATCTGTAGACCAGGCTGATTGCACTCTGCTTTCGTCTTTTTTGTTCTCTTTCATAGCTTCCCAGAGGAGATTTCTGTTGGTGGATGTCAAGTCCTCGTAGATGCTGATTACAGTTTTCTTTTCTTTCAGTTTCCTTCTGTTTACCAACAGGTTCTGGCGCTGTCTGTACGAGGTGAGTTTCACAATGATGGGTCGTGGTTTGTGCGAAGATGGGGTAGATCCTGCTGGAGGTTTTCAACCGATTCCCATAAAACTTGGCACAGATGTGTGCCTTGGGTTGTAGATGTGCAAGACGTATTTTTTGACAGTACCCAAAAGTACGTTGCCATGGTAACGGCATATTATGGGCAAAAATGGGTACAAATCTTGCGTCGCGAACTCCTCCCACAGTTTTTGATCAATGTTTATGAAATTAGGTACAGATGTTCATCTGAATATGTTAATGTGCAAGACACATATTTCCGCAGTGGCAAAAAGTGCGTTGCCATGATAACGGCATGTTATTGGTAAAATATAGGGCAAAATGCTTCATGGCAAAACTGCTTCATCAGCGTTCTTCCAATTCTCATGGAATTCATATTGAATGTTTGTCTTAGGATATAGGTCAGCATGACACATTTCTTGACAGTGACAAAAAGTATGTTGCCATGGTAACAGCTCACATATAATGAGCCAAAATGATGGAAAATTTTGTGTTGCAAACTACTTTCTCAGTTTTTGCCCAATTTCCATGAAACTTGGTACAGATGTGTGCCTTTGGTTGTAGATGTGCAAGACGCATTTTTCGACAGTACCCGAAAGTACGTTGCCATGGTAACGGCATATTAATGGCAGAAGATCAAGGAAAGATCTTGCGGATTTAACTACTTCCTCAGTTTTTTGACCAAAGCTTATGAAAATGTTGTTTACTTTGGCGGGGGTATAACCAGTCGCTGTAGCGACATTTCTAGTTAGAGTTGAAATCGAGATATCTCGTATACGCATATTGATGGAATATTTCGGAAATTAAAAAAAAAAATTGATCAGGGGAACTGAGAGATATTCCCCTTGTACATGAGGGAATTAATGATTTTTCGGTACTGTATGTAAGTGATAAGTCTTGACCATGTGCACTCAGAATTATTCAGAATCTGAATGGCATTGCAGCTTGAGGCCTCACGCTCCTAATTCAACTCGCGCATTGCCTACAGGGAAGGCAGTACAAAGATGGTGTAATGTTATTTTTTTACAAAAAAAAAAAATCATTAAAAATCAGTCAAGTGGAAAATTGCCACCTTTGGTGGTGTTTGACATTGCTTGATAAGGACAGGAGCTTCATTCCTAAAGTACCATGTCAACAAATGACATTGGAATGCACCTTAATTCCTTTCGACCCAGCATAACTTGCTTTTTTTCTGTCATAGGCCTATCAATTAGGCCTAATGTAACTATCGAAAGACATGTAATGGGGAGGGCGGCAGCAAAAGCTCTTTGGCGAGTCTGTCTGTGCAAGTCGTCTTCTCGCCTTTTCTTCCATTAAACAAGGCGCCTTGGCGATTTGTTGCAAGACGCCTTGTCGCTTTTTTGGCCGAAACCAAGGCGTATTCGTAAAGGGTGCAACTCGCCTTGTCAATGGTGCACACACACACACACTACACACACGTACAGTCTATCTTGGGCTACTATATACTCAGTAGCAGCGCGCGACTCGACTTTGCATGCAATCACAGCATGCAATACAGTAGTGTGTCTGACGTTACGTAATGGTTGGCCGAGATGGCAGACTTTCAGGTTTTCGTTGATGATGTCTTACTCCTCCTCCGACAGAATACGAAGTATTCTTCATTGCTCGGAGTATTTTTCGTCGCAACTGTTTTGTTTCACAGGTAAAATTTTATGCCTCAGTCAGTTCAGTGACCAGTGTACGTCTTCTATGAAGGCGTAATTACCCACCACTGTACCAACATCCTTGTTCCTGCGGCCCCACATATTGATAATAGTGTTAGCTAGTGGTCCGTGGGTTTCTCTGGACAACAGTGCAGTGCCAGCACAGGCAGCAGCTAAATGAATTGAATTGAATTGAATTGAATTGAATTTATTCGTTTCATTTCCATTTTTACATTGCGTTGTTGTGTACATATTGACACATAATATTACAGTGTCATTAGGTGCCTACTAGGCCTTATGTATAGTCAGGTATCCTATTACCTAGCCTGACCAGACACTGTGCTGCGCACAGGGTCTGACATGTGTTAGTGTTTCAACGTTGTAAACGACCGTCACTATTGACAGCAAAATCACATAAAATACCTTTTATTTTGTATGATTTTAAGAGTAATATAATTTGCAACACTTACCTACAGCGTATTTTCCTGATGGTTGAGTTGAATTCGGCGTTTTGTTGGTATCCAGACCTTATTGTTATTGTTGAATTTTTCGGAGTAGATCGTGCGGTGGCATCTTTTCCTTCGAGAGCTTCACAAAAGCAACAAACTACCACGCATGCGCATTCAGAAGTGGTTGCTTTTTACGTACGCCCGTGCGTTTCATGTGTTACGTAAAGCTTGTAGTAGATCCGCGCGTGCTGCACCGGCAATGATTTGAACTTTTTTAGTCGGGGTCATCCGACTATCTCATCACTTCCGCCCCGACTACCTACGTTGTAGTATACGAGAGTGAATGCCATTCATATAACACGCAGATGAGGAGTGAAGCAGTAAGGACGTTTACAGACCTGATTTCAGCCATAGATTTCGGTAAGTTTTAGACGTAATTAAACAAAAAATCGCATACCGGTTATTGAATGATGGTCATAGATTACGATAATTCCTTATATTTTAGTTTTCCACGATTAATAAAGATATTCATGAAGGAAACAGTGAACGATAACAACGTCCGCGAAGGAATAGAGGTGCAGCGCTGTCGCCAGCGCTGCGTGTAGTTACCTATTACCTAGCCCGACCAGACGCTGTTACGCTGTCGCGACGTACCATGTACAGCGACTGGGCTGTGTATAGTTACCTATTACCGAACGGTATCCTATTATTACCGAACGGGTACTTTGTCAATGGAGCGCGTACAACAACTCGAATACGCATTCATTGCACTACGCGCTGTTATCTCACAGGGGAAGCCAGTGCCGAAAATTGCTAAACTGCAGCAAAAAAACAAAACAAAATGTAATTTACCTCAAATTTACGTAATAATTGCTAAAATTTTGATGTTCGTTGTCCTGCGTTAATAAACATTGACCGAAAATACAATGTTCAATTTTCCCCGTACAGAGGGCGCATATGTTCGGTAATACAATATGATTTGCGTCGGTAAAAAGAGACAACTTTTGTGGAAGGGTTATTTGAAATACGGATTTTTTCTAGAAGTTGGCTTATTTTTCAAGTATTTTTGTTACAGCTAAAGTCATCAGCATTTCAATTATCTATAAGGATATTTTTGGCTGAATTATTGCATAATGTTGCCCGTTTGGAGCAATAACACAAAAATCGTTCGGTAATAGGATACACCTCCATATATCACTCAGCATCGCCATCAGCATCATACAAACGGAAATGGGGTGACCCAACTAACGTTAAAAGCATAGACCTAGAAATCTAATCTAACGTTAGCTTGTAAAATTTGTAGGTCACCAGGCCATGGCGCCCATGACGAGTAATATTCATAATTATATACAGAGTAAATTAATTGAGAATATAACATAGCCTACAGACTTCTGAAACATGTTTACACAACGTGTACTACTACATATCATAATATTTACATCTCAAAGGTTGTAACTTGTATTACTAATCATGAATGAGAAAGAGAGGGAGAGAACGAGAGAAATAGACTAAAGGAAATAAATTTAAAGTGAGAACCAAAGGGGGGGAGAGAGGGGGAAGAAAAAGAGAAAGAAAGAAAGAGAAAAAATAAACAGTGGAATTAAAATGAATATGACTTCCACATGAATAGAATACCATGTAAAAGTTCATATAAGAATAGGATTACCTTATAGGGTAAAAGTGTCCAGATATCTGGTATAGGTAGGTTAAGGCTACTTACATCATAGCTAGCAGTCACTGCCAGTGCCGTGGTGACAGTTTTAGTGCAATAAGCTGAGTTTACAGTGTATGTCATGATATGGTCGATGATTGCTCTACACTCTGCGTGCAGCAAAGCTTGATTCCCTAGTTCCTCACTATAGGACAAATGTGGGAATTTCCTAACTAGGTCTGTGTAAGTGTATTAGAACTTAGACTACTGTGTAGTGAGTTGTTATTGTTGTGTAAAATTTAACTAAAATCTCCTCACCTAACGTGGCCTAGATCTTTTTTACTCGCTGTCGTCACATCATACTCTCAGAGCAACAAAGGTGTAAACAGTGTTTAGTTTGTAAGTTTGTTTATGAGTATTTTTTTATCTCTTTGTTTTGATTTATTTCATAGCTCATGGCACTTAGAGTTAGACCTAGTCTGGTGCCACACTGTATCTTTTTCGTTCTATACGCTAACAGCCATAATACGCAGGGTGCCAATGTCAAGGTACCCTGCCGATACGTGGTACCCTTACCATACATACAATTGTATGCATGCATGAGCAACGAGCAAACTTCAATTGGTGAACATTACACCCATTTCTACATTCCCCCAGCAGTATTTATGTGTAGTACAACATAGATCATAATGACATTGATATCGCTGTCCAGACTTCAATTCAATGAGGATTTTACCCCCCATCTGTGCTTTTCTTTGTACACTGTTTTAAGGTAGAATCTACAAACTGTAGGTCCACAAGTAAATTTAAAGGATACTCCTATATTTGTCTATATAACCAAAATGGGACTGCAAAAAAATAAATAATTCTCTGTAAGGATTATATTTCCATGGCAACATTGGTATTTTAAAAGTGCCCTCCCCTACCCCCCCCCCCCTTTTCCTGTTCATTATTAGTCTTATTTCATTTCTCTTTTTTGTGTTTTGTACAATTCAAAATAAGTGAATCAGTTTTATTTACTGTGAGATTACACTGTGTGGCTGCTATTCTTGAGGTGCATGAGTTTCTCCAAGACCACAGCTGAATCCCACATTGTGAAAATTGAAACCAAATATGATTCTTCTCAGGTATCTGCCCCTGATAGTGGTTCTGTGGGCACTGCTGATTGGTATGGGCACATTTCACGTCATCTTCAAGCGAGTGAATTCCCTTCCAAACCTTCTGGGGACTTTTGAGAGGAAGCGGCTGCCCGGTGTGAAAATGTTGTCTCGCAGGGAATCCTCCCATGGCGTGTGCCCTGTATGTGGCAATGATAACTGTACCAGACACAGGTAAAGTAAATCCAAAACAAGGCCTTGCACTTTTCTTTCATTAAGTAACATCGTTCAGTAACATTTTTCTGCATGAATGATGACTCTGTGTTGTGTTAGTATTTGGCCGACTTGTCAACCACATATCCTTCCTGAAATATGTGGTATATTCTCTAAATGCTCTACATGCCAGGCTGTACATGCCAGTACCTACCTGAGCTTCCTGCTTCAACCAAAGAATAATTAGGGACATTATTTCTAGAAAGAGATTGGCATTATAGCTCAAATGATACTGAATGTTATATTTATTTCTTGTTTTAAGGTTATGTTTTTCATAAGTTTCTAGAACTATGAAAGAGGCTTGATGTGTAGTTTGGGTCCTGTATGCTGAAAAATGTAAACCATGCAGTGTTACAAAGCAAACAGATGGGGCACAGTTCCTCATTACGATTAATGGGTAAGTATTTTCAAACTTTGTTGAGTCATATTACGAAATGGCACACAATTTATGTTGACTCACGTATGTATGTTGATGTACAATGTATCGTTATGTTGTGTTCTCTGTATAAATTGTATTTATCAAATTTGATTGCATGCTTTTTTTGTATATAGCTTTATTGCCAAAAGGTTTGCAAAAAAAGAAAAAGACTTCTTACCAAATGCACAACAAAACTTGGAACCTGTAATTGCATGTGTATCTTTTAAGCCCCAGTCACATACATGTATAAACATGGATGGATCTACATGGCGATCCCCGGATCATGGTGGCGATGATCTGGGAAGTCCAGGATAGGTTTGCCTCGGATGGAGCGTTGATGAGTGTTGATGACTGTATGCAGGGTAATCAACATAGCAGCTACACGGATGAGGCTGGAACAGCACGGCATCTGCATGGTGCTTACACAGACCATGCCGGACCCTCCGGGCAACTACATGGTCCATGCCGGAAGAGCAAGGCGTCTACATGGACCAGGATTATCAGGGCGTCTGCACAGACCAACACAGCAGCTACTGGTACCACGCTGGCAGACAAAAATCTACTAATAAAAGCGAGCTAATTTTGGATTTTCATCAATCTTAATTTCGTTCTCATCGCATAGGGACCGTGTACATGTAGATCCATGTTCATCCTTGAAATAGTGTGTTTGAATGTGATGATGTAGTCCATGTAGTTGCTGTGTGGCTACCTTGTAGGTCTATGTAGCTGCCTACTTGATGGTCCACGTCCTTGAACTGCCAAGGATACTCACGGCGCCAACACGATCGTTCCAGGCAGCTACATGGACCTTCAAAGCAACTACACGACAGCCACACAGACCATCCTGGATTGCTCGGCCAACATGGCAGTCCATGGATCACGCCCAATGTTTTGACATCTTCATGGATCTCTTCCCAGGTCCAGCACGTATACATACATGTATGTGACTGGGGCTTTAGTATGTACATGTTTGCCGTAACCACAAATCACAAAATCCACAAAAAGTTTACACACATTGATTATTTTGTTCTGAATCAGCATTTTCAGTTGTAATCATTTGTGACACCTATCCTTCTTCCATCTGGATGTGAAGCTTGGAATCATATCAAAATCAAGTGTAAGAGTTGTTATTTTTTAATTTTTCTCAATTCATTTTTTTTATTTTTGACTTCACATTTCCCCAGTTTCTTCCCATAACAAGTGATTCAGATTTGTGTGCATGACAGCCCTTAAAGATCTTAGCAAATGATATGCTGTAGCATTGATACATTGAAGCAGTTTTATATATTACCCACTATGATTAATTTTGAGAACACTATGGTATTTTTAGGATAATCTCATCATGAGTAAGAATGACTACACTTTAGTTGTCAGTCCTTTTCTTTTCCTTCCCTTTTCCCTTTTCCCTTTTCCCTTTTCCCTTTTCCCTTTTCCCTTTTCCCTTTTCCCTTTTCCCTTTTCCCTTTTCCCTTTTCCACATGTGATAAGAAATACGTCAGTGCCTTTCAACAGACACTGAACTTCAAAGCCCTGTCTTGTCACAAATGAAATTTGTACCATCAGAGGTTAGACTTTTTAATAGTCACTTTATAGTGCTTTTTTCGGACAGGCAGGTGGGATGAATTCTATCAATTGAATGCTAAGACACATTATGTCGCGACCACATGCAGTGAGTCACTGATTTCTCCTCAGAGTCTATAAACTTCATAAATGGTCTTTTATGCTGTAATGATTTTTCTAGGGGAGAGCTATACCACACAAATTACCAGCCCTGGATGGACTTGTACATTCCGAAACGAGTGGATGACGCTTTATCGGAGGTACAAGAATTTTCTTCATTTTAATTCTTTACCTTTCTTTACATCTTCGCATGCAGTCTACAAAGGCTCACGGTAGCTCCAAGTTATAGAAGCATTGACTGACTGATTTTTTTTTCTCTGATCTTTCCATTCTTTCTGCTGTTATGCAGTGGACTCCCGTTGTAACGAAGTCCTCGGGACCTGCAGTTTTCTTTCGTTATATCGGAATTTCGTTATAACTGAACAAATAAGCAATAGAATACATAGAGTGGATGACATTGCAGCCAAAATTGTTACTTCGTTATAACCGGAATTTCATCATAACCATTTTCATTATAACGGGAGTGCACTGTATTTCAACTCTGTACTGTCATTAGATTAAATGCCAGCAGGATTCTGACATATCTTATTGTATTATTTAATGAGTTCAGTGTCATGCAGAATTAGTAGATTGGTGAAAGTAAACTTTTTTTTTTCATGAAGCTATTACATCTTTTTATCAACCCCAAAATTAGCACTCTATCCAACATATTATCATGCAGTAAGATTATGATGTGTGCAATATGCTGTTCTTGGGATGATGATCAGAGCATAAGAAGTGAGTTTCTAAAGCAAATATTTATGCAGTGAGTTACAGTAGGCAACTATAGCATACACTTAATGAAAATGTACAAAGTTGCTCTTAAATTTTTCAGGGCTTTTGCAAGCATTGTATCCGATATAAGTATAACGCAACAAATAAGTGATTTCAAGTCAAGATTAATTTTTTTTCCCCTTCATGTATAGGGTTGCAATGCAGAAACATGTTTGGGTCACATTCAGGGAAGGAAGTGGATTAGCTGTGTCATGAAACACAAAATGATTTACATTTTGTACCACAGCCTTTCAGTGCTCAAATCTTAAATTTGTCTCATGGATCATGAAAGTAAGTGACATGGCTTGATGTCGCCACCAAAATGCCGAAATGTAACTAAAACTTCTTTTTGTGTGTTTCTTTCTATCCTTGTGCCCCCTAAGTTCTTTGAACTTGTCTTCAGGGACTTTGTGTACTCCTGGTACAGGTGAGTTTAACCTTCCTGTTTTTATCATATGTGTACCGGTATGTGTGTGTGTTTGTATGTATGTTGTGTGTCCATGTTTGCTTTTACTGAATGAGTAGGGACAGCAGTGGCGGCTCCGGGGGGCACCCCCTCTTTCTTTGTTGTTAAAACAAAGGAAATAAAAAGAAAAAAATACCTGGAAGTAGCACCAGAAATATTGTTTGTGCCTCCCCCCCCCCCCCCCCCCCCCCCTTTACGGAATTCCTGGATCCACCCCTGGACAGTGTCTTAATAGTTAATGGCCTACGTAAATATTGGCTGATAATTGGTCATAATGCAGTCACATGACTAAAGCAGGGAGGATCTGAATCATTATATTGTGATCAGTATCGGGTGAAATAGATTAAGAATTTGGCTGCTGAAGGGGTTAAAATGATGTGATGTACATTTTTTAGATTATAATGTATTCAGCATGATTCAGTTATTAAGATAATATGTATAATTAGATTTAGTTATAATATATATAAGGCAAAATTATATAAAAGATATGTGTATTGCCTCGTACATTATCACTTGATCTACTCCCCTAGGAGTTGTGTTTTCCCCTCGAGAGTACATTTTCCCTCGGCACTGTGTGCTTCAAGAATAAATAATCTCTTAAAAAATATAACTCCCATAGGGTTGTCAATAGTTATGTTAAACCTCTGAAACGGTAATATTTGTGTAATGCTACCCAAATAAACAATATATACATGTATGTGGAGATTTAAGAGAGAAAGGGAATGTATCAAATTTTGTGCTGGTACGTCATGAGAGGCCAAGGCATATGGAGATTAACTTTTTAGTAATTTTTTGACATTTTTCAATATAAAATGCAGGTTTATTGTGTAGAATCACACATCAATCAGGGGTTGCATGATTAAATGGGGGAGCACTTTTTTAGGTCTTTAAAAGAAAAATCACTACACACACTTTCCAAAGGATCTGTCCTTAAATTCTTGGACCTCCCCCCCCCCCCCCCCCTCACCTTGAAAATTGTTCTGTGGCCCCTGTTATAATGCAATTCAGTATTTACAGAGTGTCATTCTATGGAATAAACATATTTACATGTATTGTGCAGGATTACATGTAGCTCTTCTTTGAATGCCACCAAAGTATGTCAAATAACCTACATCCTAGTATTCCTAGCCATATACATTTTCAAAAGGAAAAAACAAACAAACACGAAATCGGAAAAAAAAAAACTCTTGTTGTTGAAATTGGCTAATTTTCTGCTCTTTAACTTCATGTGAGCCAGTGCACTGTCTACTCTGAATTACATGCAACATCGAAGCTGAATCAACTGATATGTGATCAGAATATAATCATGTATCTTTTCTGATGTACAGATGCCTGCATCTCAGAGGACTTGAATTGCTGTTTTTAAATAATTATGAGGGATAATGTAGGCCAGATCATGATAAATGGCCCTCCTTTAGAGAAATGAATATGGGGTTGTGAAGGTTGTGTTATAATGTCTGTTTTTTGCAGCCTTTTGTTCAGGAAAATGAGGATTAGGTTGTTATTCACATGTTTTGTGAAGAACAAAGAACAGTTTCAGCTTGTTTACCAAGTGTTACAGTCATGAGTTTTAATAGATATTCATTCATATGCTGGGACTGAGTTGCTCTTCAACAATTCTAACATCGTGATGTGGGAATTGAGTGTGTGCAACCGCAGCAATGTGCATCGCTTGATAAAAAGTACCATCATAACAATGAACTTATTCACGGCAATACAAGAAAAGAATTCTTCCCCCTTATTTACAGCAACCAAGGTGGGCTTTATATAGCCAATCTCTATAGTCAGTCTGTTGAAGGCGAAGACCCAAGAGCTTTATACGTGTAAAAGGGCCTATACTAAACAGTAACATGTATGTCCTGTGGTGTCATATTTCAGTTGTCACTCTATACTAATATAAGACATCATCCCTGTCCCTGACATTGTTATGACATTGAGCTCCCTGATGCAAATATTTATATGTATGCAGTTATAATTGTACAGTTTTATTTGCATCAAATGTACTAGATCTACAACTCATTCCAAAAATTGGCAACACATTTCAGAAGATAGTAGTTCCTGTTTTTCTTTTAGAAGACAATTCTTTTAAATGCTAAATTATCGGATTTGAGAAGTTCCGTCTGATTCTTCCCAAGTATAAGATTTGCAGGAAATCTCAGGAGTTGCCAATTTGGTGATGTCAGGATGGTGACTTCTGCAGCAAAGTGATCCCATGACTTGAGGGATTAAGATTAGAGACGAGTTATCCTAACTTTTCATTTCTCCTGACTGCAGTGAGTCAATCAGCAGTGATGAGGAGTTTGTGAGAGAGCTTAGGACCACCCTGAGATACACTGTGTCCGTCATCTTGAGAAGACTAAAACAGGTGAGATTCCTGGAGGTCAATATTCAACTGGTGTAAAGTGATGATGTCATCACTCCTCCAAAACTCCACATTTTATTGTCCAAGAATGGAAATTCATTTTGCCCAATTGATCGTGGGCCCGGCAGCCACTGAGCAACGCCAGATCGATGTTGCTCTAACCTTTTGAACTGTTGAACGGCAAACAAGGTAGCAGCAACTCCCATCTTTTAACGTCTTTTGGTATGACACGGCCGGGGTTTGAACCCATGACCTCCCGATTGTGAGGGCAGCCGCTCTACTCACTGAGCCAACACATCGAGCCAACACATCATCCTGAAGGTCCCCCTCCTGATCTGCAGACGAATCTCTACTTGACTTTGTTTCAACTTTGAAGCCAGATGAAAACAGAATGAATCTTGTGGATTACATTTTTATAGTATAGTAAAAACTTGATGCAAATTTCTTCTGTTTTTTTTATGGGGGGAGGGGATGGGGGTCATACTATGTAATCAACCAAACATGCAAAGTTTTTGATTTAAACGAATGGGAGAGCTGTAATGCATTGACAACTCTGTGTCATATTTTAGATTTTTTATGCTTAAAATAACCAATGTATATATAAAAGAAAAGACTGCTAAAAACTGCTTATCCGTGAAAGCATAAAATTGAGTCAAAAGGGGCCTGAGTTTTTGCTCCAGCAGAATCGTCATAAGGGGCAAAATGTGCAACAAAAGGGTTCGAAATTCGGGGGTAGTCGATTTTCTGAAAATGACATGGTATTATTCCCATGCTCTTCCACTTTATTTTGATATAAAACATGACTCATAAGAGTATGTGGTTGAGCAGAAAAAATGTTGTATCAATGATTTTATGAGAGCATGTTGAGTGGTTGAGGAAATCAGCATTTCAAGAAAACCACTTTCAAGGTTTTCCTTCCTACGCAATAGTGATCAAGGTGAGGTAAAACAGTTTTCACCTCTTAAAAATAGAAGGTATGCTCCTACAAGTAGCAACATTTGCAATGTTCATTCAAGCTTAGTGCCAGCGGTGTACGCACGACCAATCAGTAACTAGAAAGCCATGCACTGACCAATAAGATCATTTCCTCGTTGCTAGGGGCAGAGTCTATCTGCGGCACTAATTCCAAATCTTTGGACATGTTTCTTCTCCATTGAAAGTCGGAAAATCATGGCCCAGAGAAAATGCTAATTTCTTGCATTTTCTTTGATCATTTGGCTTTGAAATTTTTGCAGATGATAGATGAAATACTAGACTACAACGTTATGCCTAAAACAGAAATTTGATGGTTTTGACCGATTTTGATGATCTGACTTCTAACTAGATTTTCTAAACTCGGCTGTCAGCGACTTTAGGATCCTTTTGTCTTGGCGGGTCACACATATCAAACAATTGATGTGCAATCATAATGAGAACATAGGTTTAGACATTGACCATTATCAAAGTGCACACTGTTAAAATCTAAAACCCATTGGCCTGAATTCACGAAGGTGGTGCAATTGAAACCATGGACAATTTGTATGGAGCGCCAAGTGTCGCATGGCCTATTTCATAACGAAATCAGTCATTACGTTGACGAAATGATCATTTCGTACCAAGATGTCAACATTTCATGGACAAAGTAGGCCATGCGACACTTAGTGCTCCATACAAATTGTCCATGGTTTTAACCATGGTTTCAATTGTACCACCTTCGTGAATTCGGGCCATTGAGAAATATGATTTTGCTATAACACATGCTTCCCATAGACACCTGTGCAAGTATTCTCATGACCAGTCTTCAAAAAAGTAAAAAGCAAGTGTGTTTCTTCCTTCCGCTAGGTTGACCTGCCAACTGTCATTCTTGACAAGCTGATAAAAGCAGCTTTAAGCCACCTGGATGTCTACCTGAGAGCAAAAAAGAAAGGTAAAGTGTGTGGTTTTTTTTCAAAGTGTGCATTTGCAACATGGTTTTGACTTGATCACATTGGCAGCATTCGGCAATTATTGTTTTCTTTAAAGTGCAAGATCATGTACAATAACAACATATTCTCCCTTTGGGATGCCCATGTTACTTCAATGTTTATATAAAGATACTGTCTACTGTGACAAGGTGTACACTCTGTTCGTTCAGGAATATTATGTGCACTCGAGATTGATTATAAGCCCAACCACCTCGATTTTGTGGAAGTATTACTGTAAAACATGATATTTTCTCAACATGAAAGTTTTGCGAATTGGAGCCGACGGCCTTTTTCGCAGTATGAAATTTTTGCGAATTGGAGCCAATGGCCTTTTTTGCGGCCATGGTGATGCAATAGGGATTCTGGGAATTAGGTATACATCGTCGGTTGAGAATGATAAGGGCGTTAAGTGACCACAAAACCAATAGTGTTCGAGAAGACTTAAAGCCCTTCTCATTCTCAACAGACGACATGTAAATCTCCATTAATTACCTCCGCCAAGGGAGGAGGTTATGTTTTCATTTATTGTTTGTTTGTCCGTGTGCAAAATAACTCAAAAAGTTGTGAACAGATTTATATGAAACTTCCAATAATGACTGAGAATGACACAAGTAACGGATGATTAATTTTGGTAGTGATCCAGAAATTTTTGTGGGTTTTATGAATGGTTTTTGATATTTTTGCATGTAGGGTCAATGAACTTGGGAGCTCAGGCTGCGTATTTTAAGTGTTGTTAAGTTAAGTTAAGTTAAGTGCGTACTCTAGTTTTTGCTAAAGCGAGGCATGCCACGCAGCTGGAAGTTGATGACATAACAAAAGGCTTCTATTTTGGGGAATCGGGCAACTTTCACCCATCATACGTATGGATAGAAATCACTAATCTGTATGAAAGAACAAGACCAGTGGTGGAAATGAGCTGCTTGGCGGAGGACTGCGCTCTCAGAGTGCTGCTCTAGTTGACAATTAGCTTCCAGACATCTGTTAAAGGTTTCACCTGCGTCCAACTTGTCTTTGCAGCGAGATGGGGCCAAGATATGCAGGAGCTGACCTTGAAGCAATATGGCAGCCATCTCCATGTGGCAGCTAGAAACCGGCACGCAGAGCTGGAGTACATCAGACATCTATGTGAACTTCTCTTCCCATTCATCGTTCCTAATCAGCCCCAAACTAGCAGGTAGGTATGGCAACTACTGTAAAGTGGAAATTTTCGCGCATTTTGCGCAACCAGACGCTAGCGCGAAGATAAAAGCACCTGAATATTTTTGCATGCCATATGTTCCAGTGCTTAATGTCCTGATTCCGTAGAATTAAAAACACACGAAATCCATCTTACCCGGCCAGAGCGCGAAAAATGACTCATGTGAAAATATCCACTTTTACAGTATGTGTACATAGAGTCGCATGTGAAGAAAGTTATGTGCGTCTTGAATAGCTGGTCCTCTGTGAACAATTACCTCCAGTGTATCTGGCTACAGCCCATTTCAAATAGCCTGTATACTATTATTGTATATATGAATTTTTTTTTTATTCTTTATTGGTTTGCAGGGTATTGAGAGGTCAATCAAGTAATGAAATATTCTAGAATGTCAAAATAGAAAATCTTGAGGTTTTACAGCATAATTTAAAAAAAAAAAAATGATGTACCTATATGATGGTGTATTTGAAAGCATACAGTCACGTATATGTGAATCATGCTTTTATAGTTCTACCGATACTGAATTCCTAGTTTGTGACCCCTCTTCCTTTAAGTTGGTTGTTTGTTGCAGCTACTATAATGTATTGTTTTCTTTGATAGGTGCACAACATCATTTCTGAGGGAATTACTGTCTAGGTCTGTCATCATGCCTGCCATGGATGTCATTGCTAATCCGGTAAGTTTTGTTCGTACCCATTCCTTATCCAAGACCCTATTCTTCATTCCAGATGTCGTTCCTCGTTCCGGATCCTATTCCACATCCTACCGAAAATGAGAAATGGGGTCTGGTATGATGAATGCTGTCTGCGAACAAGAATGAGAGTTTGAATGAGCCCCTGTGTCCTTGGAAAAGGGAGGGGTTGAGAACGAGAAATGGTTTCTGAAACGAGAATGACTGTTTGAGATGAGGAATGGGGGTTAGGCATTCTTCTGAGGCGCTATTCCTCATCCTAGACCTCAATCCTCATCCCACTCATTTTGCATCCTTTCCCTGATCCTATACCCCAGGATTTTGATAGGATGTGGCGAGGGCGTGGAGTTGAGGATTAAGGTCTGGAATGAGGAATATGATCTTAGAGTAGGACTAGGGTGGGAGTATACCAGTGGGGCATGCGATGGAAAATTGGTGCCTGGAATTATAATAATAATGATATGAATTTATACAGCACAAAACTTATAGATGTATATTCTTCTGCGCTGCAAAAGCTTCTGATGTACTTGATGATAATAAACAGTTAAATGAAAAGATGTGTTTTGAGTCGTGATTTAAAGACTGCTGCAGTTGGGGATTTCCCGACTTCTAATGGTAGGTCATTCCAGAGTTTGGGAGCTGCACAGGCAAATGCTTTGTGTCTCCCAGTGTTACTTTTGTTTTACATACATGTTGGAATTTGTAAGAGAAGAGTGTCCTTGAAACTACACAAATTATGAATGTGTTTGTGAGATTTAAGCACTAATAATAAGAATGAGGTATGATGTGTGAAAAGAAGGATGTGGTGTGGGATGAGGAATGAGTTGTAGGATTAACAATCCTTCCTAGAAAACTTTTATCTTCCCAGGGCCCTGTTATATCAAAAGATAAAATCAATTTTAAATTTCCTTAACATACAGGCTGCCATAGACTTATAGAAATCCACTTTATAATCAATTTTAACTCTTCATAAAACAGGGCCCAGGACCCTGTTTTATGAAGAGTTAAAATTGATTATATAGTTGATTTCAACTGTAAGTCTATGGCAGCCTGTGTGGTCATGGAAATTAAAAATCGATTTTATCCTTTGAT
This sequence comes from Diadema antillarum, assembly GCF_040938485.1. Taxonomy (NCBI): domain Eukaryota; kingdom Metazoa; phylum Echinodermata; class Echinoidea; order Diadematoida; family Diadematidae; genus Diadema; species Diadema antillarum. Next base: position 867,299 of record NW_027271055.1, read on the forward strand.
AAAACAGGGCCCAAACCTCATTCTTCATCCCAGACACCAATCCTCATTGAAGACACCATTTCCCACGCTAGACACCAATTCTTATTTTACCTATTGTTTGTAATAAAATTGTATAGAGTCAAAAGGGGCCTGAGCTTTCAAGCCTAGCAGAATCTTCTTCAGAGGCAAAATGACAAACAGGCTGGGAAGGCAATCACATATAAGGACTACACACAACAAGAACAGTCAGGGGAGGGTTAGGACACAGAACAAAGAAAACAAAAGGAGAGGGTAGGAGGTCATGGGCAAGGAGCCCAAAGGTTGCTACACCTGATAGAATTTTAATTCAGTTTATTCCATAAACTTCAAATTCCATGCAGCAGGTGTTGCCACAATCCACTCTCATAACACGGTGAATTCATAACTCTCTGTATTCTTCCATGCTGAGCTTGGGCTGATAATTTCTCATTTGTGAGAGCTGACTGGAATACAGGATCACTATCTTTGAGTAGACTTATAAGAGAAATCTGTGTTCTGTACGAAAGCAGTTGGTTCCTTGTGATAAACTAAATAGCAGTTATTATTAGAAAAATTTTACAAGCATCATTACCATCATTATATTTATCATCATCAGTATATCTCTTTCTTGCTATTTCTGTTGTTATATACAGCTGATGTTTTCTGTGATTTAATGATATTAAAGGTCTTGTTTACCTATTGGAGCCGTGATATAACAAATGTTTAATATATCACTTTTGATGCATATGTGTAGCCCTGTTGTATCACAAAAAATCCTACAATGTAAAATGTTTGCAATAAAGCTTAAAATATACGGAGATTTCACTATTTTTCTCATTAAACCATGACTGTAGACGGTTTAGTCTGGAAATATTTTTATTATAACTATTGTTCACATTTTGTATATTGAACAATACTTAACATCGATTATACTGATTCAAATTTTTACATTGGTTGTTTCTATCCCTAACTCACATTTTAGAACTATTTTGAAGCACTGATGCTGATTTTTAATTTCATCTGCATATGGTAAATTATGCCTTTAAGCTATCGCATTCCAAGTGATAATTTTCCCATTTGAACATTGTAGTTACCCAAAAGTGATATTAAGGTTACTGCGGTCAAATGCAGAAAACCACTCATTCTTCCATCTTCATAGTCTATGCCAACATGATATTAATTCATTTTTAATCTCAAACACTCTCTTTTCACACAGGATGTTGTCAACAAACTTCTTGAGATTTTCTTTGACAAAGAACCAGTAAGTTATGAAACTCAAATTCAACATTCAACTCCACCCCTTGATTACTAGGAAAGATCTCTCTCTCTTGTTGCATATATAATTGTTTTCTTTTACATTGTATTCCAATTCAGGAGAATGTTATTATCATGGCTAAATTTGGAATGTGTTTTTAAATTATTGTGTTATTAGTATAAAGTTCAGAATAAAATAACTGCTTTTAAAACCTGCGATGATGTGCAGTGTTGCAGAATCATGTCAATACACAGTATGCTAGTTTGCACTGTAGGTCTGCATGGCAGATATTCAAATAAATGGCAATTGTGAAATTTTTTGCTATTACACTGTACCTTACTTTGAATAGAGATTGAAGTGTGGTATTTGTTGATGTCATTTATGCAAACTTCAGCTTGTAGCATATTATTTTATCACATTCAACTTAGAGCCGTGTGCATATTTACCTTTTGAGACACGTTGGCCTACAGTCATTGTCGTTGTTCATGATCTATGTTGTTCATCTTTACACACATGCCTGAATCCATTGTCATCCATTGTTTGGTAGTCCATGAGTGCCCTAGCATCTTGTTTGGCTCCTCTGTGGCTGGGGTCATCTATTTTTATTCTCCTTTATGCTCCTTCTACAATCGGCAAATTGAGGCAAATTTAAATAGCCGCGTGTATCTTGATGAACCCGGGAGATCATTTAGCGTAAAAGGTCTTTGGGGGTGAAATCCCGCGTGAAATGGCTGTGAACTTTTCAGAAATTTTACCCTCGAACCTTCCTATTAAACTCCAGGGGGCTCATAGGAGCTTCTGGGTGAAGCTGTAGGGAAAAAGGAACTTAAACTCTGAGGTAAAATACCAAATCCATGTCAAAGGTCAATTTTTTTTTTCAGTCATAAACATATTTTATGTTCTTTTTTCTTTTTTTTGGGGGGGGGGGGTTTCCAGCATTGGCACACAATTTCTACTTGAAGCAACAGGCTAATGTGCCAAAAACATCTCGCACATAAAAAAAAAAAATATGTTTCGCTCATTTGACAGTGTGTGCCCACTCTTTATTTTTTTGTTAAAACAAAAGAAATAAAAAGAAAAACTGGGGAGGGGGCATGTGTGCCCCCCATTTAATTTTGTAAAGGTGCCTCCCCTTTCCGGAATTCCTGGATCCACCCCTGATCCATGAAATGATCCATTCTGATGTTTTGAGATAAACTGTATTATAAATCTCCACACACAGATGGCTATATCAAACGACCCGGCCACCGAACCTGTCAACATCTTGAAGGCATTCTCTGAGGCAAGGACTGTCAATGCTAACAATGTGAGTCACACCTTTTCCTTTTTTAGTTTCTTTGTTTTGTTATATAACTTTCGAGTGCAGATACAGAGTACTAAACTATGAGCTTATCAGTTGGATAAAAGTTCATTTTGCCACAATCAGTTGCAGTTTACCTGTTTAATGAGATCGATCACTGCTGTGAGAGAATTGATTTCCCACTAGTCGACATAGCTGGCGCATGCCTATCTGAGAGAATGGGCTTGTATATTGAGAAAAGTGAGTGAGTCTCAGTTGATCACATTCACAAACAAGGAAAACCTTTCGACTGAGACCTTTGGCAACACTTTGTTACAAATTAGTCATTTCGTCAAGGAAATGTTAATATTTCATAACGATATGAACATTTCGTCTACAAAATGACTGATTTTGTAACAAAATAGGACGTGCGACACTTGGCACCCCATACAAAACTACTGTCTTTGTCCATGATTTAAACCATGGACAAAGATTGTACCACCTTCGTGAATTCAGGCCATAATGTTTGTATGTTTTGAAAGAGTTTGATTTAACAGGCTGTGTTTAAAGCGGTGTATACAGCGTAGCATCTTTTACCATGTTTGCATTACTTTCAAAAATATGAAAATGTGAGTTTTGATCAGAATGAGACCATTTTTCCCTCTTCTCTCATATCAGGCTCTCCACTACGAGACATCGGAAATTTTGAGCAACAGCACCCTCCTGTATCCCTTTCTACAATTCATGCGTAGAGAGGGAGCCCTCAACCTCCTGCAGTTTTGCTTGACAGTCGGTTAGTATCCTAAAAAATATGGTATATATTGAATATCTCTTACTGTACTGTTAAACCAGACATTTTCGTGTGCATTATGATTTCGCAAATTTGCAAGTACCAAGATTTGTGAAATTTGAAAATTAATGCACATGAAAGTTCTTGTCTACATTATATGCATAAGATGCCAGTGGCAACTTGCAAAAGTTTCATGCTGTGGAAAAAGACGTCAGCTTTAATTCATAAAAATTTCATGCTGTGAATATTTTTGGTTTCGTAGTATGTCAGTAGTGAGCCTTGGAGTTAAAAAAGGAAAATGAGTGATTCATACGAAATGTGCATATTTATCTTTTCTGTGCAAAGTCAAAAAGATACAAATTGTCAAATTTTGTCATAAGCTTTGAGTTAATCCAGCAAGTTAGCCTATTCTGGCATAACAATGTGCCTCAGTTCAACAGGAAGGCCATGGTGGCATAAGTAGGGATTAGTGGATCAAAGTAGTCTTTAACAAGCAAGAAATTCCATCCCTTTCAACAGATGCAAGCTTTTTGTCCCCGCCGAACGAGTTCGAGCAGGGGACTATGAAACGGGCTCCGTACGTGTGTGTGTCCGTGTGTCCGTCCGTGCGTCCGTGTGTGCGTCCGTGTGTGCGTCCGTGTGTGATCAAAATCTTCAATTTGCTACTTCTCTGTCATTTATGAGCCAATTTTGATTCTGTTTGCTTTATATGATAGCACTACATGGGAGCTTTGAAACTTCTACACAGAATTTCAGTCGTGACCTTTGACCTTGACCTTTGACCTATATTGTACATTTTGCTACAAAATGCTACTCCTTCGCCATTTCTAACCCGATTTCGATTCCGTTTGCTTTATGTGATGGCACTAGGTGAGGGCTTCAAAACTTCTACACAGAATTTTGACCTTTGACTTCTTTGACCTTTGACCTTGATTTTTGACCTGTATTGTACATTTTGCTACAAAATGCTACTCCTTCGCCATTTCTAACCCGATTTCGATTCCGTTTGCTTTATGTGATGGCACTAGGTGAGGGCTTCAAAACTTCTACACAGAATGTTGACCTTTGACTTCTTTGACCTTTGACCTTGATTTTTTGACCTATATTGTACATTTTGCTACAAAATGCTACTCCTTCGCCATTTCTCACCGGATTTCGATTCCGTTTGCTTTATGTGATGGCACTAGGTGAGGGCTTCAAAACTTGTACACAGAAATTCCGTTTGCTTTATGTGATGGCACTAGGTGAGGGCTTCAAAACTTCTACACAGAATTTTGACCTTTGACTTCTTTGACCTTTGACCTTGATTTTTTACCTATATTGTACATTGGCTACAAAATGCTACTCCTTCGCTATTTCTAACCGGATTTCGATTCCGTTTGCTTTATGTGATGGCACTAGGTGAGAGCTTCAAAACTTCTACACAGAATGTTGACCTTTGACTTCTTTGCCCTTTGACCTTGATCTTTTGACCTATATAGTACATTTTGATACTAAATGCTACTTCCGGCGGGGACATATTTTACGCACCGCGTAATTTCTACTTTTCCTTGTTAGACCTAACCATGCAAGTGGCATTCTTGAAAAACCTTTTGAGATCAAGATCTTTCTTTCATCTTCATTCAGTTTGATTCTTTCTGAATATCATCACTGATTCCAGAGGACTTTAACCGGAGAAGCCTTGTGCCGGACATGACTGACCAGCAGAAAAGAGACCTTCACCTTGAGGCCAAGGAACTCTACAATCTGTACTTTGACCCACATGCTTTGGACAGCATCAACTTTGACAAAGAAATCGTAGATGCTGTCCGGAATAGTAAGATTATCTCTTTTTCACGTGTATCTGTTTGATTTAAGCTCATCGCAGTTTTGGAAAATCACATCCCAAATTATAATGTAGGTTCTATTCAATGTTACTTGAAATGGATACCAAACAACTGTTTCTTATAGTGATAAACCTTTTGGGGAAAGAAGAAGTAATTATACCCCCGCCAAACGAAGTTTGAAGGGGGTATATAGGAATCAGCGGACGGTTGGGCGGTCGGGCGGTCGGGCGGTCGGGCGGTCGGTCGGGCGGGCGGTCGGTCGGGCGGGCGGTCGGTCGGGCGGTCGGGCGGTCGGTCCGTTGCAAATCTTGCGTCGCGAACTACTTCCTCAGTTTTCAACCGATTCCCATAAAACTTGGCACAGATGTGTGCCTTGGGTTGTAGATGTGCAAGACGTATTTTTTGACAGTACCCAAAAGTACGTTGCCATGGTAATGGCATATTATGGGCAAAAATGGGTACAAATCTTGCGTCGCGAACTCCTCCCACAGTTTTTGATCAATTTCTATGAAATTAGGTACAGATGTTCATCTGAATATGTTAATGTGCAAGACACATATTTCCGCAGTGGCAAAAAGTGCGTTGCCATGGTAACGACATGTTATTGGTAAAATATAGGGCAAAATGCTTCATGGCAAAACTGCTTCATCAGTGTTCTTCCAATTCTCATGGAATTCATATTGAATGTTTGTCTTAGGATATAGGTCAGCATGACACATTTCTTGACAGTGACAAAAAGTATGTTGCCATGGTAACAGCTCACATATTATGAGCCAAAATGATGGAAAATTTTGTGTTGCAAACTACTTCCTCAGTTTTTGCCCAATTTCCATGAAACTTGGTACAGATGTGTGCCTTTGGTTATAGATGTGCAAGACGCATTTTTTGACAGTACCCGAAAGTACGTTGCCATGGTAACGGCATATTAATGGCAGAAGATCAAGGAAAGATCTTGCGGATTTAACTACTTCCTCAGTTTTTTGACCAAAGCTTATGAAATGTGGCACACACCTTGATCTTGGTGGGAAGATGTGGAAGACATATTTTTCGGACGTGTCGGAAGCTGCGTTGCCATGGTAACGGCATATAAATGGCAGAAGATCAAGGAAAGATCTTGCGGATTGAACTACTTCCTCTGTATTCGACTGAAGCTCATGAAATGTGGCACACACATTGGTCTTGGTGGGAAGATGTGCAAGACATATTTTTTGGACGTGTCGGAAGCTGCGTTGCCATGGTAACGGCATATTAATGGCGGAAGATCAAGGAAAGATCTTGTGGATTGAACTACTTCCTCAGTTTTTGACAAAAGCTTATGAAATGTGGCACACACAATAGTCTTGGTGGGAAGATGTGCAAGACATATTTTTCGGACGTGTCGGAAGCTGCATTGCCATGGTAACAGCATTTAAATGGCAGAAGATCAAGGAAAGATCATTCCTTGGGTAAGACTGTCGTCACGGGGCGGGGGTATTAATCACCTTCAGTGATATTTCTAGTTTAGAATGTTGTGTTCCTATTTTTATGACGATCTCTTGATAGTGGAATATGGGAGATTTATGAAAACACATCACTTTGTCAATTTTAATCCCTTGTATGTACCAATGTGTTGATGAGCTTATGAAAAAACAAACCAGGGCACTATATATGTAGTTTGTACACAGCATAAAAGAATGTGGTACTTCTTTTGAATTTTTACAGTCCTTGTGGAAAATTAGGGTAGTCATTTGATTCATTCTTTTTTTTTACGCAAAGTGTACTTCTTTGGCTACAGATGGTTACTCATGTCCTCAGTGGTTCCATATCCTGCACCCCTTCTACTGTAAAAGTGAAAATTTTTGCAGTGTTGAAATTTTCGCGCATTTCGCGCAACCAGAAACTAGCGCAAAGATAAAAGCACATTTGCATGCCTTGTGTATGTTCCTGTACTTACTGTCTTGATTCTGCAGAATTAAAAGTACGCAAAACTCTCAGCGGGCCGAGCGTGAAAAATTAGTCACGCGACAATATCCACTTTTACAGTATTTGTGCTATAATTTGATTTGTTAACCACATATTGTCTCTCTGTTCACAGTTGTGACTGGGCATTATGAGAAGATTGTTGAGATGAGGAAGACAAAGTCACTGTTTGAGTGAGTTCTTCTCGTGAAAACTTACTCATGTACATGTACTCAAGTTGCACTTCATGCTTTGTCGGAGGTACCTCCCGGTTTGAGTGAGTGTGTGTGTGCACATGTGCCCTAGTAGTAGCATGGGTATTGATTGAGCGCATGGGTGTACTGAACATTGTATGCAGTATTTTATGTGGAGACCTCACATTCAAATGGATTTGGCAGCATATCAATTTTCATGAACGGAAACGTCAAATCACCTTCTGTCTTTTCTTTGAATTGAATGAAAACATACAAGCAAGCAATTGCAAATTTGTTTTCTAGCTGCACAGAAAAAAAAAAAATAATAATCCATAAAAATGTTGACATTTACAGTGTACATTTTATAAGCTTTTCATGTTGTTTTATTTTTGCAATGGAATAAGTTTTGTCTTCGATTTTCCCTGTTTTTCCCTGTCTTCAGTTTCCTCCTGTTATTCCTTTCACATTAATTTTTTTTTTTCCACAAGAGAGTTGCATTGTGTTTGTGTGTGTGTGTGTGTGTGTGTTTGTGTATGTCGTACCTTTCTCATTTAAGTAGATTTGCCTACAGGTAGTCTAGTAGATTGAGTAATTAGATATTGTTTTTGAGGAGGCTGCCAACTCCAAGCTTTGCTTTTTATACTCTCCTCAATTTCCAATCAATTTTGATTTGGTATTTGTCATAAAAGTCACAACATTTCATTTCACAGTACATTTATCTTGCATGATTCCAATGTTGTATTGATTTTGTGTAATTATGTGTATTTAAGTGTCTATTTGCATCTACCTTTTTGCTGGAAATTAAATAAATGAAAAGAAATGAAATGTACAGGCAATTGTGTCGACTTTGGCAGGTAAAAGGCTGTTCCTGGATTTTGATATAACATATCGCCATGTCTGTTGATTCCTGTTCACAGAGCCTATGAGTATGTCTTCAGTCTCTTAGAGAGTATGTACTGTCCGATGTTTCACCATTCAGAGGAGGTGAGTTGGAGAAGATGCCTCCAAGTTAGGTTCACATGTGACATAGTAATTAGTATGTCAAGGTTTAGAGAAAGCTAGAGGCCCCTGACACCTATTGTCATTTTGCGGCCTGTCAGGCAGAAGGGCCCTAGCATGAAATTTTGCCCCAAATCAAAGTTCTGTTTGTGACACAATTTGACAGAGTTTTGAAAGCTCTTCCATATGATGCAACCATCATTTTTTTTTTGTGATTATTCAAGCTCACACCATAAGACCCTTGAGTATGTCTCTAAGCATGGTTAGTTAAGTTCACCTTAGCCCGTTGAGGATGTTCTGATATTGCTGTGATATGCATTTCCCATAGACACCTGCCTGAGTATTCTCAGGACTCTTCAGCGGGTTAAACACATATTTATCACATCAAAGAATTGCTAAAAAAAGTACCTTGAAAATTATGTGGAAAACACTGAATCATATAAACTGTTGTAAGTGTAGGAAAAAGTAATAGGAACTCTTCATTGTTGCTGCATGGTTTGTAGAATAGTCAGAGAGGTTTTGTGCTCACTGCCTTTAGAGGGTGAACTAAATAAAATGTCTCTGGTTGAAGGGAGGGACTTGCAGTACTTACACTGTAGTAATGGCAGACTTCGCTGTGCATGCTAGTGCTCTGCGTGCGCAGGGAGAAGTTGTATAGGGCGCTTTTGAACTTTTATACGAGTAATATTTTTACCTTCTATTCCTTTGTACTGATGTAAATTAGTCTCCCTATGTTGTGCAGACTCCAAAGCTGGTAGTGTAAGATTTGCTTGTTCCCGATTGAGAAACAGAAGGGTGTAGATGCCATCCTAGTTGTGCACTAGCACTCTTCTTGCTCTCAAGTGACAGTGGACAGAGTTTTTGCTGTCATCCACAGTGTGACCACTGATAAGTGCCCCTCTCTGTTCTCTCCTCCCGGCAGTACTTCACCCTTCTGTGTGGGAAGAGGGCACACTCACTGGCCAAGGTTTCAAACAGGTAGGACTGATCATGTGATTCTGACTCCTCTATCTGAGTAACCCAAATAGAAAGCATTAGGTGTGATGAGGGCAGGACTTATTCATCTTGAAGTACTCCCTGAGATCAGTATTAAAGAGGAGACCCATCTTCATATCATGCAGCTTCATATGACAACACAAATATTTTACTAATATTACTTCTCTAAATTTTGTGTTATCATACAATGCAACTTGATAATGTATACGCTGTTATTTTAGCATAGAAATATTTTTGTGAATGAAGAAGTTTTTTCATGAATTGATGCCAACGCAAGTGTAAATGCACTATCACCCAAGTTAATCGAGGCATTTTCGCGTGTTGTTAAATTCGCAATCCTACTGTGATTCGCGAAATTCGGGAAAATTAAACCCTCGTGAAAATAACGGCCTATACATGTACATTATCAGGATTGAATTTCTTTTTAAAGACTTGGTCACATGGGAAGAAAAGGTTAGGGCGATTGAATCAATCTTCATTTGCTGCCCACCGCAGTACATTTTAAAAACCATGACTAGCGCAGGCCTGGTAGAACAGAATTGCACATCAGTAATTCTTGGTATCGCCATTACCTGGGTGCCTTGCGACGAGCATCACTTAAGATGCATTAAGATGCATTATGGGATAGCTCAAGGGACAAAACTTCACCCAGTTTTGCCTGCATATGTGACCCGCTACAACAAAATGATCCTAAAGTCGGGCGGGGTCGATTATTTGAAAATTGCATGATATAATCCCCTAATCTTTCTGCTTTAAATTGATATATAACACATCTTATAAAAATAATCGGCTGCGAAGATATCATTGTTTAAAAGAGAGCATGTCGAGACGTCTGGAAAATCACTGTTTCGAGAAAAGCGCCCTAAAAGTCTTCCTTTCGACGCAATCGCGATCAAGGGACACACAAGTTAGTTTTCACCTCTGGACAATAGAAGGTAAGCCCTAGCAACCCCCGAAGAGTTAATTCAAGCACATCAGCGTCGACGGTCTCCTCACCAACCAATCAGTGACCAGGATGTGAGAAGCGGCTGAGCATAGCGCACCCCGCCTGCACGCACCAGTCGACTGGGCAGTGTGCGAGCTTCACGCTTCGGTTAGCAGCAAGCAGCAAACTGACCAATGAGATCACTCTGGTCGTTGTTAGGGGCGGAACCTATCTGTGGCGCTCAATCCAAATTTTCGAACCAGTTTCTGCTTCGTTGAAATGCCCAAAAACATGGCTCAGAAAAACGCTATTTTTTTATCTTTCCTTTGATCATTTTGCTTCAAAATTTCAACAGATGAAAGAAGACATGTTAGACTCCAATGATATATCAAAATCAGAAAATCGTAAGTTTTGACCAATTTTAATGCTCTGACTTCAAACTCGATTTTCACGGCTTCGACCGTGCGCGACTTTAGGACCTTTTTGTTGTAGCGGGTCACATATGCACTCAGGTCACGTTCTGTCTCTATCCAGCCTGGCAGTAGTGAACCATGACTCTAGTGACCGCAAATCAGTAAAATTTAAAAGTTTTAAACTCTTTTTCCTGTTTCCTGCTGTTTGTATAAGCCACTCCCCCAGTATATCATTCATAAGTTAATAACGAAATCTTGTTTGAGATGTATATATATATATACATTATGTTGTATGCCTTATAACCGTATTGTCTTTAAAGGAAGGTCCTCATATATTTGAAAGTAATATAGTAAAGTCTTGATGTACTGTATGTGTGAAAAGAAAGATATATGTGATTCTATTTATGCAAGTGTTATTGTGGTCAGTGGTAAGACATTTAGTTCACTCAATACTTCATTGTGATGTTATGTTTTCCCTTTTGAAGTTTTGAATTATTAAGATACTGATCTATACCCATTATTTATGTCAAAATATTGTCTTACTATGCCATGCACAGTTGTGAGTTCCTCTTAGCGTGTTTGTACTGGTAACCAAGCACAAAGCATTTATAACCAATATCTTCCAGTGCATCTGCTGTTTAAGTTTTATCAGACATAATTGATAATTCCTGATCAGATTTTATGTCCACGTAAAACTTTGTCCCATTATAAGTCCTCATGTGTACTTACTTTGCTGAGGTGACTCTAGTTATGTTGTCTGCCCTTTACGTGTAGGTGTCATAATATTTGCATCTGTTATGCTATTAACACTAGAAAGTGTGCCAAAATATTTACATCTGTGTAAACTCACAGATACACTCTGTCTATCATCTGTAAAGTTGCTGCTTGAAGCAAAATGTATCGATTGCTGAAAAGTTTTATGAATCTGTGAGTCACTGATTGTGTTGTATTGAGGCAGTCAATATTTTGCTGCAGTAGGTATTCAAAAAAAAAAGACTCTTAAATACTTACTAATATGTTGTTATTGTGTTTTTGTTTGTTTCTTTTGTGTTTCCCACTTTGGCTTCATTTGGACTAAACCACTTTGTTTCTCTCCGCTGGAGTGACCTGTCTTCTGTCCAATCATGTCTACATCTCCTTGTTTTGTTTTTACATGATTACATAAACCACTGACTTTGTCATTCTGTTTTATTTATGTCCAATATATCAATATTATCCACGCCCACCCTTGTCGAATCTTTTTTTCTTTGTTATATGTTTGTTGTCATCCTTTTGTGGACTATTAAATCCACATCCCCCTAAACCTCACTTTACTTTAATCATGAGTAGATCTACCCCTGAACCAGTACCTTCACCTGTTAACTCTACCCCGCCACCACTCACAGTTCTCCAGCGGTTAGTACCTTGCCCCACCTCCATATCTCTGTGCTTGTAGCCGTCGGCCATTCACCTGTACCCCACAGTTACTAGTACCACATTAAACTTTGCTAATATTGTATGATGGTGGCTGTTATCTAGCTTGTATATCTTTGTCTTTCTGCTAGTTGTTTTCTTTTTCTGTGTCATTTAATGTTCTAGTCCTCACCAACTGTCTCGGCAGATCTTGTAGTTCTGTTGAGATGTGGAATCCGAGCCTGTGATAGAATACATCAAAATACAGATTGAATGCCCCAAGATTCTATCATGCAGCTTAGAAGTGCTCCTAGAATATTTTTTCTCCTTCAAGAATGTAAATTCCACTTTTTCCATTCATATTGATATCATCATGTCTGGCAATTCTATGTGCTTGTGTTCAAGTGTGACTTAGATTCCATTGAGACACACTGTCCGCTTAATGCCTAATCCTTGCAAGCAGCCAGGAGCCTGTATACATATGTTTTAGGATCGATCGAGCGTGTGTCATTTACATAAAAAAGGGCTTGTGATTTTTAGCCCATTGAAGACGAGCTGATGTTGCTATGTATTTGCCATACACCCTACCCCGTGTATGCTCGGGACTGGTCTTCAGTTGGTTATACCCAGGATCCAGGACATAGACTCTTTGATTTGATTGGGTCTCGTAAGAAATCAAGCACATTATATGATAACCCCTCTGTGTACACATTACGCATTTTAGGTCATAGTCTTATCTAGCTAGATTTACCATGTATTGATTATGTGGAAAATTACCATATCTTGCAAGCAACTGAGTTTAAAAAAAAAATGTAAGTCAATAGTCATGTCATTAGACAGTCCAGCAGCTGCATTATGATCTTGACAAAGTTTAAGCTTCTATTACTGTAAAAGTGGTTTCTTTCGCGGTGATTTTATTTTTGCACTTTTCGCGCTTTGAGGTTGAACCGCGAATTTAACATCACGCGAAAATGTTTTGAACTCATCGCTTGTTACAACGCTATCATTACCGACCGCGAATTTAAACACACACGAAAAAGTCGGCACCAATGGAAACCGCGGAAGTTTCTGTACGCGAAAGAAACCACTTTTACAGTAGCATTGCTTTTACTGTTATGTGCCATGCACTGATGGTTTTTATGACATGAGCTATTAGGTGTGATGGTATTTGCCCTCTGTAAATTATGTTTTTTATTGAGGTAGCAACCTTCACAGATAGCTGACCGATGAACAGACAAGTTGTGTATTTGCTTTCCTTGCTTGCACTGAAATCTTTGCTGCTAGTTAGATTTGAAATAAAAAATAAACCTTACACACACCCAAAAACCTGTAAAACACAAGAAATTATAGCAGTAGGCTCTCCCACCCTGCATATAATAGGGTATGACTGTATAGGGTATTTATGGCCCTATTGCTCAACTTTTGCTCTGAGCAATTCTGCCTCTCCCGCCCCGCCCCGCCCTGCCCGCCCCGCCCTGCCCCTTCCCCCTCCCTGCCCCTTTCCCCTTCCTGCCCCTTTCCCCTCCTTGTATTACCTAGTACTTCATTACAGCAGTATGCATGCACAATAGCGCACTAGGTATTCACAGCAGTACCAGTAGTCACACAGCTATATGAATGTAACTATGGGTATATGATATTTCAAGGAATGAGAATATTGGTGTATATCTGAGTACATTAAGCTCAAATGCAATATTCCACAGTTTTTTTGTACTGGGTGTGTACCCTGTATGCTTTATATGCTTTAGTTCATATTTCACTGTGGTATTCATGAAGGCATTAAGGTAAGATCATGTGCTCTGAAATGAAGACCTATGCATAAGAAATGTGTAAAATAATGCTGTGTTATTTAATGCAATATCAGTTGGGTAAAGACAAAAATACCAGATAAAAATACCCCAGAAGATAAATTCAAACAAATATATTACACTTCCATAGAGTAACACCAGAAGCTCTTGAGATAAATGGAAAAAGAGTCAATTTGGATTGAAGCTTTAAATGGCGTACAATTGTACCTTCAAGAAAACATTCTATTTGATTTGATCATTTAACTCAAAAACATAAGAAGCAGTGGTAAAAGAAACCTACAAGTATGTGAGATCTATATTCTTGCCATGTACAATCATCAAGGCCTTTACTGCAAGCTGGTGGTGGAATCAGTAGTTGCATTGTATTGTACAGTGTACGAGTATAAAGGCATGCTTCGTGTACATTCCTCAAATTGGCAATATATCATTCATAATCTATCAGAACAAATTCTAGGCTCTTATCTACGCAATTTATCTCTGATTCAGTCTACATATGTACCCATTTTATATCGATGACAACATTTTACTTTATTTTACTCCAGTGTATTAACTTAAAGTATATTATTTGGGATAATATTTTCTTTATCATCTAATTAATCTATGTTTATAAATCGTGATCATAGTAGGGGCCTACATGTATGTTGCATGAATGTATGGATAACTTACCACAAATTATTGTGATCAGACTCTATTATACCACAGATAAATGTACGTACTGTACCTTTGCAAGGTTTGGGGATTTTTAACATTTTTTTCTTCTTCGTCTTGTTCTACAACACATAACTTTTATAATGTAGGCACCACTAAGAATGATTCTTTGTAGAATGATATAGTCAGTCGTGGATCCAGAGGGGGTGCACCTGGCCCTTGCCCCCTTTTTTTATTTTTGTTATAATAAAACAAAAGAAATGGAAAAAAAAAATGGGGAGCGCGTGTGCCCCCTTTTAATTTTGTAAAGGCACCTCCCCTTTACGGAATTCTTGGATCTGCCCCTAATAGTGTAGGTATGGCGATGGGTGTGGACCTTTAAAGAAGTTGTGTTGTATGTATTAAAGGGTGTGTACAGTTCTGGTTGAGGTGAAGATTTAGCTTTTAGAAACCACTCTATGAGATGTCAAAGAGCATGCAGTTCTAATGGGTATCAAAAGTTTATTCGATGAAAATCGGTTTTGAAATGGCTGAGATATCCAAAAACAAGGTGAAACAAAGAGATTCTAATAAAGTTGTGGCATGTTGCCTTTTATTATTAGCACTTTTTTGGAAATCTCAGCCATTTGAAAACCAATCTTCATCAAATAAACGTTGAATCCTTCTTAGAATTACATGCTCTCTCATATTTCATAAGAGGCTTTTCATTATCTCGCTAAGGAATGTTCAAAACATGAAACCCTACATCAACCAGTACTGTACAGTCCCTTTAAAGCCTTATGTGCTCTTGCTCGGCAAGGCGCTGCTAGCTGGAAGCTGATGATGTAAACAAAAGGCTTCTATGTTGGGAAAGTGGACGATTTTCAGCATGCGAGTATAATGGGTAGAAATGATCCCGCTTGGCAGAGAACTGTGCTGTCAGAGTGCTTCTCTAGTTTATGTTTTGTACATGTAACCTTTCCTTTTTTGTTTTTGTTTACTTTACTATAAAGGAGATGGGACAACACTGAGATACTAAGCTTCTTGTTAATATTTGTGCAGGATGTCATAATTTCTTTGAGATCAGAAAGTGGTTTGTGAGAGATTTATTCACATCATGTTGCATACAGTAAAGCAAGATATTTTAGCGGCATGACATTTTTGCAAATTGGAGCTGACAACATTTTGTACGGCATGAAATTTTCAGGAATTGTCACTGACATTCAACGCGTAGTGTAGACAAGAACTTCCACATGCATTTTAATCTCTTAAATCTTTGCTCTCGCGTAATTCGCAAAATTAAAATGCACGCGAACATTCTGTGGTGTACAGTATATGTGTTGTGTGCCATGAGTGCTAATGTGTAGAATCTGTCACGAGGTGTATTTGAACGCTTTCTGGTGTACATTTCTGTTGTTGAGTGATTTCCCTGGATAGGAATGAAGTGTTCATTTCAAGGCATTCCATTTGGTTCATATGGTCAGGGTTCTGTGGCTAAATATAACAGCACCTAGTTGTGCCAAATTCATGTAGGTGTCAAATTGTGTAAATGTCTACCTTACTTGGAATGGTAATCATGTAACATAATGTCCGGTGTATATAATCTTATGTTGTATGTTGTGTGTTGTATGTTCACTACTTGTAGTATGTGATTGATTCACAGTACGGTTATATTGTGTATTTGATATTTAGCCCAATGTCAGTTTATAGTTGTATACTATAGCCAGTCTGGTATTAGGAGGTTGTTGTTGTTGTTGTTGTTGTTGTTGTTGTTGTTGTTGTTGTTGTTGTTGTTGTTGTTGTTGCTTTGTTTTCATGTGGGTGGATTATTTGAACCTGCAATAAAAATAAATGTACTGTAATGCAAGCTATTTGGCAAATTAGAGCCAACAGCTGTTTTCACAGCATG
Source organism: Diadema antillarum (assembly GCF_040938485.1). Classification (NCBI taxonomy): domain Eukaryota; kingdom Metazoa; phylum Echinodermata; class Echinoidea; order Diadematoida; family Diadematidae; genus Diadema; species Diadema antillarum. Next base: position 883,647 of record NW_027271055.1, read on the forward strand.
AAATTTTTCATGAATTGCCACTGGCATTCAGTACATATACGTGTAGTGTAGACAAGACCTTTCATGTGCATTTTGATTTCGCAAATCTTGTCTCTCGTGATATTCCCAAAATTGAACTGCACATGAACATTTCTGGTTTTACAGGGTTTTTTTGTTTGTTTGTTTTGTTTTTGTTTTTGTTTTTGTTTTTTTTTTTGGGGGGGGGGGAGGGGAGGAGAGGAAGGCAAGACTGTTCTAGAGGAACAAGTATTTGATATGAGACTAGCTGTGTGCATGCCTGGAGAAGGTTAATCTATAGAAATAGGATATGTGACCCTGCATCACAAAACCAACAAAAAGTCGCCAGACAAGGATTTTTAGTCCTTGGAGCAGATTCTGAAAGAGCAGACTCTATTAGTAAGCTTTAAAATGATGCGTAACTCAATTCAAATGGACTCTCCTAATCTATCCAAATATTTGACAGAAAGCACACACGCTGGAATAGTGTGAATTGAGAAAAGAGGCTCTGAAGTAAAGGGTCTATTCAAGCGCCTTTAATCTTCACCAATCCGTGCTAGCTGTGTGATGAATGGGACAAAAAACATGATGCAAGCCATCAGAGCAACAACAAGGAAGGGATTATCAGCTTTGGCTGAATTAAGCATGCTCTATTCACACATTCTTTCCATGATTGATGCCAATTTTCAGAGCCAAGGCATCATCCTTTCTAAAGATGTTAGAGTTGAAAGTAAAGAATAACTGTGTACAGGGTTTTTAACTCGTTGAGGACTTAATGTCTATGGGAAATGCGTGATGTAGCAAAATCAAACCATCCCAACAGGTTAAGAAATGAAAAGGGGACTCCATAAGACACACCTAATCACACCATCCCACAAAAAAAGTGTTCGAGAAAAACTGCGAAAACACAATTTCCTGTTGGTTTTATGATCTCAAGCAGTGCTTTAGCATAATGTAGAAGAAGAATAGCTCTTTTAGAAAATAAGAAGAACTCAACATTGGCTACATTGACCCATGTCACTTATTTTCAGTCCTCACTCCAAATCAGTGTGTGTGACTTTTAGTTGGTTTTGTGATGCAGTGTCATCAGTATCATGATGGAAGGTGGAAGTCAAGCATACACTGTACACAAGATAGGAAATATCAATGTGTCACCCCGTTGTCCTCTCATATCAAATCATACATCTAGAAAGCAAGGAATGGATGCATCTTTAATTCTTAAGTATATCATTAGATTTCCTATGTAGCTGTGTGTTAAACAGCGTTGAAAATTGCTGCTGGACCCCCCCACCCCATTTTGATGCATTTTCTCTAAGTGATACTTCAGTCCACGTTTGCATGCCAAAGTCATTCATAATTTTAGATTTGATTGAGCATAAAGACATTCCTGTCAGATGAACTGTTACCAAATGCATGGCATTTGCTTGATTATTGGATAGTTTGCCTATTTTCATGAGCGCTCAGTTATTGTAATCCCAAACCCCATGTGCATTGTTTCCTTCTCTGAAATTACTTCTCAATAGTAGTACAAATGAGAACAGTTTGCAGCAAAATCATCAAATTCACATCATCATACAACGATTTGGATGTCACACGTTCAAGGATCTATTAATGGTAGTAGTGATGAAATGGTCAAATGTAAATGGTCAAATGCATATTCACTTTTAAGTTTTATTTCTGTCTGTTGCCTCTATTTCAGTGCAATCATGCAATGTCATTTTCATACAAGAAACATTTGATCATCATCGAGAGCCTGATGTAGGATCGTATACATAAATTTGTATTCCAGCTTACTGTACATCCTGTGTAGACAGAATCATGTATATTTTTAAAGCCATCCTTAAATATGAAGATGGTATATTTGTAGATAGAACTAGACAACTACTGTAAACGTGGAAATTTTCGCGGTACATTAATTTTCGCGGATTTCGCGCTACGTTCAGCTAGCGCGAATTCAAAAACGCGCGAATATATCTTCGCAATTTTCTACGCACATTTTGAACGGCCTGAATTGTGTGCGCTTCGTCGATGATACTGCTACGTAGTACAGACATGTTTACGCATATAGCAGTATCATCGCACGCACCGCACGCACCGAGCCCACGGCCGATTTGTGTGCTACATCCCCGCGACTACAGTACTAGTACTACAGTACATGTATCGAGTAAAATACATGTACAGTGTACTACGTAGTTGAGCGCTTGTACTCGCACTCGCTTTTCATACGCTGGCATCGCTGGATGAAAACAGCGACTGTGTATTAACCCGCTGCGGAGCGCGAATTTAAGAACCCGCGAATATGTTTTCGAGCCGCTCAGCGCGAAAAATTAATCGCGCGAAAATATTGGCGTTTACAGTAATATGACACTGACATACACACTAGTGTGCTTGTAGACATCAGGCAAGTCATAGTGATTACTATAGTATGTCCCACTAGGATTTAGTGTTATAGTGGAGTAGTACCTACAGTGTGAGCTCTGTGCAAAAAGCATCATGGACATTTATGTGTGTAACCATGGTAAAAGTGACTCTGTTCATTGATTTGTACATGTGGTAACACAGTGTGGTAGATCAATCAAAAGTAGATGGTTATGTTAAATGTCATTCTGGAGGTGCTAAATGTAATGATATGTTGTGGTATGCGTATGAGACCTGTGAAGTATTTTAGAGTTGCATTGTCATGAGTATACAATGCTATCACACTTAGAATAGTCTGTTTTATAGCAGGAAGTTACAGTTCACATGTTGTAGTCCTTTGTTGTTATTCTATTATTATTTTTTATCATTATTATCATTATTACTTGTATTGTTGTTGTTATTATTACTATATTTCATTATTATTATTATTATTATTATTATTATTATTATTATTATTATCATCATCATCATCATTATCATTGTTATTATTATTATTATTATTATTATTATTATTATTATTATTATTTATTATCATTATCATCATCATCATCATTATCATTATTATTATTACTATTATTATCATCATCATCATCATCATCATCATCATCATCATCATCATCTCCTTCATGTCTCTTTGATTCTGCTGTTCTCAACTTTATTGCTGGGTCCAATTCATGGACCCAGGGCATATCAAAGGGGATGTCATTTACAGTGCATGTGGTGTACACTCACAAATACCTAATATCTGGACACTAGTGTATGTAATGCTTTAAAAAAGCCCCATTTTATCCTGATTGTTCTGTAATGCATTTTTTAAGCAGTTTGAGGAGCTTATCCAGAGGGCAATTATTATCTGCTAATTGTGATTATTAATTATTATTATTGATATAATTATTGATATTGTTGTTATTATACATATCATTATCATCATCATCATAATCATTATTACTTTCTCAATTATCACTGCTGCCATTGCTAGTGTAGTGGTTATTACTATGAAGATGATGAGGCTGATGTATGCTAACAACAATTACAAGAAAACATCAAATGAAGGCTTAAGTTCATGCCCGTGTGAAAAAAAAAGAAGAAAAAGAATAAGGGACCACAAAGTTGGCTTCCTACACAAGATCAGAGGAGAGTGTTACTTACCTTTTTCTGGCATTTGCAAAATGGGTACAGTTAATGCTCTTACTCATCCTATGAAAAAAACAATAAAAATAAAAATAGTGCATCCGCAACAGCCAAATTGATGCATACCTATGCATTGATTTGCATGTACAATGAGGGTATGATTGCAACCTATGTTTTGATTTCATCGACTCATGAATTGCCAAAAGACACACACCATTCCTGTTCATGCATATCAGAGAAGAAATTTTTCTTATAGGGTTAAATCTTCATATTGTACTAAACCTAAGGAATACAGCATTGGGGGGGGGGGGGGGGGGGAGAGAATATTGAGTTTGGAAAAGCTTTGATTAATATAATACTGGATGAGTGATGGCTATTTTTCCTGATATCTGACTACTAATGATGTTATATACTGCCCTCTCTTGTTGACAGAGTTGCCAGCAAGCGTTCCAGTGATACATTTGCTGCCATGAGCAAGCTTGGGAGTAGAATCAAAGAGGTCTTCAAGGGACAGTCAGGTTAGTCTTATCCCAAGACTCCTGTCCATTTATGTGTTTTCCCGTCCTTCAGACCTTCAATAAAAGCGAGCTTTAGATCTACAATGCAAATGCTATTAAAGCCGACGGCTCCTCCTAAGTTTGACAATGGAAACAGCCGTCTCATGAACACCATTTTTTTTTTTCTTTTTTTTTTTTTTGGTCCTAATTAGCGTCGTCAGAGAGCACAGATCTAATGCTGGCTAATGTAAGGGTGGATAGCATAGTTTGCTGCTAGGCCCTCAGAAAAAAAAAAAAAAAAAAAAACTATTAGAAATATTATATTTTAATGCAGTACCGGTAATTAGTCCAACTACAATGTACATGTAGCCTGCTCGTGCAATGCCAGAAACAGTCATCAAGTTTTATCTAATGTTCACTTGGTAATCCACAGATGGGGAAGGTTTGTCTCACCTGTACCTGTATGAAGAATCCAGTCAACCATCTGTAAGTATAGAATTCAGAGCTGCCTTATTCTCGATTGTAAATTTTAAAGTAGCCCTGTGTACAGTACCACTTTTTAATAGAAACACACCCAAGAGAATTTTTCACAGCAAGCATGTGTCAGAGAGAAGTTGACTAAGGTGTTAAGTGTTTTATAAATCAACATTTAATTAATATGATGCAATTTAATCCATGAGAGTTATGGTGCATCATGAATCAGAGTTGTACTTTACGCAATGACAGCACCCTATTCGACCTCACCTGAGGAAATTTGTGTGTGTGTGTTTGTTGTTTTTTTTTAGTCTACTTTTTTTTTGTGTGTGTATATTTTTCAATTACTGGTGGGTCCTATCCCCCCCCCCCCTCAAAAAAAGGGAAAATTCCTACCTGTATACCAATGGATGCCTATTTTTATGTAGTTCCATTTCTAGCCTTGAATGTGGCAAGTGATTGCAAGCTTTGGGATACTTACAAGGCAGTTTTCTTCATTATTTCATTGCATGATATCAGTTTTGAAATCCTCATTTGATTGTTTATGTTTCAAATGTTGGAATCCACTTTACTGTTTTGTCAATGGAAATGTGATGCTAATGTAACAGCGATGTAAATAAGCACTGAATTGATTACTGTTTTAGTAATGGCCATGATAAAAGAAATCAGGTGTGTATGAACTCAAGCAGAATTTGAACCTATGACCTCTTGATCTCCGGGCAGGCGTCATCTCCACCAGACCTCTGAGCTTCCACACAACAGCAAGTTTTGGTTCTAATTTTAAGTATATATTACATAGTAGGTGTAGTGCAATTTGTCAATCAGTTGCATAAAAACATCTTGACGGAAGAATTTAATGAATTTGAATAACTGTGATGCTATGTCCACAGAACATCCAAATTTGTTGGGATGCATGTTGTATTACATTCTAACAGGTCATATGTTGCAAGATTTGAAAATTGCATTTTGCAGATCTCTGCAAAGATCTTTGTTTTCTCCAGAGAAAATAGCCAGCCCCATTTCCTACAGCCTTTATCTTCAACAATTTTCACCACACTTCACATTGTGTATTTACCTTAACATTGACCTTTTTCTTCTGTCAGTCTGACGTGGACATCGCATCAGATGACGACGACCACCACCGTGCTGGCATCGCGTCCCCACAGCATGACCTCAGCGCCTGGCGGGTCAGTATCCCATCGGTGCAGCAGAAGCAGGAGGGAGGGAAAGAGAGCTTCGTCTTCGTCATCAACATCCAGCGCATCGACGTCCGGGAGGGAGATGGGGAGAAGAACTCATGGCAGGTGGAGAGGTCGGTAAAAAATTGAAGAACCCAGATGTTCCTTCCTTCTGCTCTTTGGCCATCATTCAGATGTTTTGTAGTGTTGTAAGAGGGTCACTCACAAATACCACATTGGGTTAGTTTGTGATGTTTGCTCCAGAATAAGCCAGTTCACAGTAGCAGTGGTGTGCAATTACCTCTGTACCATTAGTTAGGTTCACACGCTGTTCCTAAACTCTAGGTTTAAGTCAAAAACTTAACTCTTTATGATTAGCTTGTAGTTTAGCATTGTGTAGACGCACTCAAAAGTTAGCAATCGTAAAGTTTAGTCGATGATTGGAACCATGAGACATATTTAAATAGGGTTTACGTTCTCTCCACGAGCCACAGGGAGTCCCCACTCGTAGTTTCGCTCCGTGTGGACACAATAATCAATGAGCTTGTGAGTTAGCGTGAACCTCGAGTCTCGTTCGCTGCGTTATTTTGTATGGGCACAAGGTCATCTAGCAAAGACTCTACACTTCCGTTGTAATCATCGAGTGGGGCTGGCTCGTAAGTTGTAACTTAAAGTTAGGTGCACGCTTGAACGCACGTCGTGAATTCACGAGTGGAGCTAATCATCAACAGTTAAGTTTTCCGCCTAAACTTCAAGTTTGGCAACTGCGTGGGAATGTAACTATTGAATTTTCAGAACGATGATTATTCTTTTATTAGAATAGGAGAAGGTCTGCTATGACCTTCTGCACATGCTCAAATTTTGACTGAATTGAATTATAGTAGAGTGATGTCTGCAGTCTGTGTCTAAAAAGATGTCCTCCTTCCGGTAGATTTCACACATCAACAACAGGTGTTAGTTGCATCTACATGTAATTGTGGACTTAAGTGAATTGTTTTGCTTTCATGTCAAGTTGGAATTTTTTTATCTATCATTATTACCTCCGCCAAGGGAGGAGGTTATGTTTTCGTTACCGTTGGTTTGTTAGTTAGTTAGTTAGTTAGTTAGTTAGTTAGTTAATTAGTTTGTCCGTGTGCAAAATAACTCAAAAAGTAGTTGACGGATTGGGATGAAACTTGCAGGAAAGGTTGAGAATGACACAAGTAACAAATGATTAACTTTTGGTAGTGATCCGAGAATTTTGGGGGAATTTATGAGGGATTTTTGATATTTTGGCAGGTAGGGTCAATAAACTTGGGAGTTCAGGCTGCGCGTATTTGAGGTTTCCATGCGCGCGCCAAAGTGCGACGCCGTGCTCTAGTTTCTGCTAGGGCGAGGCGCGCCGTGCAGCTGATTGTTTATGACGTAGCAAAGGCTTCTATATTGGGAAATCGGGCGGCTTTCAGCACACAATGCAGTACGTATGGGTGGAAATCACTGATCTCTGTGGAAGAACAAGATCAGTGCGGGTGGAAATGGGCTGCATGCTTGGCGGAGGTCTGCGCTCTCAGAGTGCTTCTCTAGTTACACTTGGTATTAGAAGTTAAGAGGCAGGAGGCAATAATTCTAAAGACTGTGCAGCCTTTTGTTTCCCTCCTGATATTACTGCAAAAATCCTATTTATTTTGCTGCATTCATTTTTCACAGCAAATGTTGATCTAACAACAGCTACATGAAAACTGCGATGAAGTTGGATGTAGCCTGTCGTTTTCTGTAATGTCAGGTGTAGTTTATCTTTATCAAATCTTTCATTTTACAGTCATGAAAATTGGATACAAGATGAGTGATGAGTCAATGGAGGGAATAGATCATTTCTATTTTGATATATAGAATCATGCAGAAAGACTGGAGTTTGTCCAGTAATGGGATGACACTTGATATAGTCAATATCTTTGCATTTTTATCATACTACAGGCGGTATCATGAATTCTATGCTCTGGAACAAAAGCTGAAAGAATTCCATGGTGAGTATGTGTTTCAAAGGTGTGTGCCATGTATTGGCTTTTATCATATTCAACAACACTTAACCCTTTCATTCTGCAATTCTCCAAGAGCCTCCAATTGAATGCCCCCAAACAAGACTCTTTTTGCCCATTCACAAAGAACAGACAGGTTGGTCCATCTGTGTGAAAGCAATTAAAGTGATAAATGTTTTGCCTTTCCATGGTCAACTACTTGTGCCATCCAACAATGGGAAATATCGATCGGACATGAGATATGAGTAGAGTGCGCTGATGGGCTTGCAAACTCTTTAAACACTGTAAGGGCACCCATATGGGGTCAGCAAAAGTCAAAATCTAGTGAGCTCAGCCTAGATAGCTACATATGTCTTCATATGAGTTTTATAGAAAAAGAACTACGGTACTACAGTGAACAAAGGTAAAATAGACAAAATGCATGCAGTTTTGATACAGGAAAGGAAGAGATATTGATAGAAGAAACTCTACGCGTTCAAACAAAGTGACATTTTTCTGGTATACAACATACTTTTACCAGGTTCCCGTATACCAGGTTCCCGTGTAATTATGAGTCGACACCTTGAGAACCTTGTGGAACCTGGTATACCAGGTCCCCGTAAATGCACATCCTATCTGCGTGTTTTTGCCTCAGTACTGGAGAGGACGACATGATTATACACAATATTGCTCAGCTATGCTCGATGAGAATGAAATCTGAGCTATTTGATTACGAGGCAGAAGTACTACAGACTGAGCCACATCTCTGTAATGTCATTGATGGCTGATGATCACATCTTATTCTTAACTCCAGTTTGTGTTTCTGTCTTTGCCAGGTGGTTTTGAGGATGCCCAGCTTCCCGTCAGACGTCCCTTTGGGTCCAAGTCACATGACCACATGGAGAAGAAGAGACCGGTCTTTGAGAAGTACCTCAGTGTAAGTAACAATCAGTTCTATCATACGATATTTTTTTTTTTTTTTTTTTTCAAGAGTAAAAGGGATCCTATTACATTGCACCACTAATTCATTTTCATCATCCGTGTGAAATTTTGACATGACATTTGCTCCTGTGACAATGCTTCGGTCTTATTTCTGCAAGGTCTTAAGGTTAGGGTTTTGATAGAGTCTTTATAGGTTTATTTGATATGAGGATTACGGTTAGGGTTATGGTGATATCGTGTAGATATTTCATGGGAGTACAATATGTAATTGTCACAAGAACAAATGTCATGAATTTAACACTTTCTTCATTCAGACTTAGGAATGTTATATCAGTAACAGCAGAATTTCATTCTTTTTCAGCTAAAGTTATAAGTCTAATCACTTGTGTATGCAAGTTGCTGATGAAATATTTACATATTTATATCAACGTCCATTACTTGCTGTGGTTCATCACTTCAGGTTCTTCTGACCCATTTTTTCAGCTAAAGTTATAAGTCTAATCACTTGTGTATGCAAGTTGCTGATGAAATATTTACATGTTTATATCAATGTCCATTACTTGTTGTGGTTCATCACTGCAGGTTCTGCTGACCAAACCCAACCTACGAGGGAGTCAACTTCTCTACAGCTTCCTGACAACCAGCGAAGAGTTTGTCAACAAGTTCCTTGGAGATGTCAATATTGGTGCGCACTTTGTACAAGACAGTCACAACTTTTGGAAACACATGATAGCAGATGAAAATGTGCAGTTTTTCTTCTGTATTTACGTATGACTTGCCTTTGCACTGAGCTTACCAGGAAAAAAAACAAGAGTTTAAAAAATAATGTTAGTAATGATAATAATTTAATACAAAGTGTTAACAAATCTGATTGTATTATTTAGGAAGAAGATAACTCAAGATGGAATTTAGTCTATACCTTGTTTGCAAGACATGACTGGTTATGGAATGTTTAATTTGACCAGTGAGATGAGTGCCTTTATTTTCATTGAGCAACATCTTAAAGTCTAACTTGTGAATAAAGGAGTTATTATTTTTCCATGGTTGCAGTCTTCTTATGCAATCTGTTCTCTCACTTCATTCTCTTTGACAGGCAAATTTGTGAGGTCTGTCTCCACCAAAGTCATAAAGGAGGTAAGAAAGCGGGGCGGGCAGTGCGCCATCCTGTGGCCGCTGTTTACAGCGTGTATGCGGACCTAGTTGGCAGCACGTCGCCCCCCGGGGCGGGCCGGGTAGTGAGTCCTCCTGCGTCCGTTGACTGCCGTCACGATTCGGTGGCTTTGGTTTGTGCATAGTGTGGTGGTGCATGCGAATGCAACGCATCCATGACTCGGGTAACTCTATGCCGACGTCCCTGTCGGCATGTGGGCGCCGCCATGGGCAGCCCTGTGTCTGCTGTAGTTGCCAACATGTATATGGAGGCCTTCGAAGAACAAGCCTTGGAAGAGTGTCCCCCCGGAACCGCACCCAGGATTTGGAAGCGGTACGTCGATGATACCTTCATCGTTGCCGACAGGAGGCACGCTGACAAGCTACTCGAATTCATGAATACGAGAGAACCTACTATCAAGTTCACCTCAGAGCAAGAAACACAAGCAAGCATCGCCTTCCTGGACACCCTAGTCCACAGGGACACAGGGGGGAAACTGAGCACAACCATATACAGAAAGCCCACACACACAGACCAATATCTGGCCTTCAACTCACACCATCCTACCTCCGCCAAACGAGGAGTGATCAGATGCCTCTACGATCGAGCAAACAAGATCATAACCAAGCCCTCTGGCACAGCAAGCGAGAAACGTCATTTGCGATCAGCATTGTCGGCCAATGGCTATCCCAGGTGTTTCATCAACAAGGCACGAACAGTAAGAGTTCAGCCTGAACAGGACAAGGAGGAATACAAGTCCACGGTTGTCCTCCCCTATGTGGAGTCAATTGCTCCCGTTCTGAGACGCCGGCTGGCGAAACACAATATCCGAGTCGTCTACAAAGCCGACGCCACTATCAGAAATCACCTGGATCGGGTTTATTGTCACCTCGTCTACAGCCACTTTGTCTATTTTCCAATTGGTCTACTGGCATATCGTCTATTACCGATTAGTCTAATACCCATTTGGTCTGCATCTCGTTTTGTCCAGTACCCATATTGTCTAATAGCCACTTTGCCCACTACTCGTATTGTCTAATACCCAACTCGTCTAAGGAGCATTTCGTCTACAAATCAATTGATCTAATAGCCAAATCGTCTACACTCACAATGTCTATTTGCCATGTCGTCTAATATTTATTTTGTCTACTACTAGTTAGTCTACTCCCACCTCGTCTACAAGTCATTCAGTCTACATTCACTTTGTCTAGTTATCATATCGTCCAACCCTAGTTTGTCCATACCCAATATGGTCTATACCCATCTGGTCTACTCCTAACTCGTCTACTCCCAATTGGTCTACTCCCAACTGGTCTACTCCCAACTGGTCTACTCCCAACTGGTCTACTCCTAATTGGTCTACTCCCAACTCGTCTACTCCCAATTGGTCTACTCCCAACTGGTCTACTCCCAATTGGTCTACTCTCTACTTGTCTACTCCCAACTGGTCTACTCCCAATTGGTCTACTCCCAACTCGTCTACTCCCAACTCGTCTCCTCCCAATTGGTCTACTCCCAGCAACTCGTCTACTCCCAATTGGTGTACTCCCAACTGATATAGTTTTACTCTCAACAATTTACCCAAACTGATCATTTCCATCTGGTCATGCTTATAATGAATATACCACTTTGTCTAGTGTCCAGACCGTCTCACTGTCATGAACTATTCATATTAAACCTGCCCTTGATTAGCACAAAAATCAATATTACTATTAGACTATTCTAGTTGTTAATTATTCCGCACATGCTGAATATAAAGACATACTAATCAATGGTGAGACATGACTATCCAGTCTACATTCTGGCCGTAAAATAACTAAATAATGATAAACTAGCTCAGTTACAATCCTCCATCACAAACGAATTGTCAGTCATACGTAACAGAATTACATTTCGACCGACCACCCCAGTCCACCCGTACCTCCATGTAGTTTGCAGGCACAAACCCTTGTTGGTCGTAGAGGAGTCTGCGCCAAGACTACTATATGCACCACTTCGGCACTGTCCCATAGGCCCTGTGTTGTAGCTTCTCCCAACAGCCTTTGAGTCCAGAAACACCTTTTCATGTTTATTAGGCAGAGCTTCATTCTGAGAGGATTGTCATGGTAACCGTGATTGACATGTCCTATGGGGGGCCTGTCTGGCTAACCCCCACTGAGATAAAGGTCAACCTGAGTAGAAAGCCAGATGGTGGTTTGAACTGTTATGTAACACCTCGGAATGTACTTTCTAGAGCAAGAAATGCTCCATTCTGTCTGCAATGAGAGACCTCCTTGCATGAGGAACCAAGGAACTATCCCAGCCATTCCCTTTCTGTTTATTCGTTTTCTTCTTTTCTCTCTTTTCAAGCTCTCACTAGATCTTTTTTCTTTCTGTCCGTCTGTCTACTCTTCATAATTACTGAATCATGTCAAGACCAACATGATTTTTCCCTCTATTTTCACCTTTCTCTCAATAAATCTCTTTATGAAAGAAATACTACAAAAGGCCTAAATCATTCTCTGTTTTTGTACATTGAAAATTCACTCCCCATTTGCATTAATAGCTGAACAAGTTTGTAGGTTTTTGTTGTGTTTTTTTTTTATATCAGTCTACCTTACATGTATAGTTTTCTTGGCCTCTGGCCGACATACTTATCCAATGTGTCATATAACTCCTTCTTTCATATTTCTATAATATTTCATGAAGGGCTATACAAGATTGTACAAAACTACTGATATGTCTATACGAGCCTAACCTTTATCTGTTTAAGAAAAAAAAAAAGATAATAGCTATAATAAGCTTTTACATTGTATGTGACATTCTGATTTAATTGTGAATGCGAGTTTACATATATATAAAAACCCAAGTTAATTCACCTATTTATGCATGGTGCCTGCTTATCATGCATTTTATCAAATTCGCCTTCTTGGAAGTTTGAGATAAATCTACTAAGGCTTATTCATCTACAGTAATAGATTACTATACTTAATGATTTGGTGACTTTTCCCTTCAGGCCTACGTAATGTCTTGTCGTGCTATTGCTAATGCGTTGTACATGTATCAAAGCAAAATCTCAACGAAATAGTTTGCCAATAGGCCCATAGGAGCTGAGATATAAGATTAGCTATAACCTGGATCAATCCATTCAAGTAAAAATCTGACACCAATGTCAAATTTATAATTGTCATGCATTCAAACTGTTTTAGCTGAATTAGTCAATAAATATACGCGTTCATGTATCTTACGAATAATGTGGATAATATTATAGAGCCTAATAACAAAGTTATGAATTTTTGAAGTTATAACTTGCTCTTTATCTAACTTTCCTCAAACGGTCACTGATGTGTTTATTGTTCTAATAATGTTGCTGAATTCTCTCAATCCACATGTATTTCAATGTGAACTTGACTTTTACGATATCATCAAAATATTTTTTGCGATTGTTTGATATTTCAATTAAACAGTTTTATGTTGTCATAAAGCCATGACCCTGATAACTGTAGTATTATATATGTTGTAATGCTTTTGGCTAATTTGGGGAGTAACAGAAAAGAGATTAGATATGTTTTGATGATATCGTAAAAGTAAGTACTGCGCAAGTTCACGTTGAAATCATGTGGATTGAGAGAATTCAGCAACATTATTAGAACATATCAGTGACAGTTTGAGCAAAATTAGAAAAAGAAAAAGTTATGAATTTTTGAAGTTTCTATAGCCAGGTCAAAATATCAAGGTCCCACACATAATGTGGGCTACATTGCCAAGGAATATACGCCCATTTTTTTTTTTAACAGAGAATATTACAGTTTAAAGAACAATAGCCTACCTTCATTTCTTTCAAAAACAACAACAGAAGTTCATTGAAATGTAAACAAACAAGCAAAAATGTGTTGCTCAGAAAATAATAAGAATGTACCACAGAGGACTGGCAGCAACAATACATGCAATACAGACTAGAACTATCACTAAATGTGATTAATACCCCATGGACCTCAAACTGAGGGAGTTAGGTCAATACACAATGCTTCTGTATGCTTTTTATCAGAAATAAAAAAGTTGCTACCATGGCAATGCGTTATTTAACATTGACAAAGATGTGTTTTTCAATATGCATATCTAAAATCTATAATGGTTTACCAAAATGTGCTAAATCTAAAGCTATAACAACATTCTCAAAACTGAGGAAAATAGCGTAAGCAATGTTTTTGTTTGATTGATTTTTATTCAAAAAGTTAATTATTTCTGTGGCAAATACTGTCTGTCCCTGACGAAAGAAGTGAATATTTTTTAATGAAAAATGCCGTTACAATGGCAACACGGATTTTCCATACTCCAAAGATTGAATTTAAGTATCAACATGCTATATAGTGGTCACATGTACCGAATATCAAATCAAATGTTCAAAGACTGAGGGAGTAAGCTCTAATATATATATATATATATATATATATATATATATATATATATATATATATGTGTGTGTGTGTTGATAAGGTAGTCCACGTGTTGGCAAGATAAAAAGAAAAGTAACAAAGCTGCAACAAAGTTCATGCTGTATTCACCAACGGTTTATTTCTTCAACAGTATCAACACTTGAGAAAGGGCGGCGAGACGCTCGAAAATTTGTGTGAAGAAATAAACCGTTGGTGAATACAGCATGAACTTTGTTGCAGCTTTGTTACTTTTCTTTATATATATATATATAATTATATATAATTATGATATAGAAAAAGGATGTTGCCATGGGATCCCATTGTTTGATATTGACGAAAGAAATACTTTGAGCAATTGAATTTGTATTGGTATTATGTGTCAAATCTCAAGTCAAATCCTACAAACTGCTGGGTTTAGCTATTAAAAATCAACTAACAATTTGTATGATGTTTAATTTAAAAAAAATGCTGTTATCACGTCAATACATTGACCAGCAATGACAAGAGATGAAGTTTGCATGTCTTCACTTTACAGTAGCGGCCACATATATGCGACATTTCAATTCTAATGCTCAATAAGTGAGGGAGTTAGATCAATCCACATAATTCTGTAATTGTAAGATAATACTCATGTCATGGCAACAGACAGACTGAAAACCACACACACACACGCACACACACACACACACACACACAACTGTCTTGCTAAAATGAAATAGCAAGAGTGATCATTATAGTCTCTCAACTTGCAAATCAATTGTTCAAAAAGTGAGCAGTTTGTTCCACAAAATTTTGTATGTTTTTTTTAATGAAAATGCTGCTACCATGGCAAACACTGTTGACAATGACAAAAGCTAAAATTCTACAATGGCGGCCTCAATGTCATGTGCCAAATTTCAAGTCTAATGCTCAAAAATCGAGGGAGATACAAAGTGTAGGTCAGTTCATGTGATTTTGTATTTATCCATAAAAATATTGTTTAATGGAAAGAGGCATATTGAAAATTCTATATGTATCATATCTAAGTGTTGTCAAAAGTCGATTAGACATCACGGTCCGGATACATGGAACACTCTTCCTGAAGAGTTGAAACAGTGTGCCTCCTTGTTTTCATTCAAAGCAAATTTAAAGAAGCATATTTTATCACAGTATACTTCAAATACGAATTAAGCCCGAATAATTTATATGACTTATGTTGGTCTCCCGATAGTAGCAACATCGTAAGTCATTCCCTCTTCCAGCAAACCAATTTTATCATTCCAAATCCCAGCCTATCTGCCCCTGTGCACTCTCAAGCACTCGCACGCACATTCACCACCTTCACACACCAGAGTTTATTTTCCCCTGCTATCCTCGCAGCAGAATTTGTATTGTTTACCAATTTACCTACCTACCTTTTCCTCGGGCCGGCCATCTTTTCAAGCAATGCTTACAATGGCGGCCCTCTGCATTATCATTTCCTAAATATAATATTGTTATTGTAATCCCAGCTGCATAGACATGCATACTGTAATATCATTAATTTCCTTTTATATCATTGTTTATGCAAGTCAAACGACTCTGTTTCAAATATACTTTGTATATTTCCCATGTTCACGATTATTCAGTTTATGTATATTGATTTGCAGAAAATAAAGTATCTATCAAACAAACAAAACAAATAACATTAGGCCAACTATAGAGTGGTCATAATTCCCAAATTGCAACTCAAATCCAAAAATACAACTGAGCAAAAAGTTTGATCCACAAAATTGTAAATGATTCAAAAAAATATGAGTGATGTTGTAAATCATGGCAAAACATTGGACGACAGTGACAAATATTACGTTGTTGCCAACATACTGCAGGTTCATTTCCAAAAAGCACTTAATTAGATTATTACAGCTATGACACAGTAGATTCAACTCATTTTGAGTGAACACATAACAACTAAGTATTAGCTCTTTCAGTGTTTTGCAATTAATAAAGATGGAAAAAAATTGATGGCAACCAGCAAATGATTTTAACTAGTATAGAATAGAGAATTGCAATCAATTGCAAGTTATGATCAACTGCAGCATCCAGGAGATTTTACATTGATATCTATCAGTATCACAAGTTTTAAAAGATGTATGGATACATACATTCACTCTGGAAATGTATTGTTTTATCAGACCAATGAATAGGGAGGAATTTACAGTGAATTTGAAACACTGTCGGAACTTACTAGGAGAGAGATCAAACTAGGGATAGAAGTTATACAGAAGACCATCTCTGACTCCACTTATTAAAAATTCCTCCTGGAAGTAGAAAACCTCTTAGAAGTAAAATGTTTTTCTGGGTCTGGTTCCTGCATAGGCACAAGAACTGTTCTTTGCTTTTCAGCATTGATTTTCTCAAAATTAAGGTTTCATTCAGAACCTACACATAATGAAATTCAAGGGTATCAATTTTAGATTGTCATATACACTAGGTTGGTATACACTTACAATGAACCTAGGTTTGTGTTAGGGCCCATGAGTACACAGTATACCAGCGAGAAAAAGAAAACAAGTAGATGTTAAAGGATGGTAATTTTGGTTGAGATGATGATTCAGCTTTTGACATTTTGCAAGATAGAAACTACTCGAGTCGTCGAGATATCATTATCAAACAGAAGTTAAAATTCTATTTGATGAAAGTCGGATTTGGAAATATCCAAAAACAAAGTAAAGCAAGGTGGTCCATATAAAAGAAATTTCCCACATTTCATTAGGACCACTCTGTTTCGGGATATCTCGACCATCTCAAATTTGATTTTCGTCTCTTAGAATAATATGTATGCTCTTTTGATAAGGGGAATCTCATGAATTGTTGCAAAAAGTTATAACATGCCTTGAAATCTTGTTCAGAATAGTAAATAATGCCCCCAAAATATCTCATTACATTTTAGTCATTTCATGGTTTACACGTGAATGAATCCACATATATCTGCATAATATGTTACTCCATGGTTTACAGAAGAGCCAGATTAAGGGGGAAAGATGACAATACGGACTACTGTGCAGAGTAGGAAGAAAAGGTCACCTGATACACCCCTTGGAATTTGGTGCACTGGTATAAGGGTTGTCTGACCAGGGAGGTCACCTCCCTGGTCTGACCAGTGTTGTTTTTATTTCACCCATGGACTGGTGATATCTGCCTAATCTGCCTTTCTAATTATCCAGTTACTGGGTGCTGCCAGACAAGTCCCAAGAGATGGTGATGGACATTGGAAAGCAACCAATCACATGGGTGGAGTTTGATTTTCACCGTGAGAAACTGATTTTAGAAGTCTGTACAAACCCTTGTTGGGAGAGGCTGCAGTGCAGTGGTACGTGTATAATTAGTCTTGGCACATGCAGACTCCTATTACGACCAACAAGGGTTTGTGCCTGCAAACTAACCTCCATGCGCGTGCATGCATGCATGCAGCGATCTTGGCGGGATGCGATTTTTTTTTTTTAAATTGCCAATTGTGTCACTTGAGCAAAGACTATCAGTGTGCTGGCTGGTTTTTGTACGCATGCGCGTGGACTTCGTTAGGTTCCTCGCGAAACGTGTATTGAGTACATTGCAGGCTAGTAAATTATTCATCTCAGTAGTAGCTATATATTGTACATGAATCATATTTTTGTGCATATGTTTCAACCTTTTTTGTGCATTTAACCGTTTACATACATCAGTACGTGGCAGACAGAATAAAGAATACTGATAATGTACTTCTAAAGTGTTCATTTTCATTTTTACCATACTTATGATTGTGTATCAAAGTTGAATGGATGGAGTGTTGGAGTTTGGACATATAAATGCTGCATGATTGCTTCTGATATAAATTACACATCCACCACAAAAATAACACAGCAAGTTTTTCACACTGTGACATTATCTTTTTTCCTAAAAAAAGTGTCATAATTAGAACATAAAAATTTAAAATTCAAATGGGGCACCAAGAGTGTTCAACCTATTTCACTGGGAAAAAAGAAACTGGATGAAGTAGACTTAAATAACAAAAAAAAAAAACTATAACTAGTAGTAGACCAGTTGGGAGTAGACTAGTTGGTAGTAGACGAGTTGGCAGTAGACGAGTTGGGTGTAGACGAGTTGGGTGTAGACTAGTTGGGAGTAGACGAGTTGGGAGTAGACCAATTGGGAGTAGACGAGTTGGGAGTAGACCAATTGGGAGTAGACGAGTTGGGTGTAGACGAGTTGGGAGTAGACCAATTGGGAGTAGACGAGTTGGGAGTAGACTGACTGGTTATTAGACTAATTGACTATTAGACAAGGTGGTTGTAGACTAATTGGCTATTAGACAAAATGAACTGTAGACTATTTTATTCATAGACCTAATGATTAATAGACGAAATGGTCAATAGACATAATGGGTGTTAGACGAAATGTGACTTAGACAAATTGGACTATAGATAAAATGGCTAGTAGACGAAATGACAATTAGACTAATTGGCATATAGACAAAATGGTTGGTAGACGAGTTGGTAGTAGACGAAGTGGGTTTAGACGAGATGGCATTAGACTAGGTGGACAGTGGACAGGGTGGGTTTAGACGAGGTGCCAATTTACCCCTGGTTCGAGCCAAAGACCCGGTACCTCCCCTCAGGAAAGACGGAGTGATCTACCGTATACGCTGCAGAGACTGTGGGATGAGCTACATCGGGGAAACCGGCAGACCGGTAGGGGAAAGGTTATCCGGACACCGCCGAGACGTCACTAACTGCAAAACAGAGGCATCTGCAGCAGCAGAGCATGCATGGAATGCCCAACACCAACCAGACTGGAAAGGCGTGAAGTGCATGGACACAGCACGACACTGGTACACTCGTAGAGTGAAGGAAGCCATCCATATACGACTCAGTAAGGACAACCTCAACAGGGACGTCGGCATAGAGTTACCCGAGTCATGGATGCGTTGCATTCGCATGCACCACCACACTATGCACAAACCAAAGCCACCGAATCGTGACGGCAGTCAACGGACGCAGGAGGACTCACTACCCGGCCCGCCCCGGGGGGCGACGTGCTGCCAACTAGGTCCGCATACACACTGTAAACAGCAGCCACAGGATGGCGCACTGCTCGCCCCGCTGGGGGAGGAAACGTGCTGCCAACTAGGTCCGCATGAACGCAGCATACAGCGGACACAGTGTGGCGCACTGCCCGACCCGGCTCCGGCGGCCACGGGCCCACTACCACGTCCGCATACACGCTATAACTTGCGTGCACGCACCAACGTGTCTTATTGTACCTGACGAAGCTCAGCAGTAGCGAGCGAAACGTCGTACACCTTTCTACGATCTTCTTCGTGAGACAAATGAATAATTGTTTCCCTATCGTCATAGGAGGTAAGAACTTTAAAAATTCATGTCTTTTGAACAGAGTGTCCAGTTATCTTCAAACTTCATGGATGTGTTTTACCATTAACTCGTTGAGGACAGACTGATTTTGCTACAACACACATATCCCATAGACACCTTCCCGAGTATACTTGGGACTTGTACTCAATGGGTAATAAACATTGCTGCATTCTTTCAATCCACATAAACATGTATGTAAGTTTCATTCTCATTTAAATCCTTGAAGTCACGTTTCTAAATTCCACTCTAGAAGGTAAAAGCACAGCAGCATTTGCTCCTTCGAGTATTAGAGCAAAATGTTTCAAGTTTGAATCAATGTCAACATATTGGTATTGAAAACATACATGTTGTTAATTTCTACTCCCAACTGAAAGAATATTCGCTTTGTGTAACTTGTAGACAGACCAGGGCCCTGTTTTATCAAGATAAAGTTAGCGTTGATTGTGAAATCAACGCTAACTTTATCCAACTTGAAGTCCGCTATAACTTTAAATCAACTGCAAGTTTCCGTTTTACGAAGAGACTTAACAGTCGATTACAGTTATAGGTGATCACCATGACTTACTTATTGATTTAGTCAAAACAAAAAACACTGGACGAGGCTGGTTTCCGGTACTGTCTGCTTAAAAACAATACAATACTTTATGCAAAACAAACAACAAAAACATGATTGTTTGCCATGGCCACGGAAGCGTAGTCTGCTAGTGCGACGCAGTATTATTAGCACTACAGACAGCCGCTGAATTAGAAGTATTTAAGTTTGCAACAGAACCGCAAAATACGCCGTTTTGCATTGTTATTGAAGAAAGTAGGTCGATAGATCTAGCACATCTCGAGCTCAACGAAAATCTGTGTATGCGCGTACCGTAAAGTTTCCGCACACTACTTAGGATTCGATTAAACACTCGAGTATTCATTGACATGGATTTACAAACGTACAGTAACTGACTGTCCAAGTCTTAATTCAATAGGCTGAAGTCCTGTGTGTTAACGTGTAGGATTATGGAAACTTGTGAGAGTGTGGTGACTACAGTAGCTTGTTTTTACCTCTACGGCGCAGATCGGCTTTGTAAAGAATAGATCGCGAGTCTGCATACATCAACATGTCGAAATTCTAGACTCTAATAGACGCTCTAATCTGCAGTACGTGTTTACGGTAAGTACAATCGACTCGCGGAACGAATAGGCCTGTTACTGGTTAGCCTAACTTTATAGATCTCAAGTTACTGTCTTACTCGGTGCTATAGAATTAAACTCTTTATTTTCTGTACAGGGCAATTCCATGAGAAATGTTCACTTTGGTGAAAAAATGAAGTTTTGAGTTTCACTTTAGTTCTCAAATATTCTAAGAAAGTAACATATATATTTTCATTTTTCACTAGTCGCATCTTTGTCATTACAAAATTTTGTATTTTTCTCAGTCAATGAAAATACTGTATGATGTGTTGCAATGACGCAAAAATTTGGCTATTTTTAAAGAGTTCAGTGTTCCTGTCTCTCAAGAAGGCCAGATATGTCCCAGAGGCCTTGTTCAGCTTTTAAATTATAGTCCAGTGTATATATATCAATGGAAAATCACAACCAACTTCCTTAGCATTCATCATTTTTTGACCCATCGATCCTCAAAGTTGTGTGATTTCTATAACATTTGAAGCGTCATGTCCGTTACGTTTTTTACTATAAGTTTTCATAGCCAAGAGGAAATTAGTGTAAAGTTGCTGCAAATTCATTTTCTATGTTAGAATTGAATCCCCTTGCATGTGTGAAAACCACTTTTCTATACCACTTCTAGTTTTCCTGTAAATGACGTAACGGACATGACACTTTGCGTAACGGACATGACACCTGATATTAGACAAGTGGCAGAAATAACACTGTGGCCCAGTGAAACAGGGTGGTGATTAGTTTTAATTGCTTGAGGATAGTAGGACATTTTTATACTTGAGTAAATAATTAAGTCTGCACATCACTCAATAAAACAAAAACAAGCAGACTTTGCTTTCTGCCACTGGAAGACTGTTGATTTTAGATAATCTTGCTACCCTGTTACACTGGTTTGATCCATTCCCACCTCTTGTAATCCTGACTGATAAACAGCAGCTGTCATTCCAAGGAGTATTTAGACAATGAAGTTTTCACTGTTGGCCTTCCCTTCAATACTTAAAATGAGCACTTTCTGCATTATAAGTACATTGTCCGCCATGGAGTCAACACAACAGCTAGGAACTCCTGCACAAATGGATCCTCGTGCATCCAATGAACATGATCACTGATGATACAACAGCAAAGAATCCAAATGTCACCAGCATCAATGTCTTCAATGATGGTGTTGCCCCATAATTTTTTTTAAAGGTTGTGCTGCATCCATACATACCTCTCTCATCTCTATGACTCTATAAATCCACACCTTCAGTAGCACGTTAATGAGATATCACTTGCCAAGAGGGCTGAGAATGGAATTGTTTGCTTTATTAAGCGTGTTGACAGTACATGTAGCTCTATCGTCAGAGAAAGTCGGTCTGAATGCTGCCTATACATTTCATCAATAACTAAACTAGATGTACCTCTATGCCAAGGGATATACCGGTGTATATGACAGCACACAGCATCGTACAAAAAGCACAATTTTGAGATGCTATGAGAAGATGTTTATCCACTGAAAGGTACACTGTATAATCATTTACAACCAGTTGTTATGGAAAGCATCCAGTATTTCAAAAAGTCCTACTCACAAGCTGATGAGAATAATGTAACCAGTACACCACTCTGGCAAGCCTAAGAAGTGCCTAAGCAAGCAATAAGATGATTATACAATTTGAACGAGTTGAATTTGCCGTGACGAAAACAGGAAATACTTTGTTGCCCAGGTGACCACTCTACATGGAAATGGATTATATGTTGTGAAAATTCTCAGAAAAAAAGGGGCTTGATCATTCACTTCTAGCCAAGAAAAGAAAGCATTTGTTGACAATGATAGCAAGTACTGGTACTAGCAGTGGAAGTTTTTACAATAGTCTACTGAAGATTGGATAACAGAGGATGATTCTACTCCAAGGATGACATTAATGCCAAATGAAAGAACTTTGCAGAAATGAAATTTACATACCTTATTTCTTTCAGATGATAACACTAATTTGATAATGGTACCAAACAGTTTTGTGGTCCTGTTTCATTGCATAAAAGTTGATGCAATCCAGAGTGCATTTTAATGATGTTGTATTCAAACTTTTTATTTCATACAGATCTGGTTCGTTCTGTTTTCTTTGCCTATCCGCAGATATGGAGACATGGTCTTCTCTGTTGTGTATGCCATTGTGGTACTCTGGGCATTGTACTCCATGTGCTTTAGAGTAGCTGTTAGATCACTGAAACCTGCAATAAAAGGACTTTTTGATGTTTTGTTCAAGAACATAATGTAGTTAGCAGTGTGCAATTATTTTAATCTTTTTATTTTGAAACAAAGAAGTGAAAATATGGTTCACCTTACAAGAGTGTCATGTCCGTTACGCTAGTGTATAATACTAAGTATCAAATATTAGGCCACTAAGAAAAAAATAACCATAGTATAAGATAGTAATATGTCCTATTTTGCTATGGTGGGTGGTAGTAACTGGAAATTTGTCACTAATTGTAGCTAGCTGGTGCAGGGGCGAATTTGTTTTATATTTCTTTGTTTTGTAAATATATACAAAGACTAACCCCCGTAAAATGATATAAATATAAGAAATATTACATGATTGCAGTTATGATGTGTGTCCCTATGTTCTAACCTTACTATGCCAACAATTGAATATATGCTATACCTTGTAATAAAAAAATTCTCTTAGCTTACAAAAAGTGGACAAAACTGTCATGTCCGTTACACTCGAAGTGTCATGTCCGTTACGCAATATTTTAAACTATTAAAAAAGAATGAACAGTAAAACTACTCTAAATTAGGACTTTATGAGTAAAGCATGACCTAAAGGTTTAATCAAGACCAAAACCAGCTGCATCTTATCCAAAAATTCACAGGAATTTTCATAATGGTAAGTAGATCAAAATGCCTTGTCCATTTAGTGTCATGTCCGTTACGCTCGCTAAAAATGCAATTTCTCAACAACCACTTGATAAATTTCCATGAAATTTTCTGTGTACATTACATATACTTAAATGTGTCTGATAAACTCAATTAGAATCTTTTGGAGACTCCCAATTTCACTGTCTGATGGTTTGAATCACAAAAAAGTGGTCTGAATGTCATGTCCGTTACGCTGGAATTGACCTACAGGCCTACTAAACTTATGTGTTGATTTTTTGAGAAGTTGGAGTTGATGTCAACTCTGGGTGTCTTGATAAGACGGACTTCAAGTGGATTTGGAAGTTAATCATAGATTAGTGGACTTAGAGTTGATTTGAGAGGTTAATTATAGATTATTTTGACTTAAAGTTAAATTTATCTTTTGATAAAACAGGGCCCAGAGCATTTGTAATATAAGGTTTAACCCATTGAGGGTGGCTTGATTTTGCTACAACACACATTTCCCATAGATGCTTGCCCACATATACTCTTCTCTGGACTCATCTCAGTGGGGTAATTACAGAACTGTTCTGCTTGTTCTTTTATGAAGTAATTCATTGTTGGATTGTGATGCTCTTTGTCCATGAGTATTTAATAGATTGACTCTCTCTGGTTTATGTATCGCTTGCTTCTTGTTGAAATGAAGTGTGATGAAAAAGCATGTTTCTTCTTCGCTAGACTATTGCATACTTTCCAGGGAGTAAAGATCATGATTCCTGCTGTGATTTATTCATTGCAATTTCTATTACCTTTACTGTTCATCACCCAACAGAGAGGGCAGCATTTAGAACCTTTCCTTGCCACATTCCTTGCCTCAGTGGAGTCACCAAAGCCAAAGCCCAGGTGAGATTTTAGCCTTTAAATCGTGTCAAGAAAAAATTGGACGTTCTGAAGAGCCAAGGGACTTTACAATGGCGTGCATGTCAAACGGTGTTGAACAAACCATCTGCAAGTTCTTCATGTGCCAGTAATACTAACACTAGTTCAGTGGGGAGTGGGGAGACAAGAAAAGGCTGTATGCGCAGTTATTGCAGTCACCGTCATGTGATAAAAAATTAGAATTTATGGAAAAAATATGAAAAGACCTTTTTTTCCACAGCAATTAGTAGCAAGTTTGCCAAATAGCAGGATTTTAGCTCACCTGAGCCGAAGGCTCAAGTGAGCTATTGCGATCGCTCTTTGTCCGGCGTCCGTCATGCGTCGTCCGTCGGGCGTTGTGCGTAAACTTTTTACATTTTCATCTTCTTCTTGAGAACCCCATGACCGATTTTCACCAAACTTGGCAGGTAGCATCCCTAGGGGGATAGGATCTCAATTTGTTCAAATGGGCACCATGGCCCACCTGGGGGGCCCCAGGAGGCCCCAAACACCCTAAAATTAAGGAATCTTTAAAAATCTTCTTCTTTAGAACCAGAAGTGATAGGGCTTAGTTGATACTATGAGTAAGTACATTGATGACTGTAGTTTCAAGTTTGTTCATGGGGGAATCAGGGGTGCCCCCCCCCCCTTGGGACCCAGGGGAGGGGGGTGGGGAGGGGTCCTAATGGGGCCTAAATTGTACATTTTCATCTTCACTTTGAGATCGCCATGTCTGATTTTCACCAAACTTGGTAGGTAGCATCCCTAGGGGGATAGGATCTCAATTGTTCAAATGGGCACCATGGCCCACCTGGGACCCCCCAGGGGGGCCCAAACCCCCTAAAATTAAGGAATCTTTGAAAATCTTCTCTAGAACCAGAAGTGATAGGGCTTAGATAATACTATGAGTTAGTACATTGATGACTGTAGTTTTAAGTTTGTTCATGGGGTTGGCGGAATCAGGGGTGCCCCCCCCCCCCCCCCCCCCCCCCTTGGGACCCAGGAGAGGGGATGGGGAGAAGTCCTACAGCTGTAATGGTGCTTGAATTGTACATGTTCATCTTCTTCTTGAAAACCTCATGATGAACTTTGACCAAACTTAGCAGGTAGCATCCCTAGGGGAAATAGAATCTCAATTCCTTCAAATGGGCACCATGTCCCTCTTGGGGGCCCCTAGGGCTGCCCCCCCCCCCCCCCCACATTGAGGAATATTTAAAATTTTCTACTCTAGAACCAGAAATGATAAAGAAAAGTTAATACAATGAGTTTGTACATTGATGACTTTAGTTCCAAGTTTGTTCATTGCAGATCCAGGGCTGCCTCCCCCCCCCCCCCCCGGAGTTGAGGGGGGGGGGGGGGGATCCATATGCAGACCTAGATTTCCAATGTTCTCAGGTAAGAGTGTGCAAGAATGCATGGAAGGTGAAATTGCGATACTCAGGTGAGCGCGTGACCCCCGGGTCTCTTGTTTACATTAATGAGCATTTACAGCTGCAAGGAAATTTAACAAAAAAATTGTGGACATTACATTCCTTGTCCTGAACATTACTTCATATTTCCTCGGGTGTACAGAAACGTAGTCGAAAGTTTAGTGGGCCTTATGAGCCAAACAATGATGAAAATTTGGATGCAAACATGAGTCCAGCATCATTGCATAGCAACTTAAACCAACTGTTTTGATAATCGTAAGGGCTCTTGAGAAGGGCATTGGGAATTTTAGATTATATTACCCTCATTTCATAGTCTTTGCTATTTTGTTTGCGTGAATACTCTGGATACTGTAAACATCCATATTTTCAAATGATTGTTTGGTTTTTTTTGCGCTGAGTGGCACAACAACATATTGGCAGGTTCTCCAGTTTGCACTGCACAGTTGTCAACCCATTCAAAATGTACAGATGAAATTGTGAGATAATTTCGCAGGTTTAGAATTTGTGCTAGCCAATAGTAGCGTGAAATGCGTGAAAATTAATGCACCACAAACATTTGTACATTTACACTATGTGACCCACGACAACGGTTTCAGGCAAAAGTCGCAAGAGCGAATTCCCTTCTAAGGGGGTACAAAGATTTTGACTATTGTTTTTGTCGATTTAGGTTTTTTGCAGAAATCGAATCTTTGATATGTTTTCTACATCTACACTAAATTTCATAGCATAAGACTAAGTTTTTCCTATCAAAAATGGAATTTTAAGCACCCTATGTTGGATCACACTCGTCAGTTTTGAGCTTCTTTCGAATGCCGCGCCAATATCCCCAGTGTTGCTACGGCGCATGGTCTCGCATGCGATTGGCTGGTGCGTCGCATACATTTACATAATTCGGCTTTCGGAGACACCAGTTGCAGCGTGTGGGGAATGCTTTGTCCACGCGTGCACGATTACATGCTCCATTGTTCTTGCTATAGTGGTTTATACGCTCGCTCTGTAGTGCGTGCTCTTCGTTTGGCTTTCTGTCCAAACTATTCTAACGCAATGTTCGACAACGGAAGTGAAACAAAAATCGTGTAGCATGACATAATCGTGTGAAAAGAAAACTAAATATTCTCAATTTGTCTACTTGTACATGTAGTAAAGATTATGACAGCAGACTGACTCAATGGAAGGCAGATAAGAGGAAAGGAGCGGTCACATGTGACCAATTACATTGTATATTCAAATACTACACATCAAAATCGCACCAAACTAACGAGTCGTGTTTGGTTTTTTTTTGTTTTGTTTTAATTTAAGCAAAAGGGTCGCCAATGATAAAGACAAATCAACCACAATGAAAACGCGATTTGTAAATGTGTGGATTCGCCACCGCTCCTGTTACATATGCACACAGTCATGGCGTGTGGATGCCATTGCGTAATACGTGCACCATGCACGTCATGTACATGTACACCATATGTGCAATTATCGTATTCGCCATCTTGAAAGACGTACTGGTAAACAAAACCGAGCGAAATGCATTGTTTTTCGGCTCCATACGCTGAGCTCCGAGGAAGGTGCCCGGGAAATTTGACTCTCTCAGTGAGCCAATCAGAAGGCGATGTGGTTGCTAGAGGCCGGGCTTAACATCGATTGGCACCATCGTACGGATGGGTGATTCTCCCCTCGCATCGCCGCTCGGACATTGTCTTTGAGAAAGAGGTGAATCTTCAAAGCCTGTTTTCTCGCAATTTTGTCAGGCTAACAACTTAAAAAGTGCATTTTATTTCTCTTTGTATGCCCACTTATGGTGCTGAAGAATACAAGTGTTTTATATCAATGCAAAGCTTAGGAAATGGCCAATGTGATTCAGTGAAAAAATGAATTTTCAAAATTCCCGACTTTTGCCTGAAACCGTTGTCGCCGGTCACATATGTTCTGCTTATGTTTTAAAACATTATCACTATTAGATATCTGGTCTATTCCTTCTTTACTTGCTTATTTTCAGATCTGATGATGAGCATCAAGATCCAGACCAAACAGTCACTGAAATGGTGAGCTATTCAATATCTCAGTTCATGCGGTAATTATTTATTTATTGTATTGGATTGATTGATTGATTGATTGATTGATTGATTGATTGATTCAGTTTTATTTAAAAAGTGAACAGGTGTAGTCACGTTCATGGTCCAAGGGCCTGCTTTTCAAGTGAGCCCTGTTACAAATAGCACATATTGCAAATAAAAATCACATAATACAACAGCAACAAAAGAGAAAGTGATTGAACATGTAGAAACAAACAAGATGTGATATCTACATAAGTAAAAAGTGATACTAAAATAAAAGATTAGAGCGGTAAGAAATAATCAAATGCATGGCCGAATAAGTCATGTGACCAAAATGTGCAAAACAATGAGCAAGAACCAGAGTGATATGGTGATGAGTAAAAAGTACACTTACATGTACAGTGCACTCCCGTTATAACGAAATGCTCGGGACCGGCAGTTTTCTTTCATTATAACGAAATTTCATTATTAACCGAACAAATACAATATATAACGAAAACAAGGAAGCCACGCATATATGATATTCTGTTTGTTGAATACTCGTCATACACTGGAAAGCTATGTGAACAATAAAACAAATAGTTAATCAATTTCAGATTATTGTATTTCAATAACGCAAGTTCCCCTCGGAAACTGTGCGTGACACACCAAGCGAACACACAGTGATGTGACGTGTTCGCCTATGCAGAGACGTTGTAGATGCCTTGTTCCGCTACGTATTTTTGATAGCTATTAGCATTTCATTATAGTGGAGCATATTTCTTTTGTTTTTCTTTGTCAATGGTGCTCAGAAAAGACTTCGTTATAACGAAAATTTCGCTATAACCGTGTTTGTTATAAGCGAATTTTGTACCATAGACTTTAGGCGATAATTTTAGGACCATAAGTTTTACTTCGTTATAACAAAATTTCGTTATTACCGTGTTTGTTGTAACGGGAGTGCACTGTATACACTTTGTTAAGAATATTGAAATATTACAAATACACCTGTATGTTTACACAGTGCAATACTGACAAAGAAAAAAGAAAGAAGACAAGGCAAATAAACAGACAAAAGGTTCATGAAAAAAAGAAAAATCTTTTTAATCTTTGAATTTTACCATTCTTATTCAGTTTCCTACACAAATATATTAACCCTATGTTTCTCCTGCCATCCTTCCCCCACAGCTTGGTAGTCCACTGTTTGAGAACAATGCAAGCCAGGAACTGGACCGTCCTAGCCTCAAGGAGCCCTGGCCCAACCCAGAGGCCCACTACCTACAGCTCAGTGGGATCCTCCAGTACATCCTTTACATCGGTAAGACTTGACTCAAAACCAATCCTCCAGAGTTTGCCCTTGAAGGGGAATTTCTGGGCCGGTTCAAAGTTAATTGTAAAGGGAAGGGTAATATTTGATATTAAGTAAAAACAGTGAAAAGTTAGAATACTCCGCAATTTTAAAAGTTGGAAAAAATTTCACAATTTCATCTTTAATTTCTTATTATAATCTTTATCAGATTTTGATCCAAATTTGCTTATACAATTTTTCTCCTCATTTTAGACTGACTTTTAATTGGTCAGGAATTGTCCTTTATTTGGATAAGTCTCCGTAGTCCTGTTTGACCCATTGGAAAACCTGCCAAGTCTCCAGTCTCTCATTAGCCTATTGCCAACTACTTAACACTCATGACACATCCACTCACTTCCCAGATATGATTCCAATCTTTTGTGATTAGAACATTATTTACTGTGGTACATCAGGAGTGTAGTTGCTAAAAGAACGGAAGGTATACTTTCATGTGAGAGTGGTAGTTCTTGATAATGACTATTAAGAATTTTTCTATAGTGTGTTTGAAGAAATAACACTCAATGATCACAGATCTTTAGACAGTGATCCCTCTCTTTGTGAATATATGACTGGGAGGATTGGGCAGTGTGAAATGATCTGGCTTGTTATGAAGGCACGCAAAATGTCTTGATCAGATTGAAAAAAATAATAATAATAAAATGTCATTTTGCCATGATTGTACAGAAATGAATGTGTTTGTGACGATAGGAAGCTAATAAAGTTCTGTTTTTAATGACAATTTTCCCTCAGCCCGTTCTGTTTTCGAGGTTCCCGTCTGGATCCATCAAGCCATCGTGACTTTCTCCAAGATCTTCGGAAAGACTCTGGAAACATATCTAGACCAGTGAGTTAGATCAGGCCAGGGTCAAAGTCTCAGGCCAGTGCTTGTAAAGGACTTGCAAGTGGATATTCAAATATGGTGTTTGGTCCTTGTAGTATAGCAGAAGCAATTAGGGATTGTGGGTAGATGGTTTAGCTAAAGGTGTAGGGACTTTTGATAAATGGAGCCATAATGATGAGGCAGTTGATTAAATCTATGTTGACTAGAATAGTAGTCATGTGCTCTTACCTTTCTACTCCAACAGATAAGGACACAAAGTGACTTTTTAATGTGAAATATACGTGTATTCAGATTATAGATGTTAGAGTTTTTATTGCCTCTCTCCATATTCAAAGTGAAGTCATGTGCCAGATCTTTATGCAATAAAACAACTGAGAAAGAAGGAACCAGGCTGGAATTTGAGTCTGTAACCTGCTATGGTATTGAGTCTGTAACCTGCTATCATAATGGTACCACCAACTGCCCTTGATCATGCTTGACCTATTGAAATAAAGATTGAACAGGATATCTTGCTGCAGAAAATACAGAACACAAACTAAAGTCATCGATAACAATCAGACAAAAAATAAATAAAGGTATAAATAAATATGGAAGCACTTTCTCCACAAAGCGATACTCTTTTTAAGTATTTTGATTCTTTTGAATAATTCAATCTGGTGATGTGAGGTTCCCATAGTGACACAGTAAAAGACAACTTGCTCTGATAGTTCTTGATTTATTTTGTATATGTAATAAAGTTGACATGAGTGGATAAGAAATCTGCAAGCTTGTTTTCTACCTGTTTGGTGTGGTTTTTTTTTCCTAGCTACCTGAACACCAAGGTGAACATGGTGAAGAGTGAACAGATGCTGGAACACCTCATCCATCTCCTGAGAGGTAAGAAACTGCATCTCATCCTGCCCTGTCAAATCCTTTGCCTCCTTCCTGCCCCAAAACACACCTGTAATACCACAACATCCTTCCATTCAGCCATCAATCTATCCATAGCAGCCCTCAAGCCCTCCCTCCATACATCTTTACATCCATACATGCATGCGTCCATCCCTCCATCATTACTTCTATCCATCCACCCATCCATCCATCTATCTGTCCATCCATCCGTCCATCCATCCATCCATCCATCCATCCATCCATCCATCCATCTATCCATCCATCCTTCCATTCTTCCCTTCAGCCATCCCTCCATCCAACCATCCATCTCCATATATCCAGCCTTACATCCATTTATCCATCCATCCCTTTATTCATCTATCTGTCCATCCACTCATCATCCCTCCATCATTCCTCCATTCAGCCCACCCACCATCCATTCTACCCTTCACCCATTTTCCATCCCTATCCATCCATCCCACTATCTATCCATTAGTCCAGTCCTCTGTCCAGCCCTTCATCCATCCCTCCATCCCTCCATCCATCCATCCATCCATCCATCCATCCATCCATCTATGTATCAATGCATCATCCATCCATCCATCCAGCCTTCCATTCCCTATTCATCTCCAGTCCTCTACACAACTCTCCAATGCACCCTCCCTACCTTCCTGCTTCAAGTCTTTATTTAGCACTTTTCTACTGCAAATTATCTCATTGCTCAGTTTAGGAGTGTGAAAAGCTTGGCTGGTTAGATCTGATATCATATTTTAGTTTAGTTTAGTATGGTGTTGTTCAAAAAAAAAAATGGTTCATATAGCAAAAATAAAATGATTGTTTTGGGTTATTTTCAACAGTCTGTAACACAGGCATTATAATATATGAATATGTCTTACAGAAATAGCTCCTCACTTGAATAATGTAGATCATATTTCTTTCTATAAAATACATATTTGATTATACAACATTGAAGTCCAAGTCAGAGTAATCTGTTATTCCTTAAATAGTTATTCAGCTATAAATTCACTGAGAAGTATTGTACCACACTGTACATACTACACACATAGTGTATCATCCCAAGCTGATTGTTTCATAGAATTACTTTAGATGTCCTGTTTGGTCAGTCCCCTAATGTCCAGTCTACATGTCTTCTCTGTCCAGATGTTCTCTTCTTCGATGAGGACCCTCCAAGGACAGACGCTCAGAAACAGGAACGGAAAGATTTTGCCTTCCAGGAGATGCTGAAATTCTTTCCAGGTGAGACCAAGAAAGGAATAGAGGAACTAAATTCGGATGTGAACTCTCCTCAGTTATTTTGCATCAATGTCCCTATTGCTTCTTCATGTCAGTGTTCACACTCAGTAGGATACAGCTTGGAAATGTAATGTGACACAGAGATGTATAGAGTTTGACAATAATCATAACTCTGTACAGCATTTGGAACAGGGTTTGTAGCAAGAGGGTTATCTGTGTTGGACGTACAGTGTAACGACTGCATAATTTGTGAAGTGCTCACCAGCCATTGAAGGACGAGCTCATCTTCATGTACATATGGATTAAGTGAATGCAGCAATGTTAGTAGAACAAATCAGGGGAAACTGTGAGGAAAGTCAGACAATCCGTTCAAAAGATATGAATTTGTAAAGTTTATGTGCAGTCACTGCTGGATGGATGAGAAGACTACTACAGTTTGTGATGTCACACGCATAGTGGTTAGGAAAATGTGAAGAGAATTAAAAAAAAGAAGAAGTCATTTTTAAGTTGAAATACATGCTATGTCAAATGCTGTTCTTTCGGGTTGACTCCAGGCGTGGTACCAAAGATCCTCGGTGAGGAAAAATTCTATGATGGCTGCAAACTGGTGTTTGATGCTCTGCAGTACCCAAAGCTCAACAAACAAGTAAGTTCACCTGTCCATCAGTCTGCGTGATAAATGACATAGATGATGTCAGTGATATTGAAATGATAATTGTAATAATTTTATGTTTCTTGTGATTGTACATACAACTTATGGAGTCCCTATGATATTGGACACTTTAACAAGCAAGATCATGAGAAAAAAGCATTAATGGGTAATGATAATAATTTGATATGGAAGGGGAATTTCATCTTATCATGTTGAATTGCATGAAAACAGAGAAAAAAAAATCAGAGTAGATCAGTAAAAATTTGGGGTAAAAATCAGACACAATAAAAGTTGTAGTATTGAAAAGTTTTGAAAGAGAGTACCACAAAGTGGCAACACTTTTGGCCTAAAAGTTGAGAAACTCTCCATTTGTTAAAGTTTTACTGATGTTCATTTTGCTTAATATGTAGTGAATGTTTTTTACTCGGTGATTCTCACCTGTACATAAACAAGGCAATCGCCAAATTGTGTCTCGCCCATTCGCGTACAAGGAATTAATATTTTTTATAACTCCCAGAAGTTAATTGACCTGCTTATGACCTTTGACCTTGTGGTGACCTTCAACACCCTAAGGGACATTTACCATCCAAGTTTGGTCACAAACGGACAAAGGGATCAAAAGTAATGAGCCATAATCGAAACGTGCCATAAAAACTTAACATTGGGCCCTAAAAATTTGTTGACCCCTTTGTGACCTTTGACCTTGTGATGACCTTTAACTTCCCAAGGGACATCTACCGTCCAAGTTTGGTCACAAATGGACATAGGGATCAAAAGTTATGAGCAAAAATCAAAACGCACCCTAAAAACATAACATTGGGCCCTAAAAGTTTGTTGACCCCTGTCTGTGACCTTTGACCTTGTAACGACCTTCACCTCCCCAAGGGACATCTTCCATCCAAGTTTGGTCACAAACGAACAAAGGAATCAAAAGTTATGAGCCATAAACGAAATGCGCCCTAAAAACTTAAAGACCTAATAAAATGATTTAGGCATTTTTTTCTCAATGATGTAATAATATTAAATGTCAAATTCTAAGTAATTCTATGGTTGTGCGGGGTTTTTTACTGTTCTGGATTTTGTTCTATATTTGTTAACATAATGGATGCAATTTCCTCGGTTTTGGAAAACTTGCTATACTTTCACCGCATGCGGCGCACTATCACTTCTAAATTGTGATGACGTCTAAGAACGGAGTCGTTCACGACCAGTCTAGCCGTAGCCAGCGAGCTGGCAAGGCTATGCTAGCGCAGCGCAGCGACAGCCGGCTGGCGACTGCACTGGCTAGCGCTGGCGGGGGAGCGAGCTAGCAAGCGCATAGCAGGTGCTGCGCTGCACTATTGTCATTGGCTAAGCCTTTAGACAAAAGAATATTTAATGAACTGTATCGGATTTGATACTGCCAGTAATACAGATTACAACTGTGGTACGCTTGGATATCCATTATTTTCGGCAAACTCGTGAAATAGGCCCCACCACTGCGTGTCTGTACTAATAGTAATACTACGGCGACTCGCCTGTTTCAGCCCCACCGTGTGGCGTTCATCTCGGTAGGTAAGCACGGCGGTGGGGCTGCCTTCCACAGTGAATACTCGTGAATGCGGCGAAAATGACTTCATAATATGGCCCTCGACTAATTTAACGGCCAATTCAACCATAAATACAACCCTACCTAACCCTAAACCCAAGGAGGACCTACCCTTGCTTGCTATAAATGCACGGGTACGGTGCACGCGCACTTCGGTGGGGCCTATTTCACGATAGCACCACCACCACTGCGTGTCTGTACTATACTACGGCGACTCGCCTGCTTATAGGCCTAGACCTACTCGTGAATCCAGCCCCACCGTGGCATTCATCGGTATATAAGCACGGCGTTTGGGCTTCCTTCCACAGTATGATTTTTAGCATAAAACAAAAACTACTCGACCAAAATTGACGATAATTCTTGGTATCGTTTTTCTTAGAAAATGGCGCATCTAAATTACTGATAACAAATATTGCAGAAACTGACTATGGGAAACTGGTTAGGCCTTTTTTTTTTTGAGCCACGACCCACCCTGTAACAACATATCCCCCTAACCGTTATAGGCGTTAGAGTGTAGCCTCTGTACTACTACCAAAGATTCTGCTATTACTACTTACTAGTCTACTAGACCTAGTGCCGTAGTGGTAATAGTACTACTACTAGTAGTAGTACTAGTAGACTACTACTACTAGTAGACTACTATAACTACTAGTAGACTGCTACTAGATCTACTACTAGACTACTACTGGTAATTCAACTTGTAAGCGCCGGCCGACGGGCCAGGCCACGGCCGGGACGCTCCCGCTTGCTTGCTGCGGCCGAAGTAGCCGCTCACTTTGTGAGCGAGCTGGGCCTGTTCTTCTAATCTACTTACTAGACAAACAGTTACAACTTACAATGTCAATCATGTAGAATACAGTTTATCCTTTCTAAGGTTAAACTATATGGGGGCATACCAGACATACCACTCTGTATTTCCCAGGCGATCGTTTCAATGAGGTCTCTTCTCGGGCTTGGTGCCATGTTCATACGCTCTTGCACTGGCAGCGGGGGAGATGCAGCTGGTTCATATCGGTAAGGTGCAGCCCCACGATAACGTTCTGGTTCATCGGCTGCCTCTCCCTCCCCATCTTCCCCTTCAACTTCATGTGCCTCCTCTTCTTCTCCGCTATCGTCAGAGCTGCAGTCTTCATCATCATCATCAATGTCGAAGTTTACCCATATAGGGGAAGACATTATGCTCGAGGTGCCAGGTATCTGTGCAAGCTAACTTCGTGATAATGTACGTGGTAATGCGTACATGTCGACCAGTCAGTGGGTCGACCGGGAGGCGTTTTTTTTAAAGACGGCACAGATTGGGGCATGGCGCGTGTTAAACCTATGGGAAAAACGATGGGCTAGCTATCGTGTACGCGCGTGTACCAAGCTAGTAATCTGAGTGCTTGTGCTGAGCGGCGTCTGCTAACTGAGCACAACTCCGTGCTTATACGTCATCAATCGGTTCAGGGGTGTTGGTCACGTGACTATCTTTTTCGCAAAAGCTGCAACGGGGTCCTCCAAAAATGTGTTATTTGGGGGAGTTTCTAGAAGCGATAAAAACCGGAACGACACTGACAACATATTTACATTGATAATCATGACATATATTTTACATTTCTTTTGCATATTAAAACATTTTGCCAGCATTTTATTAGGTCTTTAACATTGGACCCTAAAAGTTCGTTGACCCCCGTCTGTAACCTTTGACCTTGTGGTTACCTTCAACTTCCCAAGAGACATCTACCATCACCCAAGTTTGATTGCCATTGTAGCAACATGTGCTGAGTTACGTGTGATAAGAGAGTCTTGCAAGTAGACTTTAACGTATGACCTCAAATGACCTTTGACCTTATCCTGTGACCTCTTATGGCGCCATAACATGAAGGTACCCCCAGTGCATCCATCACCCAAGTTTGATTGCCATTGTAGCAACATGTGTCGAGCTACGTGTGATAAGAGAGTCTTGCAAATAAACTTTAACGTATGACCTCAAATGACCTTTGACCTTATCCTGTGACCTCCAACGGCGCCATAACATGAAGGTACCCCCATTGCATCTATGACCCAAGTTAGGTTGTAATCCAAGTAACTTATGTGAAGTTATTTGTCAGAAGAGAGTCTTGCAGGTAAACTTTAACATAGAAAAGAGAGTCTTGCACATACTCTTTAATATATGACCTCAAATGACCTTTGACATCATCACATGACCTCCGACAACACCATAACATGAAGATACCCCTAGTGCTTCTATCACCCAAGTGTGGCTGCCATTGCTGTAACAGTTGCCAAGTTATGCATCATAAGAGAGTCTTGCAGGTAAACTTTAACATTTGTGACGGACGACGGACGGACGCCATTTGGATCCCTTAGTCTCGCCTTCACCTCCGGTGGGCGAGACAAAAAGTAGTGTGTTTTGCATTTGAAGTGCTATACTAGCATGTTTTCATGCCCCAGATATCACTACATTATGGCCTATACCCCGTGCTAGACCTACAATCATTACTGGTTGCATGCAATCCAATGTTGGCATGGCTTGATTTTTTTTTTTTTTTTTTTTTTTTTTTTTTTTGGAGAGAAGTATTTTGGTACAGGGGAAACTCGGTATAACGAACACTGCTATAACGAGATATCGGTTATAACGAGGAAATTTTCTCGGTCCCAAATTTCCTTCCACACAAGTCTATGTAAAATGCTACTCTTATAGCGAGATCGGCTATAACGAAATAACTGCTATAACGAGATAAATTTTGTGACTTCCAAACAAAGAAAAACATAGTAAATCAAACCTGCTATAGCGAGGTAAAGCAAAATGCCTTCGGTAAAGCTTTACTTCGCCTGTATGTGCTATCATCTTCCGAGAGTGTAAAGCTTGATGCGCCAAAAACTGTCTTGTACACACATAATCATTTTCTTCAATGCACTCCAGCTAGCACTGCATGTTGTACGTGTGAAGTGTGTGTGTGCACGCACACTGGTACATGCAGATAGTGGTGGGACGGTCATATGCATACATGACATCATCATGACGTTTAGCAGGTGTGAGGCAATCTGATGCTGTGATTGGCCTTCTACTTAGGGAATTCCCCGTCTTCACACACACACAGTCATAATGTACATACAGAATGTGTCACACACACAGCATTGTGCAGACCATATTCAAGCTTTCCACACAACACAAACCCATACGATAACCACATACCAATCCACAGACGATCTTGATACAATCGCAAGCTATATAAATTCACAAATTCAAACATCTACAATTAATAAGAAACACATTCTTCATATTGGATTTCCTGTGCAAAAACATCTTCTTACCCATAAAGGTGAGTAATTCCCTCACACACAATATCAAGTTTTCAGTATTGATTGAAATATGATGGGTAGTCCCACATGTGCAAATTAATGTCATTATTTTATGCCTTCTTTTATGCCTACTGATATAACGAGATATCGGCTATAACGAGGAAAATGACTCGGTCCCGACCATCTCGTTATATCGAGTTTCCACTGTACATTGTTTTTGCCTGTTATGTTTTTTATATTCATGCATTATTTTCGCGGTTCAAAGGCAATTTATGAAAAACTAGAAATGTCGCTACGGCGACTGGTGTATGCCTCCGCCATAATGCATGGTTCTCCTAATAGGTCTATAGTACAATGTCTTGACAATGTGTGATGAAAGTTTCACACAATTGGCAAAATATTTAAATGACAGGTTTGCCACAAATGTGCTGAATGTTCACTTTCCTAGAACTAGGTTCAATTGGATGAATGATTAAAACGTCAGAGTGCAGGTATTTGGGGGAACTGATGATTTTTACTTAACTTTTGACCCTTTTATAAGTTTATGCATTGAGTAATTTTCAAGGTATTGAGAAAAAGTATAATTTCAGTATCAAATGGTAAAATAGTATTAGCTAAACCTGGCCTTTGACCTTTGACCTCACAGTTCCAAAGAGAATCACTGTTAGGTTGAACATGCATAAATATGTAAGTTTCATGATAATACCTTGAGTTACTTTTGAGATATGGAGAAAGAAGTGCAATTTAGCACTTTCACTTGACCTTTGACCTTTTGACCTTTGACCTTTTGGCAAGAAACTTCCCACAGAATAT
This sequence comes from Diadema antillarum, assembly GCF_040938485.1. Lineage (NCBI taxonomy): Eukaryota > Metazoa > Echinodermata > Echinoidea > Diadematoida > Diadematidae > Diadema > Diadema antillarum. The sequence continues at coordinate 922,238 of NW_027271055.1, forward strand.
ATATTGGGTTATACATGCATACATCGAGTTTTAAAAAAATCCTTCAGGCATTGCATAAATATAAGGAAAGCAGTGATACAATGTATTTTGAGGAGTTGACCTTGACCTTTGACCCCCTGACCTTTGACCCATGACCCCCAACTTCCCTAGATAATCACTGCCCATCGGTACATGCATATATACTAAGTTCCATGAAGATACCTTGAACCACTTGCGAGATATGGAGAAAAACATGAAATTTCAACCTTTTTTTCACAAAATAACCCGTGACCTTTGACCTTTGACCCCGTGACCCTAAAATCCAAACAAAGTATTATCCCCCCAGGATATACCCTCATACCAAGTTTGATGCAAAACCACCTCACGGTTCTTGAGATATCAACAAAAACAAAACGGGACGGACGGACGGACGGACGGACGGACGGACGACCCGAAAACATAATGCCTCCATCTACTTCGTTGGCGGAGGCATAAATGATTTTAAAAGACAGGAAAGGCCAACCGTATCAGCTGAGTTCAGTCTAGTGACTTCCTTTTCTCCTCCCCTTCAGCTTTCCTACACCCTACTGGATATTATCATCAAAGAGGTCTTTCCAGAGTTATCAGATGTAAGTGATGTCAATATTATGTAAGATATGTGTCGTGTGGTACCATTTGAAGTTTCAAGCTTCTTTTTAACCAAATGATGAAGCATCAAAGTTGAATTTTCACCAATTCCTCTGTCAAACAAATAATTGTGTTTATGACTAGTGTATGTGTGTATGGGCATAATTAACTTCTTTATTCACATTAAGGGGCAAATTTTATGTACAAGTGTAAGTCCTTGTCATACATTAGACCATTATTTATCAAAACTTGGTAAGCATTGTATATTTGAATTACATTTAATGAATTTTCTTGTAGTGTAATATGCAGGGCAATGTTACAATGTTAATGATAGTTAATGATCATACAGTTTCACTTTCTGCCTGTTGCTCTTGTGTGTTTTTGTTTGTTCTTTTGTTGTTGCTGTTTGAAAAATTTTACATGCTATAGTGTCATGCAGATCATTAGAAAAGTCTGCTAGTCTTCTTTTTTTTTTTGTATTTCAAAGGCATTAGGCTATGTTCTTATGTGTTCATATCCATTTTTCACTTTTTTGATGGTGAGGTGTATTAATGTATTATGGTGCTAGAGGTATAGATTGAGACAAGAATACTTTTTCAATGATGATTATAATAATAATAATAATTAACATTTGTACCGCACCTAATACAAAGTGTCTTAGCATCTAAATCGATCAGTGGTAAGCGAAATATCATCATCAAAACTGTCTGGCCACAATGTTTTGATGTTTCTGGGGGTTTTTTTTCAGTTTGAGAGTGACGGGCTGGAAGACTACCAGGAGGATCACTACTAATGCCAAAGGCTGGAAGACAAGACTAGGCCCCAAGCTAGGACCATCGCCGGTTGGAACTTGTGCCACAGACTTTGGTCCACTAGACTTGGAACTCATTATACGGGAGACCCATTCCAGAAGGTCATCACTCATATTCTGTCTGAAAAACCCTGGCACCCACGATCTGGCCCACTGGGATTCTTGCACATCTACCACCTCTGATGGATCTCATTTCTCACAAGAGCTAATTTACAGGGATCGACAATCTTTGTGTCTCACATTGGAATACCTCAAAGCACAGGGCTTGGCCTGTGGTTGGATAACTCCTAGTTTGTATGAGTTTTGGTTCCGAGGAGTTGGGACTGGCATCATTTGTGATGGACCTTAATAGACAAGACTTGGTTCCGGAACTGTAACCCTTCACATTTTTTTGTGGCACTCTCCATTATGCACAGAATGATATCAGGGCTTATCCTCAAATCTCTAATTCAACCCATCATAGCCAAAGACTTGGTCCTTTAGGCTCGCCTTTCTTTTCTTTTTTCCTTCTGTTCTTTTAAAGATGGGAATGTTTGGTGAGGGTTTGTGATGATGGATCTGGGTTAAGCTTTGATTTTTTTTACAGATGATCTGAACTTGCCAAAATTGATCTCATGAATCTTTGTTTTCTTTTGAAAAGGGAAAAATACTTATTTCACACTCAGTTACTGTGGTTCTCAATTGCGAATTCAACCACTCACAAATTGATGTATGAATCTAATTTGTGAAATATTGACGGTATATCCTGAGACCTGCCACTAAGAGTCTGGCCATGTCATCCCTCTACCAGCCGTCCAGAGAGAGAGAGAGAGAGAGAGAGAGAGAGTATTGTTTTATGATAATTAGAAAAGAGAAGGTAAAGACGGATATACATCGCCAGCTATACACTGTATGGTATAGCATTACTGTCCAGTAGGATTAATTCCTGCAGAAGTGGAAATCTTCGGGATGTCAATTTTTTCACTTATTTTGCACGACCAAAAGCCAGCATAAAGATTAAAACATGCAAATATTTTTGCAGGTCATATGTTCCAGTAATAAAATGTCTTGATTCTGTGGAAGTGAATACACGCATAATTCATCTCACCCAGCTGAGCGCGAATAATTACTGGCACGAAAATAACTTCTCTTGCAGTATCTCATTATTGTAGTTACTCTTTTTGCAAGTGATAGACAGATTGCCCTTCATGGACGTAAAACACAAATTATTCAGCGTTTTGAATAATGGCCATGGGGTCCCACCCAAGTATACATGTATGCCCACGATTTTTATCATCTGGCTATTTGTACTCAAAACACTGAATAGTCTGTACATGTATTGATTAACGTCTGTGAGGGGCAATTTGTCTATCAGTTGCAATTAACAGCTTGATGCGAGAATCATTATATTGAACAAAGTTACTCTAGTGTCAAACGGTGATTAAAATGGACCAGATAATTCTCAAATATGTGCAAGATCAAATGTAGACATTTGTACTTTGGATAGATTGTGTGCTTGTCACTGCATGTGATTTACTTTATGAGTATTACTTTATTAGTATGATTGAAAACTGAAGACATTTGACCTACTTTATGAGTATTACTTTATTAGTATGATTGAAAACTGAAGACATTTGACCTAAGGTTGTATCTTTTTGTATATTGATAAATGGATATCTAGTACATGGTTTGAGACCAAGAAATGTCATATATTTGTGTACATATATTATCAAGTAAAAATTAGATATGATGTTCTGAAATATATTTGTCCCTGGATGCTGCCCACATGGGAATTGCATCATGGGTAATCTTTGTGTTGTTAGTGCGGGTATGTATGTAAAGGGCATTTAGTGGATTAATGCAGTGTCCTTCACTTTATAGTATAAAAGTAATATATGTTCACTTTGGTACAGATAAGATCAAGAACTTCACTGTGAGTCAAGATAATGCATTTTCAATACACACAGAGGCTGGCAGAATTGTAAACTATTTTAATATACAAGTATGTGTAGTATATTTTCCTCTGCAAATCATAGGTACAGTAGTTCTTGTAAAAGTGGAGCTAATAATGTGACAGCTTAAATTAAAAACAAAAAACAAACACAATATTGAAATCCTATTGATTGGGTAACCAATGATCAGCAATCTTATCTGGCTTTCATGGTGGTATTTCACATGCAGCATTTAACCATTCAACCAATTAACCAACATTTAAAAACCAATTTTAAAATCATATTAAGCATCACACATACAATGTACATGTAGTATTATGTTGGGTAGTAGTGATGATCATTTATTGACATTCATAATTTCCCATGTAGTTTTGTTAATATAGATCCCTCAGCATACAGACCAAATTTGTTACAAAATGTCACGATATGATCATAAACTTTTGTTCTTGCCAAGTACAGAAAGGCTGGGATAGTCTTTACATGCACAATGAAAACAAGATCAGAGAATCTACCACTTAAAGTGTGTATTTGTCAGTACATCAAGGAAGAACTGTTACTACAGGCTGTATTACCCATTGATTGCTTTGTATTCCTACGGGATCAAACTTTCTGAATTGATAAAACATTTAGCGAGTCTAATTTTTCGCAGATCGGGACTTCCCGACAATTTCGCGAGTGGTTAACTCGCAAACGAGGAGTACGGAATGAACGGAGAAATGTATGCAGGCATGTTGCACTATGGTCAGAATCAGAGTTGATATTTTTTGCACGTTGTTAAATTTGCAAATGCCACCTGACTCATTAAGATCATGAAAATGAAGACCTCACGAAATATATGGCTTTTTGTTGTTTGTTTTTACCTCCGCCAAGAGAGGAGGTTATGTTTTCATTACCGTTGGTTTGTTCGTTAGTTCGTTAGTTAGTTTGTCCGTGTGCAAAATAACTATATCATACTTGCAGGAAAGGTTGAGAATTTAACTTTTGGTATACAAGAATTTTGGGGGAATTTATGAAGGATTTTTGACATTTTATAGGCTGTAAATCATTTATCCGACATCTCTGTGTGCTTTTTGTTGTTGGTTTTTTCCACATTCAATGTAGATGTTAGATATATTGCAAGAGGCTGGGCACAGTGATGCCAATACAACGATCAATTTCCATGCAAGATAGCAATACTGTACTGCACACTAACCAATGACAAACAATCCTAATGTTTCGATACATCACATCCTGATTAATGAGTAGCACAAATATACACCAAGGGACCACTTTTCTAAGCATCTGCCAACAAATGTGTTCAATATAAGTGTGTGAAAATGTGTGAATTCCTGTGTACATGCAGATGCAGATGAACACACATTTGCAAGCACCATTACACTTGTCTTGTAGTTTCTAATAATGACAGACTTGCTCTTACAATGTGTGTAATGCAACCTGTGCACCGATTGTTTCTGTGGCTTTCATAAATCAATAAAGTCATGACAAGCCCTATTCAAGTTGTTCCAGGTCACCATGGTATTTGGCTTATCATTTAATACATGTACTCGGTAAACATATTACAGTGCACTCCCATTACAACGAACATGGTTGTAACGAAATTTTGTTATAACGAAGCAAAACTTCTGGTCCCAAAATTTTCGTCATTAAAGTCTATGGTACAAAATTTGCTATAACGAACACAGTTACAGCGAAATTTTCGTTGTAAGTCTTTTCCGCGCGCCACTGACAAAGAAAAACAAAAGAAATGTGCTCCGTTATAACAAAATGCGGATCACTTCCAAAAATACGTAGCGGAACAAGCATATACAGTATGTCCCAAAAAAAATTGCAACGGGGCCCTCCGTAGTGATATCTTTAAAAATAGTGAATCAATCTAAATACAAATTCAGGGTATGAAACTATAACTCGTTGCCCACATACTGCAGTAAGTGCAGTAAGTCGCCCCCAAAATTACAATCAGATATTCGAATTGATAACACCCAATATGATTAACCTGTCTAAGTGCTACTTCAGGGTCTTAAAATATAACATCTTAGCTCTATTTTGCAGAAAACCCCATTCAACTTGGTTAAGTGGTCACAGAGAAAAGTGGATTGTTGTAAAGCATGTCATGAATCAGATTCTTCCAATTTTAGCAATTCAATGCTCTTGTGTGTGAATAATAGACAGAATTTGGACAGAAGAGATTCCCGATATCCTCTACAAAATTCTGTATTTCTCTTTGACCATTGAAGCAAATCGAGTGGGTTTTTCTGTAAGATGTGGGCAATGAGTTATAGTTTCATACCCTGAATTTGTATTTATATATTGATTCGCTACTTTTACAGATATCATTGCGGAGGGCCCCGTTGTAATGTTTTTTGGGACATACTGTATAGCGTCTCTGCATGGGTTAATGCTTCAAGGGATCGTATAGTTTTGGTTGAAACCTAATTTCATATTTCTAACATTTTTTGGTGAGATAAAACCTCTTATGAAATATCAAAGAACATTAAGTCTATGAGGAATTCAACGTTTATTTGATGAAAATTGATATTGAAATGGCTGAGCTATCCGAAAAAGAGCAATTCTAATAAAGTGTGGGACCCACACTTTATTACGATCGCTTTGTTTTACTTTGGTTTTGGATGTTTCAGTCATTCCAAACCCGATTTTCATCAAATAAACTTTGAATTCCTCATAAAATGGTATGCTCTGAACTATATCATAAGTGAAAGGCCTAGATCTGAATCTTATCACGTACACTTTGCATGTGAATTAGATCTTGATAAATTTCTATTACTTATTTACAGCACCCATCACAAACCTCACAACATTAAAGCTCTGATGTATTCATTATGAGCTCCCTTCTGGAGACATCCAGTATGAGCTCCCTCGTGGAGACATTTAGTATGAGCTCCCTCGTGGAGACATTTATCATGAGCTCCCTCGTGGAGACATTTATTATGAGCTCCCTCGTGGAGACATTTATTATGAGCTCCCTTATGGAGACATTTATTATGAGCTCCATGGTGGAGACATTTATTATGAGCTCCCTCGTGGAGACATTCATTATGAGCTCCCTCATGGAGACATTCACAATGAGCTCCCTCGTGGAGACATTTATTATGAGCTCCCTCGTGGTGACATTTAGTTTGAGTTCCCTCGTGCAGACATTTATTATGAGCTCCCTCGTGGAGACATCGATTATGAGCTCCCTCATGGAGACATTCATTACGAGCTCCCTCATGGAGACATTCATTACGAGCTCCATCATGGAGACATTCATTACGAGCTCCCTCATGGAGACATTCGTTACGAGCTCCCTCATGGAGACATTCATTACGAGCTACCTCATGGAGACATTCGTTACGAGCTCCCTCATGGAGACATTCTTTACGAGCTCCCTCATGGAGACATTCGTTAGGAGCTCCCTCATGGAGACATTCGTTACGAGCTCCCTCATGGAGACATTCATTACGAGCTCCCTCATGGAGACATTCATGAGCTCCCTCATGGAGACATGGAGACATTCATTATGAGCTCCCTCGTGGAGACATTTAGTATGAGCTCCCTCATGAAGACATTTATTATGAGCTCCCTCGAGACATTTAGTATGAGTTCCCTCATGGAGACATTCACAATGAGCTCCCTCATGGAGACATTTATTATGAGCTCCCTCGTGGAGACATCTAGTATGAGTTCCCTTGTGGAGACATTTATTATGAGCTCCCTCGTGGAGACATTTATTATGAGCTCCCTCGTGGAGACATTTATTATGAGCTCCCTCGTGGAGACATTTATTTTGAGCTCCCTCGTGGAGACATTTATCATGAGCTCCCTCGTGGAGACATTTATTATGAGCTCCCTTGTGGAGACATTCATTATGAGCTCCCTCGTGGAGACATTTAGTATGAGTTCCCTCGTGGAGACATTTATTATGTGCTCCCTCGTGAAGACATTTATTATGAGCTCCCTCGTGGAGACATTTAGTATGAGTTCCCTCGTGGAGACATTTATTATGAGCTCCCTCATGCAGCATTTATTATGAGCTCCCTCGTGGAGACATTTATTATGAGCTCCCTCGTGGAGACATTCATTATAAGCTCCCTCGTGAAGACATTTATTATGAGCTCCCTCGTGAAGACATTCATCATAAGTTCCCTTGTGAAGACATTTATTATGAGCTCCCTCATGAAGACATTTAGTATGAGCTTTGATCCCTCGTGGAGAAATTGTATTATCCTAACAATGCTTATCTAATAAGAATGTTTGATTTTTATTATGGTCTGATTTGATGTCAGTATTGTGGGCAATTTATATTTTAAATAGGTACCATTTTTGTTCTCTTCATTTCTTTTTCTTTTCTAATAAAACAACAACTCTATGATGTAGCCTCTGTTCAAGGCTGTTGGCTCACTGAGGGTCAATGTGCAGAATGATGAGCATACTGCTCATCTGAAGACCCGACATCTGAACTTGGTCTGCCATCAGTGAAATCAGCTGTCACTCGCTGTGCAATCAGGTGGTCAGCTTCGTTACATGGAATCATGTGACAGATCACATGGCCAGTTCTTGACAAAAACCACTTGACACCAGCTTCCAGCTCTGCAATCATAGGACCAGCTGTGAGTAGGGTCTGCCATCTTTGACGTCCCAGACATTATACAGCATTCTGTCATACCCATCTTACTAGAGTGTAGTTGCGTTTACCTGAAAAGTGACATCAAACGACACAAAAAAATAAAAAACTAGATATATCGCTACGGCGACTGATATGCCTCCGCCATAATGCATGGTTCTCCTAATAGGTCTATAGTACAATGTCTTGACAATGTGTGATGACAGTTTCAAACAATTGGCAAAATATTAAAATGACAGGTTTGACACAAATGTGCTGAATGTTCACTTTACTAGAACTAGGTTCAATTGGATGAATGATTAAAATGTCAGAGTGCAGGTATTTGGGGAACTGATGATTTTTACTTGACTTTTGACCCTTTTATAAGTTTATGCATTGAGTAAGTTTTCAAGGTATTGAGAAAAAGTATAATTTCAGTATCAAATGGGAAAATAGCATTATCTAAACCTGGCCTTTGACCTTTGACCTCACAGTTCCAAAGAGAATCACTGTTAGGTTGAACATGCATAAATATGTAAGTTTCATGATGATACCTATAAGTGAGTTACTTTTGAGATATGGAGGAAAAAGTGCAATTCAGCACTTTCACTTGACCTTTGACCTTTTGACCTTTGACCTTTTGGCAAGAAACTTCCCACAGAATATATATTGGGTAATACATGTATACATCAAATTAAAAAAAACAAAAAACCTTCATTCATTGCATAAATATAAGGAAAGTAGTGATATTTTGAGGAGTTGACCTTGACCTTTGACCCCTGACCTTTGACCCATGACCCCCAACTTCCGTAGATAATCACTGCCCATCGGTACAAGCATATATACTAAGTTCCATGAAGATACCTTGAACCATTTGCGAGATATGGAGAAAAACATGAAATTCCAATTTTTTTTTTCACAAAATAACCTGTGACCTTTGACCTTTGACCCTGTGACCCTAAAATCCACACAAAGTATTATCCCCCAAGGATATACCCTCATACCAAGTTTGATGTAAAACCACCACACGGTTCTTGAGATATCGACAAAAACAAAACGGGACGGACGGACGTACGGACGTACGGACGGACGGACGGACGACCCGAAAACATAATGCCTCCGGCCACTTCGTTGCGGAGGCATAATAAAAAAAATTATTTGCTGCATTTCAAAAGGATGCTGAGCTATCAATGTCTAGTATCTGGATTGCAAAGTTGCCTGTGACTGCAACTGGTGTAAACTTGAATCAGCTTTGTAGTTATAATCATATAATCCCAGCTCCTTCATCAATTCTAACATTACCATAAAATTAAAACTTATACAGTAGTTTTTTGTTTTGTGAAGAGATTGCATACATATTTCACAAATGAAATAGAACTGTAATTCCATTGTTAGACATAAAATGCATTTTGGAAATTACCACAACATCTGTGCCTTTTGTGTTTGTGTGTCAAATATGTTATCTCAAGTTTCATGTCAGTGATATTTTGCATTTTTATTTTTAGCATCACTGCAACAACAGCAAACTTTTCACTGACAAAAAACAAACAAACCCAGTTTTAAATGCTAAACATGTGCTTTGCACACTGACCATTGCCACTGACAATCAGCTGTATTAATAATTTCGTGACGTGGTAGATATAATCATGGTTATCTGCAACGGTAGGTCTCTTAATGAAAAAACACAATTCAAGCTGTTATCATCATCATCTGTTCTATTGTCTACTCCTCCTCCTCCTCCTCCTCCTCCTCCTCCTCCTCTTCCACCTCCTCCATCTCCTCCCCCTCCTCCTCTTCTTCCCCTTGCCCCTCTTCCACCATCACCTCCTCCTCCTCCTCCTCCTCTTCCACCTCCTCCTCCCTCCTCCCCCTCCTCCTCCTCCCTCCTATTACTCCTCCTCCTCCCTCCTATTACTTCTCCTCCTCCCCCTCACCTATCCTGATGAGAGTGATGTTGTTGCCAAGGATATGGATTCCTCTCTGGAGTACCTCCCTTGGGTTGGTGATTCTCTCATGGTTGACATAGAACCCTCCCTCCTCGATGATCCGTACACCACGACCTGAAGGACATTGGCAAAGAATTGGTAAAGATTCCTTATAATTTATCTGTAACACTAACACTACAGCACAAATAAATTTTGCCTTACAGTAAAATATCTACCCCTCCACCTAGTTTTGTTTAATTGTTTAGTGTGTTGCTGTTTCCTTTTCTATCTTTTTTTTTAGGGGAGAAGGGGATTTTACATCATTAATATTTGAAACAGAGGGGCACTTTTCTGTCTTCTCAGGACTAGCTTTAACTTGTATTCCTTTCAAACAAAGAACCAAAATCCCATTTACTTTGCATCTTGAATTCATTCAAAAAATCATGGCTCAAATGTGATAAATTTAGATATTTTATTTTCATAAGAGAATAGTTCAAACACAGTCAGCCACATGGGACTTACAATAAGAATTTACTGTAAAGAGAAGGGGGAAAAAGTCAACAGATTGCAATTCAGAAGGAAGTATTGCTACAATCTTCATTGGTAAAAAGAGGTGAATCAAAGCAAAGATACAGTCAGTATATGCAGGGATATCGTGGTAATGTCCACTTGATATAAGGTAAACTTCATTCATTTATTGAATTAAAAAAAAAAAATATCTGAACTCTTCATGTACACTAGATACAGAGCTTATTTATTGTCACCAGCAGGTAAAGGTGCCTTATCTTCTCTATTCAAGCTTGTAAGTCAGTTTCCATGGTAACTGACCTTCTGGTATGGCACCTGCAGCCACACCCACTTGATACACAGTCAGTCCTGGCTCCAGCATCATCTCTACCAGCCCTGCCCCTTGGAAAAGCTGCATCAACTCCTCCTCACTCAGCTGGTCCAGTGTACCCGGCTCCGAACTATAGAGGGCGTCTGTCTGCCTCTGTGCTCTCAGCAAGCCTTCCTCTGTTGGCATTTGATATGAAAGTTTGAATAGCTTTGAATAGTTTTGAAGTTTGGGTCATGCAACCTGTCGGTCATCTTCTTCAAGAAGGCCTCAAAGAGGAACACTTTACATTTGAAGTCCCTCAGACTTTGTGACCATTTTCCATCAAATCTTGCACTATGATGCTTTATCTGTCCAAACTAAACTTTATAAGTAGGTGCAAACATTTCAATCATAATGACATTTCTCCAATGATAATGATAAATTTGATAAGCAGAAGAGAAAAATATGAATGCTCTTCCACATATTAAGATCATATGGGTGAATGAATGAGGAACTGAAAGATACACAACAAATAATCTACAACAGTCACAATTTAGATTACAAAATGACACACTCTCTTTTGAATAGCTCTTCATAACAAAACAAGGCAAGTGCCAAAATGTGTCTCGCCCATCCACGTAGAAGAAATTAATGTTTTTCTAACTCTCGGAAGTTCATTGACCCCACCTATGACCTTTGACCTTGTGGTGACCTTCAACTCCCCAAGGGACATTTACCAGCCAAGTTTGGTCACAACCAAACATATGGATCAAAAGTTATGAGCCATAATTGAAACACGCCGTAAAAACATAACATTGCTCCCAAAAAGTTTGTTGACCCCTGTCTGTGACCTTTGACCTTGTGATGAACTTCAATTCCCCAAGGGACATCTACCAGCCAAGTTTGGTCACAAACGGACATAGGGATCAAAAAGTTATGAGCCATAATCAAAACACAGTGTAAAAACTTAACATTGGGCCCTAAAAGTTCATTGACCGCTGTCTGTGACCTTTGACCTTGTGGTGACCTTCAACTCCCACGGCACATTTACCATCCAAGTTTGGTCACAAACGGACATATACATTGTACATCAAAAGTTATGAGCCATAATCGAAACGCGCCGTAAAAACTTAACATTGGGCCCTAAAAGTTCGTTGACCCCTGTGTGTGACCTTTAACCTTGAGATGACCTTTATGTTTGGTAAAATGTGTAACTTTGTATAGCCACTCTTCCCTCCAAGTTTGAGTGAAATTGAAGTCCTTAGTAGAGAGTTATTCAAGTTTTATAAGCATTACAGACGGACAACGGACGGACGGACGGACAAACGCCGCAGGCGATCCCTTAGTCTCCCCTCACCTCCAGTGGGCTAGACAACAAAGACAACAACGACAAAAAAAAAAGCAAACCACAGCCGGCTAGCAGCTACAATAAACAGTTACTGAGAAATTAAAACGTTCTTAACTGAAACAATGACCTCTTAATCAAGAAGTAAGAAGGAAAGTTTACCTCCATGGACCAAGAGAAGCACCTGTTCAGCCAGTTTCCTTTGGGCCATCCTCTTCTCAGGCTTGGCCTGTACCAATCAAACAGTAAGAACAAAATTGGACTACATCTTAGGACCAGGAACTCAAGACACATGTCATCAAACATACTCGGGTAATTTTGAAATAATTTGTTTTATATGAGACAACTCAATGACGACACAAGCATGCAATATTACTTGATCCATGTGCTCTGTGCACCATTTCATGAAAGATGTTGGCCTGCACAAGTTGTCAGTCTCTGTCATTTTCAGTAAAATCCTTGGGTTTTGCTTGGCTGAGAAGCTTTGGTCACTGACTGTTACTATGATGATTGCCAGAAACTGACAACTTGTCAGGGCTGACAACTTTCATGAAAAGGTGCCCTGGACATTGTTTTTGCTGCATAACTAGGAAAGGTTGAGCTGGCCATTAAAGGACAAGTTCACCTTCATAGACATGTGGGTTGAGTGAATGCAGCAATATTAGTAGAACACATCAGTGAGAGCTTGAGCAAAATCGAACAATCCTTAAAAAGTTATGCATTTTTGAAATTTCTGCTCAGTCAGGGCTAGATGAAAAGACTACTATAGCCTGTGATGTCACATGAGTACAGCGATATAAAGAAAGAATAAATAAAATTCAACATATTTCCATTTTTCTCACATAACAAAAGAACACTTGACTTCTCTCTTTCAGAAGGCAGGGGGAATAATATTACCCTTAACATACGTCAGTAGCAAGTCGAAGAAATGTGCACTTTATTCAAAAAGTAAAGTTTTGTGAAATTCTCCTTGTATTTTCCTTATATAGTTGTACGCATGTGACATCATACACTGTAGTAGTCTTCTCTTCCAGCAGTGACTGCGCAGATACTTAAAATATTCGGAACTTTTGAACAGATTGCCCAATTTTCCTCAAACTTTCACTGATGTGTTCTACTTATATTGCTGCATTCTCTCAATCCTTATGTATATGAAGGTGGACTTGTCATTTAATGATCCCTAATTCAATCTGACAAAGGTGCAGCTGTTTTCACAACCTACCTTTGAAGAGGTTATTATATTGTAAAAGTGGAAATTTTCGTGGTGTTGAAATTTTTGCGCATTTCGCACAACCAGAAACTAGCACAAAAATAAAAGCATGCGAATATTTTTGCCTGCCATATATTCCTGTGCGTGATGTCTTGATTCTGCGAAATTAAAAACACGCAAAACTCTTCTTACCTGGCCAAGTGCGAAAAATAAGTCACACGAAAATATCCACTTTTAAAGTAATCCCCAGGGGTAAGTTTGACTAAGCATCAGACATTTTCATTTAAATTCATCAAATTTTGATAAGAGTCTTTGGTGAGAGTCGGCCTTGTACAGCAAGAAAACTCGTCTATCTTACCTGATGAGCCTTCATCAGCTGAGCTATCTCCGGTAGAGACAGGAAGGTGAACAACTTCAGGTATCTCTCTACATCAGCATCAGCCAGACGGATGAAGTACTGCACAGGGGTCAAAGGTCACATGTTGTGAACTGTTAATATCTGGCATACATCTCTCTTCTTACTCACATATCGTATTGGATATGTGCAAATTTTCACTATGCATCTTGGTTAGGTGGAACATATGCAACCATTTCTATCTCTGCTACATTTTGAAAACAAGTAAGCACATCGAAAGAAAAAACACAAATGACAAAACTACAACGAAATAACATTAGGGATAATCCCACATGTGCTATCTATCATTTCTTATCCATTCTACATTTGACTACAGGTTGGAAGCAATCAGAACTAGAAATGTTGAGAGAAGTTTCCATTCCTTCAGTGTTGCCACTTTCTGTAAGAAATGATGACACAAAGGAGAAATATCTGGATGCCAGAACCATATCAATCAGCAGCATCAGGGGTCCTACATTCTGTTTTCCGAGCTCTGCCTTCTCTAGTTTGCACATAAAAATGTTCAACAATATCTACAAGTGGTAATCATTTGCCCCGGCCATTTGAAGTCTCAGCTGTAGCATTCTTGAGGTGATTCCAAGATTAGTCATCAGTAAGATGCAGTTTGACTAACCTGGTACAGGTCAAACTCTGAGGTCTTGTTACTGTTGATCCAGATGGCGTTCCCAGCTGACTTGCCAAGCTTGTCTCCAGAGGAACTTGTAACCAGGGGTATGGTCAGACCTGGGCATCGATGCATGTAGCATAATAATACATCATTAAAGTGAGCAAACACAACATGGGATATTCTAATGCATTCTAGTCTCATGCATGACCTGAAAACGCCAGATCTTTCTAGGAAACCAGAAGACTTGTCCCACCTTGTACAGCCTAGCAACAAACAAATGATGGAAACTGGATCAGAGTCAGACTGCATTGCAACATGCACAGAAAACTCCTATGTAGCAACTGATTAACAAATTGCCCTCCATCGACTTAAAGGGAAGCAGTCCTGAGATTTTCACTGTACTGATAATTAAGAAGAGTAAAAAATATAACCTTTCACCAATTTATACGCGTGGACATCAAAAATTGTCTCCGTACGCGATTTTTAAAAAATAATTCCTGCAAGCGATCGTGTAAGAGCCTGCCAAAAGGTGCAACGTCATTGATGCCCTACTCTCAAGTTGACAGCCGTGCCTCAGAAAACCAATTTAAGTGTTCAAAATGATCATATCTGATTTTTTCATAAAATGTGACAATATGTGGTTTTATTATTTCAAACAAAATATTTCAAGCATATTTATATATACAATTAATATAAAAATAAATAGTAAACATGTATTTATAAATAACTAGGGATGACGAGCAGAACACCGCTGGAAAGAGTTGTGCATCGATGACATATGACTCTCCGCCAAGACTTGCTCATTTGCAGAGTCACACTTTTTTTACCGAAATGTACGAGCTTATTTGGTGATTTGAAAGTTTGTTTTTGATGAAAGTAGTTCATTGGAGGTACCAAAAACAACATATTTTTTTAGATTTCGTGAGGACTGCGTCCCTTTAAATAAGCATTGAATTGATCAGTGTTTTAGTAGCAGACCTGACAAAAGAAATCAATACTCAAGCAAGATTTGAACCCATGACCTCGTAGGTTCGAATTTTGCTCAAGTATGTATGCCTATGATTTCTTTTGTTGTGGCTACTACTGAAAACACAGATCAATTCACTGCTTATTTACGTCGATGGAGGGCAATTTGTTAATCAGTTGCAATAATAATAACCCGACAAAACCTGACAAATTTCATCAATTTTGAAAAAAACTCAACAGTGTTGTACACAGTGTAACACAGACACATATAACCTGACCTGACCTGACCTGACCTGACCTGACCTGACCTGACCTACTTACCATAGACATCTTTCCCTGTCACCTTCTTGATGACATCATGGCCAGACATGATATTTCCTAACTGGTCCGTCCCTCCTACCTGTGTCAGTCATAGAGAACAATGAATAAAATACAGTGTATCTTACTACAGGCAACTCGCATCATAACAAAGCCCTCAGGACTGGCAGTTTTCTTTCCTTATAAACTTATATTGAAATTTTGTTAGAGCTGAACAGAAGAGTATATGAATATACATAGCTGATAATTTGGGAACCTGGATTATTCCTTCATTTGTAACAAGAATTTTGTTTTAACAGTGTTTGTTATGGGAGTGCACTGTGTATGCGCATGAAGGGTAAGTCATTGCACATTCTAACAGTCTAACACAGCCTTGATCATGTAGAGTCCACTGACTATCCATCATATTGGGGATCTAAGTAATTCAAGCTGTGCTTTTAATCCAGGTCCCCTACTTTTGTTCTTATCACTATTTTGTATTACCATTTGCGGCTAAAGTATACATTAAGACAATTTACATTTACATCACAAAACACAAAATGTCATTGGATTGTAATAATCACTATAATTCAGTTATGTCTGTTTCTTCTTTGTGAAGAAGAAACTAAAAAAAAAGAAAATAAAGTGGAAATGAGTTCAAATCAATCATTGAATCAATCAATTATACCATTCTTGATTATCTTTGTGACTACTTTGTGATTATCTTTGTGATTTTAAAGTGACCCAATATTGTATACAAATAAATGCCATCATTCATATTTTCAACATCAATCCCTTCTCATGCTTAGACAAAGGCTCAACTGGATCTTATCTTTCTTACACAATGTTCTCTGTAAACGCAATTTTTTTTAAAAATATATTCTAGGTGAAAACACAAGTCAGATATCTCATGATTTTGGGCCATAATATTCACAGAAACAATAACTTGCTTTGCTTTTGGGTTTTTTTCTTGATTGCACGTCCTAATCTGAGGTTTCCATGGCAACACAACCCCGCATCCTGAGACAGACCTGAATATTGCACTTGTATTGTTGGTGGAGGTGGAAGAAGTCGTAAGCCTGGAAGACTTGGTAGGTAAATTCTGAGAAGTTCATTCCCTCTGGACTGGCCAGTCTGGTCTGGACACTGGGGGAGGTTAAACCAGTAAAGGTCAAGGTTTACAAGTCTGGACTGGTCAAAAAGTCCACAGTGTGATGGATAATACACATTCATTCCTTCATTCACTCATTCATTTTATCTATTCAAGGTACATGTATATTATCAGACATGAATGCCTTCTGTTAACCCATGCAATAAAACAAGTATACAGATCATTGATAAAATACAAATTGAAAACTACATAAAAGCTGCACATATATTCAAGGACAAATCTCCATGGTTTATTGTACTTCTCTCTTAGTTTCCTCTTCTCCTTTCATATTCTTTTCTTTCTTCCTTTCTATCCTCCTTCTTTCATTTTTTTTTTCTTTCTTTCTTTACTCCTTTTTTCTTTTTCCTTCCTTGTTTTCTTGTTTTCTTTATTTCTTTCCTTTCTACTTTCTTTCTTTGAAAAAAAAAAATGCTTCATCAGCTTGTCAGGCAACATCACCCATGCAATATGGAAGATTTGGTGACATTGTATGATGACTCTCAAGACAGTACATACATACATCCCAGCACTCCTCCATAAAAAAGACGACTAGGTATGACAATGAACTTTTCTTTTCTGTGAATCATTTCATGTTAGGCTAACTTTAATTTTTGTTTTTCACAGTGATGTTCACGGATAGAGATAATGTCTGCATGTTTTGGAGATCAAAGATGATTCAAAGAATTTATGACCGATGCAAGATATGAAAATATACATAGATATATGTCATGAACAAAATGGTAAAGTTATGGACAGATTCCACAGCTGGAATATTGCCATGGTAGCATACCTGTGTCTGGACAGCATGGTCCCCATCCTGAAAAATCTGCCAAAAGATCCAAGAAACTGCACAACATTCTTGTCCTGATACCAATCACGGTTGTTCAGGATTCTGAATTGAAGGAAGAGCAAAAAAATAACTATGCATAAGCCCTTCGTATGGTGCACTTGGTGAAAGTGCAAAGAAAGCTACTACCTCTAACACAATTTACATCATTTTTTTCATAACTTTAATTACAAAGAATCCAGCATGACCACTAACAGCCATGACATGTTAAATATTACTTTAAATTTGGGAACACAAAATGAACTTATTTAAGGATTAAAACAGGACTTTACAAATTGATGCCTCAACATGTGGAACAAAGTCTTCATATATATAGGGTGTACAGATTTCAACAGATTCATAACAATGACATGATGCTTGGAAATTTTTCTATAGACGACATAAAAGCTTGTTTGAGGTTTCTAAGAAACTGCCTAGCACATGATAATTCCTTCTTTGTAAAGCTTTGTAATTTACACTGTGATTATGTGCAAAAGGTTCATAAGTTTGCATATGATGATGTATTCTGAAGCAAAACAGCAATTCATATTTGCATCATTCATGAAATGGATGGTTGTTAGATTTCTCCATATGTAGAGTACAGAAGTAATTACATCACAGTCTTTTGTTATAGCTCGGGTTGGAACAAAGGTGCAAGCATGGATAGCAACAATAGCATTCACAGATATTTGAGCCAGGTAAGATTGTTAAGGACAAGCTCTATGGCGATGAACGGCTATGGGACCATCCTTTAGTACTCCACTGACATCGTGGAAATACATGAGATGGCCTAACAGGCAAACACACCTAATCTCTGGCAATGTCTTTTGCTGCCGCCATAAAAACCTCTCGTGGTTGGTGAAGACCCTCTGAAGAGACTGGTGGATGGAGGCAGCATTCCCTTCTACGGTGCTGGACTGCAGCGCTTCTCTCTCTTGAGCCTTGCCACTGGGATCACCAATCAGGGCAGTGGCACCACCAATCTAGGGGGCAATGGTTGCCATGACAACTATTACATGATGTGCAGGATCAGACAGTCATGAAATTATGAGAACTCCTGCTAACAAATATCACTTATAGGCAACAGCATGGCTTTGAATCATCAATTTCTACTTCAGGGGACTCAAGTTGTGATTAAGTCCTCGGGACTGCCAGTTTCCTCTCATTATATTGAAATTAAGTTTTGCCGTGGCCATACATCAAAGTATGTAAAGATATGTAGATGATCACTTTGGGACCTGAATTTTCACTGTGTTGTATCCAGAATTTTGTTATAACTGTGTTCATTATAGAAGGAGTGCAACGCACAACAAAGTCAAAGGAAACACAGATTCAAATAAAAAAATTTGTTTAACATGGTAAGATTCTCTTCTCACACAAATTCTACTTGACAAAATTTCCTGTAGGCATTTTGTCATTTGACATCCAGCATACAATAATTCCCAGCTGCATCCTCATCAATGTGAACAATGGGTATTACATGAAAAATAAGGACGACAGCAGTAATATCAGTGGCCAGCATTACATTAACCCGTTGAGGACGAGTCCCGAGTATACTCGCACAAGTGTCTATGGGAAATGCATGTTGCAGCAAAATCAGCACATCCTCACTGGGTTAAGTAATACTAAATCAGAGATCTGTGTAGTCATTTAATGCTATCATTGACACAGAGCTTGATGTGACAAGTGCATCACTTCTTAAAGAGATTTAGATTCATGATATTTGAAGTTGATTGTCTATAACCTGATAGTCAGAAATCATATTTAAGTGTCTTAGACTACTGAAAAAAATTTAATGGCAACAAAGTTTTGTTTGTTTGCTATTAAATAAATTTGTTTTTTCTTTCGGTCAAACACCATATAATAGTAATATAAAACAGAGTTTGAATCAAATCATTCGGATCAAAAAAGGAACAGATTAAACCATGACAGAAGAGATTAATAAGACAAACCAGGTCTGGGGCTCACCAGCGCTATGCAGTTGTGACCGCCTCGCTGGCAGTGAAGGAGAGCTACAAGGGCCAGTAGATTCCCAATGTGGAGACTATCAGCCGTCGGGTCCACACCGCAGTAGATGCATTGTGGGCTTGACGTCAGGAGTTTCTGGAGACCATCACTAAAGGATCAGGAGGTACAATTGTAATCCAACGTACTCATTTCTCAACACATAATGGGAAAAGATAAATTAAGAAGAACAGGGGCAGATCCAGGAATTCTGTAAAGGGGGGGGGGGCGTGACTAATATTTCTGGTGCCACTTCCGGGTTTCATTTCATTATTTTTCTTTTTATTTCTTTTGTTTTTAGCGAAAAATAAAGGGGGGCGTGCGTCGGTTGCGCGCCCCCTGGATCCACCACTGAAGAAGATAATACAACTGAATAAGGTGTAGAGAACTGTGACTCCTTGTGAAGAAACACCAAAGATAAAACACTGAAAAAATATTGGCTTTACTAAAAGAAATTACGAATTTTCTCATACAGTAAGCAGAATTCAAATTTTTCACACCTGATGAAACCTTGTGACAGCACTAAGAAACTTTACAGTTAAAACAAAACCAGAGTGTCAGCATCAAGCCAAATCATCAAAATGAAAAAAAAAGGAAATCACATAACAAGTGTAAATACACAAACCCTGTATATCTTTAAACCATGTCTTTGTACAATCACACAGTAAAAGATCTGTTATCAACATTTAACTAATCTCTATAGGAACATGACATTTCAGCTTCAGGAGTACTAAATGCCAACTTGACGTTAAATTACAAAAGCCTTGAAAATACATTATACCGATTTATTATGAATACTTTGCAATGATTCATATTTAACAAATATCGAAAGACATGACGGGATTCACGACAGCTCCGTATCTACAGCAAACACTATCAAAACTTTTAAAGTGGACTGTGCTTCAAAAAGATGTCCAAGTTTTATTGATAAACTCACCTATGTGAAGGAAAGACATCACTGAATATACCTCTTTCATGGAGACTCAGTATGTTGCTACTTGCTGTCGAACTGTAGGCTTGTCTCCTCTGAAGATGGCATCTTGGGATAACTCTCAAACTCAGAGCATGGCCACAAGAATTGCTTAAAATCAGTCTGGAGAAAAGAGAAAATACCATGAAAGGCTTATTAACAATCATAAATGTGAACCTACAAATCGCAGGTGGTAATAATATACCTGGTATTTTTAATATATTCTGCTTTAGAAACAAGATGATTAAAATTTTTGCTCTCACCAGTCTCAGTTGTCAGTTCACTGACAGTGAATGGCACAGTCCTGAAACATAGGCCCCAATTCACAAAGGTGGTCCAAATCCAATTGAAATCATATATATGGTTTAAACCATGGACAAAGACCGTAGTTTTGTATGGGGCGCCAAGTGTCACACGGCCTATTTCGTTACGAAATCAGTCAATTCGTCTACAAAATGACCATTTCGTCAACGTAATGTTAACATTTCGTAACGAAATGTACATTTCGTCGACAAAATCGACGGAAGCGAAGAAGTGACTTCGGGCCTACATTGTGTAGATTCTACACGATGTAATTCTATGACTTGTGAGGACTTTCCTGTAAGAAACAAAATGGCAATGTTATCAAAATCATCACCAAATGAAAAGGCTAGCCTCATTGCCAATGCATTCAATATGTTTCACTCATTAAACAAAACAAACAGAGAACCCAGTCATACGCTCTAAAACTGAACTCCTTTGAAATTTTCAAATCTTTTCCACTTTCTATAGATCTAGCACAGATTCTATTTCTCATTCTAACGTTAGATCTAACGCATCTAAATGATTAGATTCTACACTGCACTGTGTCCCATCAGACTCTAATACCACTGTTCAAAAAGAATCTATTTCTAATTCCTTAATCATTTATTACAGAGAAAACTGGGCTCACACACCTTCATTCACCGTTTATAACGAGGGCACACTATACCAGAGAGCACAGAACATTGCAGAATGAATGGGTGATCCCGTGCACACGCACACAGTGCAGTGTGGGTGGGCAGCCCACGTGCAACTGGTACAATACATAGACCCCGTTCGGTCCCTTCTCTTCCCCAGAACTCGGGCGAGAGCTAGCGCCGTAGCTCGCGGGCAGGTCGTCCGAACCGAGGCTGACACAACGAGTGTCAGAACAAGGACAGCGTTGCTGGTCCAGTACAGCACAAAAATATGCAGTTTATTAGATCAGAATCAGAGTGGATAGATGCAGCATAAACTAGTTAGTTTGCGTCATTCGAATAAGAAAATAAAATATGTATATTCTATTTAGATACCTGCTGAGGACCGCCGACTCTCGTGCTAGGAAGGCTGACATCTTTCCAAGTCAACAACTAAATGTCGCCCTCTTTGGTTTGTTGTCTGCATTGAAAAAAAAAAAAAAAAAAAATGTTTTAGGAATACCGTAATATTTTGTGTGAAGAAACTCTAGCCAGAACGTAGTCCTCTTAAATTTCTTTTTGAATTTCAATTAGTTAATTCCAAATAAAGACCCCCCCCCCCCCGAAAAAAAATGCTTGGAATGAAACCGAAGTGTGGATAGAGTTATTATTATATGCGGCAAGTCTATAGCGCTGGAAAATCGGACATTCCGTTGAAAAGTTATGATCTTTAAAGTTTTGTTGCAGCCATCACTGGACGAAAATAGTAGTGTATTACTACTTCAATTCAATTCAATTTATTTGCTCAATTCCACCAAGAAAACAAATTACAGAAATTGTAATACCTCGGTATTGGGTGAAGACAAGAAATCAATGATTACACAAGCATGACAGATAGCTAAAAAGAGTTAACTTTATACTAGTACATGAGGTGGAAAAGATAGGAGTCCTGCTGAGAAGCAAAGCTTGTAAATTGCAGAAACTCCTATTTACAGATACAAAACAAAAAGCATAACAACGATATGTATCGACATCCCTGGACAAGCAAAGAAAATAAAGGAGAAGAAGAATGAGAAAGGGTCCTCCTGCTGGATCTGCATGGCGCTACGCATTAGAAACATTCATGGAGGTCTGTCAAAGGAGGTACTAGTATACTACCCTCTTTGCTAGTACCTTCTTGGTCTGTCAAGACTTGATTTTACTGATGTCCATCCAATCAGTGAATAGCAGTCAAGATGCTGGAAAGGATAGGGAACCATCTCTTCTGAAATGAAAAATAGGCCACATTGACTGAATTTTATAATAAACCATCTTTTGCACGTTAAAAGCACGTGTGACACTGCATTAGTGACTCCTCAACGGCACCGTCTTTTCCTTTTCTCCTCATTCTCTCTTATTGTTGTCAGAAGAGGATCCACGGGGGGGGGGGGGCGGGCGCGCCCCCATATTTTTTGTTGAAACAGAAGAAATAAAAAGAAAAAGATGAAAGGGGTGGGCGCCCCATCACCTTTTAAGATACCATCTTTGTCAGCCGATTGTAGTGGGAGCAGAAAATTGCGCTGAAGCTCCCCCCCCCCTTTTTTTTTTTTATTGCTTGTCAGCCGATGAAACCCCCGGAAGTGGCACCAGAAATATTTTTGGCGCCCCCGCCCCTTTCCCGAATTCCGATCCGCCCCTGGTTGCTGTTGTTGTTGTTTCTTCTTCTTCTTCCAAAGGGTCAACTATAAAAATGGCTATGCCCACCCAAGTTTGCCGTGGGAATGAATCTCCAGACGGAACAAAGTAATATGATTTGTTGTGATTTTTTCCGTTTCTTTGTTGTTGTTGTTGTTGGGGTATGGGCGAGCGGACTGCAGCCTCCAGCCTCCTCCCCCCCCCCCCCCCCCAACTTCCTAACTCAGCGACCTCGGTGCTGACTGAGCGAACACTGCATGTTGTTTGGTTTCATTTTTTATATGATTTGCTGAGATAAAGAGGTAATTAGAATCTGCAGTTTAGGACAGATAGTTTCTGTGTGATATGGCAACATTTATTTTGATATCAAATCGCAGATCAAACTTCCATTTTTATTCATGTTCCCCACCACGCTATGCCGGAGTGCGATTTATTACTGTAATTCCTACTGTTTTTGTTTTTTGTTTTTGTTTTTTTCTAAATAATCAGGCCTATAAACACCAGTGCGATGTTTACTACCATCCCTTTCTAACTTAGTCATATCTCAAACGATCAAAAGCAACACTTATGCATGGCCGGCGGAACTGGGGGCGGGGGGCTCCCTCCCCCACCCCCCCTTCTTTTTTTACACCATACAAAGGAATACATAAGGTGTCACCACTTTGCCCCCTCCCCCCCCCCCCCCACACACACACACACTCACACTTTTTTTTTTAAACCCCCGGAAGTGCGTAAGTGGCACTAGAAAGAAATAGATTAGAGACCTTGAAGTGTGAGCGCGGTAAGGCTTTGTTTTTGCGCTGACCAGTCCTGCTTGTCAGCTGAAGAAACCCGAGTAATCACTATTTAGATGTCGATTCCGAGAATGCATAAACTATTACAAGACACTGCACCATAAACTATATCGGTAAGCCTGTCCTCTAGAAAATCCAAAGCTTCTATTAAATTCTTCTTGGCATTTGTATAGTAGGGCCGGGCCGGCGGAGAGTTTTCAAAATAAGTGGGGGTGGGGGGAGGCCGGGTCTAGGGCAATTACCCCCTGGGCAATTACCCCGCACCCTTCCCCTGGCCCTAATCCTAATCCTAATCCTGAACCTAATCCTATCCCTAACTCAAACTCCTAACCCTTACCCTAACCCTAACCCTAATCGTTACTCTAAGCTTACCACTAACCAGTATTTAGCCGGGGGGTAATTGCCCTCTCGGGGTAATTGCCCGGATACGGATTACTCAGTACGTTAGCCCTGTTCACATGAGTACCCAAATCACATTTGATCTGCAACCATAGAGCTATGTCTGCACTGTACTGCAACACAGTAATAGGTCCGCTTGATTTGAGCAGGGAGGTGAGACACCTCCCTGATTTGAGAGAGCACTGGTGAGTTCGATTGGATGGCCCATATGGATACACAGCCCCATAGATCTACTAGTACTACTAGTAGTATCTGGTGACACAACCACACCACACGGCCGGTGAGTGTGAATGTGACCGTGAAAGTGAAGGTGTTGTGTTTCAATCGCTCCTCCGTCTGCATATGATACGACTCGAGGTCTCTGGATTTTCGTGTGAGTTTACTACAGACTAGCGTTACAGCTGTTCAAGTTATTGCATGCAGTGTATTTCAGAATTGTTTTCGTATCTACTAGATAGCGTTAGCTCACTGATTCATTTGAAACTGGCTTTCATCGTGTTTGAATGAAAATCAGACGAGTGGCATTGCCTTGCGAAAGTTTACTCCTTAGTCCCAATGCTAGCTTCCTGCGCTTTGTATTCTCTTCGGCAGGTCTGCGTCCGTAAACGTATAAACTCCAGCTCCAATCCTGAGGCTGAGGCTGATATTGTCTGAACTTCAATCAAAATCTCCAATCTGGTATCTACTTTTTGGTTAGTATTTTACCACACGTCTCTCCTGCTAGCTGCTCATGCAAATATAACTAAGTATTTACTCGGATTGCTTTTTATGGCTATTGGCGTATTGCTTCTGACAGGATCGATAGACGATGCGGTATTTGGGTGGAAGTGAAGTTCGTTAAATTATTGAGCTAGAATTCAGTAGGAAAAAAAACTAAAGATTGAATTTCATGCCATAATAAATCAGATTAATGTAGAAACTGGAATTTGAGGCTCGCTGCACCCAGTGCAAAATGCACTAGAAACAAAGAACAAACATGAAAATTCAAATCTTTAAATTTACTTACACACCGTGCACCGTCAGGGCCTACCGGGCCGGGTAAAGTTTACCTAGACCCTATCCACTTAAATTTACTGCTGCTAACAAGTGCTGGTATGGAATGCAAATTTGATGTAGATTGCTAATGCTACTTTTGATCTTCAGAATCTATTCCACATTTTGTCATTTCAGGAGTCTCTGTAAATTTATTCAATATTAATAATGAGACTGGAGAGCTGTTCTACTTTCTGTCTACATTCTGAACTGCTGTCACATGGATAATTTAAAATATTATGAGCTGAAATCCCAGCAGGGCCATTTATGTTGTTGTGTTTTGTCTGTGTGTGTGTGTGTGTGTGTGTGTGTGTGACCAGCTCAGTTCGGGAAACCCACTCACAAGGGGGGCCCCTCCTTATAAGTAACCCGTCCCCCTTATAAGTAACCCCGTCCCCCTTATATCTGTAAGTAACCCCCGGGGCACCCCTTATAAGGAGTCTCCACACTTTTTTGCAATGCAACGCGAAAATGAAAGGACTGCGGCAATTCGCTTGATTATGTCCATAAAGCTTCACAAGTTTCCTAGTTACTCACGAAATTTGAGCAAAATCGGTTTGAGGCATCATATCTAAAATCATGGATTTAAATGCGATGTCAAACGACCCATGCGAATGCTGAAATGCGAGCGATTACTGGCGTGAGTGTCGCCAGGCGCGGCGGCGCGGCAATGCTTGAGTGCAGACGTGGCGACTGAGTACGGAGACTTTCGTACTCAGTCGCCACGTCTGCACTCAAGCATTGCCGCGCCGCCGCGCCTGGCGACACTCACGCCAGTAATCGCTCGCATTTCAGCATTCGCATGGGTCGTTTGACATCGCATTTAAATCCATGATTTTAGATATGATGCCTCAAACCGATTTTGCTCAAATTTCGTGAGTAACTAGGAAACTTGTGAAGCTTTATGGACATAATCAAGCGAATTGCCGCAGTCCTTTCATTTTCTCGTTGCATTGCAAAAAAGCGTGGAGACTCCTTATAAGGGGTGCCCCGGGGGTTACTTATGTAAAGGGGGATGGGGTTACTAATAAGGGGGACGGGTTACTTATAAGGAGGGGCCCCCCTTGTGAGTGGGTTTCCCGAACTGAGCTAGCATACAATATGTACAAGCATGAAATTGCATGTATCTGACAGCTCTGTCACTACACTCTCTGTTACCAGATATCGGATAGCATCTCTTCCTCATATCTCTCCCTCTTCCCCCTCTTTTTTTCCTCTCTATCACACACATTGATATATACACATACTTAATAACATCATTAATCATATTGCTTTTCAAACCTGCTCTCCCCCTTTAATCTTTTCTCAGCTGTAAGATGCAGTGAAGATGATGCCAGGCTACACCTCGATACACTGTACTACTTAAAAAAGAGGGGATATTCTCTTCTTGGACAATTTAGTCAGGTGATGGTGACAGAGCTGATGTCATTGACAGCCAAATGCAGCTGATGATTATTCCCAGGATGGCCACCGCCTCCCCTTTCAACACCATCATGGTGATTTCCGGTCTTTTCCTCATCTTCTACAACGAGTACTATGAATTCACCACGGTTCGGCGGAACCAGTGGACGACATCGGAAGCTACCCTTCCTCCGAGCACATTGACAGATGGGCGTGATTCTGTTCGAATCCTTTTCGTCGGCGACCCCCAGATCCAGGGATTTCAGGATGAACCGGCTTTGCTAGGTTACGTGACTCGCTGGGATGCAGATCGCTACCTCAAGAAGTACTTCAGTCATGCCATGAACTTTGTTAATCCGGACGTGGTGATATTGATGGGTGACTTGTTAGATGAGGGAAGCAAAGCAACAGACTCGGAGTATGAAAGCTATGTCAGGAGACTTAAGAGTATCTTTGAAGTCCCTTCCAGAGTCAAGGTATGTATGTCTAGTTTGTTTGCTTGTTTGTCTTTGTGCAAAGTAACTCAAAAAGGTGTGAATGGATTTGGATGAAACTTGCAGGAAAGGTTGACACAGAGTACAGATGATTAAATTTTGATAGTAATCCAGGAATTTTTATGGATTTTATGAAGGATTTTGGATATTTTGGCAGGTAGGGTCAATGAATCTGGGAGTTCAAGCTTGCATTTTTTGAGATTTGCATACTCACAATAAAGTGTGTGCTCTAGTTTCTGCTAGGGTGAGGCGCCGCGCAGCTGGAAGTTGATGAAGTAACCAAATGCTGAGACTACGTATAATTGGGAAACTGGGTGATTTTCAGCATTCATGTGTATTAGTTGAAATTGCTGATCTCATTGGGAGAACAAGATCAGTGGTGGAGATTAGCTGCGTGGTGGTGGTCTGCGCTCTCAAAGTGCTTCTCTAGTATTGTACACTAAGTTTATGCCGCAAAATTTTATTTTTAGAGAGAAATTTCACTGTGTCGCATGAGAATGGACTGAATGGTGTGAAAGTTTGAGGTCCAGTGTAGAATCAGAGACCATGCATTGTGCATAAAGCCTGGAGCATTTAGCTTGATGTATGAATGCCACAATTAATCCTGGAATGGGTCTAGGGCAATTACCCCATGGACAATTACCCATGGACCCTTCCCCTGCCCTGGCCCTAATCCTAATCCTAATCCTAATCCTATCCTAATCCTGAACCTAATCCCAACCTAAACCCAAACTCCTAACCCTATACCTAACTTTTAACTTAATCTTTACTCTAATCTTACCACTAACCAGTATTTAGCTGGGGGATAATTGTCGGGGGGGGGGGGGGGGGGGTGGGGTAATTGCCCTGATATGCATGGAATATTTTGGCTTTTGTTTCTTTTGGTTTGTTTAGGGGAGTGTAATTTAATTGAAGGAAACAAAATGCAATATCGAATGTGAATAGGGAATGTAAATGCCAGGTACAAAATGTCTACATGTGTGCTTTTTCCTATATTCTGACACAATTATGATTTTCTGATGTTTTTAACCATTTCTCCTGCAATTTTTGGAGAACCTTCAATGCCCCCAAGTGAGATTTTTTTTCTCCATGTCAACAAAGAACGAACAGATTGGAAATCCATCTGTGTGAAAGCAGTGAAGCAGTAGTAGCCCCTTTCCACAGTCAGCTACATGTGCCATCGAACAATGCAAATTATTGATCAGGCATGAGATATGAATAGAGCGTGTGCTGGACTCTTGTTACACACTATAAGGGCACCCGGATGGTGTCAGCGATATCAGAAATTAGTGAAGTGAGCTCAGCCTTGATTGCTGTACATACATACATACATCATACAAGTTTTATAGCAAAACAAGCGTAGGCCTACTACTTTGTTAGAAAAGATGTTGAATTTAAAATAAAAAAAAAATACATGCAGTTTTGATACAGAAAAAGAACATATCGATAGAAGAATTTTCTCTGATCTTTTGATTTGAGTCATTTTTCCGGTCAGCATAACACATGAATTTAAGCCACAAATGCAGACACTGACTCTTTTATTACCTTTTGGGAAATGTGGTATTGTACCAGATTCCTTTGAGGAATGAGTTAAGAGACTTATGTTGCTAAGAGTGTGAGGAACATTTGGCATTATGAGGGTTAATGAAGCAATGTAAATGTCATTGTCACATGAAGAGAGGGGATTGAATGTAGCACATCCTTTTCTGTGAGTGGACCACAGGTCACCAGGAATTGACGTAGATGGTGCAGTATTGGTGGAGATGAGAATTGGGCTTTTAACTTTTTTGTGAGATACCAAGAAAACACTTATGAAATAGTACAGAGCATAGAGGAATTCAAAGTTATTTGATGAAAATCGGGTTTTGAATGGCTGAAACATCCAAAAACAAAGTAAAACAAAGCAATCGTAATAAAAGGTGGACCCCACATTTTATGAGGATCGCTCTGTTTTGGACATGTCAGCCATTTCAAAACCAATTTTCGTCAAATAAACGTTGAATTCCTCATGGAATGACATGCTCTTTCATATTTCATAGAGGTTTCTCATTATCTCACTTAGAAATGTTATAAACCTGAATCCCCACCTCAACCAGACAGTCCCTTTAACACTGAAGTTAGTAATCATTGGGGACACACTGGCAACCCTGACTGGCTCAGTCACACATCGTATACAACTTGTACTCGCTCTCTTTCTCTCAAAGAATCCTCCTCCCCCCCCCCCCCCCCCTTCAAGGGAAAATACACACAGTGAAACTTATTAAAATGCATGTAATTTGTACTTCTATCATCTCTGACTTGTCTGAACACAAACAGCAATTCACCAGACTATTTAATCTATTTTAAACAAAAATAATGAATCGAGACAGGTTGCTCTGCCTATCTGGACCATTTCACCCTTTGTATCAGGAATGACACTCATCCCGTGATGTCACTTTTCTTCATGAGTTGCAACTGATTTTGACAAAATTGAGATTATTTGGTCAGGTTATTCATCCATAATTTACAGATGGTGTGTATCACTATTGCTTTGATTTAACTATGGAGTTTGCTTGAACCTGATCTGTATCCTTCAAAGAGTATTCTATAAATTACTGGTACATGTGATTGTCAAAATATGGCGTGTGTCGTTGAAAGTAACTTATCTGAATTTCAGTGCTTTGCAAATAAATTTATCTACAATGTTGTTCATGTGAAGCAATCTTACTTCATCTGATAACTTTTGGTGACTGGGTTTGTTTACTCAGATTGTCTGCCATATGCCCTTTGTGTACTTTTCATATCAATTGCTTGCAGCCGATTGCTCTTGTGCACACAACTTTGTTGTCATTTAGATAATGTCTGATATCTCGATAAGAAGTGTCAAGTAATAGACTTCAGTGGTGTATTAAACTTGTAGATTGTCCTAGAAAGGATCACAGATTGTAGGGATTTGGGGGAACAATTTACCGACATCATAGAGAGTAGCTCTGTACAGTATACAGTGTATATGCAGTGTCATTCTGCATGTCAAGACTATCTAGTCTTGTTTTATCAGTCGGCACATTTCTGACTGTCTTAATCAAGTTTTATTCTGTATTATGCTGCTCTAAGCACTCAGTTTCACTTTGATTATTTAAAATAGAGATAATGAGTGCTTGTCATGCTGGTCATTTCTGATTAGCCACCGAAAGTATAGTCCATCAATGGCTTCTCATAAAAGAAACAAGGGGATGGTACCAGGAGATTGTGAGTAATGACAGGCAAATTTCAATGTGAGTTTCAATGATACAGTTGCGTGTTTAATAGCAAAGCAGCACTGCTTTCTCTTGAATAATTCATTCAATGTTCATTAGCATCTGTCAAGCATCACTATTGAGAGAAGGTGAGGGTAGGTTTTTATGAAACCTTGTTCTTTGAGAGTGCTGTTTCAATTGCTATATGAATCACAATACAGCATGCAGTGTTAACCCGTTGAAGATGGACTGATACTACATGTATAACATGCCTTTCCTAGAGCTATTCACCCCAGCCCAAAAATACTAAGGATTATTCTTCAATGGGTTATTTTATGTTGTTCCCTCTATCATTACCTGCCAGGTAGACCAGCAAAGCAGTCATTTTCTCTTGTGTGGTTAGATAATTTATGATCATTGGTTTCACTTTCTTTTGTTTTCAGGCGTGACATCAGAAGAGTTTTTAAAACCAGTAATTTGAAGGTGGACAATGCATTATTTTAATTCTGTGAATAAAAAAAAACAGAGATGGGGAGGGGAAGAGACTGGCCAGTTCAGACTTTAGAGGGAGGGAGTGAGAGAGAGAGAGGAGAAAGTTTAGTGTGTGCAGATGAAGGTGAGGGAGAGAGAGAATGGAGTTTAGGCAATTTCAGGGAGGGGAGGGATTTTAGAGGGAGGGAGAGGAGAGAGTGGAGTGCAGGGAGGGGGAGAGAGTTTGGCATTTTTTATTAAAAGTCATTTTCTTTTTTAAGGAAAGACATTTCAACACTTCCGATGGGAAAATTTCTGACAATTTTTTTTCTGTAGCATTCCTGTTTGTAGTGTACTGTATACACCATACATACAGACTCTATGTGTACTATTTCACAAGGTTTTTGTGTTTGTGAATTTTGCAGACTGTGCTAATGGAAAGTTTTATAACAACACATGAAAATATCAACTCTTATCCTGACATGAATGCAATGTGCGCAAGGACATTTTCTCCATCCATTGCTGTACCTGTACCCCATGATCGCAAATTTAACTACCAGGTGCTTGACATTGTCGGGAAGTACACTAGTACACTTGTATTGTGCAAATTTGTGAAGAATTATGCTCATATACATGTATGCTGTATACAGTATGTTCAGAGATGCCAAGTTAAAAAAACTTTTATGAGTGAGATTTTTATGACTCGGCGTCTCGGCGCTAGCGCGCATGTGCACGCGAACGAGGAGGGTGTCCCCCTCCCATGGTAGGGAGCTTTTTCAAATATTAGCTCTTAATGATGCGATCTGGTGCGTACTTAAGTGACTATTTTTTACTAATTTTGAAAGGCAAAAGGGAAATATACCTTCAATTGCAACTATCACTTTAATCCTTTGAGCTACATTATGCTCCTTATTTTTGGCCCAAATTGCAGACTTCACCAGATGCGTGAAAAAAATGTATGCCATGCGTGAGATCGTGAGACAGACCCTACATGTAAATGCTTGAGTCTCACGCAGAATGCGTGAGACTTGGTAGCTCTGTATGTTGTACTTGTAAGCAGGAATCAAAGTTATGAAACGTATATCCTGTGCATACAAATGTACCGAAGTGTTAACACACAGTATGCTATGCAGAGGAGTGACCCACCCTCACTTGTACCACATTCATGTGATGTCACGAGCTGCCTTCACCTCTGAGAGTGACTCCCCAAGTGGGGGCAGTTCTACCGAGGTTTTAAATGCCTCATGCACGGAAGCACTGTGTGTTAAGCCTGGCTAGGGCCCAGGGGCAGCCCCCTACTTTGGTATTAAAATCACAACCCACGCAATATTTGCAGATAGCTCTGCAGAAGTTTTATAGGTTGTTTTTTTTTTTTTAGGGGTTCTCTTGTTGTATACTTGTACTGTCTACGCTGTTATTTTCGTGCACAGATATTTTCACGAATGAACAGTTCACGGACATTTTGGCAAGATGTTTAAAATATTTTCACGAATTGACACTGAAGCTATTGTCATGCACTATTTAAAATTGACACTGAAATTGAAATTGAAACTGTGAAATCAGTTGTGTGAACACTGAAATAATTGCCAACTCGCTGCAATACGTATCACATTTCGATCCATCGGTCCATCTTGATTTTTTTTTTTTAACTCATAATGATTTGCCCTGCACATCATGTTTGAATGCCACAGGAAAACCATCAATTTTTGTTTTTAAGCCCATGATACAATTTGCCACACTAGAGCACTGTTTTATGAAAGTATTGAGATCTGACAAGTTGTTAATCTTTGACAGTTACCATTGTAACATTGTCAGTGACCAGAGCTTCTGAGCCAATCAAAACCAAAGATTTTACTGAAATTGTTAGAAAATGACAACAAATTAAAATATGCCTAGGTCCACATTCTCAGGCACCTGGGGTCACTTTCATGCCATGGGTTAGACATGTGCAGTCCAGATATTCAAAGCAATCCATAATTTGCAGATAATTCTAACATTTGGTCATGTGTAAATGGTGACCAGTAAACTTGATATTTGCATGGCGATGCAAAAACCAATAACTCCTGTATGAATTCAGACCTCAATACTTGTATGGACTGGTTCCTTCCCTTGGCTATTTTCACCTAGAGCTGCTGCCCTCTCTGTGATCCTGGGGTGAATTACCGACCACGTGTCTCATATTACTCTCTCTAGAGGTAAATCATAGACAGCTGATAAAATCATTTCACCATGGGGCCCACGTGGGCCATTCTTGGGTGTCATGGACACCAAGGAAAACTGTACTCTAACTGGGATGCCTTGCATACTTTTCAAGGAGAGGTATGAGCATTTGCTAGTGGGTATTACAGTTATGGCTCACATACAGGGCAGAATATCAATGCACTGTAATCTATGGAAGATGTTAAGTTTAGGCACTTGCTTTTGCATTTAAAAACTACAAATGTATGCATACTTCATTACTTGACATTATAACCCATTGCAGAACAGTTTTGTGGAATAGCAGTTTAACTATGCTGTATAGTGAATCTCAGACTAGAAACATTGTCATGCGGAGCTACTGTATATGTCATATATACAATGTATTTAGCGAGTCTTAAGTTTTCATGAGTCGGGACTTCCCGACAATTTCACAAGTGGTTAAATTCACAATCGTGAGGTACAATACTGAATGGAGACATGCATGCATGCAGGTCACATTCCTGTCTGGATCAGAGTCGATATTTCCCCCATTTTTAAATTCACGAAAAGTACCCCACACACAAAATTTGTGAAAATAAAAATCTCGCAAAATTGTTGGTGTATACAGTAATTCTTGTACAATATTTTTTTTTTCTGCATCACAATTGCATTTTATACAAAATTTTATTTGATGTTTATGATCTATCTGCCTGTCTTTCCTTCTATTGCTCTTCATGTTATCAAATCTCCTTCTATATTTCATCTGTCCATGCTTCAATCAATCTGTCTATCTGTGTGCATATGTGTGTATTTCAATCTCTGTCCATCCCATTGTCCATTTGTAGGTTATCTACCTGGCAGGGGACAATGACATAGGAGGAGAAGGATCAGATCGAATTACGAGCGAGAAGATCGCTCGCTTCGAGAGATACTTTCAGCCTGTCAATGAGGCCGTGCAATATAAACATGTAGCTTTCTATAAGGTAAGTGCAGCATTTGTGATAGTATATAACTGTTCCAATGATTGATGATATGATATTTTGATTTTTAAAGCATTTCCTCAAAGTGCGAATCAGTTGCACCTTTGATGACGATTAAAACAGAAGAAAGTTTTAAGATATTTTATGTCATGATAGGTTTCTAAAAGTCTTTTTTTCCCTGTCATTGAACTTCTTGTGCATCTTCTCTGAAAGTATATCAATTGATATACAATATTTCTGAACACAACACAACTTGAAATGACTGCAAACTTTCTTCTGGTAATGTCTATTAAAGGCCAAAGAATCACCATGAGATTAATAAAAACAAAGAAAGAAGATAATCTCATTTCTCCTAGGAAATTTACCAGAAAAATGTAAAAGTATATATAATATAAAGGAAATTGAGCTCCTGCAGCCCAATAGATCTTATCAATTTGTACAAATTTTCCTTACAGGTACTGTAATTTGTTGTTCTCATTTCAAATGCAGTATTTCTCTAATCAAACAATGTGCAGTAGTTTTTTTAGCCTAAAGGACATCATAGTTGATGTAATGTGATATTGCAGCTTGAAAGAAATTAATGCTTGTGGATATTTGAACTGTCCTTGTTATCCAGTCATACTGGGTATTCTGTTCTAAAGCAGATTAGTTGTACTGTATACGCCAAATATTTCGTGAGGTTTTTTATTTACGCGAATTTCGCGAGTCAGTTGCTATGCACGAAAATATTGACTCTGATCTCGATGTGGATGTGATGTATGCGTGTACATTTCTCCATTTAGTAAAAGACTCCATGATCGTGAACTTAACCACTCGCGAAATCGTCGGGAATTCCCGATTCATGAAAATTTAGACTCACGAAATATATGGCGTATACAGTAGTTGTTGAAAAGTGCAATGGCATAACATAGGCTGTATCTACAGTATGCTGTCTTTACTCGAAGCGCTTCCAACTTGAATCTTCCTGCTACATTCTGCCATGTACTGTGTGCATGAACATTTCTAACCAGTCTTCCTTGACGCTTATATACTTACTTTGTATACTTTTCTGTGGTAGATGCCCCTTACTTCTTGTGTGAAACAAATTGAAAAAAGATGAAAAAGAATGATGTAAAATTAATGCAATTAGCTTGACCAAAATTTGATATAATATGCATAATTACTCGATTAGTCAGATAGCTTACTCTCCTTTCCACAGTCTTACTTTTACAAGAAAATTACAAAATGCGTCACTATGCTACGCGGTGTCCATCAAATGTAACATAAAAGGACACCGCGTAGCATCGTGATACATTTTGTAATTTTCTTTTAAAATTAAAACTGTGTACAGGAAATTTGAGATATTTAGCTATCTGACTAATCTAGTAAATATGCATATTGCATCAAATTTTGGTCAAGCTAATTGCCATAATTTGTCTCTTAAGACCAAATTTTAAAATATCACGATGCTACATGGACACGTCACGATGCTACAGGACACCGTTACATATTGTTTAATAACTTCATCAAAATTGAGTCTGAATGGCACAAAGTTTCCAAGAAAATGTGTGGCCTCAATGCAAATGTAAAGCCTACAAACAATGAATGTATAGCATAATTAATATTGAGTTATGACAAATAGTTAGATTTGCATGCATTTAAGCTATAATTGTCAATCTTCTTTCCTCTTTTTCATCATGATAGCTCTCAAGCAGTGAAAACTTGTCCATCATTTACTTTTAATTAATTTAGAAAACATTTCGTGACTCCAGTGTTTGATTTTTCACTGTCTTCAATGCAAACCTTTCTTGTTGCTGCCTATTGTGACTCCCTTTGAAATATGCCAGTTTATTTATTTTCCTTGTTTGATTCTCATATTCAGCAATGAGGTGAGTAGAAAAGGTTCTCCTTCACAACAGGTATAGCCCCATCAGCTTTTAGGGATTTCAGAATATAAACCATAACTTCTACAGCATTATATGCTTTACATGCTTCTTAGCAACTGCCATTGCTTTGTCTAGTCAGGGGAAAAAAAGCAAGAACACAAAATCTCATTGTACACATATGTATAGTGCTGTGGACATGTGCAGTGTATGAAGGCATTTCAGTATCTATTACGCAAAGTGATTTTGGTTTGAAAAGGAATGAGTGGTTATGCTATCCAGTCGGACTTTGAGGCAATACTGGGTGGGTATGTATGGAAATGTTGTTAACATATCATAAATTTGTAGAGCTTATTTATGTAAAAGGCACTCACTATACAATGTAGTATCAGAGTGACGAAAATCTTTTCTTGTTATTTTGGTGGTTAGTATGGAAAGGACGTACATTCTGGAAGATGTGTTTGTCCTTTAACAGTTGTGTGGTTTTATTCACAGGATCAACAGCTGCTAAACTTTCTTCTAGATTTTAAACTTTTTTATTAATGTCTGACCCCCATTCATTTTTTTTTTTTTAAACTAGTGAAGGTTTTGATGAGATAGATATTTGTGCTGTATTAAAAGTACAATGTAGTTCATAGGTGGCATACACACTTCCTACTTCGATGTCATTCTGCCAGTAACAATGAAACATACCTTGTATCATTTCTTCATTGTATGATGTAAGTCGCTTCAGTTTCAAATTCACATTTGACTTCTTGTGTCAATACAGCATTATTTTGCATTTAGTATAGAAAAACATGTTTTTGCCTTTATTCTTTTTTTTGTCACAAATATTCATGCTCATCTTAATTGCTTTCTTTTCTTCATATAGACATTGGCAAGTCAGTCTTAAAGAAATAATGATAAATAATTCAATCTTTTATTCCTTGTCATGAATTGATGTTGACTTGATGCTATACCTGTACATTTTCTTATGATCATGCTTTTTCCCACTCCTATGATGCCCTTGACTTTTGTGTTTGTTCCGAAAGGGCTGCACTTGTACAATCAATGTACCAATACTAGGATCCTGTACTTTAGGTATTAATGGTATGCAACACATTGTACTTCATACACCTTTTAAGTAGCAATCCTCGTGAGGATCCCACAGATATCCCACAAGAATACAATCAACAGATATCCTCCATGTAAACTGTCATATGATTCATCAGTTTACCCCCCCCCCCAAAAAAAAACAAAAAAAACAAAAAAAAACCAAACAAACAAACAAACAAACAAACAAACAAAACCAACAACAACAACAACAACAACAACAACAACAACAAAACAAAAACAACAACAAAACAAAACACACAAAAATAAAACAAAAACAAAACAAACAGACAAAAAACTACTGTGCGTGCCATATATTCTGCAGGTATACACTTTACTTTTGTAAGACAATCTCATGAATGGTAGAATTAGCTGTTGAGAACCTCACATCAAGAAACTGAGAGGGAAATATCACATAGATTTGATAATACAACCAGCAAAGTTTGTGGTTTTCCACTTTAAGACGGCATAACTGTACATTTGTGTTGCATCTGAATCAGTCAATTAACAGAATATGTGAATAATGGTGACTGTGTGTGCATTATATTGTCTACTATGCATTAATTATGTAATTACTTTTAATTACTAATTCAATTCATTAATTACTTTTAAAAAGGGTGCATAGGCAAGTAGAATATTCAATTTATTATAAGAAAATAGTCTTCATTTGAATGGGTAGACAATTCTGTACATGATAATATTCATCAACACTAGAACAATGGAATCATCTCATGTCTGCAGAGAGAAAAAAGCCCTGTGTGTCTCACTTAAAGTGTCTGTCCATTGCTTTGCTCTCAATTAAAGCAAAAATTTGTCTCCATCGCACAGGTCCTCAATGTCACTTTGCGTTGGTCCATTTCACATATAGTACATTCTTAACACGCTGCTGATTATATGTAAAGACATTTTGACCATGTGCGGTATTAATCTGGCTGCCGTATGGCGTATCAAATCTGCTTTTCTCTCAATTTCATCTTCTTCATTCAAATTTTCCCTTTGTTGCTCATAGGAAACAGATATACACACTTGTAAATACTTTTAAAAGCGTGGAGGTACAATTTTTACCTCCATGATGATGATAAAAGTGACCATCTGCTTGAAACATTTCTTCCCATGTGTCTCAAGTTTGTGAATGATTCTACATCTTTATATTACATTCAGAATTTCATCCCCACTCCTGAGCAATCTTTAAATGGAATAATGTTGGAGTAATAATTTTCCATGATAAATGTTCAAATGCAAATATTGCTCATCTAGGGAATGGCAAATGTTTGGTTTAATGAAGACAACAGTTGTAGCAACAATAAAGAATATAAGCACATTTATACTTGTCTAAAGTTACTGGAAGAAATGTGAACAAAGTATTCCATCATATTGCACATTTCCAAATGCAACCTTTTTTTGAATAAAAATGCTATAAATGACATTTGTTGTAATCAAAGTTTTTTATTTTTTTACATATTATATATACCCATACACTTATAAATGACAGAAGGTTTGAATATCATTGCTTTATTGCAGTACAACTGTATTTAGCATCAAACAAGTCACGTTGTCACAAACAGTGGTTTGAACTAAACTTGGCTGTCCTCCCATGTACAACTGCTAATTATTTGGAGAGTTATTTCTTTTGATATAACTAATATCACCCACTGAGGCTTCCATGTATTGTGAAGAAAAATTGACATTTTATATTCTGAAAGACAAAATATAAAACAAACCATATGACACTCGATTCAGAACAGTCTTTCAAGATGATATTAAAACTCAGCAGAGTGTAAAAAAAAAAAAGTTGTCTCGATGCAATCTTACTGGACAAACTATTAAAATCACATCTTTCATCAAAAAAACTGTGTGACCCGACATCATGTCAAAAACTGTCAGATTCTATAGTAAGTATATTACTAAAATATGATGGCGTTTTGTATTCATTCATTCATGTCTGTTTCCTCATAATGAATGTAGTCAAAAAGATGTCAATCAAAGTTGTAATTACTCTTTATTTTTGCTGCTTCTTCTGCCTTTGCAGATTAATGCTCTACAATATATTCACCGGCCACCAAATGAGAAGATAGACGGGCCGCTCTCCAACACACTAGTCATGATGGGTCGTCAGACGCCGAATGCCAAAGTAAGGGTCATTTTGACCCACACTGGACTGTCTGAGGCCATGCTACACAGACATATAAAAGTAAGTCTCCCACTGGGTAACCAACTGTCAGCAACTGGAAACACCACACTACACCACACCACACTACACTATACTAGACTGCAAGCACTACACTACACTATGAATACTGTAATACAATACAATACAATACAATACATTACAGTATGGTACAATATATACTACAGTGCAAGATTATATTTGCTACAATAAAGTCGTTTGGATAGTGATACATTCATATAGATGATTGTATCACAGTACAGGTACTCTATAATGAAGTGAGCTTATTGGTAGTACTACATCGTAGATAAGACTAAAACATACTGTGGCACAACATTGTGCCACGGTAAAACCTTTCCCTCAGTGGTCAAATGTGTGTCTAAAAGTGATATGAATTCCAGATTGGATTACATTTTGACTTTATATTTTGACGTCTGATTCTAATGCCAAAGATTGTGTGTTTCAGACTAGAGAAAAAAATCCAGTAATCTAAAGGGATTATGAAAAAAGAGCAGTTACCCTTAAAATTGCACCATTTTCTATCATGTGTTTTTTCTTTGCTTTGTTGTTGTTGTTACTTTTTCTCTCTCAAATCCCCAAGATTGTAGAAACCCAAGGACTGGCAAAAGTTCAAAGCCCTTTTAATAATGAATTCATTCTGAACTTCCTGCCTGAATTGGCTCTGGTGGAATGAGACTATTAGACTCTTGTAGTCTGTCTGAGAAATAATTACCCAGATTTGTCCCAGAATATCCACATTTTTCCATTTACTGTTCATTCAAATGTTCTATATATCGATTCCTCACCCATGATCAAATTTATAAGTTGTTGTGTGCACTATACGTTTCTGAAAACAGCTCATTCAACTTTCATTAAGCAGTTGATTTCATCTCAGTTCAATAAATAAAGTTGTTGTGAATTGATGGTGTGTTCAAGTGAAGTCAAATTACTGAATTTGTGCAAAGAGTTGTGAATTTCTTTTACAAGTAACAATTATATGAAGTATCAATATGTGTCAATCCCCTCTGTAAATATTGCAGTGTGTGTCATGAATTACAATCAGTATTATGGAATCCCTATCATTTTTTTTTTTTAAAATATTAATTCCTTTATTCATACACAGTATGCATCAGTTTGGGGACTGCTCTTCTGCGGGATCATGCGGATAAAAAACATGATATACTAGTAGATCCGCTATGTAAACAAAATCATACAGTTATAATCCATTTAAGTCTAATGTTATATATTGAAGTTTAAATAATTTCTTTTTATTTCCCCCACAGATAATGAGAGTACTCAAGCCAGGGTTTGCCTTCAGTGCTCATTCACATTACGTAAGTCAGCTACACACCTTTCCTTCCTCTTTGCATGGTAGTTTTCTGTCCGTTTCATATCTTACCCCTCATCATCCCCCTTCCTTAACTCTTTGAGCGCCACATTCACATGCCTGACTCAGTGGACAGAGTGCCAAGTTTGCATATTTTGCTCGAATGCACAAACCCGCTTTAATAAACAGATTGATAAATCGCCAAATGCCACAGCATAACGAAAGCTTTACTCGCAATGCTGTTCCTCTCAGATGTAGCATGCATTGTATGGTGATTATAAATGTATCAGACGGTGTTCCTTATTGGATTTCGTATAAATTCGAAGTTTCTGAGAATTGTTTTGTGTGCAAATTACCTGTAAATCAATACCTGCTAGTGGTCACTTGAAAGAAAATCATAATAGACTTGTCATACAAAATACATCATAGCAAAGCTTCAGATTTTCTCTACGATTTTCCTCATTACATGATCAGCAGAACAAAAAAAAAATTGTAGAAGTTACATGGACTCGTTTGAAGAACAGAATGTTTTCTGAAAGCATGCCTGCATTGCAGTCTCAGAATAATGTGGCACACAGGGGGTTTACACCGTGGTGCATAGAGAGTTAAAAGTCCCAGTAGTGTAGGGATACCATGGAGTGAGAAGGCTGGCCTGGCTTGGATATATTTGAGAATCCCTGTCATAAATTGTGTACAGCTTTATCACCGATCTCTTTGTAAAGTACACACACAGCTAAAGAACCTCAACTGGAGAAGACTGTAAGGCTGCGTTCACATAGAAGTATACTATTCGGGTATTCGGGGCTCATTTTCGAGGGCACGTGAACAGCTTGAATCGAACGATAGGATTTCCTAACACCGGTTCACATAAGAGAGCACTATTCAAAAGTACCGAATAGCATAGAATAGTATAGCATAATGGGAATCGAGCTTGTTCAATTTTCTTTCAGAGTATACCGTCTCTCGTTTATGAAATAATAACAATTTTGGTCTGGATTTGCCCTTTAGCAAAAATAAGCATGTAGACTGACATTCTGATGCAGTTTAGAAATTGTTAATAAGATTTGCTGGGATGTAGGAGGAAGAAGTCCTCACTGCATGGGATGGTGAGTTGACGGTGCGGGTGATGGTGTACTGGGTGCCCGAATAGCGAATAGTGAATACCGTATACTTCTATGTGAACGCAGCCTTACTGATGAGCATACGCTCTGATGCACTACTGTTAAAAGAGGAATGTTAGTGTGCATTTTAATTTCGCAAATTTCACGAGACCCAAGATTCGCAAAATTAAAATGCACACGAAGGCTCTTGTCTACACTACATGCATTGAATGCCAGAGACACTTTGCAAAAATGTAATGAGTCCTGTGTAATCCTATCAAGCATGCATTTCATGGAGTTCAATCCATGGTCAAAGTGTCATGAGGTTTTTCAGCTGTTTTCTTTCAAGGCCGACAGAAGGGTTTTTGATTACAGTGAAGAAGAAAACAAAACCAAAGAAAAAAAGGTTTTTGTCATATGTTGGCCTAGTTGGCAGAAGAAATGAAAAATGAGCCCCATTTTTTTGTGTGTCCTTCATAGAACAGTTGTACATGGCAGCTTGATTAGATCATGGACGTACTTAGGTCCATGGTTAGATCATAGGTCTTGACATATTTTACTTTTTACATTTTGCCAGATCAAACAGAAGTGAATGAAGACCACAAGACATTCAGAAAGTATTTTTGAGTAATACAAAATGCAACATATATATGCTTATCAACATTGGAACATATTCGTTGGTCAAGATGAGTAAAATCATGTGAAATATCTTAGATGTGGAAGATACAAGAAAAGTAGAAATAATGATAGCATTGCCTGTTGGAAACACTTATTTGGTTTACACATGAATGTAAGATTTCTTTCTCAAGAATTTCCAGTGGTCTGTTTCTGTCAGATCATATACAAAGTTTGATCCCTGCTCTAGTGTCATAGATTACATTTCTATATCCTCAAATAGGAGAGATCTCTGTCCCCTGCAATGAATCACGATAAGTTGCATTTTTATTAGAACAGAAGGCGAGATGATGAAATGGTCAATATCACTCTCTGTAATCAGTCAAGAACCAGTGATTGTAATTGCTGATGGCAGTCAAAATTTTCCCCTGGTGGAATTGTCATGGGGGTTGGGGTGAGGTGTAGTGGGTGAACCAGATAAATACTAACCATGCAGTGTTTTGGAATAGCACTGGTATCTTTTGCGATAAAAAGGGGCAAGGCAAGTCAGTTCTGTCAAGGGCACTGTAACAGAAATAATGTGTTTTGACATATATGTGGTTGTACTCAGTTTAGAAGAATATTTTTTGATATGACCAGCCCAACTACCAGGTTCAATCTGTTACTACATACAGGATTAGTAACGGCAACGCACAATTCCCAAATCTCTAGAGAGATTTTGAGAGAGAGCGATCGGAGACCTGGGCCCGTTTCTAGACACTGTACATTTTGTACGTTTTAAATTTGATTTGAAAAATCAAACGCATATTT
Source organism: Diadema antillarum (assembly GCF_040938485.1). NCBI lineage: Eukaryota > Metazoa > Echinodermata > Echinoidea > Diadematoida > Diadematidae > Diadema > Diadema antillarum. The sequence continues at coordinate 965,246 of NW_027271055.1, forward strand.
CCCAAATTGCATGCAACTTTGCAATTTAAATTCAAGTGCGTTGCTGCGAAGATATGCGTGTGAATTCGTATGAGTCTGTCGAGACAATTTTTCAGTGCCGACTGAGTTGAAATAGGATGTGTTATTTTTCCCTAATTCGCCATATTTGTTTTGCTTAAATTTCTATTGCCATACATGTACTCTGAAAATGAGTTGTTCTCGCGCTCCGATTCGCAACAATTACCACTCTGTATGGCGCGGGCCAGTCTGAAATAAAAAGAAGAAGAAAAGTTTGTTAATCCGAAAACGGCATCTTTCGGATTACTAACCTTCGTAAAAACAAATCTCTTTCCATCGTCGGACTAATTTAACATTGGACTGAGATTTAAACCTTCGGCATAGCGAACTGCAACAAGTAATTTGCTACTATTTTTTCATTGACATTTTGTGAGCAGCATGCGTTTCGGTAGTTTGAAACGTGTAAATGTTGCGATGTCTTTCCCCTGCTAGTGCAGACTAAGTTCGGTCATGGCGAAAGTTCCGTTACAAAATAAAAAAATAATGCAAGTCTTTTCAACAATAACACACTTCCGTATAGATTTTTTTATGCGTTTAAACGCAGTTTCTAGTTTCGTACAAAAACCGCAAGTCTTTTCTGCAACGGTCTTGCGTTTTAAATACAGCGTTGCTTGTGATTTGATGGACTTGCTTTGGATTTTTAGAATTGCGTTTAAACGCAACTGAGTTTAAGTTTCTTACAATTTTCTAGCTTCGGATGATTATCAAACGCAAGTCTTATCAGCGTTCCGTGTGATTTGATGGACTGGCATTTGATTTTCAAGGTGGCGTTTAATTACTAATTTTGCGTACGAAATGAAAAATAATGCAAGTCTTTTCAACGATAACGCACTTCCGAAGATGTTTGGAGATGCGTTTAAACGCAGTTTCTTACAGTTTCGTACAAAAACTGCAAGTCTTCTCTGCAATGCTCATTGCGTTTAAATATAGCGTTGTGTGTGATTTGATGGACTTGCATTTGATTTTTAGAATCGCGCTTAAACGCAATTGAGTTTTAAAAAAAGTTCCCTACAATTTTCTAGTTTCGTATGATTATCAAACGCAAGTCTTTTCAGCGTTCCGTGTGATATGATGGACTTGCAATTGCATTTGATTTTCGGAGTTGCGTTTAATTTCTAATTTTGCGTACAAAATGAAAAGTAATGCAAGACTTTTCAACAATAACGCACCTCCGTAGATGTTAAGAGATGCCTTTAAACGCAGTTTCTATTTCTTACAAGAACCGAAAGTCTTCTCTGCAACGCTTTTGAATACAGCGATTGCTACCACGCCGTACACTAGCGAATTACCGAGTAGAAATGCTGCGAATCGGAGCGGGAAAACAATTCTTTTTCAGAGAATGGCAATAAGATTTTGAACAAAAAATTATGTCGACTTAGACGAGGGAATTAACACGTATTTCAGCTCAGTTGGCACTCAAAAATCAGGTCGACTTACGCGAGTTGTCGACTTATAAATGTCGACTAAGACGAAGAAATTTTCAAGGAATAACAAAGGCAAAAATCGGGACTTTTTTATCGTGTCGACTTAAGCGAGTTGTTGACTTATGCGATGTCGACTTAAGCAAGGTTTACTGTACTAATAATTGCCAATGCACCTTTTTCTCAAATTTATCTTTTCCTTCACAGTTTTAACATGTCTTACATTATTTTCAGATGAAATTGAATCATGTCTTCTTTGAGATTCACTCTTGTTTGAATTGTTTTTAGAAAGGAATTCTTGAACACTGATTCTAAATTTTAAAAAAAATAATAGAGGTGAGCACAACTCATTCCAGATGGATTTGCTCCCAACATTAAAGAAGTCACATTTGAAAATGTATCAAGATGTAGACATTTAAAGTTTCTCCATTGCTTGCATCACTATTTTTTTTTCTGAATATTAGGAATCAAAATATTTGCATTCTTTATTCCTTTTTCTTCCATGTCCTGTTACTGTGTTAGAAGTGGTTATAGTTTGAGTCGTGTCCTGTTGTGTGCACAATAGTATTGCAATTTCTATGTCAACGTATACTTCATTTCATCTGTGCTAATTTGATTTTCTCCCAAGATGAAGCTGTGGAAGAGTTTCAGAGATTCTGTTTTTCTTCCCCTCCATTGCTTGCATCACTACCAGCCTCACAATAACTGAAGATGATGGTATCTAGGCAACCACTCTGCTCCTGAAGGCCATTGTCAAATTAGTTTCTTCCTCCCAGGCCATGTTAATCAACATGGATTCTTTCCAGATGAGATGGTCAATTATTTCCAGTACAATGTACCCTGAAAATGTAGAGAGAAAATTTGCCTGATGACAATACTAGGTTGTATCTTCTATGTGACAGAGCACTGTACCACCCTCATCCTGACACTGATGTATTTTGGAGCCATCTTGTTTTGTCAATTCCCCCTCCCCCCAGAGATTTATTGAAAGTGTCAAGAGCACATCTAGGCAGAAGATGATTTCCCTCCATTCGTTGTTATTCATTGATTTAATGACACCATATTATATGCAAATTAATGCCAGAAGGAAACCCTGGTTTAGAGAAACAGATGTTAGGAGTGACAACTCATCAAAGACTACAAACTCAATTAGTGTTACTTGTCACCTGTCAATGTGTTGATTGGAAGTTGATTTATTCCAAGCAGGTTGAATTTAATGAGTATGTATTAAGTTTTTACAGCTTCCCAGGATTCACACTAAATGAATAATATGTCATAAAAACCCTGGGTTTGTTTGGCCATCTCAAATTCAAAAAGGTATATCACCTTTTAGTTTGGCTGCTTTTAAGTAACCAGAAGACTTTTTTCACTCTGCTATTAAAATAAAATAGTACAACAAGCAATTGATTTTGCTTTGATAAACAACTTCAAGATGTTTTTTATTTTGTGACAATTCTTTAAGGGAAAATCAGATTACAATTGTTATTGGATATGAATGCACTCTGTGGGGTAATAGTATGGTGAGTTGATACCTGTACAGCATGGTTACAAGTTCTTGTCATGATTGTGATTTTCATTAGAGATCTTTTCTCTTCTTTTAGAATAAAAAAGGGCCTGTGAATAAAGTAGGGAGGGGGGCCTTAGCTACCATTGACCCAATTACAAGCACTATCCTTGATGCTGCCCCCCCCCCCCCCAACATCAACACGCACACACTCAAAACATATTGCTACATTGTCTGAATTGGCTGAATTGTCTGGTACACTGTACAGTGCTGCGTTAACGATACATCCATAAACTTCACTATGGGTGAGTCACATTGGATTAGTCATCCTAGTCCCAGAGAGATAAAGCTGGTAAGCCCTAGATAATCTCTCTCAGCCACTACCCACTTGTTTCTCATAGGGAAGAACTTGATTCGATGTGATCCAAGGTTGAGGGTAATATGCTATTCGGAGAAAGGCAGTCTTCTAGGAATGTCAGTTTGTCACAGATTCCCCGTGACAAGTTTGTCTGTCTGTAATCAGATCCTTCCTGCTGCTGTGTTCCGCTGAGGAAAAGTGAAATATATGACAAACCATGGCCCTGTTCATAGCTCATCATCTCTTCATGGTAGAGATTCACTCAAAGGCCAAGTTATTCAAATCAGTGATACTTACAGGGAGTTGTTTTTATTGCAACTGATTGACAAATTTTACCCTTCGTTGACATAAATGCACACCAAGTAGATCCTACAATACGCCCATGATTTTTTTCTTTTTTTTATCATGCAATTACTCAAAACATGTAATAGTCAGTGTTCATCTTTGTCATTGACGGGCAATTTATCATTTAGTTGCAAGACTGAGTTACTTTCACTTTTGTGATGTAACAAAGGTGTACTCTCAGTTGATTTTAGTCTTTTGTAAACGTTTAAATCTAGAGATGGTAGAGTGTTCTCTGTAGTTCACTGACTAGACACTTTGAGTAAAAAAGTTGTTTCTAATGCAAATAAGATAGGTAAGATCGCCAACAACTTTACAAAAGGATCACATTGTGCATATAAGGAGATTGAGTATGACCCCTCAGACATTGGATGTCTGAAAATATCCTCCACAATAAACATTTGCCACCATGTGATAGAATTAACAAGTTCTCAGTATTGTACTGTCATTGATAGCCAAAGAAGCGAAGCAAGTGAAATGTGGATGCAAGCACACATTTTTGCTGGCATAAATTCATGGCAATTCACTGTGTGTTTTGATACTAGTAGTCTGATGTTGCTGAGACAAAATCACTACTTGCAACTACAGTCATGCATTCTCCTAATACTTGAGTCGAACGATACGCCTTTGATACACAATATCAGAAATATATCACCCTCCTTTGCTGAATGCTAACTTAAAATTCAGTTGCGAAGGACATTAAATGGGTCAAGGGAAGGAAAACAGATGACATACATTATATGCTGGTACTACCTGTAAGAGTATCATTGACTATTGCATCTCAGTCAAGTCACTTGACACCAACTTCTCAGTTTGATGTATTATTCCTCCCACACCCTCTCTTTGTCTCTCTCTCTCTCTCTCTCTCTCTCTTGCCAGTTGTTTGAGTTCAATTCAAACTTGTACAATGTACATATGAATATATCTGCCCCGTCCACTTTGCATTGACAGATTGATTGAAAAGAAGAAAAGAAAGAAGCTACCACTGTCAGCTCCTTTGGTGCACTTCAAACAGTTGCTGTTCTGAATACAGTAAACCTCGGATAAGTCGACGTCGAGTGAGTCGAAAATCACTTAACTCGAAGCAAAATAAAAAGTCCCGATTTTTCCCTATGTATTTTCTCTAAGAAATATTTGGATAAGCCGAAGTACGAGAGTCGAATTTCGGCTGTGTCGAAGTAAAACAGTCAGTCCCTTTTGTACAAAATACACGTAGTTTACATCACTTGAGCCGAAGAAGATTTGTCTGGCATTCTCATTACATTTAGAGGAGAACAAAATAATCGGCATGTCGCAGAACCCCGTCCCTGGCCTGCTGCAGGTAAGCATGCACACTCACCGTACCGCTCTGCACGCATGTCGAATACATACACATGTATGTATACACACAGCACATCGATCCATGTACTTTATCCATACACACAGCACATCCATACTTTATCCATGTCAAGCCAGAACTCCTTGGTCAACCAATCGCTGCTTTAATATTTTAGTGACAGGCCAAGTGGGTGGAGCTTGTTTGTGCGTGCCCGGCTGGCTGTATAGTTTTGTTCAATGGAGGTAGGATGGGCCTGGGAGAGTGTTTGTCTAAGGGTAGGTTGACAGAGATGGCTACCTATGTTGCACCATAGACATAGCACATGCACATTGCCACATTAGCGCAGACATTCTCAGCGAACTACGTTTAACTACTAGGTACTAGTACTTGAATATTTGTTGACAATGTTAAATTGGAGATTAGATTACAATAATTTAGTTGCAGCCCCAAGAACCTGTCACATTGTACTCTCCATTATCCTCATTCTCTTTTCTCCATCCTCTTCTTCTTTCTGATTTTCCCTCCTCTTCCTTCTCTTTTTCCTCATCCCCTTTTCTGTCTTTTTGTTATCTCTCTCTCCCTACCCATTTTCTCCTCTTTTTTTCTCATCATGTTTTTCTCCTTCCCCCTTTCCCCCTCCTTCTTCTCCTCCTCATCTTTTTCCTCCTCCTCCTCTTCCTTCTCCTTTTCCGTCTCCTCCTCATCCTCCTCATCCTCTTTTCTTCCTCCAACTCTCCACTACCCTACCCCTCCTCCTCCCTCTCCTCCTCCTCATCTCCCTCCTCCTCTTCCTCTTCTTCCTCCTCATCTTCCTCCTTTTCCTCCTCCTCTTCCTCCTCTTTCTCCTATTTCTCCTCCTTCATCCTCCTCTTCCTCCTCCTTCCTCCTCCTTTTCCTCCTCTTCCTCCATCTCTTCCTCCTCTTCCTCCTCTTTCTCTTTCTCCTCCTTGTCCTCCTCTTCCTCCTCCTTCTCCTACTCCTCCTCTTCCACCGCCTTGTTCTTCCTCCTCCTCCTCTTCCTTCTCCTTCTCCTTCTCTTCCTCTTCCTCCTCCTCCTCCTATTTCTCCTTCTTGTCCTCTTCCTCATCTTCCTCCTCCTCCTCCTCTTCCCCCTCTTCTTCCTCTCCCTCCTCCTATTTCTCCTCCTCTCCCTTTTCCTCCTTTACCCTCTTCTTTGTCTTCTTTCCTTCCTCCTCTTCCTCCTCCTCCTCTTCCTCCTCCTTCTCCTCCTTCTCCTTCTCCTCCTCTTCCTCCTTCCCCACCACCTCTTTACTCCTCTTCTTTCTCCTCCTGTTTTGTCTCCCCCTTTTCCATCCTCCCTTTCCTCCTCCTCCTTTTTCTCCTCCTTTCTTCTCACTCCTCTTCCTCCTCCTCCTCCATCTCCTCTTCTTTCTACTGCTCCTGCTCCTTCTGCTCTCCCTCCCAGTCGGGCTACATGAAGCACAGTCTTCAGCAGCTGGTAAGTTTCTTCAAGAAGGTGTATCCAAGGGACGCATCTCTCAACTCTGTCATTAACTCAGCGGAGGACTCATTGATGGAAGAGTACCGTATCCCAACATGCAGCTACCGCATGGGTGTCAGCAACATGGCCTATGCTGCAGCTGTCATTGGTGAGGGTCAGCGAGATACACAAGTTACTATACTACTTCGTGTGCATTTTAATTTCGCGAATTCCGCGAGAGCCAAGATTTGTGAAATCAAAATGCACGCGAAGGCTCTTGTCTACATTATATGCATCGAATGTCAGAGGCACTTCGCGAAAATTTCATGCTGTGAAAAAGGCTGTCTGCTCCAATTTGCGAAAATTTCATGCCGCTAAAATATCATGTTTTACAGTAACTGAGTCAAGACTAGGCCTGGGCTCCATTCTCCTTGCAGTACTTGCCAACATAACTATGAAACATGCTCCCTTTCAGGGATTTGTGGGATGAAAAGTGGTAATCATACAGTACGTACAGTGCACTCCTGTTATAATGAACACGGTTATGACGAAATTTCAGTTACAGTGAAATAAAAATCCAGGTCGCAAAATTATTGGCTCTATGATTTTTTTTATCGTTTATTTGTTAGGTTACAACGAAATTTCGATATAACGAAAGAAAACTGCTGGTCCTGAGGACTTTGTTATAATGCGAGTCCACTGTACTCATAATGTTGTAAACTGTTCATGACCACCATGATATTATTTGCAGACATGAGAACAAAGTCAATTTGTTATGCTGAAATTTGATTAATTTAATAATTGGTATGTGAAATATTTCCATTTTGAACCAATACATGATTTTTGTCTTTATCAAACTGTCTTTTACTGAGCTATCTGATTCTTTGTTTGTAGAGGTTGGCAGCCTTGTCGTATCTAAACTAAATTTATTGATGTGTTTCTATGGCAACAGATGAAGAGGGCCAGCTGCATTACACACTCCTATGGCTTCCGTCTCGCTACCGGCAGCTGTATCGTTACCTCTTCTACGCCTGCTTTGTGGCGATAAGCCTCGGACTCCAGTTCATGTGCAGACCTCGTGGTAGAAGGAGATACGAGTATGCCTACTAACCCCAAGAGTCCTGCAGGTCCAAGAACTCTGCAGGTCCAAGAACCCTACAGGTCCAAGTACTGTACAGGTCCAAGTACTGTACAGGTCCAAGAACCCTACAGGTCCAAGATCACCACTCGGCCAGAGAACTCACAGTGGTCCTAAATACCTCTTCTATCTTTCAGCTTCCCACTATCCCAACGTACCCCTACCAGCCCCCAAAGCTCTATTGGGACCCTGAGCATCCCAAAGTACCCCTGCTAGCCGTCATAGCTCTATTAGGACCCCAAGCTGTACCCAGGTAACCCTACAAGCCCTGAGCTCACCACTATCCCCAAATAACCCTATGGTAATCCTAAAGTATCCCTACTAAGCCCAAGTATCATGTTGGCCCCTAAATCCTTCTCAGGACTGTGAGCTCTTCACTATTCCAAAGTACCCCTACTATTAAATTCCAAGTACCCCTACTCATCCAGGTACCCCTGTTAGCCCCTAAACCTTTAATACCCAGAGCTATCTTGAGGTAGCCCTACTAGCCCAAAGGACCCTTACTAGCCCATTGCTCTCCACTAGCCCCCAAGTACCCCCTGCTGGTGTTGAGTAACCTTTCAAGCCCTGAGACTCTGTGTGCAAGCTCCCTAATCTCATACCTCTCTCAGGTAGGCTGGTAAGAGTGTTGAGGCTAAAGGCATCACAGAAGAGGGTAGAGCACTCTATCACACTGGTAGAAGGCTGTCACAGAGGGAGCCCTTCATCATGTGATGTCTACTTGTGAACATTCTGACCTTTCTGGCTACGACTGCCCTGCCGCTTGCCTCCCTGACAAAAGAAAAAAAAAAGAAAAAAGAATTGTAATTTTGCTATTTTCATGTCTTTGTTGCGTCCTTGTGTGTGTTCAAGGGGCTGAAATATGTAGATTTTGGTAATTTTGAATAGCATTGATAAGGCACATATATCTGTATATCACACTAGAATTATATACCAGTATGTTCATGCCCTCGTGCACTCTTACTTGTAGCTACTTTTGCCAATACAAGTACATGTTTATGCTCAGGCATGCACACACATACACACAGAAAAAAAAGAGCACAAACAGGAAAATAATTTTTCAAGAAACAATCATTTACATGCACTATCATCTGGAAGCCAGAAAAGTAGTGATTTTGTACTTACTGTGAGTAACTCAAAGAAAATTTGATCATCTTAAGAGGTAGCATCCCAGGTTTATCTTGTCAGCATTGAATTTGTTACAGCTGCAGAAGGTATGCAGTACTCTAAAGCAAGAAATATTTGTGGCATGAAATTTTTGTGAATTGCCGCTGGAATTCATTGCATAAAGTGTAGACAAGAACTTTTACTGCGTTTTAATTTTCTTGAATCTTGGCTCTCGTGAAGTTAATGAAATTAAAGTTCATGCAAAAATTTCTGGTTTTACAGTATGTGCGAGACACAAAATCAGGGGCCAATATGTTTTGTTGAATTCAAAAGTGATTGAAATATTTTATAGATCATTTGTACTTTAAGACTATTGAAATTGCCTGTTGAAGTGATAAGGTGTACATGACTTTTGTGTATAGACATATTCCTTTTCATGCAAGTTATCAGTCACTTCTGATTAGATTTACAGAGATATAAAGTGCAATATGTGAAAATGGGTTGCAATGTCCCATCTTTTGAGATGAGATTTACATAATTATGTCAAATATGAGCATTTTTTTTTGTCCAAATCTGCCATCTATGATGAAGAATAAACAAGTGATATATAGCTCATGATACAATGTATGTAGAATAAGATGAATTGAGAAGGTGTGCCATGCTTTTGCATTTTTTAATGCCATTACAGTGCATGAATGAGTCAATGTGTCCAGTCACAACCATGTTTTGTTTATTGGCAAGTCATTGAGAATAAACAGTGAAGGACTGTTATTGTGTAACTATTTTACAAATGTTTTAAGTGTGTCTGTTTAGGAATATTAAAACTGCCTTGGGTTAACCCGTCGTGTGCTTTGAGTGCCAATTGACACAGAAAACCTCCTTTTATTGCACACACTGTCCAAAGTCCCTGGCACAGAAAGGGTTAACCTAGTTGTTCTTTTGATGATATGACTAGATGGTATCACAGAAGAAACATCTCCGGGGCATTGGATCTCGCTGTGCTGACCTACCCAAGCAAGTCACATAAATTTAGCTCTTTACAGGCCGATAGGCATGCCTACACACATATGGCATAAATAGCTCCTTGGGGGGTTTTGAACTAAGAGCATTCAGCACCTGATGCAGGCATGCATGAAGCCAGCTAGCCTTACTGAAGCAGGATGTTGCAAAGTACCAAAATTTCTTGGCCCAAAATGTCTCATGCAGATAAATGGGGCCAATAAATTAAATGCACATTGTTCAAGACTGGGGTTTATTCCAAAGTGCTGGACAATTGAATCAGTGTCACCATTGCCCTTTGAGTCTTGGTGGATATTTTCTTCCTTTCTGATAATTCAGTTTGCTGAAAAACAGCTGTCATTGTTGTGGGCAACCCAGTCTATCGAGGAATAATAATGCATAAGGCACATATTTCACGTTGATTTCTTCGTTGCGACTTGAGTAACATTTGCAAAGATAAGAACACATACAAAAAATTTGCTTCCTATATATTAAAGACAACGCAATGTACATCGTCTGAGGATGGGAAATGGCAAACTGTTCTCTTGATAACAAATAATTCTTTGTTCTTCCTCCCTCGCTGTGTTTTGTAATTGCTAATTTAGCCACTTGAAAAATGTTGTGCAAGCCCAGATTCTTGACATTTCATACTTGCAAAATATATGGAGTACATTGTATATACCTGACACAATCTCTGCAAATAGGAAGCCTTTGCTCTATGGAAAACTAAATATAGTGACTGTACTTCTCTGTTAGCAGTGTGTGCCAATGAATCAGATATTATTTAAGATAGATAATAGTCCTAGATATACTCAGATATACTTACCACCATTTACATTTCCACCATGATGTGTATCTTTAATACATTAAAGGGAAGCATATGTTTTGACATTGCTTGCAAAAAAAAAAGGTAAGAAATTGTATCATGCATTCTGAAATGATATCAGATTTTAACTTTTTTTTTTCACAAAGCAATTGTTATCATGTGTGTAATTTCAATTTCTTACAATTTTTATGTTGTTTTGTGATTGCATTTTCAAACTAGTGAACTCCCCCTCCCCAAAACAGAGGAAAACAAATTAGAATGTAGAAGAAAAAGTACATATCAACTCTGTCACTCTGCAGACAAGTCAATCTTTTGACCTTATACTATTTAGATTTAGTTTCATATCTCTAGTAGAAGCAGTTTGTGAATCTAAAAGGCAGAAGTGAAGCAGAGATGATAAGTGTTGTAGACCAAACAGATGCAGGATCTTTTCCCCATAATGGCACACAGTGAACAAGATGCACTTTGAATTATAATATAATCATTGAATTGACTTAGAATCATGGATGGCATACTGTCATGTGTATGCATTCTAATTTGCCCAAAAGAGATGGAACAAACGGTAACGATGTGTATTCTATTTATTGTATTTATCTAGCTCTATAAGTGCTGCTCCTTACAGAAATATGACTGAATCCCACTCTGCAACAGGAGGTGAAGAGTTCTTCAGTTTTCCATTTATCAGATTATGTCCTTACATAGGAGGTTCTGTTGTATTTATATGTTTATTTTAATTGATATATTTGATGTGGGTTTTTTTCTGTCCATCTGAATAGTTGTCTTTCCTCATTGTCATTTCCAGTCATTTTGGTAGATGAAATCAATGCTGGATGCTTGGTAGTAGAGTGATAGAAATGAGAGTATTTCACGTTCATATCATTTTCACTTTCTGTCAAAAGGATTATTGGAGAATGCTGTGATATTTCTGGCTTTTGTATGTATTGAGTACTACACTAATTGTAAGACCTTCTGAAAAACATACTAATTGATATTCCTTTGTGACCAAAGATAAATCAAGCTACTTCTAACCAACTACTACAACTTTTCTGCATCGTTGTGCCATGTCAAGCTTGCAACAGTATAACATTTGAAATGATCTAGTTTTAGTGCAATATTAGGCAGCTTTAGTACAAACTGGCATGAAATGTCACAAGCAGCTAAACATGAGTCTTTGCCATTGGGTTACTATCCACCAGCTCCATATTGGCCTGGTGGAGTGAATGTAAATACAATTAAAACTGCCAGGGAGTCATGGTCAAGAGTGTAAAGAAACTGAACTGTATGGCGAAGGATGTTGTGTCTACTTCCTTGGTATGATGATGGAGCTTTGTATCATGTATTTTATTGTCAGAAGCCATTGCATGGTGGACTCATCAGGATGAGGCTTAGGTCCAGAGGTACACTGAAGACCAAGATTTTGCCACTTGCAGAGACTCCAATTTTCCTGCTTTCGAAGGGAGATCTCCCTTTTAAAGCCCTCCGGCCCTGACTCTGTGTCACCCGCTTGAAATGATCTCCGGCCCAAACACCTTTTTAAAACCTGGTGCATTCGTATGTTGAAAAATTAGCCTGAGATAGCACGAGAGAGCATCTAAAACCATAGAGCTTCCAGGGCCCTTTAAGTGGGCTCTGGACCCCGGTCGCAAGGGATTTCGCGCTTCTCCCTCGTGATGTGCCCTATGCAGACATCGTTTAGTAGGAGTCTCCAGTTTGCTAGGGGTTTCAGATGGGAGAATCTCCAGATAAGAAGGTGCTTGGGGGTGGAGTCTCTGCACTTGAGCTTCCTAGTCTCCCTAGTAAGTAGTATTGCAGGAGACTTCCTGAAAATAACATATCCCATCATGTTCTTGCAAGAGAATATAAAAATCGCCCTGATTTGGGTATTCCCCCCCCCCCCCCCCCCCCCACTGAGGTGCTTGTAACATGCAGGTATCTCACTGATTATTCTTTGGAATCTGCTTGATTTTGACTGGTTCATGTTGGCAGTCCTGATCACTACTGGAGAACATGTTGTGGAGTCTGGTCACTGTTTGCCACCTATCGAGAGATCTCCACTTCCACCAAAGACTCTACACTCCATAAGATGATCAACTCTCCCGATTTTACACGGCCACTGGTGAAATGGAAGTGGCTGCCGCCCGCTAGTGTTGAGCAGGTATAGATCGAACAAGCGTTAGCCTTTTGCAAAGGCAGCTTGCAATAATTTGTGGACATGCACAGTCACAGCGAGTATAGCAACCTGCGAGCAGAGCTGAGCGAGCTGTGTGCGAGTCTACCGCTCGCTGTGACCAGGGAGGTGAGACGAAAACTTGATGTGCACAGTCTTTTGGAAATCAAAATAATGATAAACCTGCTGATGGTTTGGTGTAGCTATTGATGCAGTTTAATGCACTGCACCAATTCTTAGGTTTACTCATGATTCTTTACAGAAAATTCCTTCTTTCTTGTCTTCGCCTGTCTTGGTCCTATACAAACATATCAGGAAAGTACAGCTCACCTGGAAACTTTCCCCGCTCAACGCTAGTTGGCACACTCCTTGTAATAAAAATCCTACAATTCCAAGCGGCAGTATTTCACTTTTCGACTGAGAGTTGACCATGTTATGTAGTGTGTAGGATCTTTGCTTCCATCAATTGTTTTCTCTCAAATTATTGAGAGGACATTCATTATTAAAACTTCTTTTTCATCGGGTGAAATAGGAGAACTGATTCTGCACAGAATTTTCTTTATCTTCTGATTTCAAACTCATGTCACCGAACAATTAATCATATACCTTGATTTCCTTTGGACAATTCTGAAGTAGCCATCTTGGAAACATTGACATAAAGGCAAAAATGAATATCTATGAAGCTTTATCTTTTGCGAGGTTTGCCTCATGTTTGCCTTATGATCATGGCACACGCAGAAGAAGATTTTAGTATTTTCAGATGTTTGCGTAGATTTAGAATTTGCATTGGCAATTGAATTGTTTATTCTCTGTATTTATTCATCTGTTCATTGTAATATTTATATATTTGTTCATTTGTTTGTCTATTTAGTGTTACTTTAAAAAGACACCAAGGTGGTCTTTGTTAAAACACAAGGGCAAACATGTTGTGTGAGATTATCTTGCCGTAGGTAGGCCTGTATATTGTCGGCTGAAAACCAAAAGGGCTTTATGGCCATTTGGGGGGATATGAAGTTATTGGTATCATGTTGTAGAGCTGGATTTCCTCTACATTTTCATGTCAATTTAAAAATTATTTTCATTTTCAGTAAAATGTATCAAATTTAAACCACAAGGGCACTATTTTACCGTATATTTGGAAAAAAAAATGCTTATAAATGTACCCACTTTTGATTAAATAACCTGTTATTTCATGAAAACTGATTGTTTTCTTTTTATTTATGCTCAAATCTTCTGGTTCTCAGCTGACAATATATCTTATGTAGAATTGGAAAGATATTGCTCCTGTTGAGCAAACAGGGAAGGTGATAAAATCCTCATCGGCCAGAAGAAACAGAAAGTTGCCTGCAAACGAGATCGACTCACAAAACCGAGTCATTATGCCTTCTATGACCAGTCCCTACCAAATTATGTGTTTGCCAGGTGCAGACTGACATCATAGGATTGTAACTTCCACAATATTTATCCAGTTTGTCTTGTGAATTTTGTATTATTGCTGCACTTGTTTTGTTTTGTTTTGTTTTTCTGCGGGTAGTGGTCCCCCCTGGGTCTGGTGTAAATAGTGTTGATGGTTGAGTTTACTGGGTTATGGTGAAGTTTTGTTGTGTGATATGCATGCAGTACTCCATTTTGAGCATGATCTTTTCACATATATGTTCATTTGATGAACAGTGTAGATGGGTAGAATACTTATGTTGGTACAATATGTAGATTCATTTTGGATGCTGTTAACTCCCACTCTAGGAACAACCATTGTTTCATTCATTAAATCCTTTTTGGATTTCAGCATGATGAGTCAGTCATTTTAGTACAGCCGTCCTGCTGTACGACTGTTGAATTAGTCTGTTAGTCTTTGTTACTTTCATGGGAAGAAGTCTACTGAATCCATGTCTTCAATTAAATTAAACAGTATCACCATTCATTCATAGTGAAATTCATTTGTTGTTTTGGCGATATAATCTTAAGACACTTGCAAAGCAAGGTGTTAATGGTACTGTTATGAAATAGACTCTTGGTGTCTTTGATGTGTCAGCTGTTGAGTGCCGGTCACATGAGTATACGGATCTTCATTGTCAAGGCGGGTACCCCATTCGGTGTTCTCATTATCTGTGTAATATGCAACCCCCTGTGAAAAATTACTATACAATTATATTGCACATGCCAATGTCAAAAGGTCCCAAGTCCAGCACACTAAACTCAAGTAAACATGCTGCTGTCATAACATTGGTTAACATTTCTCTTAAGGTTTTACTGTCAGTCAGAAAAATTCACTCAACCATGTTTTGCTTATTGGGGACCTCCAGAAGATTTTCAGACTTTTACATTTGAACATCTACAAATAAGTTATACTGAGTACATTTTCAGAATTTATAGTGACTGGGATGGGAAATAATAATGTTTTCAAAATTTATAACAAATTGCAATGAACAAGGATGATGACATGGCAGCCTCACCATAAGAATGCATGAGTTGGGGCTCATGGAAGCAGAACAAAAGAAGAAGGCATGCATAGATTCTGCACAGGTGAACTTATTAAGCAAGCGGTATTGTAATGGAATTACACTGCTACATTTCTGAAATATGTGAGGCTCCTATGACATCAACACTGTTCACTGTAATTTGTTTAAGATATTCAGATAATTGATTTCTCTGCTCAAGGGTCACAATAAATTCTATGAGTCTATACATGGTGCTGTTGATTTATGTACTACATGATGTGAAATTATGAAAATCGTCTGGAATGCCCCTTTAAAGCCTTGAACATTGGTGGATATAGATCTGATTGCCTAACAACGTTCATCTGTCACTCTGACTCACTACATAGAACACATCATGGATAATGTGATACTACACAGCAAACTAGAGTATTTTAAACTAGTAGTCAAAGGAGAGCTTGGACAGTTTATGTTCATCCACACAAGTCTTTAAAGCCAAGTTGAACAATCTTTTTTATTTTCTTTATATTTGTTAAGTATAGAAATAAAAAGCCCATTACATCAGTTTGAGAGCTGGCAAGTTGCGTTTTTGTTTTTTCTTCATCAGAACGCATTGTTCCAGATCATTATTTATTGAAAAGAAGAGATATTGGCAGCTATTATGGAAATTAATTTGTGATGAGAATATTTAAGAAGACATGAATTATATCAGTACAGTGAATTGTATTTACTGGTACTCTGATCATTATACCAATGAATATTACATAAAAAATGTATGTGATGTAAATAGCCATTGTCAATGTACAGAGTTGTATAGTAAGGTTTGGTATTTTGTAATATGAGAAAAAAATGTCATACAATGCTCTGATTCATTTCAAGAGGATTAACATTGTACAGACAGAGATGTATAATACAGATGTGAACAACACATGTCATATTGACTGGCACGGACAGGAATACCACAATATATATGTATATGGCCCAGATGAGGGCAATATACTCTTATTATCCAAAAACATTAGACCATCCAATATGACGTTTGAGGGTATGATATATTCATCCCTCTGAATATCATCCAGGCCTATGTTGTTTAATATCTAAACGGTGAGCTGCTGGATTTGTACACTCCTAGTAATCAAAGAAATGGGGGATACTGTACATGCATGGTAGCATCACTCAAGTCCTGCCTTGAGTCAGGCCATTTTACTTTAAACTCCACAGGATTTTGGGTGCTAATCCCCACTTTTGCCACTACAGATAAAAAGTGGTCCTTCCAACAAGTCAATAGACCAGTTTGTAATTAACTCAAGTGCACATTTCCCAAATAACTAGTCTTTTTCTCTCAGTTTGTTTTTGGCACTTCACCCATTTTCAAAGTGAAATAATGCATGAGCTTGCCCGATGTTGCAGAGTAGTGGTATGAAATTCATGTTTAAATAGAGTGAACTTGATAATGCGTAGACAAGGTGACCAGACTAGCCTGTCAATGAACAGTTGGCAGCATGGATCTAGAGATTCCATAAAGGGGAGGTGCCTTTACATGCGCACGCCCCCATTTTTTCTTTTTATTTCTCTTGTTTTAACAAAAAATCAAGTTGAGGTGCACGC
Organism: Diadema antillarum; assembly: GCF_040938485.1. Classification (NCBI taxonomy): domain Eukaryota; kingdom Metazoa; phylum Echinodermata; class Echinoidea; order Diadematoida; family Diadematidae; genus Diadema; species Diadema antillarum. The sequence goes on from NW_027271055.1 coordinate 981,967, forward strand.
CTGGTGAGCCCCCCCCCCCCCCCCCACCTTTGTTGTTGTCAGGTGGATGTGCTGGCAAGCACAAATTGCAAGGATCACAGAAATGATTATTACAGCAAAGAATCTCGCTTACCTCGGCAAACTTATTAAATCAACATGCCTGCTATCACAAAAGACCTTTTTTTCTCTGCTCATGCGCAAAGTGAAACTGCGAACTGGCTTATTGCTATGGAACAAGTGCATGAAGAGCATTGCAAAATATTCTAAAAGTGGAAATTTTCACGGTGTTGATATTTTTGCGCATTTCGGGCAACCAGAAACTAGCGTGAAAATAAAAGCATGCTAATATTTTTTGCTTCCCATATGTTTCAATAGCTGAAGTCTTGATTCCGCGGAATTAAAAACACGTAAAACGCTTCTTACTCACTGAGCGTGAATAATAAGTCGCGCGAATAATTAGTTGGGTGAAAATATCCACTTTTACAGTATTCTGTACCGTTGAATGCTGAATTACTCTAGGGCCTACAGCAGTCGCTGTACTATGGAATGCTGGATTACCAGAGTGGTTTATAAAATGGAAAATGTACATGGTGATACAATGTAGTGGTCACACTCTGATATGAAACATAAACAAGCTAAGGAGATAAAGCACATGTTTGTGTTTAGTAGAGTAAAGAAACTGATATAGATAATGACAGTTAAACCGTAAACAGGGGCACAAGTTCTGTAGGATAATAATCTGCTGCACACTGTTTGAAGTAGTTTTGGGTGTTACAAAGAAATGAAGCTAGTCTTTAAACTGCAGAAATATAATTGTTTTCAGGTGCAAGCAATATTTGCTTCAGGATATATTGTTGAATACCATTAAAATCTTATTTATGAACATGTTTTGTGTCCTGTCTGAATCTACAATGTACTGTACGTGTGTCTGTCCAATAGGAGGGGAGAGTGATGTGTAGTATCCAAGTAGGACCCATAGAATATGAAATACAGGTATCTTCAGACAGAATATCTTCTATTAAAGGGATCGTATAGTTTTGGTTGAGACCTGATTTCAGGTTTCTAACATTTTTTGGTGAGATAATGAGGAACCTCTTATGAAATGTGAAAGAGCATGTAATTCTGTGAGGAATTCAACGTTTATTTGATGAAAATTGGTTTTGACATGGCTTAGATATCCAAAAAGAGCGATTCTAATAAAGTGTGGAACCCACACTTTATTACAATCACTTTGTTTTACTTTGTTTTTGAATGTTTCAGTCATTCCAAACCCGATTTTCATCAAATAAACTTTGAATTCCTCGTAAATGGTATGCTCTGTACTATATCATAAGTGTTTTCTTGGTATCTCACAAAAAGTTAAAAGCCCAATTCTCATTTCCACCAATACTGTACCATCCCTTTAACTGTCAAGTACAAAGTGGTTGAAAGTCACATACCTGACAGTATTTTACAACATAGATGCTTTGTAATGATTACTGCCTGTGAGAATTAATCTGTGTTTATACACATTGTATGTCAGTGTGTGTGTGTGTGTGGGGGGGGGGGGGGGGTGTTTGGGTTGTTTCAATGTATATCATGTATATCTTTGTGTGTGTGTACATATTCATGAGTGGAAGAAGGTAGAGATATAAAGTAGGATGGGGCAATGTTAATGAGAAAATATTGATGGATTTATTAAATTCAGTCAATTATGGTGCCATAAAAAGGTGGAGAATTAGGCTAAAATGATCTTTGTTTCTCTGTTCCCTGTGAGGTCTAATCTATAAAAGTAGGCCCTACTTTATTACATTGAATTGTTACATGAGATCTTGTTTGTAACATCTGACGGTAATGTACAAATTAGTAGTTGATTACGCCTCATGAATATGTGGAGTATATTTACTTTTTGCAAGGATAATTTATACTGCGTGTATGATATCAGTACTACAAAATGATAAAGAATGCAGAAATACAAATGTGTTTGTATGTGTGTGTGTGAGTGTGTATGCCTGATACTATCAAAACAATGTGAAATGATTTGAATGACTGCAAGGACGATGATAACACTTGGTAACCATGGTGATGACATTGATTATGATTGTTAAAATCACAATGAGAACAACATGCACAGTGAGGTAGTCAAATCCGGGAGTCAAATAGCAATAAGATGAAAAATAGGAGTACATATAAGCAAAGCATTCTCATAGTATCTCTGTTGCCTTTCTCTCCCTCTCTCTCTTTCTCCATTTACACTTTATTACTGAAAACCCATTTTATGCTAAATGATGAAAATAAGATGGACACACTCCACTCATTAAATTTCACTGTATAAACTGCACCCAGAATTTCAAAAAAAACAAACAAGCACAAGAACTCTAGGTACATTTGAAAATAATGCATCTTTACCTTTATTTCAATGGCATTGCAAACAGACCAGTACAACACCAATGTCTACTTGCCATTGATGCCTTGTATCACAAAGAGATATAACTAACTTTAACTTTAAAGGCAGCCGATCGTCATCCCTTATGGTACATGAACTCCGAACGACCGAAGTTTGTGCATGCAATTGCGCAATGCCAGACTCGGTGCTATATCCATAAACATGTGGGACAATGCTGCCACTGAGACACGTGTGTGTGTGTGCGTGTGTGTGTACGCATCATACACAAACATTGTCACCGCAAGCTGCGGTGATTGGAGGAAAGAGGCCAGAAGACGCGTGGCTCTTTTGGCCTCTCTTCATGCGCATGCGCACTGAGAGTGTGCGTCTATTCGGAAGCTCTCGTGGCTCGCTCGGACAGCCATTTTGGGTTAGGAGATTTGTAGCACAGAGCTCTTGTAGTCTAGCGTGTTGTTCGCTGACCCATTGAGCCAGCGCTATTCTCATTCAGGGTCACTACATTTGATACAGAATGGGGGAGGCAGCGTGTTGCGTTCGTCTCCGTGCCGCACAAACCACTCGCCACGATTGAGTGCCTTTCAGAATCTACAAGCTGATGTTGCTATAGCAGCACATTTCCCAAAGACACCTTCCCCAGTATTCTCAGGACTAGTCTTCTATGGGTTCACCTACAACCATTGGGTCACAACTGATACCAATCTTACAATCAATGAACTCTCTTAGTGCAGGGGTCCTTATACATAACACAGTCTCCTCTGCTCTATGCTTTTACAGTGCATTCCCGTTATAATGAACACGTTCATAACGAAAATCTTGTTACAACGGCATCAAATTCAGGTCCTAGATTTATCATCCCTTTGTCTTTATATTCTTTACTGTTCAGGCATCAGCTACAACAAAATTTTGATAAAGAAAACTGCCGGTCCCAAGGATTTCGTTTTAATAGGAGTGGTCTGTATTGGTTTATAACCAAGGTCTGACGTCACATCATACCATACTGTAAACATTTTCACGAATGAAACTAAGACAAAAATAAAAGCATGCATATTTTTTTGCTTGTTATTTAAAATATTATTTTATATTTTCATTCCTTGAAATAAAAAACACGCACAATTCCTCTTTTCCACTTCCACAAAGACCAACAACATGAAGTGAGACCAATAATCGCCAAACGGTAATAGACAAAGGAAAATTTCAGTACTACACAAGCTTTGTGAATTAGTAAGTGAACACACATGCATACCATAAAATGAACTCACTCATACAAAGTACATGTACTACATCTGTGTTGGCTGAGCAGATCCCGTGATTAGTTCAGCCAGTATCATCTCAAGACATCCTATTGCACATGGCTTTATTATTACTATGTATGATCATATAAAATGACGATTACACCTGGCCAGCAGGTGCATACACTGTAAGTAAACTTGCCCCAAGTTTACTTGAAGAAAAAATAGAAGAAAGGATATTCTAGTGATAATATTGTGAAAATTCAATGCAATGTACCCTAAAATGAGTTGTTCCTCTACAAATATGGGCAGGGTGAGTTTTAGTACACTGTGCAGTGATACACATTGAAAGCCTAGTCATTTCAAAGGCAAGACATTGTTCTAAAATGAAATAAGGATGTTGGCAGAAACTATGAGTGTGCTTGGATTCAACCTTATTTTGCGAAATAAAAGAACGAATTAAATTCATAGAAAAAGGTGTTCATAAAAAATGATGCAGGAAATCAGCCAAGATAAGAATGCATTATACAATGTAGTTAAGGAACATGTACAGGCTTATTAATGAAATCTCAGACAAAAATAGAAGAAGTTCATTTTCACTGATCAGTTCAACAGAACAGGAGATGTGAAAATCACAACAAAAAAGGAGAGAGAAAAAAATCAGAGCTGCATTGGACATCACTTTAATATAATAATGTGACCTCTGATCTGAATCATCATATCATTCATTAATGAAGCAATATCATTTTCAGCTTTGGCACGTATGACATTACCTAACTCAGTGTACACTCATGTAGCATTTCTAAATGCATTAAAGACAATAGGAATTTCATCACATAGTGTATAGCTTGTTGAAACCTTAGAAAATTTCCCATAATTTCTTTTTACTTTGGATTTATGACTCTATACAAAAATTAGGATAAAACCCTGTGGAAGACGTAGCATACAACTGTATATGCACCTAGTAATACTGGGCATACAAACTATCATTAAGTTTGACATTATCCCTCAATTTTACATAATCATCAGCACAAACAGTGAAAAAGGAGTAGCGTTCTCATCCAGCAATGGCGGTACAGAAACTTTCAAAATTCATGACGTTTGAACACTATCCAATATCTTTCCCTCAAACTTCACTGATATTCAATCCACATGTAGTTCTTGGGTTTCATTCTCCATTATTAAAAAAAAAATAAAAAAATGCTGAAGTAATTGTTCTCTCCTCCAATGTCTCAGAAATCCTTTGAGTCGTCTAAATTACTAATGCCATTTCTTCAGGGAGTACTTGAAAATCAATGTCTGCATGGTCAAGGAGTATCCTCAAGTGATCGATTACGGTTTAAAGCTGAACATTCCACCAGTTCGATAAAGAGGAGATACTTTACTAGAAAGCAATTCATAACACATTGTCACAAAAATCAAGATTAGTCTTAAGTTTTTACTTTCCTGTGGTCAGATCTTCATCTCAATCCTTACTATTGATGAAAAGATGAATTTGCATAAGAATTCACAAAAGAGTAGTATAAGAGATTTGCCCAGACAAACTTGACCTGAAAATTTTGTGTTGCACATTACCTTGGATTCAATTGCACATTTAATCAATGACAGCTAGTCTCGAGCACCACTCTAAAATGCCCAAGTTGATTATACACCAGGTAGGTGGTGACACACAAGATTTCTGTTAGTTTACCTGAATTCTGTGATGCATCGGCTCTTATAACTGTTCATGTGACTTAAAGAGAAAAGACAATCAAACAAACAAACAAACAAACAAACAAACAAACAAACACAAAGACACACAAGCAAAGCAAAAACAGACACCAAACATACCTGCCCTTTGCCCAAATAGGCCTATATAGGCATATACATGTAGGCACAGAGACTCCAACTCTCATGCTTTGAGGCTATTTTTTGCAAATGCTCAGACTTTCTTCTGCTGTACAGTAGTTGTGTGTCTCCCTCGTATCCGGACAAGTTACCCCATAAGGAGAGAAAATGGCAATAGTACACATCAGTGAAAGTTTGAGGTTGGACAATCGGTAAAAGTTATGAATTTTTAGAGTGAGAGACTACTACAGCTTGTGAGTCATATGCGTACAACAGTATATGGAAAATTCAACATATTTTCAGTATAATAAAAGAGCTCTTGACTTGCCTCTTTTAAAGGCAGGGGGAATAATATTACCCATAACATTTGTCGGTAACGAGTCAGGGGAATGTGTACTTTTTTCAAAAGATGGATTTAGTGAAATTACGATGTACGCATGTGACATCAGTTATTCATACACTGGAGTAGTCTTGTCATCCAGCGGTTACTGCACAAAAACGTCAAAAATTCATAACTTTTGAACGGATTGTCTGATTTTCCTCAAACTTTCAAGGATGTGTTCTACTATATTGCTACATTCTCTCAATCCTTATGTTTATGAAGGTGAACTTGTCCTTTAAGATGTATTTTCTCCTGCTTAGAATTTACTTCTCCCCAACAAACTTCCATTTTGTTATATATGTTGAAATATGAGGCTAAGATAATGTAGCACCACAGAGCATCAACACCTCTAGAACTTACTGGGCAATAAACACTTGCTGCGAAAGATGTCATGATGTGCACTACACACATAGAATGTTGTGTTTATGTTTGCACAATCAGAGTTTCCAGTTTTCTTGGGGGTTAAGGCGGGGTAATTTCCTGTTTGGCTGGTTGGGGTTGAAGTGTCTGTAAAGCGAGTGTCCTACAATAGACAGAAAAGCACCTATTCATTTCATTTGAACAACATGATTTTTTGGTTGCCCTCAGCAGGCAGGCATGTGGGTTGTGGCACCCAGACTGATACCCTGAGTCAAGATTTAACACAGGCTACATGTGAGATGGTTGCCACACAACACAGGATCAATACACTGATTGGCTAGCAGGGTTCACCAGACCAATGACCTTGGTTTTCATTGGCCATCATCACCATCATCACCATCACCACCACCACCATCATCATCATCATCATCATCATCATCATCATCATCATCATCATCACCATCATCACCATCATCACATCATCATCATCATCATTGTCGTCATCATCGTCATCCATCTCACGACCCTCAAGTGATAGAGGAGACGTGAGAAGCTGTGGAGATCAATTGTCGCCAAATGGCTCGTCCTCCGCTCTGCACATCAAAGTGGGGCTGTCAAGTCATGTCCATTCTTTAATGTTGTCCATAAGGGTGGGTCTTTGGTGGTAGATGCTGTGTGACGAATCTGGTTGTACAAAACTTGACAGACCTTAACAGTCCTCGAAAAACTTAACCCATTGAGGACGAGCTGATTTACTACAACACACATTTCCCATAGATACCTGCCCGAGCATGCTTGGAACTAGTCTTCAACAGGTTTAAAGAGGTTCAGTGTGTGACACATAATCATCTCAAGTCAAAGTCCGGCTGCATCCGTGAGTCAATAGCAGCAGATCATGTGGCTCCCAGGGTGGTGGTAAGGAGGTGAGAGCGATACTGAGGGCTAAGTCCAGTCACCCAGAACTTTAGGAGTGGCTTGTCCTCCTCCTTAGCCTGGAGAATCTTGAGCAGCTTCTCCACGTCTTCTTCCGAGTGGGAGCCAGCTCGGGTGAACTTGAAAAGCAGCTTGACTTTACTAAAGTGACAAAGAAAATATTTCAAAACATACAAACAGATTAGCAAACGGACAAAATCATTCATCTCTTGTCTCTAAAGACCATCCAGTCTTTCTGAATTCCTACATGCTGTCAAAATAGGCAATCACAGATTACTTCACAAGCATCCATGCACAAACAATGAGCATGTTCTGTTGCGTGTTGCAAAGTCTTACACATTTCATGCATTTCTAATGCTGATCTCTGAAACTGAAACTTGTTACATACAAGTATCCACACATGGACCAGCCACCTCCCCAACTTTTGTATTAAACTGGTATCAGAGTAATTTCCATTGTTCACAAATCTTCTCACAAAAATATTTTGAAACCAGAAACATTTACGGCATGAAACTTTCAGAAATTGCCAACCACAAAAACATTACTTGTGAGTGTCCTACAGGTACTAATTACACAAGATTTGTTGAACACACACAACTAATCAATATACTGTATACGCTGAATATTTCGTGAGTTAGGTGCTATTGTGGATGTGATGTATTGTCAATGTGGACGTGATGTACGCATGTACATTTCTCCGTTCAGTACAGGATTCCGTGACTGCGAATTTAACCACTCGCGAAATCATCGGGAATTCCCGATTCACAAAAATTTAGACACGCGAAACATATGGTGTATACAGCAAAACACAAAACAAACTTGAATGTGCACGACCAAACATGCATATTAAAAAAAAAAAAGAAATCAAGCGAACTATAGGCCTATATTGTACGCATATCAGTACAGTACTTATGCGGTGTACAGCATTGTACTGGCATTCAATGCTTTGTGTAGACAGAAACTATCATGTGCATCTTATTCTTGTGAATCTTGGCTTGAAAGTTTGAAGCAAAATTTCTGGTTCTACAGTACTCACTTCATCCATTCCTCTTTGAGCGCCACAAGGACGGTGTCAACGATTTCAGGTGTCAGGTCTCGGTTGTCGAGAGTTGTTTCTATCCGAGAAAGGATGGTTGGCACTGAGGAATCAAATCAAACCAGAAAGAACAGGGAGGTAAATGTTGCAACACTCCAAGTTAATATACAAGTGTAAACATTCAGCGTTCAAAATTCCAGTACAGTTTTGTATCAGATCTAGGGCCAAAGCACTTCCACACTTGCTTTAACGTCAGAGTATATTTTTTAAGACTTTACCACTGTAGAGAGAATGAATCAATCTTTGTAGCAACTTTGCATTTTTTAGCGGAATCTCAGCCATTTCAAAACCGATTTTCATCGAATAAACTTTTGATACCCCTTAGAACTACATGCTCTTTGACAATATATAAAGAATAGCTGTCTCGTAAATCTCATCAAATATCTACCAATATTTTGATGGTCATGATGACGCATAAAAAAATAGCAAAAAAGATACTCTAGAACAAGGACCTTCACTTCTCAGTGGCCAAATTATTGGACAGTTGCATCTATTCCTATGACAGAACATCATCTACTGTATGAGTGATATTTAGAAGAAGTTAAAATGTTCTGTAAAAGGAGTAGGCCTTGCCATCAAACCTTTGTCAGGCACCGCTGAGCTGCTGGTGATTGAAATGCCGAAGCTAGTGAAGGAGCCGGCTGCCTTAGACACCACCTTGCTTGAGTCCTGCCGCACTTTGTCTGGACTGACTATGTCAAGTAGGAGGTAGATCTCTGTGGAGACGACGTGATCAGGGAGCTCGGTGTCGCAGCTCAAACCGAGAAAGTTACACTTCCATGAGGGTTCGTAGGTGGCGCTATGACTGATGGTTCGACAGCAGCCCGCAGGGAGGATGGCCTGAGGTAATACACAGCAAAAAGACATGAACATTACAGTTGCATGTAACAAAGCATGTATCTTTGAAAACCTGTGGGGGAAAAATGGTACCCTGAAAATTTCTTGTTACTATTCAGTGAACCCATCCTTGTAACTGCCATTAAATTCATCAGCATTTTCACTGATGATTTATTGTGTGCTTCTCACGTGTATACCTCTTGCATCTCTAACTAGCAATTGTAAGAAAGCATAATTCAGTGATGCTCTTTGATAAGAATTATCTTTGGCACTTGACCAATCTGACACATCAAGGGTATATTTTCAGCCTAAAATGTAACCAAAATTAACTTATCACTGTGCTCTCCCCTTTAAACAGTGGCACCCCTCACCTTGAGTACTTTAAAAAGTGACTTCAAAGTGTTTTTGTAGTCACATCTGACGATCAGCTGATTGCCAGTCAAGATGTTGTAGGCGACGTCGTGGAAACTTAGACTCCCAAGGACCTGAAAGAATAGAAGAAAGCAATCACGTCACTTGAGGTTTTATTGACACATAATTTTTCGGCAAATACACAATTCCTTTTACACAGGCATTGAAAGAATCACTACATAAATTGCAAAGAAACAGAATCGAAAGAAAAAAATGAATGCAAACATTAAACTTAACATGAAGTGATATCAAAACTGAATGAAGTCAGTGCTGTTTAAGTATCACCAAAAAGTAAGCCTTATTTTCATCATGAATCAAAGACATAACAACTTTCACAATATCTAGTTATCATCCTTTCACAGATCAAAGTCTTGGAGGCATACACCTCCTTCAAAATTTGAATGTTGTATATTCTCCAAATACAAAACACTAAAAACCTGAATACAAAAAGAGAAGAAAAAAAATAATTACATTATTATAATGTGCAAAGTAGTAACATATCTTTTTGTTCTCAAAGATCTATACAGAAAACAAAAAATGATATTTTGCCCTTGGTTATCTGTGTTCATTATTTCCATACATCCCATTTTACACTGCAAAGGCTGCATGCTTGACATACAGGAACTCTATATGCCTTGAAGGAAAGCTACAGACCATTCTGAAGTGTTGGAGAGAAGAAATACAGAACGCTACACCTTGAGGGAAGGCTACAGACCATTCTAAAGTGTTGGAGTGAAGTGAAGACCGGTCCTTGATCCCCCTCCACCTCCTCCTCAGACTGCTGGTCCTGTTCCCCAGGGTCCTCTGAAGGAGACTGCAGCGGCTTGGCCGAGATCTTGATGAAACCTTCCTCAGTTACTATGGAAACAATGCAACAACATACAAATCATTTCAAGACACTTTGATATTATCACCAAAATAACAGAGAACTTGCCATAAATTGATTGATTACAGTGCCATGGATAAGTAATGCAAAAAATGAACAGTGTCCAAAGAAATCTGATATTCACTCTTTTTTTGTGTGTGTGTGAAATTCTTTCACCCTTTCTTCACATACAAATTTGACTAAATATTAAGACATCAAAAATTGTCAATGAGTTTCTATTTAGACTAGGGTAGTACATGGAATTAACCAAAGACTTGACAAAATGCACATTCATGTTTGGGGCGACTTGATTTTAAAGGAGAAATTCACCCCATATATGTGGGTGCAGAGAATGCAGCAATATTATTGAACACACTAGTAAAGCTTGATGAAAGTCAGATGATTCATTAAAAAGTTATGAATATTTATAGTTTTGGTTCACCATCACTGCATAAGATGGCGACAAGGGTTGAGATGTCACAGTAGCTGTACGATTGTAGAGCCTAAAGGGAATATGGAGGGAATTCCACACCTCGTCACTTTACTAGCATAATGAGAGAGCTCATGACTTACTGTACATGCCAAATACAGTGTATTTCCCAATGTTTCTATTTTCATGAATTTCATGAGTCAGGAGATATTCGCAAATTCAAAGACCTGCAAAAATGTTGACTCTGATCCAGACATGAATGTGAAATGCACACATACATTTCTCCATTCAGTACTGTACTCCCTGATTGCGAATTTAACCACAAGTAAAATCGTCGGGAAGTCCTGATTGACAAAAAAAAATTTAGACTCTCTAAACATATGGCGTATGCAGTACCTCCTTCAGTGCAAGAGGAATGTCAGTAAAAAGTCAAAGGAATGTGTTTTTATAAAAGCATAAATTCTGCTAACTGTCTCTTTATAATGTATTTGCATCCACTCCCTTACTGTGGCAAGTGACTGTTATGACTAGTGATTTCACACTTAGAAGAATTTATAACTTTTGAATGGATTGCTCTTCACTCATGTTTCTGCTGATATTTCTGCATAGCATTTGGGGTAAATTACCCTTTCATGGCTCCTTCATCATTAGGTTGCCATGGAAACCGCTTACCTTCCTGGTCATCTAAGTCCACAGCCTCCTCCTGGGGAGGTCCCTCCAAGACCTTCTCAGTCATCCTGCTCCCTCCGGCCTTCAGGATCCAAGAAAACCTCATGTGAAGGAAGCGGAAGAGGTTGGGCTCTCCGGTCAGCACCACGAGGGCGCGGAACGGCTTGTTGACCCCACCCCGGCAGAAATCGCCGGGGGAGAGGAACTCTCGGTTCAGGCGCACAGCCCGCTGGTTCTTCTGCGCTTGCTCCTGCTCATAGACCTGTGGAAAAGTAACTGGCTCAGTAAGAGTTTGATGTGCTGCAGAGTGATATGCAAACATTGCAGTCAAGCAGTCTATTATGCTCATTAAGTCTATGTGAAGGTTTTATATGCTGTCTTATATCAACATGATCCACAAACACATTCTGCTGTTTATACTGCTTTGTTCCTGATACACATGTAGCTGCCTTACAACGTTACAATGTAACTGAATCAAAGTATAAATCACTGGGCCCTTGTCTCAATACACATTCTGGCCAGTGGGAGAAATATAATTTTTGGTGCCATGATGATCTTTACTATACAAGACTAAAAATAATCTGTGTGATTTTTTTACATGTTAGGTTCAGCGAACGATTACGAAAAAAACCCTTGAGATATTAGAGGAAATGAAACTAGGACGAAAGGGCATGGGAACAGCGTAAGCATGACGCAACTAAACATTATATCAAATGTTCCAAATCTGAATGGCCTGAAAATGCAAAATTAACCAGACAAGAGCTGGGTCAAAGGTCTATATACACGGCTGCACACAAACTCATTTTTTCCACTGGTCCGACCTGTCTGTTGGACCAGTAGGTGTACTGAGTTTTTCCATTTTTTTACGGGTCTATTTCTGAAAAAAGTTACTGGTGTAACAGTGATTTCTCCAGGTCCAGGACCATCGGACCAGTGCCAGTATGCAGCGTTGCTATACATAATTTATCAGAAAAAAGAAAAATATTGCAGATCAACCTAGCAAACATGGAAGAGAAAAATATGGTACTTCACTAACACAAGAGTCCATTTTAACTATCGTGTAAATAACTGTAAAAGAGTCTTTCGAGGAACAGCAAACTAAGTTGGCAAGTACATTGTATGTTTGTTTCAAATGTGGAACTCCACAAACCTGCCACAAGAACACCCCAAACACTGAATGCTATAATTGCAAGGAAGCCATCAGTGCAACAAGAACTAATATAGTCTGACTGCATGGAGGATTGATACCTTATTTGCTTTCATCTTCAGCTCATCAATGAGAGCCTTCATGTGTTTGACAAGGAAAGGCCAAGAGTTCAGTAGATAGATCTTGTCCATCATAACCACAATGATGCTGTAGCCTCGCTGCAAGCCTCTTGCTTGCGTATCTTTGATGACAAACATGTAGCTGAGAGTGTACCCATGGTCTTCATCCCCAAAGAAGATTGGTCCCTCCTTTCCTTGGCATATCTGAAATAAAAGAAGAGACTTCCTCTTATCAACTTATATTTAGTCATAGTCAATCAAAACTACCATGCAGTCCTGCATAAAGTTTCTTTTTGTTTAGATGTGACTCCACTCTATCAATGTAGCACAAATAACACTCAAGAATAAACTTGTGAGGTGATCCGAGTATCCTCTCGGATCACCTTCTGTATCTGTACTGATTCTTTAATCTTCTTTCTTTGTTTCTTTCTTTATTTCTCCTCAAAAATTGTGCAGAGGTTAGCTCAGAAAGTGCTACGCCTATCAAGTTCAAACTTATACCATGTATGTATCGTGTCCCAAAGACGACAGATCAAGTAAAATCATTGTGATCACTCGACCGTGACGTCACTATGACGTCATTATATGAAAACACATTCTCAATCATATTTCATTAATGGAATGGAATTTTTCAATGAAATTTACGTCACATATATTTCAAGTCAAGCAAATTTTACTCATATTCTCAAAAATCATATTTTCTCTTAAAACGTGCGCGTACGTGCATGTTGAAATATTTGTATGCTCCAATCGGGCTCAAAATTTTTTTGCGCACGTTTCAGACCATTTGAAGCATTTTTTGAAAAATTGAAAAAATCGGACGGACGCGTACGCGCGCGCCTATATACGCACGCACAGCTCATATGCAATAGAAATTTCCCGTTTTTTTCACTGTGATCTGATGTCTGAAATGTCAAGGAATATTTCTACCAAGTTTCAAGTCAATCTGACTCAATATGATGTCATACGGGCCCATCAAAGTTGAAATTCCGCGTGCGCGTCAATGGCGATACACAGTGCAACTATGCCAAAAAAAACCCAATTTTAAATCCGATTTTACTCGTCAGGATGGACGGTGACCCCCCATTTCCTTTACATATTCTGAAAGCTGATGAGTTGTACATTGTACATGTCATTTCATGGGCTGGCGATGCTGAAAAAATGATTAAAAATATTCGAGAGTATCTCACTTATCCTTTGCCAATTTTCACCGAGATTTCAGTATGTTGTAGCTTATTTAATGTTCTTTCAAAAGTATTCCTACAAAATTTTGATTGGATGACGTTATCACCTCGTAAAAATGGATTAAAAGTCATCTTGTCAAATTTGACCAGTTTACATGTAATCTCTATGGGAGTGCAGTTTTTCTGGAAATGAAAATTGACATGACTGTCTTTATCGAGCATTAGCTCACTTATGCTTCGGTGAATTTCTCCCAGATTTTAATATGTTGTAGCTAAGACTTTGGGCTATTGTAAGTGTGCCCTTCATTTTTTCATACGTTGTCGGGATCACGTGAAAAAACTTGGTTGAAATTAAAGCTTATCTTCGATGTATTGAAATATTTCTTTCTTTCTGCAACTTTCTGTGCAATAACTCAAGAAAAACATACCCTATCACCACCATATTTTGCATATGTTTAGTTCATGTCACAAACATTATTTCACAATTAACAACTACTTGATCAGACGCCATCTTGGGTATGTAAATTAGGGTCAAAGGTCATAAATGTTTCATCCTGTATCTTGGTAAATATATGTCCTATCTTTCTCATATTTTGCACACGTAAAGACCATGTTACAAGGATCATTTCGCAAAATAACCACTAATTGCTCAGATGCCATCTTGGGTGTGCAAAGTGGGGTCAATGGTCATATGTACTTCTTTCTCAATCTTCGCTATTACGTGTTATGTCTATGGGAGGGAGTTTTTCTAGATGTGAAAATTGACATGACTATATTTATCAAGCACTAGCTCACTTATGCTTCTGTGAATTTCTCCTAGATTTTAATATGTTGTAGCTGAGACTTTGTGCTATCATATAAGTGCCCTTTGTTTTTTTTCACACGATGTTGGTATCACGTCAAAATACTTGGTTGAAATTAAAGCTCATCAACGATGTATTGAAATATTTTTCTTTTTGCAACTTTATGTGCAATAACTCAAGAAAAACATACCCTATCACCACCATATTTTGCACATGTTTAGTTCATGTCACAAACATTATTTCATAAAATAACAACTACTTGATCAGATGCCATCTTGGGTATGTAAATTAGGGTCAAAGGTCATAGATGTTTCATCCTGTGTCTTGGTGAATACATGTCCTATCTTTCCCATATTCTGCACACGTAAAGACCATGTTACAGGGATCATTTTATAAACTAACCACTTTTTGCTCAAATGCCATCTTGGGTGTGCAAAGTGGGGTCAAAGGTCATATGTACTTCTTTTTCTATCTTCGCTATGACGTGTTATCTCTATGGGAGGGAATTTTTTAGATGTGAAAATTGACATGACTCTCTTTATCGAGCACTATCTTCGGTGAATTTCTCTCAGATTTTAATATGTTGTAGCTGAGACTTTGCACTATCGGACTCGAATCATTGATTAAAAAAAATCGGATCACCTTAATTTGTCAGTGATGACAAATTACAATCTCTAGTTTCTTGTTAATTTCAATGTGGTCACCTACTACAATTAGTTATAATTTGTATGTGGCATCCATTAACAGAGTACAATCTTATCACTGCCATCACCATCACATACGGACATTCTAAATATCCTATTGGAGTTACTGCAGTTGATATCAAAATCATGACAGAATAACTACTACAGTAAAGAAAAATATGGAGGAAAAACTGTTGCTGATTGTTGTACTGTGGGGCAGTCTTGATAACCTTATAACCTTATGATCTTATCAACCAAAAATAAAAAAAAATGCTTGTGTGTACGTGCGAGTCATCAGACAAAGGAGTTGACTATAAACATTCACATAAAAATTACCTCAGTTCATAATAAGAGTTTGCTACACCTCTCTACCATTCTACTCTCTCCTGCAGATTCACAAGCACTCTCAATGCAAATGAAGATGACATCAGGTAATGCGATTGTAATCATCATATTACTTGGGGGCAGTGTACATCAGCCTCACACCTATATACTCTTCTTTTCCTTCTATCCAGAACTCTTTTTATCTCCATGACGTTATTCCTTTCACCTCGTTACTTACCTCACAGCTAAGGCTCCTGATGCAGGCTTGTCTGAGAATGGTAAAGAGTTCAGGGTGTTCCGGATTCTGTGAGCTAATGTAGGAAATCTTTGCTTCGTTGTCATTGCTGATAAACCCTGGCTGGTCAGGCTGGATGGAGCGACAAGCCTGAAATGTTCAAGTGAGCAACACAGCATGACCAAATGAACTCTATCTAGACTGTACTCTTATGTCACAGATTTCTATGTCTTATATTTTGAGCTTTTGAACAAAAATTTAACACGAAAAAAATCATTTTAGTATATATAGCAATAGATTACTGTATCAGTCTTTAAATCACGACTCAAAACACATCTTTTCATTTATAGTCCAGGCTAGAAGGCACCCAACCTTGTTTTTTGATATACAAATGTATACAATGTTTTTTGATGGTTTCTTGTCAATTCGAGGGTGCTGATTCCAAATCCGATTGATGCCACTCGCGTAACCTTGAGCATTTTCGGCAAAATGCAAAAATCCAAAATGGCCGCCAGATATGCTAATTCGGCCGTGATAAACACAGTAATGTGCATTATATGACCAATGATTCCACCAAACTTCGTACATTTCTGTTCCTAGAGTTCCTCCATCTGCATTTGCAAGCGAATTTTCATTTCATATAGGTTCATTAAGCATTTAGAGCTAATTTTTTTATTCAAAATGGCCGCCATTCTTATGCTTATGTACTGTATGAATGGCAAAACATATGCATGGAAATATAGAACAAATTTACTGTATTTCCTGTACATACGCTATCATAAAGTGTTGCACGTGCAATATGTTGGGTGTCACTTACAATATGTAGGGGGCCTCTCCATATATGAGCATTTAATATTCATAAACCTTACGATGTTGAACACAATTTCTTATATATTTCACTTTGTCTCAAAAAAGTCTCAACAATATACTGAGTTCACTAAACGTCTCGCAAGGAATCAATATACCACCATATTTTACATGCCGGTTGAATATAAAAATGTAATACTAACACAATATATTAAGGAGCCTAGATACATGGTATTTATCAAATAATGTTGAAAATGGAGGGGAAGCTATAAAGCAAAGCTTGTATTATGCATTCCCCTAAAAAAAATACTAACAAAGTACATCCTATACAGTAAGTGCAGAGATACATGGTTGCAGACAAAAACACATCGGACATTAATGACACAACTAAAAACCCTTTACATTGTAGATTTTTTTTTCCAGCAAGGAGTTGAGGGGGGGGGGGGGGGGGAGGAGGGAGGAGTCCTGAGGCGAGTTCGAAATGGATCATAACCTCCATTACTTTGATATGATTTAATTTATAAGTGCCGCCTTGATATCATCGAGCAAACCTGATTTTCTTCTTGAATTAAAACAACAACAAAAACTGTTGAAGGCATAAATGAAACTGTCCTAATGCAGGAACGGATCCAGGAATTCCGTAAAGAGGGGGCGCGTTTACAAAATTAAAGGGGGAGAGCGCACGCACCCCTCCTCCATTTTTTCTTTTTATTTCTTGTGTTTCAACAAAAAATAAGGGGGGGGGGGGGCGTGCGCCAGTTGCGGTCCTCCCTGGATCCGCCCCTGCTAATGCAATACCGTACAAACTGTTCATTAAACATCAACCAAGAAGCAATGTGAGGTGCCTCTTTCAGTTCTCTCACAGTTCCAAGGTGTTGATAATATACACTTTGACATCATGATCTCATTCAGTCTTGTCTTAAAACCAAAACTGTCATTGTTATTGTCTTTAAAGAACCCTTTAATTGTATGTTTAGCAGCAGGCGACATCAGCCCCAAATTTGCAGAATTCTCAGGCTAAAGATGCATATCAGTCCTGCAATTGTTTTAATTGCAACCACATCTGGTGATGTTCAGCACTTCCTCAGGGGTCAGAGGGCGATTATTTGCCACAGAAACAGGATGAAGACATGAAGACTTGCTTGATCACCACCCGTTGAAGCCCTGTGGCTTTGTTGCCAGGCCAGAGACAGTGTTGTAGGTAACTTGGGTGGTATCAGAGATGACATCAGACCAGCATATGCCCCAACCTGTTTTGGGGTCAAAGCTTTAAAGTTACAGTAGGGAAATCTAGGCTTGTGGGATTTTAGGCGCATTGATGGCAGGTTGTTCAAGGGGGCATTTCATGAAGTGTTTTGGCAGATCTTTTCTCTTTGACAAACTGTTATAAGCTATTAAATCCTTGCATCTGATTGGCTGAGAGCAAATTTGTCAGACAAAACGCTTCATGAAATACCCCCCCCCCCCCCCCCATGCTATCGTGTTTGGAAGGTCAGGGTATGCGTTGACGGCACTGGTGACACTTGCCATCCTTTCCTTCCAGTGTGAGGGAGAGTGATCGAGTGCCAGTGAAGGAGGGTGGACTTCCTTAGCCAATGCTTGGAAGGCTTGCCACAGAGGGCTACCTTGAACATAGCGTTGGCAAGATGGTTACTGAGATGGAAGGCATGGGTCTGATGATAATCTAAAGTATTAAAGTATCTAAAGTTGGGGCAAAGTATCCAGAAGATGAAGTACTCCACTATTGTCTTGAGATGGGTCAGTACTCGGCTCATGTCATCCAAGGACTTTCTATGAGACGTAAAGGCAAGATCATCTGCAAACTTCCTACGTGAAGTGAATGTAATGTCACCAAATATTATGTTAAAAAGACCTCTAGTGGAGTTAGTTTACAGCCACCATTAAGGAGGCCATCATTCAGAGTCCTAACACAGCTGGTCTGGTTACCGAGAGCAATCCTGAATCTGCAAATGCTGAAGATTAAAGACAAGCAGTGTGAAGTTGTTATAACACTGCTTTCAGAATGAGCCAACACTGTACAGATCTCAGAGTCTCCCTCGAAATCATAGGCCTATACTCAAACACATTCACTCCGAAAAAAAAAACGGTGGTAAAATTCATCTACCATATATAATTCATATGGGTTAACATTAAAAACTGTGGGGCATTGTTTTCATTTCAGAGATTTGACAACAGGAAGTGAGGTGGTCCCTTTTCCACTTTCCCCTGCCTCATGTTCTTTCTCGGATGAGGGGACTGAAAAGTTTGTATAATATCGCTTTTAGATAATGTAGAACAGGACAGCTATTAATTGGAAATTTCATTTGTGTCATCATCTAGGATTCAGCCTTTTAATTCAGTAAATCAGAATGAATATTTTGATGTTGAACATCTCAAGGCAAGTAAGTATCAAATGTTCATATCTAATAATTCCTGATAAACGATCTTGATGTTGGCGTCAAATCAAGTTTTGATGGATTTTTCCAAATACCTACGGAAAAATTCAGATAGAGGTAGCAAATTTGGATGTTTGCATCAAAAAATAAAACAGCCTTTGTTAGTAACAACCTTCTGATTTTTAATCAGCACACAAATTGGTAAACAGTGTACCTGAATGACAGAAAAAAAAAGAAAATTTGTTTATTTTACACGCTTTGCCGTTCATATTGTGCAGGGGTATATGAGTGGCATCCATTTTGAAGTTTTGTATTAAGAAGAATATAATAAGCCTAAAAACAATAAACTTTCTGTTTGTTTGCTTGTTTGTTTGCTTGCTTTGCTAGTGGCACTCATCAGATTTGCATTGCACATGCAAAACTTGATAAAAGCGTAGGTATGTGACTGAAAATTCGTCTTCTATTTCTATGCATATTTGTGGCCATTCATATAGTACATGAGTATAGGAGTGGCGGCCATTTTGAATTGAAAACGAGATATGAAACTCGTCACGCTGACGAGTTAGGTGATACGCTTGGGGTCATCAGGTGTCGGTCATCTGTGATCGACAAAGAAAAGAATGTGATATAGGCACCTTGAAGTTATATTGAGCGTGCATGCAAAACCGTTTCTCTAACCAATCGGCCACGGGACATCCCCGGAAATGGTAAGGCAAAAAAGAAATGTATGGATATTACAGGGGGAAAAAGTCAATGCCCACTCAACAATCGTGGCCGCGTGAACATGTATTGCATTGCTAGACGGAAATGCGGCCTTGTAACGACTGATGTCGCTATGCCATTTCTGGCAACTTGGGAAAAATACGCGCCGTAGACATAAAGCCTATAATCGGCTGGTTTTGATACCTTGCCTTTAATCACAATTTTCAGTGTGATGACGTCATCAAAGTACAAAACAATGACATGGTCTTGAAAGACAAATGTTCAAAGTACAACACCTCAGTCGTCGTCATTACATACTATGATCGGTTTGACAAAGTCAACCTGCAAAATGTTGCTGCAGTCGAAGCAATGTGGTCTCCAACACACAAAAAAGAGGGATATGGCGTGTGTCTGTGTGTCTGTGTGTGTGTATAGGTGCGTTTATATACGAACGTGATTTCTACATGGACGAATATGTAATACAAAATTGAAGAAAAAAAGTAAAATAGCTAAGTATTTTGTTTCGTGATCTTGTGGGGTTCGAACCCGCAACCTCAAGTCTCTGAGACGTCGCCTTTAACCACTCGGCCATACGTCTCGGCGAGAAAATATGAGGAACGTAAACTTATGTATGTGAAAGCTGAATCGGGAATCGTTTTGTCCACATTCCATTCTCATTTTCAGTTTTAAACTGCAAAATTGTCAACCTGATGATGAGATTTCAAAAAATAAAATGCATGATTACTGAAGCTTATTGTCTCAGCTACAACATACTTAAGTTTCAGAGGAAATGAAGCAAAATCAGCTGAGATAAAGGTGCTTAAACGTTGTCAAGTCAATGCATGGTTTTAAAAAAAATCACCTCCCATAGACAATACACGTAAACTTGTCCGATTTTGCATCTTTACCTTTAATCACAATTTAAGGTATGATGACGTCATCAAATTTCAAAACCATGACTTGGACTTAAAAGGCAAATGTTCAAAGTACAACATATCTGAATTTGGGATAATATTGAGCTTAAACAACAGAGATACGAGCAAATGAATGTCAGAAACAGTACCTCAAAAAAATTAATTCCACTTTTTTGATTTCAGATGATGATATGATGACGTCATAATGTATTTAGGGAAATATTGATACTTGAGACGTTATTTTCAATTCATATGCTTTTGTAATATGCAATAAAAACATAGGGTCACCTGACGTTTTAAAGAGCTATGGCGAAATAAACAAAGACATGTTTTTCGCTATATTTCCACATAGACGCGAACACGAAATTTCAACTTTGACGCCAGCGCATTCCTTTGTTATAGGTCGAAATTGATTGGAAATCAATGGATATTGTTACTTAATGTATCAGGAATCCAAATCTGTCAAAAAATGTGCATTTTCAGTTTGCTTACGCGCACTACGCGCGAAAATGTGCGGACGGACGCGAAGGCGCGAAACGCTTAAAATTGTCTGAAACTTCGAGATTTCCCATTGGTAAGTTGTTTTGAGCCTTTTAAAAGTTTGACGCGCGCGTACGCGCGCGTAATAATGTCTTAGGTAATTAGCATTAAAATGTATGATAGAGCGTGACCTGAACTTAATGTCCGCCGAAAATGATACAGACATGACCTTTAGATATGAAGTTATGATCGATCATGTAACATGGTCCGAAAATCACAAAATGGCGCCTAGATGACGTCATAGATATGTTACTGTCATGAAAACCTTATTGTGGCTAGATTTTGTCATGAGACATGTTCCCTGAAAATGTCATGTTATTCCGTAATGTCATTCTTGAGATATTGATGACACAAAATTGTCCAGAAAGAAAGAAGAATAAAAAGAAACAAAGAGAGATTTTGACAATCACAATAGGTGATACGCTGATAGCGTATCACCTAATAAGCTTAAAATACTAAATATATCTCTTCAAACGAAAAATTTCTTGCATGTGCAAGTAGAATTACTCAAGGAACAAAAATAAAAAAAAACTTTGATGGAATAATTTGTCATAAAATTGACATAACTGTGATTATCATGGCCAAATTAGCATATCTGGCGGCCATTTTGGATTTTTGCGTTTTGCCGAAAATGCTCAAGGTTACGCGAGTGGCATCAATCGGATTTGGAATCAGCACCCTCGAATTGACAAGAAACCATCAAAAAACATTGTATATATCAAAAAACAAGGTTAGGTGCACTTTCTATGGAGCCTAGCCTGGACTATTAACTGTTCATTATTATCAAGCACATCAGAAGTTTTTTCAGCGCAGAAGAATACATGTCCATAGATTTTGCGCTTTATAAATTGATATATTATTATTATCACTGAAAAAAGTAATAACACTACAGCCATTTACTTGCATATTCTCAAACGAAATTGCAGTTTGTTCATGTCACATACAGAAATCAAACCTGAAAACTTATGGTTTACTGTTGGTATGAATGTGGGTTGTTGTTGTTTTAATCAAATGATGTATCTAAATCTTGTCTTTTTAGCAGATTTACAAACATATTTTGAGCACATTATAAATTGTTTTCGTATTTTTCATTCCACGTCAATACACATTTTTTTCATCTTCGCTGATCTTTACAAATATCAACATACAAATGTATACAGTAAAAACATTACATCAAAAGTATATAGTTTCAAGTCTCACGAGAGGGAAAAAAAGTTTCTTCAAGGAAAAGTATCAAACTAGATATTCTTTCTACCAAACAAATAAAAACTATAACCCATAATAGAAGCAGTGTTACAATCTCATGACCGGGATAACGATATTTATAGATGCTTGTGAAATGCCATGATGGTTGAATCATTTACATCAAAATGATTACCACACTTTTGATACGAGTGTGTTTATCCCATATCTCTAGCTTTCAATAATCTGGTGCTTTTGCTTCAATTTTTACATAAAGTGTCAAGAAAAAAAAAAATACTGAAGCCGTCTCTTCCACATTGATTTGACCATCTTCAACACTGAAAAATCATTGGAAAAAACCCTGAAAAAGTCACACGAGGGGGGGGGGGGAACAGTTGGGTTATACCTCACACAGCTCTGTGGATGATGATGTGGAGGAGCATGTTGTCCTATCACTGTTCATGGATGACAACGACTCGTTAGTCGATGACCGTGGTCGTTTGTGAAAGTGATGACCAAAACTTGACTTGTGGTCAGTGTCTTTTCCTCCCAGGACATGCTGAGGGTCTATGGCATGGTGTGCTTGGGTGCAAAACAGGACACGCGGTCCATGGATCTCACAGAAGTGGCACAAGGCAATCAAAGCATTCATCCTGCCACCTGCTGAAGATGTGGGCAAGAAACATACAAGAAATCATCATGCATCAGTATGGGTTATGCAGATCATTTTGTAGGTAATGTTAACAAGTATAATTCATATCTCATGCCATTTTGAAAGCATCACACCTGCTGAAAAAAATGAAACACCATGTGTATCAGAGATTAGTGGATATCTATTATATAGACTATACAATTATATCATAAATCATAGATCATGTTATCAAATCATAAGTTATAACATTGTACGATTTTAATATTATATAGAAAGAGTAGGAATAGCATACTACTTTCTTCATTTGAATGTCATCATTTGTGATGGTGAACACAAGGAGCAAGAAAAACTGAATTTCCCCGACCTTGTGATCAGGGGGGTATTTCATCAACGTTTGTCAGCACTGACAATTTCAGCAAAATCCTTGGTTTTGATTGGCTAAGATGCTCTGGTCACTGACCGTTAGTTTACTATGGTGATTCAAGTTGTCAGCGCTGACAAACGTTGATGAAACACCCCCCTGATGGCTACTCAAAGATTTGTAGACAGATGATCAAATATGCATAGATAAGACTCCTACAATATTTCATTTGGTCCAAATTACTATCCACTGACATTTGCTCCCTCATCAGAAGTAAATGCAATTTAGTATGCAAATTGTGCTGGCATTGGACGTATTATTGCATGCTAGATATGCTAGGGGTCATGTCAGAACCATCAAAATTAATTCCCATGAATTCATCACCCGACCAGACGGCATGTGCCAGCTGGGCTGTAATCCTGTGTATATGAATTCACTACCTGACATGTACTGCTGTAGACCTGTAGCCTATGACTACCTGGTGTCATTTGGTGATTTTAAACTTTAACTTTGCTTTTAACATCACTCATCAGACAGTGACAGCCTAAATTTTGTACGATCCATTATTGCATTGCAGTCTGGGCAAGACTTGAAGTTGAAGCTGGGTAAAAAGAGCTTTGCCTTTGGCTTTGGCATTTACTGGACTTGAAGTTGTGGTAAACGTTTAAATTCTGTGCTCGAGTTTGTTTTCGCCCCGGATAAACTTTTCAGACATGTTGCTGTCGGATACTAACTTAGTAATAAAGGTTTGCCTACTTGTAAAAGTTGAAACCATACCAGTCCGGGAAACCCGCTCATGAGGACCGCCCCCGCGTACGAGGATGGTCCCTCCTCATGAGGACCTCCCCCCGCCTCATGAGGCCCCCCGGGGAACGCCTCATGAGGCCCCCCATTCACTTCTTATTCATCTCACATCTGACGTATAAATTGTCGCAACTTTGCACGGTGATTTTTTGTTACACACACATGTCCACTATCCATGATGAAAAGAAGAAAAAATCCTGTCTGTTTTTTTTTTCTTCAAAAATCGAGTTTTAATCAACTGATGCAGAGCGCCCATCAAAACACGGGCGCCAGCGCGTTCGCACAATGCAAGACTGCCGCACCTAGCGGCCTGATCCGACTAAATATTTTCGATGCTTTTTTCTGCGGCTCTCACCTCTCCGCGCACGAATCAGCCTCGTGAAGCTGAAGTCTGACATCTTTTTACACAAATTCGTAACGAGAAAAATTAAATCAGTACTAACCTGATCTTGTCCATATATTCCAAATTACTATTCCACACTGATAGAGTAGGTGGGTAGATGACATACTCCAGTTTGTTAGCAAAATAATCACTTTGTAGGTATGACGAGTTCACTTTCTTCGTCAATTCCGCCCACGATTCCGCCGTTTGGGCGCTTTTTCTGGAATCATCCCGCGACGCGACGTACGTCGCATCACATCACGCATCCAGCACATACCAGACTGGTATGTGCTGGATGCGTGGTGTGATGCGACGTACGTCGCGTCGCGGGATGATTCCAGAGAAAGCGCCCAAACGGTAAGCGGGCGGCGGAATCGTGGGCGGAATTGACGAAGAAAGTGAACTCGTCATACCTACAAAGTGATTATTTTGCTAACAAACTGGAGTATGTCATCTACCCACCTACTCTATCAGTGTGGAATAGTAATTTGGAATATATGGACAAGATCAGGTTAGTACTGATTTAATTTTTCTCGTTACGAATTTGTGTAAAAAGATGTCAGACTTCAGCTTCACGAGGCTGATTCGTGCGCGGAGAGGTGAGAGCCGCAGAAAAAAGCATCAAAAATATTTAGTCGGATCAGGCCGCTAGGTGCGGCAGTCTTGCATTGTGCGAACGCGCTGGCGCCCGTGTTTTGATGGGCGCTCTGCATCGGTTGATTAAAACTCGATTTTTGAAAAAAAAAAACAGACAGGATTTTTTTCTTCTTTTCATCATGGATAGTGGACATGTGTGTGTAACAAAAAATCACCGTGCAAAGTTGCGACAATTTATACGTCAGATGTGAGATGAATAAGAAGTGAATGGGGGGCCTCATGAGGCGTTCCCCGGGGGGCCTCATGAGGCGGGGGGAGGTCCTCATGAGGAGGGACCATCCTCGTATGCGGGGGCGGTCCTCATGAGCGGGTTTCCCGCACTGATACAGATCTTGTTACTTCATGACAGTTATTGCAATATTGTGGAAATAGGCATGCTAGCTACAGTAGCTAGTATTTTATTATTATTAACCCCAGGGCGCTCCTTCACACAGTTATAGTGACTGTGGGAGCCTCGTTGGCGCTGGTTCCTGGTCGCAGTTCAGCGGTTCAGAGTCTAACGTTAGTCAGTGTATGAATTAGTGATGATGATACTCACCATCAATCGGGCCTTGTCCTCTAGCAGAAAACAATATCCACCAGACCGGGTAGGCCTACTGCTCTCTTGAAAGGCTGACGACGTTTTTCGCTCCCCCAGTAGATGTACTAGAATGGCAGCTGTTAACTAAAGCAAACTGTGGAAGAGAGATGACGAGAGTGCTACCGTGATGTTTACATCGTCTTTCGCGAACGCATCTCACCGACCTCATTCTGTATCACATGACTGTGGCTGTTCGTCTCTAACTGACGTAAGCAGCATTTTTCCGCACATTGTCAAATTGCTATGGTATCTTTAAAAATACCATACATATCTACGTGTACCAAATAAATAAATGAATAGATAAATACACAAAATGCGTGCTATACACGAACCACCAATTCATGAACGCTGCCAAGTTTATCTCGCGGGCTTGCTGAATTGTCTATAAAGAAATCAATATAAACATGGACGTGTGATTATTGTGCATGCAAAGTGCCGAGGAATTCGCTTTCCTTTTTTTTTTTTTTTTTTCACAGGAGTTTCTTGAGACAGATTTCCTTCTTCTGATAGCTGCATTCAATGTCATGAATTTTGCCGGTAAACTTTGTCTATATCTTTGATACTCTGTACAACTTTGTAAGTGTAGCCTCCGATGCCCTCCACGAATGTCAGACAATCTTTTCCATTTCTCATTGAATTGTTGACTAACCAAGTAATGAGCATTCTCCGTTGAAACGGCGTGGAATAGTTTATTCCGACACATCTCAGGAGCAATTTCTACTCCATTATTCATTCCACTCCTGCACAACTTTGGATTTTCTCTTTAATATGACAGTGAAAATGGTGCTTAAAAACGTTCACTACATGCAATCAATAATAAGGAAGTCAAGATCTCAATCAAAAGGTCCGTTTTCATTTACACTGATGTGCCTATTTTATGAAGTCACCCTGGAGTGGGAAAAGCTGGGTTAATTTTCCTTCTTTTCGTCCAGTGGAAATATCTCTGGCGGCCAGTTTTAAAGCAGTTATTTTTGTTTGTTTGATGTAGGGTCTCGTGGTACGGGGCAGAGCCAGGTATAATACAGTATACGTGGACTCTCATGGTTTATAAAGATGAAATCTTTTTTTTTTTTTTTTTTTTTTTTTTTTTTTACTATGTCAGATGTACATTGTATTCATCGTAGGGTCCTGTCGAGTCTCCTCTGTATTTTGGATTACTTGTTTTATAGCAATCTCTGGAAAGTGTCTGGTCGGTGTGGTATGAGAGCTGCATGAAGTCTGACTAACCATCTCCTTGGCCGCAAGTTTAAAATTACTCCCCCTGGTGTCTTCACGGGTTACGTGCTCCTTTTTTCTCTCTCTCTCTCTCTCTCTCTCTCTCTCTCTCTCTCTCTCTCCCCCTCTCTTTCTTATTTCTATCTTTCTGCATTTTTAGTATCCCATGCACTTTTGGAAATCATCCCAATTGTTTATAAGCATTGTGATTTTTATTTGATTCAGGTATTATGAAACATACAAGAAAAACCAACAACTTTGTTTTACTTACTTTGCATGCTATACATTAGGCCCTAAGTGATGCATATAGTGTTGCGTATATACCTGAACACTTGAGAGATAATTAAGTCACTTTTGTCTGAAGATCACTGACAAAAAGGGCCGGCATATGAATTCCCTATTCATGAAAAATTGAACAGTGCTTATATTAGCTGGTTTTGGTGACATTCCTAGACTGTCAATACTAGGTGCACTCGATGAGATGTAATCTTTACGGCACATACTGTGGATACGTGCAAATTATATTTCTAAAGATTTCCCCAAACCCTTAGGCCTAATTCTTCTATAAACCTTGAACCTTGAACCTTGAAGTAGTGATCCCTTTCAGCAGTTCCTTGAAACTATCCCGGGATGGTAGAAGTGTCGTGCGTCAGTGAGAGGTGACATGGTGAACAGGATGATTTTAAATGTCACTAATGTACCAAGTGACGGTGCATAGTGCTAGTAAAAAAACATGCAGCTTTTCTTAGAGCATGTGTGACCCAACAGGAGGCTGCATCATGCACTCGGATGACTGGAAGTAATAACGGACTGGAAGAAATAACGGACGTTGTTAGTCTTGATAAACGTTGAATGTTTGAAATGTTTAAGAATTTTCAATGAAGTATGTGTTCTGTCACTCAGTAAACAATAAACATTTTATGTAAACATAAAAAAGTCAAAGCTTATAAGCTGAGAACAAAATCCATATCCCTTTGCACCTGTGTTATCACTGTATGTATTTTGTTTTTGTCTTTTTGTAGGCTAGCTGTTTATATTCCTTAGTTTTCATCCATATGTTTTTCAGTAAAATCAAATGATTGTTATTGTTTTACCAATAAGAAACTGCATTCACAAAACAAAAATTGATAATACTGCAATAATCATAAAATTGCATTATAATGTTGATATTGAAATCAACATTGAAGGTTTATAATGAGCACCTATCAATAGAGTGCTGAAACATAAAAAAGGGGTGTATTTGCAAGAGGGTGCAATAAGGACCGTGGAGGAATTTGATCTCCATTCTTAGAAGGCTCCGGCAAAGGCTTGATCCGATAAATGACTTGCCGTCACATTATTTTACTATAGTTATAGGGCGACTTGGGTAACTGCGCAGTTCGAATGAAGAATTTTCAATGAAGTATGTGTTCTGTCACTCAGTAAACAATAAACATTTTATGTAAACATAAAAAAAGTCAAAGCTTAGAGAACAAAATCCATATCCCTTTTCACCTGTGTTATCACTGTATGTATTTTGTTTTTGTCTTTTTGTAGGCTAGCTGTTTATATCCCTTAGTTTTCATCCATATTTTGATCTCCATTCTTAGAAGGCTCCGGCAAAGGCTTGATCCGATAAATGACTTGCTTTCACATTATTTTACTATAGTTATAGGGCGACTTGGGTAACTGCGCAGTTCGAATAATTGAAAATTGATTTGCTGTGATCGACTTACAGACACCGTTACGTTATATGCTTACTTTTAACTGATACCTTCACCACCACTGGCGCGGACCTCAAACAGAGATCTTCAAATCAATCTGTTGTCGATGTTTACAACTGGAAAACAGCGGTGAATATCCAGGTATGGACGATCTGTCATTTATGCTGTGATTCTTTGTTTCCCGGAATCATTGCCGTCAGTCTAATGCGCGTAGACTTCTAAAAAACACAAAAGAACATAACAGTATCGCTTGTAAAAACGCAGAGGTCTAGTCTACCGTCTGCTGCGTGACAACAAACCGCACCGGCCCGAATCGAACGGCTGAAGCGTCACTACTCAGCTGCAGCTCGCTCGGTGCTTCACTGCATGCTGTAATCAATCATAATTAGGCCCATCTCAATTTGGCATATTTAAAACCATTCAAACATGTATTAGTACATCATTTGAGTGGAGAGTCAATGTGATCAATGCTGAATCGAACTTTTCGGATCTAGTTACATGTATCTGCTTATTGTAAGCCAGTGTAAGTATTATTGTGTGGGCCTATATAAAATAACGCGGTTAGTGTAACTGTTAGGCCTAATCCTAACAATTACTCACCGAGTGGCTAACGCAGTTCGGGAAACCCACTCACAAGGGGGGCCCCTCCTTATAAGTAACCCGTCCCCCTTATAAGTAACCCCGTCCCCCTTATAAGTAACCCCCGGGGCACCCCTTATAAGGAGTCTCCACGCTTTTTTGCAATGCAACGCGAAAATGAAAGGACTGCGGCAATTCGCTTGATTATGTCCATAAAGCTTCACAAGTTTCCTAGTTACTCACGAAATTTGAGCAAAATCGGTTCGAGGCATCATATCTAAAATCATGGATTTAAATGCGATGTCAAACGACCCATGCGAATGCTGAAATGCGAGCGATTACTGGCGTGAGTGTCGCCAGGCGCGGCGGCGCGGCAATGCTTGAGTGCAGACGTGGCGACTGAGTACATATGTACTCACGCCAGTAATCGCTCGCATTTCAGCATTCGCATGGGTCGTTTGACATCGCATTTAAATCCATGATTTTAGATATGATGCCTCGAACCGATTTTGCTCAAATTTCGTGAGTAACTAGGAAACTTGTGAAGCTTTATGGACATAATCAAGCGAATTGCCGCAGTCCTTTCATTTTCGCGTTGCATTGCAAAAAAGCGTGGAGACTCCTTATAAGGGGTGCCCCGGGGGTTACTTATATTAGGGGGACGGGGTTACGTATAAGGGGGACGGGTTATTTATAAGGAGGGGCCCCCCTTGTGAGTGGGTTTCCCGAACTGAACGGGACTTGGAGCTGAAGGCACCACCGGCAGGAGTGGTAGACGACCGTATCAGTAGTGGAATGCACTACTAGGGCACCAGGAGAGGTGTACAGTGTCCTTGTAATGGGTATTGCACTGCCCGAAATAATATGAAAGAATATGGACTAACTCCGAATGCACTTACGGTGTCCGAAGACGACAGTGTCCCATAGAAATATGTACAAAAGATCCAGCGGCAGCGTGGAGTATCCTCCGAGTGCCGCGGCTAGCACAAGCGAGGGTAGAGTCCACCGCTGGAGCACTGGGTCGAAGAACTGCGAGGTCCCTGGTTAAGTCTGCACACCACGGACAGCGCGCTAGTAGCAGGACCGATGCAGCGATGTAGCGAGACGCCGATCGCGTTGAATGTAGCGATGTAAGAATCCCCTGGCGCACAAAGAAAGTTCGCGTGGATGTTGACAAAATGCTGGGGTCGCCAGACAGCGTAATTTACGACGGCCAGAATGCCAGACAATATGATACATAGATATAGGAAACCGCTACACCAGTTAATACAAACGAGTGTCTGTGTGTGTTGTGGATTTTGATTTGAAGGTCGAGATGCCAGCATTTTAATTTTGGAATTAATCTAATGCACAGTGCACACCTACCATTCATACTTATCTGATATAAGACAATTTCACTTTTAACTCATTATCCCCCCCCCCCCCCAAGTTTTGGTCAAGGCCAAGGGTGAATGAGTCTGAGTCTAGAGAATGTGTGGATGACTGACAGTGACATGACTTGGTTGATTTTCAGTGTTAAATGGCAGAATTTTGCTTCAGAGACCTCCGCCAGGACCAGGCTATCTACATTGTATTTAGAAAGGAATATAGCTGCAATATACAGCCATGTAGGTATCCTCTGGCCAACGAAAGGAAATAAGGTCAGGAAAAAGTTTACCTTTTACTTAGTCAATTCAGCATTTATAAACAGGCTTCTCATCCACAATCATTGTTTACTAGTAGAGTAGGGAACCCATTTTGCGGCAGGTTAAGGCTTTTTCAAGGGTATTTTGTAGTATTCTGGTGAAACAGGCAACAGAAATTATAATTTTTTTTTATGGGCAAAAATGGGTGCAAATCTTGCGTCGCGAACTCCTCCCACAGTTTTTGTTCAATTTTTATGAAATTAGGTACAGATGTTCATCTGAATATGTTAATGTGCAAGACACATATTTCCGCAGTGGCAAAAAGTGCGTTGCCATGGTAACGGCATGTTATTGGTAAAATATAGGGCAAAATGCTTCATGGCAAAACTGCTTCATCAGTGTTCTTCCAATTCTCATGGAATTCATATTGAATGTTTGTCTTAGGATATAGGTCAGCATGACACATTTCTTGACAGTGACAAAAAGTATGTTGCCATGGTAACAGCTCACATATTATGAGCCAAAATGATGGAAAATTTTGTGTTGCAAACTACTTCCTCAGTTTTTGCCCAATTTCCATGAAACTTGGTACAGATGTGTGCCTTTGGTTGTAGATGTGCAAGATGCATTTTTCGACAGTACCCGAAAGTACGTTGCCATGGTAACGGCATATTAATGGCAGAAGATCATTTTTATTGGAAGAGGTACCAACTTGACACTGCATCACAATTTTGTATGGTGGACAGTTACCCTAGTCTTAATAATCAATTTTTATGCAGAAAATTTGCAACCACCAAGAGGACCCGGTTTGCGGCAGGGGGGTCCAATTTGCAGCACCCCAAACAAAAATGTCCCCTGATACAAGCATCTTCAAACATTAACATTTTGCAAAAACCAAATATTTTTTTGTTTAATAGTCCAACTAGTTTTCAGCTTGTTAGAACACTTTATTTAGATTCATTATCTTGATCCTTCATGATTTTATAGTTTTTCAAGATTGTATGCATTTCATCAATTTTTACCCATTGTGACATGTAAAATAGCGCTATAATGTGTAAATCCCATAGGGGTGCTGCAAACCGGATCCATCCCTGACATTTTGGTCACTGTTGCAATCCTCAAAACTGACAAAGGAAATGAATTTTAGAATAGTTTTACACAGTCACAGGAGGAATCCTTACCATGCAAGGCCTCTTTTGATATTAAGATTTTGTATAAAGATGAAAACATGGGATGATGGTGGTTGCCTAGCAACAGAACAAAATCTTAATGTTTTGTTAAGAAAGTCATACTTTTTTAAAAACAGAGCGACACAGACGGTTTGAATTAGAATTATGAAGGCCATCATCTGAGTTATTTCACAATTTTGGTATCAAAAGAAAGCTTTTCAATTGCTGTTGAAATTTAAAACAATTTAGAAAAAAAAATACCCTTCTGCTTTTGAAGATATGGTGAGATATTCCTAGGGGTGCCGCAAACTGGAGCCCTGCAGCAAATTGGTGCCCCTACTCTACTACTAGCTAGGGTCTACTGATCTATGCATCTACCTGCAGTGTTCTTTCTGGGAGGCATGAGAAAAGTGTGAGATGGGTTGCTGGGGAGTGAGACTTGGTAAACCTCTAATGATATGGCTGTTCACATAAAATGTCTAGATTTTATTTCATATGATATATGTGATTTTTATTTGTTTAAAGGATGAAGATGAAGATGATTTCTGATGCAGTATGAATGATTTGCCACACCCATGGATGAGATACTGCACAAGCTGGAGGCCTGCATGGCCAAACTGGACAACGTTGCCTTCACCCCAACCATGCTGCCATCTTCGTCATCTCAACCAATAACCAATAACTATGTTTCCATGGTGAAAGTAAATGGCAAACCTATCCTGCCACCTTTGGTGAGTGTTTGTTTGTCTGTCTGTGTAACATTTGTTGCTAGTTTATTGCCTAATATTGGTGATGGTTGCCCGAAAATCATCCTATTTATCATCAACCAGTTTGCAATAACTGAAAATAATGATGAAAACCTACACTGGATTGTTTGGTGCTTTTGTTTTTTGGTTTTGCTTTTTAACAAGAAATGTCTGTACTTCTACAAGAAAAAGAATAATAATCAGTCATGGATATTGGCCCCTGATTTCTGGATTGTTAAAGCAACATGATGTTAACATGATCAAATTGATGTCAATACAATTGTACTGGAATTCCTTGATGTAAATAATGAAGACATTCTGTTTTGTATCTGATTTATGCTTATTTTGGAGCCATGTTTCCCAGATGAAATTTTGACAGTTCCTGCATTTAAGCTCGCGTAATTCATTTTTTTTTTTCATTTAACTTGTCAAGCTCCATCTAAACTAAAAAGTTCCCATAATTCATGCTGCAGCACTTGTCTTATATGATGATTCTATCATCCTTAATTTCTTCAACACGAAGTATGATGTTATATTTTTGTTCTGAAACCTGCAGATGACTCCAGAGAGGCGAGCCGAGATGGCCAGGTATAGAGCTGAAGCTGTGAGAAGAGACAATGAGAAGGCTGAAAGAAGGCAACAGGATCTCATGAGGAGGGTGGAGGCAATTGTTAGAAACTTTGAGGTAAAGTTTGTCTACTTCTGTTGGTGTTTCCTTGGTGTTTCCTAGCGGGAAACAGAGAAGTGATTGTGTATTCTTCAGAAAGTATTACCACATTTGAGAGTAGATGTCTGGATGATGAGTTCTATAGTCTGTTTGAAACATTGAGTTGATATGTTGTAATTGTAAGTTTTCATCTTGTTGTGTTTGAGAAAAGGAATGTTTCAGTATGATAGAAATAATTCGGTGTGGACATTTATATACCTCCACTGTATGTGAAATTCATCTCCAACATGTATCATATTTCATTGTAAAAATGTACAAATAATACTCTTTGATTGAGTATGAAAAGGATGTTTGCCATGTGAATCTGTGGTGCAGCAGAGATAAGTACACTGTAAGTTGCCCTTCGGTACATTTTGGCTTTGATTCATAATCCTGTGTGTACTTTACCATGCCAAGTATTTGAAACTCAATTGTTTGAATGAACGTGAAGGGAATAAAGCAAGGCAGTACTATACCTAAGATTCAAAATTTGGTAACAAAGGAATGATGCACCTAGACCTTTAACCCTAACCAGGCTGGGCTTTTCTGGGTGTTCTGTAGGGGGGTGTTGATTCAAACATCCCCCCCCCCACCCCGCCGAGATCTCGGCCGTTGACCGCGCAATCACCACGAAAATTGGGACATATACATTACCTGTGGTGTAATCTACCAAACTATACAAAAAGAAATGGAAATTTTCGTCATAATAATTAATTATGCTAATATATGCATAAAATCATAGATTTTGCTCTAAATCAGAAAGTAAAGCTCCTAGAATCCTCATTTTAGGTGATGCCATTCTTTGTAGCATTCCTAACAATGTAATCAAAAAAAAAATCTGGTATCAAAATAAATTTCTTATGTGTTTTATTGTTTTATGAATTTCTTATGTATTTCTTTGTTTTTCAACCTTTTGTTTTATTATTTTTTTCACAAAATTTATGACAGAACCTATTTCAAGCATAATTATGCTAAAATTAATTGATTTCAGCATATGAAAGTGAAAATAATTATGTCTTTATGAATAAGAAGAGAAAATTCCGTTTGCATAGACTTTATACACAAAATCACATTTTTGAGCCATTTTCAGTCTGACAGGCATGTATAAAAGGTCGTGTAGCATCATAACGGTATGCGCGATTTTCACGAAAATGGTGTCAAAAGATGTGCAAGACTTGAAGGTAAAAAGTCAGCGAACGGCGCAGTAAAAAAATCTCGCGCGGCGGAGTAGTTGCAAAAAATGTCGGGGGGGGGGGGTTTGATTCAACTCCCCCTGGCCTTTTTAGGGTTACCGGTAAATGATTTAAAAAAAAAAGTATGATCTTTTCCATTGTGTCTCCATTTGGTTTTCACTGAAGACCTGCATAATGTGATACTTCATTTAGCCATTGGTTTGAAAGAAAGAGGGGTTTTACATGGCACAGCCTTTGTTTCATACAGCACTCGTTCTCACTCTATGACAGTTGCGTGTATATAGATTACAACCAAAGCATGATGTTTTGTTTTGATCATTTTTGTGAACAGGCCAGCAGACATACAGTTGAAGAAAGTCCTTTGCAGGAAGAAAGCATGGCAATCACTTCTGACACCATCGATCAACCCATTCCTTATGTAATCAGGAGTAAACCAAAGCAGAGAGAACTATCCAAGGGGAATCCATCTTACTCCCCTCTGAAATACATGGAGGTTGATGAGGAAGAGTGGGATGTAAGACCAGCAACGCCATGGCGACAATCCAAGCAATCAAAGCCACGCAAGCAACAGATTGCTGCCAGGTTTGGTTCCAGTGTCCAGCAGCCAACATCTTCCACCATGAGGGTGGATGAGAGTGGTCATGGTGTGATGAGGGGCCTCACTCCAGACGTCTCTGCCATATCCCTCTCATCCTCTCAGGCTCCAGGTGCCTCGTTGGAGATTTCACCAATAGCTGCAAACACTGGAAGCCTTCCTGCCGTTCCAGAGGCTCAAACAAGTCAGGACTTTACAGGGACCATGTCAGAGAGAGATACAAAACCGGAAGCTGAGTCTGAAGCGAAGCTGTTTCAAGACACCACCGAGGAGAGGTATGATGTCAGTTCCCCTGCACAAGATAGCCACAAACAGACCAACACTCTCAGTCCAGCACAAAAGACAAAGATGCCTGTTGAAGTTAAGGATGTTTCTCCAATCTCCAAGCCTGCCATCGTAAAAGAAACTGTAGCAAGTCCACTCAGTCCTATTTCCACATTGGGTCCTGTAACAGTACTGGCCAGTGGTGCCACAGCAAGTACAGAGAGTCAATCGACGAGCAGCAGCAGCAATAGTGCCTTGAATCAAACCGTCATTGATCTGTCTCATATGTCAATCGACCAGGGTCAAATTAAGGAGGTACAGCCGAAGGAATCACCAAAGACAGAAGAAAGAAGTAAGGCACAAGAAGTGACCAATCGGGAGGTCAAGAACGAGACCAGACCAAGCGTGCAAAAGCAGGCTGATAGTTACCAGAGGGATGAAATTAATGCAGTCCAGTACTTGAGTGATACTGAGTCATATATGAGTTTGCTTGGAGAGTATTCTCTGTTACCTACTCCAGGATCACAGCGTACCAAAGTGCCTTTAACCACCAAGGAAGGTACAAGAAGTTCCTTCTTTCCTGATCCAACCTCTTTTGGTGAGACGAGCAAAGCCGATGAGCATGGGTCACTTTTGCCAGCGGGAAATACTAGATTTGATGATACTAAAAGTCGCACAGGAGCAACAACTGTGAGCGAGTCCACAAATTCTGTCGCTGCTTCGGAGTACTTTGGCAGTTCTCTTGGAACACTGGGCCAGTCCTGCACCCTTCCCATCAGTCTCAGCACCACATCTGAGTCAACCCTCCATGGTGTTGAGGACGTCTGGGAGGAAGGGAGCCATGAGGTGACCCCATCAGTCATTCAGGATGATGGTGAGCTGGCTCGTGCTACTCCTCTTGGACAGGAAAGTCCTGCACCTGTCATGGCTCACCTGCCCAAACAGACTTCACCAAGTGATGCTGATGCCACTGCCAAGACCAATGGTCCAACCAAAGAGGTCACAGCTGTGGCGGCTGGTAAAACTCAGTCTGCAACAAAATCTTTTATCCAGGTAGCATCTGATCCCAGATCTGGAGTGAGAGTGGGAGAAGACATCCAGACTCCCTTGAGGCAACATGTGAGGAGGTCCTCATACACCTTGGACTTTCCTTCACCAGCTCTTCTTGATGCAGAGTCTCGCCACCAGGCGCCCCACGTGGATGGCTCAGATGTCAGCTATGGTGATGCTAGCAGCAAGGCTAATGCAACAGATGGGGAGAGTGATGTGAAGGCAGCAGCTGAGATTTCTGAGGCAGACCCAATGAATCCATCTGATGATTTGTCATCAGGAATGAAAGATTTGAATCTAGGTAAAAATCTGTTGAAATCATGTCTCCTCATCCATAGCACTTTGCTTTTTCAAGTAAATGAATTTTGATGAAATATAAGCCAAAAACTTGGCAGTTCAGGGCAAACTCTATTCCTGCCATTTTATCCTGTACAAAATTTGAAGCTATAAATTTTACAGGATGTGTGTGAGAGGGAGGTTCCCCATAAACAGACTTACTTTAATTATATCCGTGTAATAAGTTTGTGCTTGTTCTTGCACACAGAGCAATCATCAGTCAGTGTAGAATTGATCCAATTTGATCAGATGCATGGTCCTACAAAAAGATGCATGGTTCTACAAAAATGAAAACTCGATCGTACTTATTTGCAGGCTATGTCAAAAGGGAAGGGAATTTGTATCAAGTTATTTGTCACTATTATTAAGAAAAAAATGAGGCTTTTGTAAAGGGAATGGGAAAGTAGGCTTCATGAATTTTAGTGGATGGTGAGATTGAATTTGAAAAAATGTGCCATGACAATTGATTTGATATAAGCATTAAAATATTTCAATTCCTCAGTATTGAAATAATCTTTTAAGCAATTTGAGTTCACATTTGCAGTCAACCTTACAATATCGATAGAATTGATCAGGTATTAAAAAAGTAAGTTTCCATGATGTTTAACAAATTCATAGATCAGATAATGAATTAAGTAGACATCAGGCTTTGACAAATTAGACATGTTACCAGTGGGGGAAAACAAAAACTAAACAATCTTTTCAAATGGATATCTTTTGTGTGTCTCTCTAGATGAGGCCACAGAGGCTAAAGTCCTGTCTCTCCAGCTAGCATGCCTGGAACAGATGCAGAAGAAACTGCAGCGGCAGCATGAGGAACAAATGAAAGACCTGGTGGTGACCCAGAAGCGGGAACTGGGCCTGCTGGAGATGGAGATGGAAGAGATTCGGAGGAAGGCGGCGGAGTCAGCTCTGGGATTCACAGAGGAGACAGAAACATCACCTGTGAGTTAAAAAAGATGTATCATGAGACAATTAAAGCTTAATTGATGTGATTTGCTCATCCTATCCTAGTCATGTTATCTACAGAGATGTAGATTGGCATTTTTTGTATTGTTTATAAGGTTCTGTTTCTTTTCATAACACTTTAGTTTCTTATTGATGTGATGCAGGTTAATAATGAAAAGTGGACAAATTATCATTCATAAGGTTCAAAGCTTGAGAACATATAGACCCATTTTGGTGGCACTGCTGCAAAAGTCTCAATTCGTATAGATGAAAAGTATCGGAACAGTGATTAATTAACTGATTTTGTTTTGTTTTGTTTTGTTTTGTTCCTTATTGAAGGTACCCAAACATGAAGAGGAAAAAGGTGATGACTCTGAGAAAAATGATGCAATTCTAGATTCGGAGGATCAGAAGGTGCTTCAACCATCCACTGCCTCCGACATTCCGGAGACCAAAGAGGAGCGAAGGAGCCCCAAACTGACTCCCAGGGAAAACCCTGACCCCCTGTCCAGCCCAAGCACCAGAAAGAGACGACTGGATGAAACATCAGGAGATGATTTGGTGGAAGTGCCTCACTCCTACATCAAGCCTTCTACCCTGGTAGGAGGGGCGCAGATGCACCCCAGCTTCCAGTCTCCGGTCAGCCTCCAGCTGTTGGCCAATGCCCGGAGGAAACTGACCCCACAAGACAGCCTAGACTCTGACTATGCTGGACAGAGTGGGCTGGTGACAGTCCCGCCCTCATACATCACAAGTGAGAAACCTCATCACGCCGTGAACAGGAGCCCCACCCACAGCAAACGTCTGGTCACGTCTCCAGATAAAGCAACTGGTAGTTCCTCCATCAATCTAGCAACCTGGGCGTCGCCCACAGGTGATCCAATGAGAGAACAGGGTCAGGTTGGACAGTCAGCCACGCCCACCTCTGTGCAGGCTTCGAGTGTCAGCGATTCTTTCTTCTTGAATGAAAGTCAGACTGCGGACCCTCAACCCACATCAAGTGACCAACAGCGCCCCCAAGAAACCAAATCTTGGTCAATGGTAAGTAATCACCTTGGCAACGTGTAAGCAACCTTATTGAAAATTGTCAGACATTGAGATATCTTCTTCATTTGAATTATATGGTAAATGCTGCACAATCTTTAGTAGGCTTCAACCTAAACTGTGATGACCATGTTAAACACAGATTTAGTCTCTGATAATACATTAGAGGTTTTTGTTT
This sequence comes from Diadema antillarum, assembly GCF_040938485.1. Classification (NCBI taxonomy): domain Eukaryota; kingdom Metazoa; phylum Echinodermata; class Echinoidea; order Diadematoida; family Diadematidae; genus Diadema; species Diadema antillarum. The sequence goes on from NW_027271055.1 coordinate 1,021,194, forward strand.
GTTTCTTTGTTTGTTTCTTTGGTGATGATGGTATAACTTGTTTCAGGTCACTGCACTTCCTTTTTGTCTTGCGTTGTTTTATTTTGTCCATTTGTATTCAACCATCCACACAAACAGTATTTCATTTTCTAAAAAGACAAAATCAAATAAATCAAATATCTATAATTTTGTATTAAAGGGTGAAGCATAACAAACAATTTCTTTAGTGAATTGTGAAGAGTTCAACGATCAGCAAATCCAATGTCAGAATCAAAGTCTGCGGTGTGCAATAGTCTCATAGCAGCTGAGAAATATCAAGACTTGGTTAAATTCTTGTTACCGTCATTAAACAGCACATAATATGATTATTACTACGAGATTGGCGGACTTACAGTGTATCATAACATGCGACATTAGAAAGTATGGTCGCATTCTTTGCTATCTAGTGTGCAAATGCCATAGAACAGATTTGACTAGGACATAATGGCATTCCCAACCGTGTACATTACCATCACAGTCCTTCACCAAACTCACAGTTTTACTTTCACCTTTCCCTGAGAACTGGTTGATGTACCAAGATCGCAGCTTGGACCACACCCATTGATGACCGAGGTGCTGTTTAAGACATTAGAGTGAACCATCTTTATTTGTGCAGTGGAACAAGATGTCACATTTGGTAAAGGATTAGATGTGCCTTTCAACGCGGGCCTGCAGAGCACATTTAGTCTTTCACCTCATGCAAAATCTTGTACCAGCTCACTCGTAACCATTCACTACTTGTACACCTTCAAACTCTTGCTCTTCTAGGCAATAACCCCGAGTCTACTGATGGACATCAAGTTTGACAAGATGTCGGCCAGGGTCAAAGGTTACTTGACCCGTGCATTAATGAGGACCCCCAAGGTTGCAGCCATCACCAAAACAATCAAGGTAGGTTTTGTCCATACACAAAGGAAAATAATTTGAGTTCAAAATGTTTAGGGAACTGTAATTATGAATTGATGTTATTCTGCTGGATAATTATGCTATGAGTTACATTTGTTTGGTCCTCAAATTATAATTTTATTATGTTACATATTTGATCAGAAAAGCAAAAACACTGGTGTGTATAGAAACAATTCAATGAGGACTTGAAAGATGATCATATGAGTGGTCGAATCTGTGCTCAAGAACCATCTCAGTGGATTGAGGAATAATTACAGTCTCCCTTTTCAAGAAAAATCTCAGTGATGTCCACCTTTGCATTTTATTTCATTGCATTTCTCTTGTACAAAACAATATATTTGCAAGGTATTAGTTTTGCGATTCCTGTTGACTTGTTAACTTTAAAACACTGTGAAAGACTGGCCTACCTATAGAAAGTGATGTCCCTTTTCTGGACAAAAATTTGGCAGTTTCTTACCCATGCATTTCATTTCATTGCATTTCTCCTGTAGGAGGCAATATATTTGCAAGCTGTAAATTGAAAACACCACAGATTATATGGCATACCTACACATATAAAATATATCCACTGCACCAACTAACTGTTTAGATACTATGATGTTGCACTGTGACAACCAATATTTGGAGAGTGATTTTGTATCTTGCTTGTGACGATTTACTCTTTCCTTCATGTCTCCTTCAGGACACCAGGGCCTTTCTCCTCCAGTTTCAGACTGAAACACCTGTGAAGCGTGGCGTGATGTCACAGCAAGATACCAGGCTTGCTCACAGGGTCCTAGCACAGGTAGATCTCACTGTTCAACTTGTTCCTCAAAAACATTTACCGGTAGATCTTTCACTGATATCTCATCTGAGAAACATACATTTTAATCATCATATGATTTTGTTTCAGTTCTGATACTCTAGCAACCCCAAATGACAACTGGAATGCTTGTGGAGTTTTGTTTCTGTCACTTTTTTTTTTAGATGAATCTAGTGGCATCTGAAATGAGAACATTTTGTCAGCCCCCCTTTTGCTACTTAAGGATACCATAGTCTGTGCAGTTGATCATTTCAACGCTTTAGTAGGTCACTGTTGCCATGGTGATCTTTATCTTAAAAGTGTTTCTCCTTGTGCTTCAGCTACGAGCAGCTCAGTTCCAGCTTGAGGACATCTTCCACAACATCTCCACCTCGGAGAGAATGAGCATCCTCCGCCAAGCGAGGGAGCAAGAGAGAGAAAATTACTTCACTAAGAAGGTATGTGGCTATTCTGTTTATGCATCACAGCTGGACCCAAACCTTCAAAAGTGTATTATTTCAGTCTTATGGTACTTCATTCTGAGTAGTCTGATTACGATAGGAGTCAGTAACATGTGGTTGGGAATTCGTTGCTACTAGTTCGTAGTAGTCATGTTTATGCAAACAAAGATGCCAGAAATGCACATTGGTTTGGTATCAATGGTCTTCATAAACTCACTCCACCATTCCATGCATTCTGTGAATTTCAGACTGAGGTAGTAGATTTATTGAGATAAAGATATATGCATATGTGCATGGGGAAATATTATAATGGGATTTTTTTTTTTCTTTTTCCGTCTTTATTTTGCTTCTTCACAGATTAACAGATACAGAATTTTGACATTGCTGCATATATAAGTACCGTATAATGTTTTCTTTTTTGCAATGGTAAAAAACAAATTGTAATACAATACAAGGGGGAGGCTAAAAACTCCCTCATTTATACCAAAAACAAAGAACCGAGTCCACTCAGCTTGTTGGGCTCAGCCACAACCCCAACATATTCTCAGTCATGTTTCAGGGATGATTTAATCATCCCTGCAAAACTTTCCATCCCCACTTGTCTACAGGCCGAACAAGCCAGTCCAAACAGAGTCTATAATCATATTGATCATGACAAGTGCAGAGGTTTGAAAATCTGAGTTAAAAGTGTAATTGACTGTAATTAGAATTTAGGAATGTAACTGAGCCCAATTGCTTAGACTGCAAGTAACAAACACCTTTTGGTTCTATGAAATGTTAATTTTCCTTTTCTATAAGCTATAGCTCTTTCAACCTTTTCTAGATAAATTATCTCATTCTTAAACTGATCAAAACTTAAGGTCTTGTCTTGACATTTGTTACGGAAAATAAAATGTTTTGCATATAAAATAATGGTGTTTACCAGAGTCTTCTGGGTGTCAATACCAAAACAGATATCAATACAGGTTAGAGGTGAAGAAAGTATTGCAGTTCTTTCTAGCCACTTCGTAACGTTTTGCCAAAAGGTTCGTACATAGTCACAGTAAAAAAACAGATGGAGCAATGTTTGCTCTTCAGTGTTGCATAAATTACAATTTGGGGATGATTTTATACCAATTTTAAATAAAAATTTGTTTGTTGCAATTATACGGTGCAAAAACTTAAATTGAAAGGTTCTAATTTTTGTATCTAATGTGGCAAAGAATGAAATATTGAAACGCTTTCTCCATATAATCAAACTCTCAAGAGGTTGTTGCAAATCTGTTTCCCATTTTAACAAAACACGGGAATACTCGGTTGGACAGATCTTTTTTAACAACTGTGAGTAACAAAATTTAACAGGTGATTTATGGCATACAAATGCTTCCAACCTGTCATCAAAAACTTCAGGCTGCTCATCAACATTTACATGTTCTTGTTTCAAAACTCTTTTCCACTCAGCAGGTATAGCTGATAAAATTGCAAAATAATCTAAATAGTTTGAAATAGGAAGATTAAATTCAGCCTGCAATTCTTCAAAAGACTTAAAAAAACCATTTTCTCGTATCAAATCTCTAACGTAAAATATACTTGCATTGGACCACCTTTTGTAAAATACAGTTTTGCCTGCTACCTTAATAAATGAGTTATTCCAAATCGATTGCCAAAGTATATCTTTATATCTAGCAGGGTTGTAGTATCTGTAATGGGCCCAAGCCTTTAATACATCAATCCAAAAGAGATTTACAGATAAGTGGTTACAATCGTGTGCACTAAAGTTTCCTCTGAAAACACTCTTTCCTCCACATTTCTCCAGAAAGAATTTAGAGAACAATTTCCATTTTTTGGTTCCTGTTTGAGTTTCTTCCTCGAGAAATCTCTTTACCCAAGATACTTTTAATGCCTGACAAAAACTTTCTGCATGTGGCATTTTCAAGCCTCCATTTTTGTAATCATCATACATAATAATACGTTTTATACGGTCAGTTTTTTGGTTCCAAACAAAGTTGAACAGGAGTCTCTGTAACTCATCAAAAAAACTTTTTGGAGGATCTTGTATGTTACTGAATAAATACACAAACTTAGGCATCACCAGTGACTTAATTATAGTAATTTTTCCTAACAGTGTCAAGTTACGGTGTCTCCAAATGTTCAGTGTGCTTTCCGTTTCTTTCAACTTCATTTGGAAATTCTGGTTAAAACAGTCTACACTTCCTCTTAAAGGTATATATATTCCCAAGTAAAATAAATACTCTGTTACCCAGTTCATCTGGATATCTGAACACAAAGTGCCACTCCACGGACCAAGACAAGCGATGTTGCTTTTTTCAATATTAACTTTCATCCCAGATATTTTTTGAAAAGCAGACAGTAATTGAAATGTGTTTCTTAAGTTCACTTCATTAGCAGATAAATATACAATCGTATCATCAGCGTATTGACTAACTCTGAGTTCGACTCCATCAATTTTAATGCCAGTAATGTTCTTACTTTGCCTTAACATGATACCTAGGATTTCAACTCCAACTAAAAACAAATAGGGTGATATTATAATGGGATTAATGACTGGTACAAATCCTCTTTAGATATGGCTGCGTAGAACAATTTCAAGACAGGATGCTAGTTATGGGCAAGGTTTGTGCAGAAAAGATGGCAAGATGCAGGATTCTATGGACTGCTGGCTTAGACTGCATGAAATTGATCATCACTTTATCAGAGAAATTCTGGCGAACGATTTTGTGGCCTCTTGATTCAGAAAGTTAGAGATGCTTTGAGAAACATCAATAAGAAGGTTAGTCAAACCATACTGAAAAACTAGCGTTATATCGCTCATCACTTTATATTGAAATGCCGGCAATGCTCCTTGCTAATTGGCTTATCAAGCATGTGCACAGAAGTAGCTTCTTTAAAACAAAGCAGGTAAATTTATTGAGCATCACACTTTGTTGTGCCGGAAGTGGATCATGGGGGAAAAACCTGTCATTAATTTTATGCCTTGCCATTCTCACAAAGAAGGCTTTGGATTCATAATGGAAATAAAGAAATGTAATGAAATAACGTGGGTTCTTTATTCTTCGTTTGAACAGGTATCTCCAGCAACAGCTGGAGACAAGGCTAAGCACCTGTCTGCTGCAACAAGAAAAGCGATGGAGAGGAGAAGGCAACAGACAAAGTGAGTTGCCAGCTTTGATCTTTCCACTTTACCAGACAGGATACTGTAAGACATGATATATTCGTGGCATGAAAATTTTGTGAGTAGCCACTGGCATCCAATGCACATTGTGTGTGCAAGAACTTTCGCGTGCATTTTAATTTCGCGGATGTTGGCGCTCGCGAAATTTTAAAATGCACGCGAACATTCCTCGTTTTACAGTAACTGATTTTTACCTATCACCACTTACCATCTTAGAGCTGCCAATTAGTATTTCAAATAACATTTACTTTCTTTTCTTTCTTTCTTTTTTTGGTCTTCATAAAAACTCTGATGTTGTCAAAATGAAATTTGTAAAACCGGAAACATTTGTGGCGTGAATCTTTTGTGAATTGGAGCCAACAGCCTTTTTTGCTGAATGAAATTTGCGCGGATTGCCATTGGCATTCAATGCACTGTGTAAAAAAAATCCAAACTTTCATATGTGCATTTTATTTTCACAATTCTTGGCTCCTCACAAAATTTGTGAAAGTTTCATGTATGTGAAAATATTGGGGGGGGGGGGATCCCCCCTTAATGGGCAAAGACTATGCTTCCCATGTTGTCAAAAGAGCAAAGTACATTATGTAAATGTAACTTGAGACTGTTCTTCTTTCTGCAGGGAAATCAACCTGACCCAAAATGGACCCAAGAGACAAAAACTTGGACCATCCAGCCAGAGGCCCAAGAGTGCTGCAGAAGAACGGTCAGTCACTCTTGTCTCACCATTTCCTGTTTGTCATCTCAGTTTCAGCCATGATTTAAAAATATGTTTTTGTCATTTTTTATCGAGAAATATTGAAGAGGTAATAGGTGAGTGGTGTTTGAAACCAGTTTAGATTATCTTTTGCTGGAGCACATGTTAATTAGACATTGGAGGAACCATTTGGAGAGTGTGTTTATTTCAGTGTGACATGTACAACTGTACAATGTGCAATAGTATTGTCGCTTTGACTCTGATATACAACATGTACTAGTACCCCAGTATACTTTATAGCAGTAGAGTAGGTGTGTTAATGCAAACCAGGAGCATATAAGGAAGAAAGAGTGTGATTTATCATATGATAATCGGATGTATATTCTTTTCATTGTGCATGATTAGTTTTGATATTTTCATGGTGTAAATTTGTTATCTCTTTGTATGTTTCATTATATAACAGAGTTCTCCGACCCCTGCAAAGTCAGAAATTACCAGGAAGACCAGCAACTGCACAACCACCGAGGTAACAATTGATTCCAACCAGTCATCCCTCTCTTTCTTTCCTTCCAATTCATGGCCATACCTCTGTTCAAAATATCATCACTGTCAGATATGTTTATAGATTCATGGGGGGGGGGGGTACTTCAGAAAGATGCACCTAAATCTAAGTTTGACTTAAATTGCGCTCAGGCTATGGACGGCCATCATTTCCCGTATGAAATTGGAAAATCTCCCTCCATTGTTTATGTAGTAAACACATATGTGTCATCACGTTGATGTTAAAAAAAAAAACACTCAGCTAATGTAATATTGTAATGTAATAACCATCACTTTCATTTTAAGATGAAATCATGGCAATATGATGACAAGCATATAGACTAGTGTTTGCTTACCTTTCTGTCTTATTCTCTCTGTATCGTATTATTCTGCCAGGACATCTGCATTTTCCTTCAGCCGTCAGAGCCAGAATCTGAATCCATCGACCAAATCCAAGCCCTTTCCAACAAAGCCTGTTGTGGTCACTAGAAACACCGCCAAGCCAGCAAGATCCCCTTCCAGACCATCCCACAAACCAGCCGCCAGACCATCCTCCAGAGTGTCCACTGGACTGACCTCACAGGCCAGACCCAACACTGTCCGTTCAGCCAAGTCTCCGGGCGGAATCTCCACTGTCCAGACCAAGACCAAGAGCGTCAGACGCTCTCTCTATCCTGTCACCGTGGCAACGTCCAAGAAGCCCCAACGCAAGCAAGCCGAGAGCAAAAAGCCGTAGATGTACTCATTTATAGGCCTACTGCTGGTTGCTAAACTTAAAACTTAAGAATTGTTTTGGTTTCAAAACAGTCCTGTTGCCTTTGTCATTTGACTGGTCAGTACTGTTGAATGTTGATAGTTCAGAGAATGTACCTTGTGGAGAAATTTGTGTAGTATTGCATGAACACAATGAAAAACAGCATACCTTGTACAAGAAAATCTGTACTATGTGTGAGTACTATGATTATCTGAAAAAGCAGCACAGCATTCAAAGAGGGCCTTCAAATTCATGCTGTCTTGATCTTATTATTATTATGATGTCATACATGTACAAAACACTACTCTTTTTTTTCTATGCTTAGAATGCCACTAATTTTGCAGTTTCTCCGAGACATATACCCAGCATGGTTCTACCCAGAATTTGGAAAAGATATGTCAATATGTACGCTGTATCATTCAAGACAGAAGCTGGTTCATTCATTCATGAGAACAGTGAAGAAACATGTATTTGTGAGTGTAAATGTCTGTATGAGTCATTGTGTGCAGGGAATAATTTTCCTGGTATCACATCACAATTTGCTATGCATTTTAACACCACTGCTACACAAACTGACTTTTGTGTAGCATAGAAGTGTACAGGATACCATTTGAAATATTGTTCATCAGCTGAAATTGCTAATCAAATTTGAGTTGGAAAATTATTCCCTGGTGTGTGTACATCATAACATGGTGTGAACACTTGGCATGCTAGAATTTACATACATACCAGAATTGATTACCTCCGCCAAAGAAGGAGGTTATGTTTTTATTACCATGGGTTTGTTAGTTTGACCATGTGCATAATAACTCAAAAAGTTGAGCATGGATTTGCATGAAACTTGCTGGAAAGTTTGAGAATGACACAAGGAACAGATAAATAGATTTTGGTAGTGATTCTGAAATTTTTATGGATTTTATGCAGGATTTTCGATATTTTGGCAGATAGGGCCAATGAACATCGGAGTTGAAGCTGCGCATTTTTGAGGTTTTCATACCTCAACCATTCTAGTCTCTGCAAGGTGTGCCACGCAGCTAAGGGTTTATGACTCAACAAAGGCTTCTATATTGGGAAATCAAGCGATTTTTCTGCGTGCATACGTTCGGGTGGAAATCACTGATCTCTGTGGACAAGCAAGATCATCGGTGGAAAGTAGCTGCTTGACGGAGGTTTGCGCTCTCAGAGTGCTTTTCTAGTTTGATCATGTGACCAAGATAATTGCTCAGAGTTCATCTTGAGACACCATGTCAGGTGACCTCCAGACATTCACACTGTCATAACTTTCTTGTTTGGATTAGCTGAAGTTTGTACTGATTGTTACCTTGATTAGTTTAATCCAGTCACATACCTCTTCAAGGCAAAGTGTCTATTCATATGCAACTAACACATTGTAAAGCAGTTAACGGTCACTTAAATTCAGATGCCTTCATGTGTAATTTGTAGAATGAAAAGAAAAGTTGTGACACTTACTGGAGAGAGCTATCAACCTTTGGAATCTTACTCTTTGGTATTAAAGTGGCTATCACAATACTATAGTAGCATCAGAGAACACAATCTTGCAGTAAACTCAAGCCAGTTCTGAGTGTGTAATTTAATTTTGTACATTGCCATCAGTCTAATTTTACATTCCAACTTGCACATTCTTTTTAATAGGAGTCCTGGAATGAGGCATGTCCGTTATACAATGTACATCCTGTACTTGTTTCTAAACATTGGTCCTGTGAACTGTAGTTGGCTTGTATCATGTTACCACAGCATAGTTTCCTTTCCTCTGACAAGAATTTTGAGGAAATGATCACCTGCCCACATTGGATGTGTGAAAGTCATGTTGTGTGCACTGTTTGGACACCACTGCAGTTTAAATATCACTGTGACTGTGTGTAATCAGAAGCGAGCGATGAATGTCTTGACAACCATTGTTGATAGCTTCTATAGGACCAATGACTAGGTGATTAGTATGTTGCATCATAGTGTGAATGCTTAGTACACTCAGTGTTCCAAGTTTAGAACTGGTGTCGTCAAGTCTTGCGCTGGGTTCTGGTGGGAAAAAGTATGAGTAACTAATAAAGCCTGTGTGTCTTTGTGATTTATTGGTTTGTCAGACTAATGTAAACACGATCCTAATCAGGCATTTCATACATTTCTGTGACTCTGATAGACGTTTGTGCATGAAGAACACAATGTACCTAAGCAGTCCCTTTGTGAGCAGAATATGCTAAGAGACAGGGCTTAGTTGGGACTTGGCTATCATCCCATTTTTGCACACTGAATACAGAGAAGCCGATAAGCACAAAGTATAGCAAATCAAATCCGGGGCATGCGAACCACCATGATACGCTAACTTTAACACAAAATGATACAGTGTATTTTCATTCTTATCAGGACAATTACCTCCTGGCTAAATACTGGTCAGTGATAAGTTAGAGTAAAGATTAGGATTAGGGTTAGGGTCAGGGGAAGGGTGTGGGGTAATTGCCCAGGGGGTAATTGCCCTGGACCCATTTTCGTCATGACCATGCCACTGATGGCTGAGATCTTGGGGGTGGGGGTGGTGGGGGCGAGGGCAGAATCAGCCGTGGCCTTGAGTACATCAGCGTGAAGCAGTGGATGATGAAAAACTTGCACTGCACTCCCTCTTTCACCTCTGTGCACTGCTTCCTCTGCTGGCATGTTGACATGCAATGATCTTTGCTGGCTCTCTTCAGACAGTTAAAACACATGTTGCATTGTTTAGCCTCCTTAAATCTGTGGAGTTGGCTAAGTGCGACAAATTTCTGGCATTGGGTGTCCCATGGTCTGATGACTGACACATCCAGCACTTATGGAATGCTTGCTGCTTCCTTTGGTTGCCTTCTTTAGCTGACATCTGATGCACTGTAGCTGTCTTCTTCTCCTAGGAGAGTATCAGTGCTGCCGCTCTCATGCTTAATTTCATCTCCAATGTCATCCAATTGATGATGTTGCTAAGGCCCCTTCACCTGCTCTAGGTGCCGGAAGCACACCTTCCTGTGTAGCAATAAAGTTGTCCCCAGTATATTTGACCCTGCATATGAGTAGGTACATGTATGCTGACTGCAAAGTCATCCAAACATTCGTCGTTGTCATTAAATTTATCTGATTCACAGTCTGAGTCACCTAGAGTCGTGGGTTTAATTTCATCTTTTGACTCGTCATGCAGTTCCATGTCTTCAACAAGTGTCTTGGAATGAAGCACATCTCTTCTGTGAAGAGTTTTTGCTCTGACTCTCCATCAGATACAGGCTCAACAACATTATGCAGGCCCACCTCTTTCCAGACGTTTAACTACCTTGTACGGCCTACGTAGATTCCCAGGTATCTTGGATCTTGTTCCAGCCTTTAATACTCCAGATTCTGATGAAGACTCTGGCTCCAATGGGCAGATGCCCATGTTGGGATGAGTTGGGATGGTCTTGGTGAATTTTGTGAATATACAAAGCACATTATCAATTCCACTATGCTCCTTTCCAGTACTGTGAAGTCCATGGCAAGTATTTCAAGGGGTCTTGTTGCAGTTAAGATCCCATTGTGGGATGGAGACGCTTCCCTGCTTTGGCCAAAGTACATCTCTGGCATTTCATGCACTAGTCTGAAATATCTGAAGCCATACCTGGCCAATAGCACCTGGTCCTAGCGAGGGCAAACATCTTCTTGCATGCTTGATGACCTTCTTGATCGTGAATAGAGCTGAGAACTCTATCTTTCAAGCAACTTGGGAGTAGTAACTCCCACACTTCCTCCCCTTGATCATATGTATGACCCAATATAGGACACCATCCTCCTCCTTCACCTTCTTCCAGCATCTCAGCAATTTGTACTAATATTTACTCTCCCTCACTAATTGTCATCGGGTTGGTGAATGTAGTCTACTCCAGAAGTGGTAGAACCTGTTAAGTTCCTTATGAGACCATTGAAGGTGCCTCGGGCCGTGCTTGGACATAGAAGGCAAAGGGGAAACTGTCTTCGACTTGATGCCCTTTGACCTGGTATTATATGCACCCCATTCAGCAGAGTTTGTGTGATTCCTCCCAAGACACCTGCCAAACTTCTGGTGGCAAAAGAACTAGAGTTATTGTATGGTTATCCCTTGTCTTTTGTTAGTCACATTGATATCACAGAAACATGCAAGTTATGCCGAGTCAAGGGGAAGGTGCATTCCAATGTCTTATGTTAAACATTTCAGTACTTTAGCAATGATGGACAGATGAGGTCATCTGAGGAATATTGGTTTTGAAGGATTTTTTGTGGGCGTTCCCGAGTAATCTGAAGAAAAATAGAAGAAAAAATTGTTGGAAATATATGGAATGTTTCTAGATATTCGTTTCACCGCAAAAGTGATGTTGAGGGTATCATAAATCAACACAAATCAACATGCATTCAGATTTCAGGGGCCCTTTAAATTGCATAATTGCAGTTACCATGGCAGCAACCAGACAATCAATGAGCAATGCACACCTGAGTTTTAACCATCATGATGGTAATGCCCATGATTTTCAGCTGCTGTTCATTGCAAACCTCTTTATCAAGTCATCTGTTTGAGTGAAGCTTCAGTTTTGTGCACCTCCCTTTTTTTACTTGTCAAAGTATTATCGTAGAAAGCAGCATGATTAATATTGTAATGAAATGACGAGAGATGAATTCTGAAATTAAAAAGACTGCTTTGGCGGGGTTATCCATTGTTGTGGTAATGCGGGGCTCATTGCTTATGTATATTGAAAGGGCAGGCGCGCCCAGTGCTCGGCAACTAGTAAGTTATATGTATAAAGAGCAGACGCGCTCAGCGCTCCTAGTTTATGGTAAGAGTACAGTATATCTGTGAGCGTGTTCGCATAGTTGGTTGATTGGTGGTTGGGCGCTCACCGCGGATGGACGTGTTGTCTTTGTTTCTCCGTCACCTAGTGACCTGATAGTGTGTGTAGCTGTAGGTGCTAGGCGTCTGCACACCCACTTGTTTCCAAGGAATCCCGTGTCCAGACTAACGTCATACACTGTGGTTATGTCCTCCTGGAAGACAAGATTCCTGTCATTGTAGGTCTGGCGTTTCGCTGTCTCTTTGATACGGTAGACTCGACCGACGTATGCCTCTTCAAGTTGGGAGGTGCTCATTGGAGATCCAAACTCTCCACGTGTTAGCGTGCGGACCTTTGTGGGAGGAGACAGTGTATGTACTGTCGCCCGTCACAGCACTATTACTTGGTAGTGCCGTTCCTTAAGCTCCTCAAACAAAATCGCCGCCACTGTAGCTCTTCGTGGATTTTTGCTCACTTACGTTGAGCAGTTGGCCGGGAGTCATCTTGTGGGTGCTCATCTCCTGTAGTCGACTGCCAACTTGAATCTCTCTCTCTCAATACTGGCGCATTTCCGTTTCCTTCGCTCTCAGCCCCTTCCGTTTCCTCTCCCTCCGACGAATCTGTGGATACTGCTCCAACCTGAATGAGGGCCATCATTCTCCTTGGCTTTTCACTTGAGGGGGGACGAACAACTACGGATGATGGACGAGCCTTTTCACCGACAGGCTCGGCTTTATCTAGGTGAACTGCACGTTCCTCAGGAATCTCTGGACCGTTTGCTGCCTCCTTAGATGGCAGTGCTCCCGACGGCTCCTTGTCCACAGCCTTCCTGGTCACTGCCGACACAAGAACTTCAATTTCCGAATCTTCCTTCTTGTTCGCCTTTAATAGGCTCAGCCCATCCCTGCCTGGCTGATGGGCGCTTTGGAGACATGCCGCGCTGACTCCTGCTCCCTTCACCACGATGATCTCTTCCTTGGTGACGGTGCCTTATGTGGGCCTGAAGATAATCCCTTTGATTGAACACGCACTTGCATCCTTCGCATCGGTAGGACCTTGGTCTTCGATGCTCCACGTCTATGTGCCACATTAAACTCTGTCAATGATAGAAGCGTCGCCAAGTGTAGCACGTCAAGGTGGTGCTCTTGTACCGAACCATAGTGAAATACCTGTACAATTATGAATAAAAACACACAAACAGGACACATCTTTACTGTCCTTAAGACCTGTGGTCAAGTCAGGTATAATCCAATATAAGCATTAAAAACAGATGTATATGTCATCAATGGCTCAGTATAGAAATGACTGAGCATTTTATCTCTTGAATCAACCGCTTTGGTTCTCTTCGCTGTCTCGGTGGATTCCTGCGAGCTGCTGATGCAGGAGTGTGACGCCTAATTTATTGTGGTATTCTTGTTGGTGGTCCACAGTGGTGTTTACATCCGTGGTGCTTAAAATGGGAACTTCTGACTCCATGAGTGGTGCTGCCCTTGGAATTTCCAGTTTGTCCTCTGATGCGTTGACGTCTCGTCGCTTCGGTATTGCGCCTGGTTCTTGGTTCCATGTTTCTAACTCCTCGCCCTGGTAGGGCTTCAGGCAGTCTGCGTGGACAACCATCATCTTTCCTTGGGGTTTTGCTTGAAGTCTGTAAGTAACATCTGATAACTTTTGGATGATCAGGTAAGGTCCTTGCCATTTCCTCTGGAGTTTTGGTGACAAGCCCTTAGTTTTGGCTGCGTTAAAACACCAGACGGATGTCCCCACCTTTAGGTCTCTCTTACCAGCCATCTTATTGTAAGTCATCTTTTGGCATCTAGCATTTTGCGGATTCTTCCTCGCCCTTGCATGAGCTAAGCCCATGCGTCTTTGAAGATTTTCTGCATAAGTCCGTCTGCAGCTCTTCCTCGGTCTGCTCGTCTTCAAGTACCTCTGTCATGAGGTCTATTGGCAGATGTGTCTCATGCCCAAGCATCAGCATGTTAGGCGTCTCGCCTGTAGAGTCCTGAGGGGCAGACTGGTAAGCAAGCAGAGCTAATGGCAATTTTTCATCCCAGTCACGCTGCCTTCGAAGTGGATTAATCATCAACGATATTATGGATATTCAGAGTACGATTGAATGTCTCAATCAAGCTGTCAGACTTCGGATTGTAAGGTGTTGTATGGGTCTTTTTGATGCCTAAAATCCGACTCATCTCCTTGAACACTCGGGATTCAAAATTTTGGCCTTGATAAGAATGTAACGTCACGGGAACTCCAATATCGACACACAAACTCTTGCAGGAACTTGTTTGCTACCGTCTCTGCTGATTGGTCTGCTATTGAGTAAGCCTCAGATTTTAGAAATCTCTATGTATTCTCTATCTAGAACCAGAAGAAATAAGCTAAGTTAATGCTGTGAGTGTTGTAGTAGATTGATGACTGTAATTTCTACTTTGTTCATGGCAGATCCAAGGGTGGGAGGACAAACAAATTTTCTTGTTGAAAACACATCACGCCACATTTTTGCTAAATAGACTGCACTAAATCATGCTCATCATAATTCAGCGAGTTCGTGAAGAAGAATTTTATAACTGTACGACGATCCAGTAGATCCATGGAAACAAGTGGGTGTGCCGATCGAGCACCTACAGCTACACACACCATCAGGTCACTAGTTGACGGAGAGAACAAAGACAACACGTCCCTCTGCAGTGAGCGCCCAGTCACCAATCAACCAACTACGCGAACGCACTCGCAGATATACCATACTCTTACCATAACGTAGGATTACTGAGCGTGTCCTCCCTTTACACACATAACTTACTAGTTGCCGAGCGCTGAACGTGCCCGCCCTTTCTATAATATCTGTAAGCTATAAGCCCTGCATTACCATAACAATGGCTAAACCCGCCCATACAGTCTTTTTAATTTCTGAATTCATCTCTCATCATTTCATTACAATATTTTTAAAGTACATTCCCACAGCAATGAAGCTTGTGTAGATTTCTGTCTGTACTTCTATTAGAGCTTCGTAAATTCAAAGAGGAGAATGTAGTGGTACATACTCTTATATAAATTGACACACTTGTTTGTGAACAATTTACCAAGTCAAAAGGATATTGAAGCTCTCTGAGAAATACCAGTGTATTGTGTGCAGTGGACCAAACACTTATGTTTGTTTCTTTTCCAACAACTGTAGCAGTGGCAGATCTGTTTTTGTGGGTATATTGTTTACTTGTTTGTTTTTTCAGCATGCCTGAATAACATTCACTCAAAGTGATTTGTGGAACCATATTACTGGGCCCAGTCTGCCTTTATAATTTATTGTTTCAAAGGTGTACCAGCTGTCCTGTTTTAGCCTGATTTTTGTGCAATAAACGATTCTGTTTCTGGTGGCTTGAATGGATTTTTTTATGTGTAGTCATGATTTGGTTGTCTTAAGATTCTATGTTAAAATGAAATAAGCATCCTTGTGGGGGGATGTTTGGAAAATATAATGTACTACAGCTCCAATCACTTGGTGAAACTGTACATCTAAGAGGTACAATGTACTTAAATTTACACAATATACAGTTGTATATACACATGTTTGATGATCACAGTAGTGATAATGATCCTGATGACATAACACTAGCAGTAAGTTTACAAATTACAATTAGTACCATTATTTTAGGATTTTAATTTTGTCATTGTATAGGCTCCAGCAATGTTATTACCATCATGGTGATTTATTTATATTTTATCCATCATCATCATCATCATCATCATCATCATCATCATCATCATCATCATCATCATTCTTATCTTGATAACTCAATTTGACAATTATCAGTCACAACCCTAGAGAGTAATACTGTATCATTGTTGTTATGGTAAACATTTACAGACACTGAGGAAGTGAGAAGAGACATGACAAATGTTTGTCAGTGATACAGGGGGATACAGGGACTGTGGGATATTTCTCAAGGGGGAGGAGGACTGGGTCATTGGTGGGGGTACCCTACCCCCGCTAACACAGGAAGAATGTAAGGACAAAACCTTTAGAAGAACCTTTCCTCTCGTCCCTCCTTTCTTTTTCCTTCCCTCCCTCATTCTCCCTCAATCCCATCCCTTTCTTTTGTTTCATAGTTTGCCCTGTCTTCATGTTTACTGTTAGCATCTTGTACCTGTGTGTGTGTGTGTGTGTGTGTGTGTGTGTGTGTGTTTCCATACCTTTACATTTATTCTATTGTAAGTTCAATGTTGAGTGGCCCAAATTCCTGCAAGCTTGTCTTTGATGTGGGTCCCCGATCTTTTCCATTAACGCATTTATTTTGAACAATGTAAGCATTTTTTATTGTAATACATTGTACGTTTTGTTTTCTTTGAATCTGTATCGGCAGCAAACGTGTTATATTGGAAGTGAAATTTATTTTCAATTGAATTGAATTGAATTGAAAAAAAAAAAATCGGTATTGTGATTTGTTCTGGTCCCCTGCTTTTTTTTTAATTTATATATTTGTTTTCAGACCTAAAATGTGCACCCCCCCCCCCATTCCATGGCCCCTGTAATAGTAGGAACAAGTCAATGAAATAGTCAATTGGTCTAGACTTGATGTTTCTCACTGAACTTCAAGATTCACTTGGAGGAACTCCTCATCAATTTTTCCTCTTCAATTTTGCCCCACATTGGAGTTCAGTTTTGTTATCCAAACCAGCCATGTCCATACTCAAACCTGCTGACCACATATCATTATGACCTTAAATATGTATTGTTTAGTCGTATTACAATCGCCACACCTCCGTTTACATGGATACTGACTCGGAATTCGACCAATCACGACGCGGTACTAGTATTCCGACAGCGTGCGCGGTGCTCGGAGGAGAAACTTTCTTCCAACTTCCCCTTCTCCCGATCCTGTTGTCAGTGCCGCCACCCTGAGTGTACATGTGTGTTTATTCATCTGAAATTTGGAAAGTGCAATAGGAGGCATTAGGTTCCAATACATTACATCAACTCAAGACGCAGCTAGCGGGGAGTTCATTGAATATACCAGAGAACAATGAAAGGTGAGAAGGATAATTTTTATTACCCAGCGTACCAAATGTGAAGCCTACACATTCCCTGGTATATTCCTTCACACTTTTAATATAATTTCCTTCAATTACTAATAGTTCATTATTGTATTAACATGATTCGTGAATTGAAAAATAAAAGTATGCTAAACAGACGAAATCTGTGAATGAAATTTGTCGCGTGAAAACTAGAACATTGTACATGTATCAGGGGCAGATCCAGGAATTCTGTAAAGGGGGGGGGGGGCGTGACTAATATTTCTGGTGCCACTTCCGGGTTTCATTTCATTTTTTTTTTCTTTTGTTTTTAACGAAAAATAAAGGGGGGCGTGCGCCGGTTGCGCCCCCCTCTGGATCCGCCACTGTGTATAGTTATTATTTGTCTGTTTACTTTTTGTTTCAGTTTATTTTTGTTTTTTCCTCCGACGGACTGTCTTCAAAGGGAGGAGAAAAATCTCTTTGACTGTCTTCGAATAGCGCCATCTCCCCGCTGGATATGTACAGCGTTCTAGTTGTGCGTGGTGCAGGACTGCAGCAGCATGCAGCAGCAACCGTGCGGCGACCGACCGACTCTAGCCGCCCGCTCCCGGCCGCGTTTTTTTTTTAAGACGGCACAGATTGGGGCATGGCGCGTGTTAAACCTATGGGAACAACGTTGGGTTAGGGTTTTTGGTTATGGTTAGGGTTAGGGTTAGGGTTGGGGTTGGGGTTAGGGTTAGGGTTAGGGTTAGAGTTTGATGGTTAGGGTTAGGATTAGGATTAGGGTCAGGTTTAGGGATAGGGTCCCCGATAGATTTTTAGTTTCCCCAATCTGTGCCGTCTAAAAAAAACACGCCGCCCGGCCCATCCCCACACACCCGGCCGCGACGCCCTTCGCTCACTCGCTCGGTCTCAGAATCCGGTGTGGTGGTGTGTATGTTGTGGCTAGCTGGCGTAACAGACGTCGCGCCGGGTGACGACCTTGAGTGAGAGCGCGAGACGGTGCTTCGCACGCACACTGCATACTGGTTTGTCTGAGGGACTACAGTATCTGGATGAAAAGCACTTAAATATGAGTGGATCCGGCGTCTCTAGGCTAGTCACAATCCTACAACTTGCTGACACAGGTAAAACTTTTGCAAAATGCTACAAATCACAAACTGACTATCCTAAAATGTCGCCAATGATCAGTCGGGACTTTACTTGCCTAGCCATTAGAAGAAGTAAAGTCTACCCTTCCCTTCCCCGGTGGATCCCCCGGGCAGGGCCCCGCGGTGTGCGTGATGTGAAGCCCTGTGACAGACATGCTAACCTGGAAACATTAAATTGCACATTACTTGAATATGAGACCATTCTGAAGCAACAATAGATAATGATATAATTTACTGTTTTCAATCTTTCATCGGTGAGCATGGTCACTGAAGTACTGCCAGTCCCACTGCACTGGCACTGATCAGTTGAGTTTGATACTAGCCATCCTCTTTGCTTTAATAGCACTGACTTATGCTGTATTTTTCCCAAAATATCTTTAATTACTGTTTTCAATCTTTTGTGAATGGTCCTGAAATAGAGTCCCGAATAGGGTTTGAATAGTTCCAAACCCCTGAAAAATTCTGAAATAGGGGTAGACTCTAGTGGCCAGTGCAGCTTCTTGTTGTTTGCCCCAAATACCAATTCTAATTCTCCTGAATGTACTTAACGGTTAGTGTGCATGTTTTGCTGGAAAGCATGCCAAGCTTCTCTTCTTTTCGCAGGACATTTAGCCACATATCTGCTGCATGTCCATCACTTTATTTAAGTTGTTTAATACTTCCCTTCCGAAAACATGGTGATGGGGGAGGGGGAAGGTTTACTCAAACTAAAGGGTACCGTACTTAAAAAAGCTGTAGGGAGTGTCCACAATTTGATGGACGTCATTGAGTTGATAGAATTGTACAAATTATGTTATTATATTTTACAATCCACATTCTCATCTGCAGGATTTCCCACTGGAGCCTTTTCACACAGCCTGGGCTTTGAGTCAGCAGTCAAGCAAGGCCATGGCATATACGGAACCATGAATCATTCAACAATTTCATCACTTCTGCAATGGAAAATGCAGGTAGAACTTTAATACAGTAACCAGGGCTGCCAACTCTCACTCATTGAGAGTGAGACTCACTCATTTTAGTCCTTTCTCACTCTAAAACTTTATTTCATTTGCATGCATTTCTGTTGCTCTCACTCATTTTGACTCCTAAATTATAGCATTGGCCTGTGGGAGTCTCACTCTCAACTAGTTTCCAGTGTTGGCAGCGCTGCAGTAACAGAGATGACTAGACAATAGAGACAGTCTGTCTGAAATACCCACCATGCACCAGTTTTCATACAAATTTGGCTTTGCCATGTCAATGAAAATTTGTCCTATTTATTGCCTTGTGGAATTATGCTATGACAAGGGACATCATTCTAACTTCAACAAGTGAACTCAAGTTTAGTATTAAAAGTCAAATTTAATAGGTACTTTTTCAGTTTTTTTTATATTGAAAGATATATGAGAAAGCAAAATGGAGTATAAAGTGCAGTTTTTTTTTTTTGGAAGCACTACATAATATCACCCACAATCATAGCTGTGCAAATTAGTTCTACATTCATAAGGTAGTTGTACAGGGTATGTCATTATCTCACAGTAATTACATTGACCATTGTACATTGCTTTGTAGTAAATCGTACATTGAAAGACAGTTTTAGGAGAGTATGTATACGTTACTATGACTTTGAAACTTTAACTGTTGACCTCTTAGAGAATATTGTCAGCACTTAAACATTGCAACTGTGTAAAAGTTCATTACCAAAGAAGAGATATGCGGTCTTGTGTAGTTAAGATTATGTGTAAGCTAAACACTACATGTAAGGACACGTAGTACTGTATACAGAAATAGACATTTTGAATTGGATACTGATAGTATTGTCTCATCAGGTCTGTAGAAAAGTGTAATGAGCATTGATGCTCAGTACCGATATCACTTTTGTGAAAACATATCAGACTTTCCAATTTAATAACTTGCCTATAAACTGTTGTCAGATTTCGTAGAGACATTGACATATTTGTCAAACCCTTTGTACCAGGTCAAACTGCTTTAGAAGGTCACGTCAGGAGTACTTAGCTCAGTGTTTAAGACTGAGGATTCTTATTGTGAGGCCCTTAGTTGCAGTCTGCGGACAGCAGCAGCTGTGCACTTTGGCAGTTAGGACATATTTATCTTCATTGAAATTAGTCCTCTGGAGGGCACTTTCACATACAACTGTCAGTTCCTTGTATGCTTAGTTAAAGCATACATTGTAATTGCTACCACAATGGACCTATGCAAAATGAATCCAAAACTCAATGTATTGTGGGATGCAGTTTCACCCAAGTTCTGTCTCCAATGAAACTGCCTGCATGGAATAAGTTCTTGTTATGAAGGATTATGGTTTTTGTGTGTTTTGTGTCAGGGTCCTCTTGTTTGCCCTTTGTGAAAGCCGGATATGAAGGGAGCGAGAATCTATCAGCCATCTGCTCTCTGGATGCTTACTGCGATGCGTGCCTGAATAATCACGTAGCCAACAGAGCCAGCTCACAACAGGTATGGAGAATAGTGGTTGTCATGGTGATACGCATTGAATCAAAGAATGTAGTAGTGTATCAACAAAGGATAATTAGCAAGAAAAGCATCTTGTTTTCTATCATGGTGTAGAGACTACATACAGAGTATGTTGAAAAAGGATGTTCATGTATGATGATAGGGCAGGAAGGAGAATGCAAAAAGTCTGCCAGAGTACTGGATATAATACAAGTGTACTCTTTCAAACTAATTTTGTGTTATGGCTTCACAAGAGCAGGGCACCAACAGATCAAAGTCTTTTTGTGCTAACAATTTCATTTCTTTTTTTTTCATGAGCTGAAGAACCATCTTAATATTTTTTTTTGGTATGTATGTATGTGTGTATGTGTGTGTGTGTGTGTGTGTGTGTGTGTGTGTGTGTGTGAGCAATCACTGTTAAAAGCAGGGTGCTATATAACTTTATTTTACTAGTTTCCTTGTCGGGCAAGCAGATTTCAAATTTGCTGTAAAGTAAAAACACTTGCCCAAACATTGATTTTACTTGCCCAAAAAGAAAGTCCAAAATACTTATATAAGGACATAATAAAGAAAATCATGTGTTAGTCAAGGGCTTAAAGACAATCACTGGAATAATCAGCATACATTGATTCAATTCAATTCTATTCAATTCAATTCATTCGCTCGCTTAAACACAATGGAGTAACAAACTTGGTCCAATCTGAATCAAGTGTTGCCGTTGCATTGCATAGGGGCTTCTTCACGTAAGTGTTGGACAGTTGCTGAAATGAAATATAAAGTGCATTGCATTACTAAACAGTCATTATCTTTGGGATTCTGTATGGTTGACTTTGTTGGTTTATTGGGGGAAATAAGTAAAAAAAAATGGCTTCAAAACTTTTTGCTTGCCCAATTCGGGCTGTTCTCTTTGTTCAAAAACAATTGCCCGAATTTGATTTTCACTTGCCTCGGGCAATCGGGCAAGTGCTTATGTAGCACTCTGAAAAGTGCCTTAGATTATCATTTGAGTATTCATAGATTTTAAGACATTACTTAGTAAATCAGTAATCATCCTCTTGTGTTTGAATGCAACAAAAAACATGTGAATACAACTAAACACTCACAAGTACACACACATACAATTAGACATAACTTTCAGCTATTAAATGGCGCGTTTACACCGAGCACGGTACGGGCAATGGGCTGGGTTTTAGCTATGGTACACCAAAAGGAACCATGTCTTCTTCTGTTAAAACAGAATCAATGATGCGGTACAAAATTACCCAAAATGTTATTCATATGTCAAACTCAAGAGCAACAAAATCAACAGTAGAAGATTAATTTTGTTACAAAATCATTAGCAGGGAAGTGATATTGTAACAGAAACAGACATGGTTCCTTAGGTTTGGCGCACTATAGCAAAAACTCTGTTCCCTGACCCGTGCTGGATTTGGTGTAAATGCAGCTTAATTGATACATTTATTCCATGTTGCATCCATCTGTAATTTCAAATATACTTTCAATCTACTTCTAGCAACAACTACGGTGCATGGACAGCGATTCCTGGGGGTTAAGAACATCCAAGTTTGCAAGGGCAATGAAATGTGATTGTGTGTTAAATTTTATGTGAATTGAGTAGTTCATTATTTCATTATCTGTGTAAGAAAGGCTTTGTGACACTGTCTTTATGACTCTAGCCTACCCTTAATGCAATGACATGTTTTTTGTTACCCCCATGTGAACCATTCAGGGGAAGTCCCTGATATTGACAGCGAGTGAAGCATTCCCTGACAAGAGGATTGGAAAATTACACGTGAGTCTCCTGCCTTAAGTATTTCATCCTACGCTGTCTCATTTAATGTGCCTTCTAAACATGACAGCAATAGGTAGTTGATAAGACATGTTCTTTCAGGGCTACCTGAATTGTGTGGGATTCCAGGATACATATGCACATGTAATGAAATTCACGCACTCTTTATGACTTGAGAGAAAATCTGATAAGTGCATTTGTATAATTACTGTATAAGTATTCAGACTTTAGAATATAATACTCATTCCCATAGTATTGATGAATTAGCAGGCAACATCATAATCGCAATGATATGTACTGTGCGGTTTTCATGGTATGAGAATGATCATTTCATTAGCTTATAAAATCTTTAATATGTTTTTATGCCATGTGTCCTACCATTTCATTCTGTCCCTCTATGACCTGGGGGTGTTTCATAAAGCTGTTCTTAAAGTTACGAACGACTTAAGAACGACAGGAATATGTTCTGATGTGCTGTACTTATTAGAATTTCAATAATTCAGCACAAGAACTGATCACAAGTCATTCTTAAGTCGTTCTTAACTTTAAGAGCAACTTTATGAAACACCCCCTGGTTGTTAATTAGGCAAGTAAAGATTCAAGCAGATTTAGAGTAAAATGGATTTCTGTTACTGATTGTGTTAGTATTGCGTGTGCAAGTCAAACTTTCTCTCCCATTATACTTGGTATGACTGCATTTTTTCCATCGCAGCAAATCATACAGGAGAGAGGGTTGAAGGGTCATCATGCTGTTATGTTTGGCGCCCTCTGTGCCTACCTTGATATACCTCTGATGGACTGTCTGGAGACGTACATGTTCAATAATCTAAAAACCCTGCTAGCCAGTGTGGTGAGACTTGGCAACATGGGCCCTCTACAGGTAAGGTCATGGGAATTTTATTAACCCGTTGAGGATGGGCTGATTTTGCTACAACACACATTTCCCACTGACACTTGACCGAGTACTAGTATACTCGAGACTCGTCCTCAACGGGTTAATCAATGCAAACGTGCATGACAGCTCATCAACCACAGAGTACCAAACTGTGATGTCATAGCCATTCATCGGCATGGAAACTGGTTCTAAACAACATCCCCTGGCCTGGTATTTGAACACTATTGTTGCTAACCATGCTCACACCTGGGGCCCGTTTCATAAAACTTGTCATCAGTGACAAGTTGTCATAGATGTGACAAGCTACTGAAATCCTTGCATCTGATTGGCTGAGAGCAAACTTGTCATAGAAATGTGGCAGTTGTCACTGATGACAAGTTTTATGAAACAGGCCCCTGGTTCCAAACACAAGATATAACAAACCACTATGACATCACTTCGGTACTCTACAGAGCTGTCGATGTAACTAGAAGGCTTGTGAATTTTTTTTTTTTGTCTAGTTCTGTTGTTTGTTTCAGCGTGCATTACACAATGTGGTAGTATTAAGGTGGTGGTGTTCATCGATTCATCATTCACTCACTTTTAAAGAAGAATGAAGAAGAAATTGAAACAAACGAAAATTAGATTTGTGCATTCTACCTTAAATTGAAATCACTCAATAGGTAGAGAATCAAAGAATATCTTCTCATCAAGAGGTACAGAATTGCACTTATCTATGGAGAAGTATTGGTATTTCCACAGTTGATTTGCTGAAAGCATTTCCAGCTACACAGTTTGAGATACCATTTAACGGTGTATTCATAACTAATTTCACTCCATGATAAGGGATCAAAGCTTTCTTATGATTTCTTGGAAAATTTGTTTTGATAAGAAGTGGTGGTTTCAATTTTAAAGAAATTTGTCTTCTCTTTTATTTGCAATAATGTGTAAAAAGGTTGCAAATAAATTCAACTTTCTTATCACAATGCAGAAAGAGATAACTCCTTTGTGTGAATTTGGCTATAGCAAACCTTTTAACCCCTTCCCTGCGAGATGTTGAGATATCCATCGAGACTTTGTACTGGAGCTACAGTGTTTGTAACTGATGGCAGTATGCAAGTGTTTAACAGACTTTATGAAATTGTTTTTTCAGGCACAGAAGCATCAATATGAGCATCAGAAGAACATTGGGGACATCATAGCAAGGTGGGTATTGTGTCTCTTCTCTTGTTTGACATTGTTGTGGTATATGTGTGAAGTAGATTGCTATAGTACACTACTTGTCAGCTGCAGTGTCTGAATTGAAGACTACACTGTCAATGTGGATTGACAATGACAAGTGTCCTTTGGTATGATAGTGAGTTGTTGGATATAAATGATGCACAGGTTGCCATTTTTTGAATGGACCTATGAGATGGCCTCCCGCTCTTCTTGGACAAAGTCGTATCAAAGAATCCCTTCTCTATTAGCTGAATGTATGCAACTGATTGACAAATTGCCCTTCATCAATGTATCAAAAATAAACACTAATTATTCAATGTATGAGTAGCAGTCATGATAGAAAACTTTGGGTATACTTGCTGGTGTAGGATTCCCAAACTTTATTTTTCCCATTTTGATGCAATTTCTGTTCAACTTATTTTACTGTATTAATTGCTGCCAACTTCAACATCACTTGGTGTAGAATAACTCTACTATCTCTTTAGATAGGCCTATAGGAATAATGCATGTATTATTGTGATCTCATATTGAGTGATAAGTACTGAAGTCAATTGTCGATTTTTTTTTTCTTTCTTTATATTTTGTAAACTCAGAAATTATGAGAGGACCGTTCAAGAGAGCTGCCTCCGATTTCCTCTGGTGGATATCGTACAGAACACTCACGACACTCTCTTCTCCAGGCTCTTCTCCTCCTGAACGTCATCAGAATTTTGCATCTTTACCGACGATAGTGGAGCCATCTACGACCATTCTCAGCAGTATACCGGTTTTAATGACACCAGGTTATCCCTTCATTTTTAGACTGAGAGGGAAGTCAAGGACCCTTTACTTTCTGAGAGGTAACCAACAGTATGTTCTTATTAACTCTGAGAAAGAAGAAGAAATCAGCACCTGCAGCACACACACACTGAAAATAAGTGAAATGGGTCACCTGGCCGAACACTTTTTCATCTTTCAAGGACCTAAAATTTGGTTTACAGGAAAGTGTGTTTTTTTCAGTTTATTTGAACATTTTTGGTAGAATAGTTGATTAGGTGTGTTTTTGATTTATTGAAACTCTAATATGAGATGGTGTCTGCAGTATGGACAAGAGTGTATGTTTTCTTATTCATTGTTGTTACTGTTTACTTCCTGTTTTTTGTCCCATTCATCGCACAGCCAGCACGGTTTGGTAAAGTAGTGAGACACTGTAAGAAGTTCAAGATGTGCTTTCTTTCCAATAATTAGATACTGACCATTTTATTTGAGTTATACATATATAAAGTCTGCTCTTTCAGTGTCTTAACTAAAAATTCATAGAGTGAGTCACATTTGAAACATAGAGTGAAAAAAAAATAATTATATAATCTATCTTGAATGTATTTAATTCTGCGAATTAATAGTTTTCGGAATTCCGTGCATAGAGTAACTACAGCCCATTTATTATTGCCATGCCCAACAGTTTGCATTGATACAGAACTGCGATGTAAGTCATTCATTCATGGCGACCCTGTGAGAGGCGAATGCTGGTGGCTTTCTGTCTTTAGGAGATCTTTCTCTCGCTGAATGTCAATGAAATGTCCCATCTCTGCTGATGAATAGATCGTTCTCTCTTCCTCACAAGGTTCAAGGGATAGGAGAAAGAGTCTGACAGGGAGAGAGAAGGCAGTCACGTTACTGGTGATGAATCATCAAACATGATGGTGATGACTCACCTGGGTTGACTGGTTCCTTTCTTTGAGGTTAGGGTTTCTTCTATCACTTCACTGTGAAATTGGGATATTTGAAAGTTACACTTGGAGAAGAGAAAAAAAAAAGGTATTGACTAAGGCTTTAAAACAGAGCTACCAACCTACTTTTACAAAAAATCCTACTCTTTTTCTCTGAAAAACCTATTTCAACACAAAAAAACATTTTTGTTTTTGACATACACTTTTTGCCACATGTTTGTCACTAGCATGTTTTCAGCATGGAGCCTAACACACCATAGTTTAAAATGTTGACTGAAATGACCATTTAACAATTTGCATACATGTAAGTTTTTGTTCCTTGATGCATATTTGATGGAAATTGCATACTATTTATTGTTTGTAAGGGAATCGGCCTCGATAGGCTTCATACTGCCTTTACTGATCCCTCACGTACTATATTTGTTTGTATATTTTTCTCTCCTGTTTTATTGTGAACGTGATGTTTTCTTTTTAGCATGTTAAATAAATTTGAAATTTGAAACTTTTGACATCTTAGAAAAAAAAAACAGCATCACTGAATTTCTCATTGTAGCATTGAGTATGTCTTGACTATTAAACTTAATATCTTGTGGGTTGGGTTAGTATGTCTGATATTACAGGTCTCTGTCTTCAGACTTGGTCTGGTCTGAATTCTGTGCTATTTTTTCATACAATGTTAAAAGGTCTTGTGCTGTGGCGTTGCTATGACCAGCTGACAGAATTGTGAACTTTGGCAAAAGATGATACGTGTACTTGTGCTTTTCAGATGCAGTTTTCACACAAGATATGTCTGTCCATACATCATCAGCTCTCATGTCCAGCAGAATTCTGTACAAAGGATCAATTTGACAATGAGCAAATTCAGTCTCCAATACATCAAAGTGCTCCTCCAAATACTGAAATTTCTCCCCCCCCCCCCCAAAAAAAAAAAAAGTGCATGGATGTAATTTTTCTCTCCATCCTCTGGACAGGATTTGCAATACTGGCACGTTCATCTCCCATGGGAAGATTTTTCATTACATAGTCACAAACTCCTTTATAATATTTCCTAACAGACTGAACCATGGTGCGGCTCAGGGCAGGCCTGACTACTATGATATGTTCCTCCACTCATGGGATGAGAAAGTCGAGTGGTTTTGCCAGATCTTCTGGTACCTCTATTATATTGTGGAGAACAAACTGGATTACAAAACAGAAAGAAGAGAATCATAAAAAATCGCATCATAACCATGTCAAATCCTAAATTTTATTGACATTTTGTTCAACAAAAATTGATTTTTCTTTTAGTGGCATCGACCCACATTGTGGGCCCATCGTGTACCAGAAGGGCTAGGGTTCCTTTGACTGCCTGAATGAACAGGCTCTTGGTGCTGTGGAGGTCGGCATGTAGTCCTCCATCTGTCGTGATCACAGACGAGAGGACCAGTCCCTGCATCTTTGTGGATTTCCAAAGGCCGGGCTCGACACCAAAAATGAAATATGGGCCACCAAATTTCAAAAAAGGGCAAATTTGGTGGCCCGCCTTGGGCTACCAAATTTTTTTTTAAAGTACACTGTATATCAATAAATTTGTAACTTTTTGCGCCGGAAATGCATTCATTGAGTGTATGACTCATTAAAGAAAAAAAAAAGAAACATAAAAGAATTAATCAAGAATCAAATTTTGGGGTCTGTGTTGTTTTTACAATCAAAATAAGGCTATAATATGTACCATGTGGATGACTGACTAGCCTAGCGGGTCCCCAGGCGGCAGAAAAGCCAGCCCCTCCCACTAGAACGTAAGCCTCTTTTGGCCGTTCGAGCAGATCCTCAATTTGCCGTAGCTGACATTCACACTAAAATGAATTGTCATGTGCTGAATCTGAAATATAACGAGCTAGCATTGCACGAAAACAATACACTGTAGGAGGGGAAAGCAGAGTTGTGAATTTTTTTTTGACCCCCCCCCCCCCCCCCCCCAAAGAAACAGTTGCAGAAAAACCATACTTTTTAGCATTTCTCATCATTAATTCCTGCTGAATCTCCTGTTACTGGTAGAGGAAACATCAGAGATTCAGAAACCACAATGAAAAAAAAAATTGACCCACGGAATGGTTTTTCACCTTTTCCAGCCCATAATGGGGAAAGTCGATTTCCAATTTAAGACTCATTTTGACAGAGCGCCACACATACGGAAATCTACAGCAGGGGTAAGGGCCCAACGGCTGCAAATTTCAAACGATGCTGAGCACTCTGATTGGCTGATTAAAGATTAAGTAGAGTCATTCAGAAAAAAATTCTTCATACATTGTACCCATTTCAAGATTACTTCACTGTTCGTATCTTTAGTCAATGGGATGCACTTTCATTCTTTCCACTTTGTCTTCTTCATCTAGCAAAGGATGTGATAGTAATTTTCTTTGACAACTCATGGTCATACAAATCTCGAAACCCCTTCCCTTTTCCTGCATGGCATGATCACATGTTTTCATTCCTGTGCAATGCAAGACTTCGGATAAGCCTCTCAAAGAGTGTCCTACTTTCTATACAAGAGTCTGAGTACATTGTAGTAAAAATTCCATCATTTTGTCCTTGAAGCCTGCCAGTTTTTTATCCCTTTGATTACCTCATAAAAGTTTCTCGGATTTACAAGACCTGATGTTTTGATCGTTTCACTGTTTATTGCACACATTAAGCAACTTACCAACTTCCCTCATTTTTTGTGATGCATAATCGGTTGATTAAGGTAGATACCCAGCCTGCTCGAAAGTATGGCTGCCAGACCTACATATATCAAGCCATGTGTTTGCACCTTGAGTGAAATCAACTTTCAGTTGCTCAGATACATCATTGTTCAATTGTTGGGAGCTGGTATGTAGATGATATCTGGTGCATATGGTGAGCAGGTTGTGCACTGGGCTTGGTTTTCATGCAAGTTTTCTTTATGTCTCCACAGGTTTGACTTTTTGATAGATTATATAATACAGTTCGACCTCGATTATCCGGCCTCCTTTTATTCAGAAATCTCTTATCCGGACGCGTTCACGCAGTGAAGGACCTTTTTTTTTTTTTCATCCAAAAATTAAGAAAAAACAGTGACTTTAAAGTCAATTAAAATGTCTACAAAACTCACACGATTTACCTACAATTTTCCCGACAGAACTAACATAAATTCACACCACATTATGATCGTAAAAGTAAGCAGTCATGATCTATAAATTCACCTTAAGAACCACCGTTGCAGGGTACGCTACCTACCTAGCTGCCAGTGCACTGGCACGGCAGCTTGGACGGCAGCTATATACATTAACATTGTCTCTCCCATATCCGGCCATTTCTTATATCCGGATGAGCGCCGGTCCCGACATGGCCGGATAATCGAGGTCAAACTGTATGGCCTTGACAGGTATTACATGGAAGATACTCAACTGCATCTTTTGAGGATTTAGATTTGGGTCATTTATAACAAAAAGCCTGCCCAGACTCTCTCTAGAGCTGGAGTGTTGTTGGTATAGTCTCTTTCTTTCCTTAACTCTTCAAGCGTTTGTCTCTCCTCAAAGAATTGTGGATGTGTGAAAACTTCCTTTACTCTTGAAATCCATTTTAAGGTGATGAGTTTCTGGCTGGCATGAAGGTTTAGGGTCTATTTTTGTACAGAAAAGATGGCAGTGTCCTCTGTCCTACTTGCATTTCGTTTTCCTCGATACCGAGAAAGATCACGTGACGATGATACTCTCAGAATGTGCTTGGTTTTCAGGTCTGTCATTTCCCAATAGCTGATAACTTTTTCCTCCAGTGAGCCAGAAGATTTATGTTGTTGGGCACAATCCTGTGAATGAAATAAAGGAACCTAAGTTTCATGAATGGAAAGGTAATACCCAAAAATAATACGTAAAGGTAATATCACAATCACATTTCATGCATAATTCATACTACATGTAAGTTTGAAATAAATCTACCTATCCTCCTCTTGTCTTTACTAAGGATTTAACATTATTTAATGTCAGTGCCAAGATGTTTTGGATGTGTGATTTCCAATTAACAAGGTGTTCATATTCAGTTGACATTTGTATTAAGTGGTAATACATGTATTGCTATTCAAAATTTGTGATTTTAAGCTCAAATGCTGCTATGCATACTTGTGTCAAAACAATGACTGTCTCTTATATACAATTTAGGTAGATGTGACACAGGTTGTATTTTTATTGGAGGAGTTTTACTAAAATTGTGATTATATATATTCTTATTGTTACATGATGTTCATATCTAAGATCTAATCTAACAAATCTTGCCCAAGTTAAGATATTGCCCTGTGTTGTCAAGCATTAGCAGCACCTACATAATATGTAGTTTGATCATCTCTTTTTTAGTACCGGTACATGTGCCAATGTGAGATATTGTTGAAGGATCAGTAATAGAGTTCATCTTGAAATGTGCGCTTTGCCAAAATGCACACACTATCCATAAGGTACAATGAAATACAGTGAAATATATTTTTTACTCTATAGCAATAAGTCCATCCGTGTTATTGATGTCTTGTATTGGCATTGTGGAATTTGAAATGTGATTGAAATTCTTTTTATGTCAAATAATTGGGGAAGAAAGTCTCAAAAGTTTCACTAAATGCATAATTGTTGGTTTATGGTTCATGTATGAGTCGCCTTTTGCAAATTAAACAGGAAACATTTTGGACTGTCCAATACAGTGCGCTCCCATTACAATGAATGCTGTTAAAATGAAACTCTCCTCACAGAAGTAAAGATTCAGGTCGCAAAATTTATATCCATAAATACCTCCATTTGTTTGGTTATAACGAAATTTTGAAACTGCAAAAAAAGAAAACAAAAACAAAAACCTGCCTGTCCTGAGGAATTCATTTTGTTGAATAACAGGAGTTGCCTGTGTAGGCCTACTTCTTGTTTTTCATGTGTTGATGAATCAATGTTATCAGCCCTACATAGAGAAGGTACATTGTATTTAGCATTTTTAACTTTCTACCACAATTTGATGATATATCGGGCGTCCCCAAAAAAGCGGAATGGTGGATTTTCAGTAACTTTCGTTCTAAAAGTGATATATTTTTTGACATCATTAGTAAGAGCATCTTCCACAGAAGACTGTGATACCAAAATCATTAAATTTGGTTCAGTACTTTTTATTCTACGCCAATTTCTGTAAATGCAGTCATTTTCAATATTTTGCGACTAATGAGATAATAATTTGGGTGCGACACGCGTTCCATATGGTGAATCGTGTACGCTCGTTGATCCATGTCAACAAAAGATAACGCTTTCATATTGGGCGCGTACACACACACACACACACACACACACACAGGCACACACACTGTTTTTTTTTTTCTGGCCCGTGCCCAATGTGAAAGCTGTATCTTTTGTTGACATGGATCACTGAGCTTACACAATATTCACCGTATGGATCGCGTGTCGCACTCAAATTATTATCTCATAAGTAGCAAAAATCCGGCGAAATTTGAAAATGACTGCATTTTCAGGAATTGGCGTAGAATAAAAAGTACTGACCCAAATTTAATGATTTTGGTATCATTGTCTTCTGTGGAAGATGCTCTTTCTAATGATGTCAAAAAATATATCACTTCTAGAACGCATGGTACTGAAAATCCACCGTTCCGCTTTTTTTGGGACACCCGGTATAATAACCCTATTTGATGATGATGACCCTAATTCTTAGTGGTCAGTTGAACTGGACTTGTGGATAGGAGAAACAAATGAGTTTGTTCAGTCAGTTGGAGGATCTGCAGTCTGCAAGATCTTTTAAATAAACTGTTGCCAAAAGGGCCTGAATTCACAAAGGTGGTACAATTGAAACCATGGTTGAAACCATGGACAAAGACTGTTGTTTTTTATGGGGCGCCAAGTGTCGCATGGCCTATTTCGTTATGAAATGTTATCTTTTGTAACGAAATGCGACACTTGGTGCCCCATAAAACCTACAGTCTTTGTCCATGGTTTAAACCATGGTTTCAATTGTACCACCTTTGTGAATTCGGGCCCTTTTGGCAACAGTTTAAAGATCAATTGTACCACCTTCATGAATTCAGGCCAAGGTGATTTGAATTTGGCAGCTTTCGCACCATCGCATACACAATCCCATCATTGCCTGGTGCGGATGTAGTTTTTTGTCCTTTTAACTGATGGGATTGAGATCAAAGGATTGAGTGTCCATGTCAATGTATGACAATCATGGTAATTTTGAATTGTCAGTGGGATTGCCTGTAGAGCAAGCATTTGCAGAATATCGGTCAGCAGTTTTTCGTGTGGAGGACGGTTTAGTGAGGTTTCTCTAAGCATTCTGATGAGCATTTTTGGGCAAAATGTGACATATTCTTTCCTTCACATCTGACTTTAGATTCCTTTTCCTTATTCCATTCAATTCTCTTCAGATGGCTATGGGCCTGGACTGCTCGTCTGAAGAGTTTTCTATCTTCTCAAGTCGCATGTTTTCCATACACTTTTTTTATGCCTCCGCCACGAAGTGGTGCCGGAGGCATTATGTTTTCGGGTTGTCCATCCGTCCGTACGTCCGTCCGTCCGTACGTACATGTACGTCCGTCCACATTCGTTTACAGGATAACTTGAGTAATATTGTCTGGAATTTTACCAAACTTGGTCCAAGTATAAAGTATGATGGGGCAATTACTTGATTAGATTTTGGGTGAAATCGGCCAAAGGTCAAAGGTCAAGGTGAAATCATGAAATTGTATCTGTTTACGCAATAACTCAAGACTGGATCTAGCAAATTTCACCAAACTTTGTCCAAGGATGATGTATGATGGGACAATTACTTGATCAATTTTTGAGTGAAAATCGGACAGAGGTCAAAGGTCAAAAATCAAGGTCAAATCCTAAAATTTATCTTTTTACGTGATAACTCAAAACTGGATGAAGCAGCTTTCACCAAACTTGGTCCAAGGATGATGTATGATACGGCAGTTAGTTGAGTAGATTTCAGTGACACTGGCAAGAGGTCAAAGGTCAAAAGGTCAAGGTCAAATGCTAAAAATGTTGCTATTTCCCCATATCCATGCAATGCCCAGAGGTATTTTCTTGAAACTTAGTGTAGACATATACTACTGCATAGAGATTCTCAAGAGAGAGTTTCATGTCATAAGGTCAAAGGTCAAAAGGTCAGAGATTAGGTAAAAATGTTACAATTTCACTTTTCTCACAAATGGTTCAATGTATCTTCATGGGATTTGGTACATACAAATGTATGGCTGGCAGGGATTATCTAGGGAATTTAGGGGTCATGGGTCAATAGTCAGGGGTCAAAGGTCAAGGTCAACTCATCAAAATTTTACTATTTCCCTCACATACTAGTACATGCAATGCTTGCATTATTATTTTTAAAACTTAATATACATGTATTACCTAATGGAGATTCTCTTGGAAATTTCCTGCCAGAAGGTCAAAGGTTAAGGGTCAAGGCCAGGTTTAAATGCAAAAAAATATATATTTTATACTGTAATTACACTCTTTCTTTATACCTTGAAAATTACTCAATGCATAAACTTATAAAAGGGTTAGTCAGTAGTCAAGTAAAAATCCTCAATTCCCCAAATACGTGTACCTGCACTCTGTAATAGACAATTATAGCAAACGTAGTTCAAGGAAAGTGAACATTCAAGATATTTCTGACAAATCTGTCATTTCAATATTTTGCCATTTATGTGAAACTGTTATCTCACATTGTGAAGACATTATACTATACACCTTTTGGGAGAATCATGCATTATGGCGGAGGCATCAGTCGCCATAGCGACATTTCTAGTTTTTGTACGAGTTCATTTGATTTTAGTGACATTTTGCAGTGTTTTGGAGGGAAACTATGTGTAAAATGTTTGTAAATGTTCACCTATTTCCTTGACCTGCTATGCTCCTTTGTGAGGTTTCTGAATCTGTTAAGATATCACTTTCCCTTTTAACAACTCAAGATGTTCAACACACACACTTAGAACGAGATGCGTTGATCCATTCCAAATGGAGACAGGAATTGTGAACAAGTTGCATGTACTGTACATGTGTATTATGAAGTGGATTAGCTGTCACCACTTGACATTTATCCATTTCAGGCTCTGATTTGTAAGCCTAATACCTATGTGTACATTTTACTGTATTGTATGTCAACATTGTGTCACATTTTATAGCATAATTCTTGTTAATAAAGTATTTTCTTGTAATAACCTTGATTTCTGAGTTGTTTTGAATATCGTGCCTGAAGCAGCGATTACCAAATGTTTTTGTTTCATTTCTGTTTGTGTGTGTGTGTGTGTTTGTGCGTATGAATTTGCTGTATCTATAAGTTGGGGTCACTCAATGGTCTCTTGAGAGATAAGTGGTGTTGCTGTACTATGGCTTGACCAGTGGTCAAACATCCTGTATTTTATCACATTAAAAAGCTAGAGAAGCACTCTTAGAGCGCAGACCTCCGCCAAGCATGCAGCTCATTTCCACCACTGATCTTGTTCTTCCATAGATTGTAAATGTATCATTGATTTCCACCCATATGTACTTATAGCATTGTGTGCTGAAAGTCGCCCGATTTCCCAATATAAAAGCCTTTGTTACATCATAAACCCTCAGCTGCACGGCGCACCTCGCCCTAGCAGAAACTAGAGCATGCACTTTAGCGCGCGCATGCAAACCTCAATACGCGCAGCCTGAACTCCCAAGTTCGACTTTACCTGCCAAAATGTCAAAAATCCTTCATAAATTCCCCCAAAATTCTCGGATCACTACCAAAATTTAATCATCTGTTACTTGTATCATTCTAAACCTTTCCTGCAAGTTTCATCCAAATCCGTTCACTACTTTTTGAGTTATTTTGCACACGGACAAACTAACCAACGGTGATGAAAACATAACCTCCTCCCTTGGCGGAGGTAACGATTAAAGGAAACAAAAATCACGAGTGCTGTATAGATACAGCCTTCTACTGGTTTGCAGATACAATGTATTCACTTTCCCTATACATGTGTACTCATTTATTGGAATCTCAGTGTCCTTTGAAAGGCTCAGCTACTAAGTTTTATCAGAATCTACAAGTCCTTTGATAAACCCAGTTTTATCAGAATCTAGAAGTCCTTTGATAAACTCAGTTTTATTATAATCTAAAAGTCCTTTGATAAACCCAGTTTTATCGTACTCTCTATGGAGTCCTTGGGCAAACCCAGTTTTATTAGAATCCTAGTCCTTTGATAAACCAATTTCCAAAAGGAACAGTCTAATATTATACACTTGTGATATCAAAGTACACAGGGTGTTCATGTACTCCAAACACAACTCAACATCCGGGCAAATCGTGCCAGCTCGGTATTAAGTATCCAGGTAAACCTCTTAATGTTTTGCAAGCAAATTTCAAAATAGTGGAAGGTGAATATTGAGCCCTTCTGAGAATTTTGTTTTGCCTTTAAAACATCATGTAGCAACAATGATCAGGTGTGCTCTGAGGTTGCAATACTTCCTGCATACCATTTTGTGTAATACACTATTTTGCATTTTTTGTCATCGTTACCCAACTGTTATCATGTTATCATAGCATTATTTCACACATAGTAGAGCAAAATCGGTAAGACTGCAGTCATATGGGAACTACAGATCTTTCACCTTCATATCTAGCATAATTCATGTGCAAAACAACCATTTTTGAAAAAAAAAAAATAATGACAACAAAACATGCAAGAATGTTACTCTTCTAGGTTTATTGAAATTTCTGTACTTCTTCATGCAACGCACATGTTGACAAGTACACGTACATATGAAGGTTTCAAATACATGTACTTATACTGTACCTAACTGTATGTGCTACGTTGTACCAACATCAAGAGTTGGTTAAGTTACCATTAAAAAAATGAAAAGGGTAATGGGGCATAACAGATGTTAGGAAATGGGTCAAGGTTTAGTTCTTTCTGCTGAATGATGCACAGTAATATATAATGCACAGTTGAGGGCTTTATTGCTTCACTTTTATGCATTTGTTACCTATCCATATTCTTCCTTACTAAAAGGCAGCTGCTATTAACACACATGTATTCAAAATTACTATAAATGAAGAGACCATAAATTTCCACATGGTGCATTAGGTAACTTACATGTACAGCTGTATACAATGCAATAAGTGGCTAGCCTATCTGCAAACGTTATACATATTGTTTTTTCTCACCACACAGTCTTTTACTTAACTAATGTTGTGAAACATTTTGGTCTTTACACGACTTCTGTTAAGATCATCTTTTCCTACGATACATAGCCTTCAGTTCTCGGAAATATTTGTCAAATGCAACAGGAATTCATTCCACACTTAGTGGCAAGACTCCATGCAAGCTTGAGGTACGGTAAAAGCGGACATTTTCGTGGTGTTTGAATTTTCACGCATTTCGCGCAACCAGAAACTAGCGTGAAAATAAAAGCACGTGAATATTTTTGTCTGCTGAATTAAAAACATGCAAAACTCTTATTCACACAAGCACGAAAAATTACAATAAACTGTAGTCATTAGAAAACAAAACAAATGATGACACTACTGCATACTTATGCCATATACTTGCCATATAATGATACCAGGATCATTTTCACAAAGTCAGACTAGTGAAAGATTGAATTTGCAGTTGAGAACCTCAGTGGATAAAGGAGAAAGAAGTATCATTCCTTTCAAGGAGAAATTTAGTGATTTCAAACCTCGAAATATGCAGCACGCATGTTCTGTGGCAGGCAATATTTTTGTGAGTCGTAAATTGTGACAATTTCAGTGGACTCGTGGAATTTGTGGAAATGAATATTCTGCAAAATCTACCAAAAGTATAGTAACTAGAGAGGAAGTTGACCTACATAGCTTCTTTTTACTAGTAGTGTACACTGTCCTATTGGCACCTGTTGCATGTTTATGATTTGTAATTGTCAAGTCATGGTTTGATGCTTTTTTTCTTTCTCTATGAAATTCATGCGTCCGTAAAAGTTTAATGAACAAATTTTTTCATCCACACTTTATAGTTTGTGGCTTCAATCAAACTGAATGTAAGTATCACGCCCTTTAAAGATCCAGTAGTTGATGTCTTAATTCTGCCAAATTAAAACCCCGCAAAACTTGTCCTATCCAGCCGAGTGCAAAAAATTAGTCCCACGAAAAATATCCACTTTTATTGTAGTGCAAATTCTGACTCTCGTCATCAATAAAACATAATTTCTGCAATGACAATTAGTAAATATCAATTGTTCATTAAAAGGATAGTGGAACACAGGGAAGGCAAAACTGCATTAAGGTATCAAACCAAAATTCATAACACATGTAATGATGGCTAGGATTGATTGCACACGCACAAAATAGGACTGGACTTTTAACCCTGTGAAGGACATTATTGATTTCAGCTGTGGTACACACACAATTAAAGAAAAATATTTGTAATCTGCTACTGAGTAACAATGCCCAAGCCATGTACGCCTATTGGTATTAATACATACTTGGCAAATGGCAAATAAAATGTTACTGAAATTACACTGCAAAGTGATGTGTTTACATTAACAAAGGCAAACAAAGATGGGCAAATCATCATTACAACTATCATAAACGATTTTTCACATGAAGTATACTGTTATAATACCAATCACAAGATTGTAGGGAAAGACACCCTTCTAAATTATCAAATATCTTTCATTTATAATCCCTGAGGTTGTGTGAGCCATCTCAGCCCGACACTAGGAAACATCAAACAAAAGTCAAGACAAACAATTTCGACACAACTGCTGAAATAGAATGAAGCAATACCTATACAAATTCAAAGACATCACAAGAAAAATCTGAAAAGATTTAACACTACAAACCTTCAATCAAAAGTTGCACATGAAAATGCGCCTTGGAACACAATCTACATAATATCAACAGCAAAAATAATCAGGAATTAGAACATCATCCCAATAGGAAATCAATCAGGAGTCAGTACCTAAACTAAGCCTAAGGACAAGTGCATTGTGGGATACAAGAATGCAATCAAAGGAAGTTCTAAGCAGCAGTAGCTGATAGCACAATTCAAAATGAGAAAGGTCTTTCCTTCTCTCCTGAGGTCTCCGATATTTCAAACATGGCTGGACGTAGTTTCCCTGAGTGAAGTGTGAACACCTTACGTCCGACACTTCAGGCATTCCACAAAATATTCCACATTACCACACCATAATCCAAAATAATATGTTACATTGTGAGTATTCAAGAGTCCTACGAACAGCTGCAGGTAATACTGTTTTATTATTGTTCAATTCATGCTACGAAAGTTGCTCTACGGGAATAAGGTAGTGCTTGCTTTCGCTCAAGCTTAAGCAGCTGTAAGGGTACAACACAAAACAAGATGTAAATTTCACTGCCTAGCTAGGGCACGTTAATTGAAAAAAACAAAAATCCACAGCAAAGTTTTGCTACTAGGAAACACAAGATTTATATTTACTCCAGATGCTTTACACCTCCGCACAGCAGAGATCTTACGCCCCGACTACGCACTATTCCAAAAGAATGTACAACTTTTAACTACCACTACCACTATCACTACCACTACCACTACAGCAAGCACAGACTCATATACTGCAAATCTATACATTATGTAAGACAATGCATGTTATGTACACAATTCTCTTAAAAATAGTGATAAGTTTGAAGAAACAAGACTGTATTTGAGATTCAGTTTTACCACATCGTACCAAGCACAGTATAAAGCACAGTACACAATGCATGTAATTTATTTTGCTGAAATATAAAATATAGAGACACGAGGGCACAACATGTACATTGATTTTTGCATATGCACTGTATACCAGTATAATGTCAGGTTTAATACTGCTACCTTCATCATCCAAGTAAGATTTGCGATAGAAGTAGTAAGGATATTACAATTCCAGGCAGGTAAGTAATACTGACTACAGACAGCCCAGCTCTTCACAAGGCTGGGAAGACTGACTGGTATACTGTATTATGCCGCTAACTCTGCTTGAATATGAATACTCCAACTTTCAAGATATATTCTCCTCCAATACCATCAATATTACTTTCTCTGCCTAATACAAAAGATATATTTTGAGTTCTTGGTCTTTTTTTTTTTCATCATTTCTCTGTTAGATATATTCACACACTATCTCCGGTTAACACCAATTAAAATCACATATATAATTGACATTCTAAGCAATACTTCTCCGAACAAGTTTACAATTTCCAGTAGATGAATGCATCTGGTAGGACTTTAACCTACAAGTACAACCTCACGTCTATGAGTGCTGAGCCTTATCCACAACTACATGTGTATACCATAGTTGCAAAAGACACAACACACTAAAACAAAGAAAGTCACTAACCTTTATTTGTCTCGATACATATGAAAGTGAGTATCATAGGTCATGAATATCAATACATTTTACAAGAAAATGCTCACAACACTAACAGCTGTAGAATTGACACCACGGCTTTGCAATAGTAAAACATGTGAGTACAACCATCATTTACCCATTAGTTTCTTATTGAATTTAATAAGTAAGTCACCTCACAAGCATACTAATAATATATCTGCTTTCCAAATTTAATAGGAGTATTCAGCACAAATGAGATATGTTCTGTTAAAGCACTGTTCTGTTATATCTGAAAAAAAGAAAAGAAAAAGGGCTTACATAGTAGTCTTAGCCCTCATATAAGTTGACCCTTTTAGGGTTTATGCTCATATAATCCATATTGACAGATCAGGCTATATCATAAATCTATTTCTATCATTCTGTTTGTCACTTTCAGAAAACAGAAGTTATAACATTGCATTGCCTCACAACGATTATGTTGGTAGAAATGTACGATTATAACACTATCTTTTATTGTGTTTACATCATCATGGTGCTCAAAGCACTCTAAAGCATACAATGCATGCGTAGTGACCAGAATTGAAACTAGTTAATGTACAGATAATACTCCATTGCATGACAAACATTCCATTCAGTAAGTAGTTTCCTGGTCCACACACGTGCTACATCCAAACACAAGTCTTGTCTACTTTCTACTTCCTACTTTCGAGGCTACAGCGATGTACAATACACCCCTCTCTACGACAGCTTCTATACTTTTGGGAGAATAGTTCTTCATAAGGTTCAAGGTACTAAGTTCCATTTATACACACGGAAAGGGAAAGGTGTATTTGATAAGGATATACGGAGACAAGGACATATCTTTTAATATAATCTTTCTAGCTACACTCTGTTTTAAAATATATCTAGCACATTCAGAAAACATGGAGGATCTTTGGTATAAGTCAGCTGCCTTTGATACTATGCCTTCTCATCATGAGTTTATCAAG
The DNA here is from genome assembly GCF_040938485.1 of Diadema antillarum. Taxonomy (NCBI): domain Eukaryota; kingdom Metazoa; phylum Echinodermata; class Echinoidea; order Diadematoida; family Diadematidae; genus Diadema; species Diadema antillarum. The sequence goes on from NW_027271055.1 coordinate 1,061,862, forward strand.
GAAGCATATCATTTTATGTGAACATGCATCACAAAACCAACAAAAAGTTGCCAGACATAGATTTCTAGGTAAGGAAAGATTCTATCTTTAAGCTTTAAAATTATATATAACTCAATTCAAATGAACTCTTCAAACCTATCTAAATATTGAAAAGAAAGAATATACTCTGGAAAAGTGTTTACTGAGAAAAGAGACTGTAAAGTCTACTGTCTATTCAAGCCCTGTACCAAGCTGTGCTGGCTGTGCAGTGAATGAGACAAAAAAAAAAAAAAAAATAAATAAATAAATGTAAAACTCCTCACCAACAGCAATGAAGGGATTATCAGATAATGCTGAAATTGATCATGCTCTATCAAAACATTCTATCTATGACTATAACAACTTTCAGAGCAGTAGCATTATCTTTTTAGAGGTTAAGAGTTGAAAGTGAAGGGTGTGTGGAGGATTCTTAAGAAATTAAAAGGGGACTCTAAGACACACCTAATCACACTATCCAAGAGTGATCTAGAAAAAAAATGTTAAAAACATAATTTTCCACTCATTTCATGATCCTAAACTTTACCATGATGCAGAAGGAGTCTTGCTCTTCTAGAAAATATGAAGAACTCAAGATTGACTTGGTTGACCCATATTTCGAGTCCTCACACAAAATCAATGCATGCAACTTTTTGTTGGTTTTGTGATCCACAGTCACGTATCAAAATGGGAATACTAGAAGAAAATTAACATCCCTGCTTGTTTCTAAATGACATTACAAAAAAAAAAACCCACAAAAAAACATTGGCTTACAGACTTGCAGATCAGAGAACACATAATTTGCCATCTGATTTGTTTGGTATGTAGTCTTTTGCTATTAAACATACACTACAACATTGACTTTCAAAGCAATTTTGCTGCACCCTTGGCGATGCTATGCATGTACATTGTAATGCTCACGACAGAGCAGAACTGTTTCTGGGGTGTGCAAAATACAGGTTTTTCATGTTTTGTGTTTCACATACAAAGCTCACAACTATTTGGGGGGGGGGGGGGTGGTTGCATATCGTTCCTAGTCACAACCAACAAAATGGGCTAAAAGGGATTTACTGCCTGTGACAAAATACATCTTTCTTTTGAACTGATGTACTCATATAGTTGAATACATTCACTTACAAGTCTCTTTTAGAATAAAACTAATTGATTACATAATACCTTCAACAGCCTCTGATAATTCTAGCACTTACTTTGACCACTGACAAGAAAGGATAACAGTCTATCTATCTCTATGGCAACTAATTCAAACAAAAACAGCTGAGAGCACCATCAATCCAACACTACAAACTCACACATGGATGAAAGACACAATCAGCACAAACTCATCGAGAAAATATCATTTTGGCATTAATAACACAAAAACCTAGATTTTTATCTTCCTCTTTTAGTTTTTGCTTTTTTCTGACTTGCTGAATACAGTGCACTCCCGTTATACCGCAGTCCTCGGGACCAACGGTTCTCTTTCATTGTATCGAAATTTCACTAAGAATGAAGAGTAATGTACGTAAATGCATATAGGTGACAATTTCATGACATGAATTCTGTTTTGTTGTAACAAGCATTTCATTATGATCATGTTCGTTATAACAGGAGTGCACCACACAACACTACATCTCTGGCACATTGCTATTTGGCATTTCGATACTTACTGTTCTAGAAAGTTGCTAGAGAAATACTGGCTCTCACATCCCTTCAGACAGGTGGAGTTGACACACTCGGGTAAAACGCTAGCATTCAGAGCTTCCAGCAACACTGACGTCGCATGCCAATGCAAGACAAGACTTGTGGCTCAGATTTAACAAAAATAAAAAATAAAAATAAATAAATAAAAAAAATTACAGAATTTTGACACGGCTGCTCAGCTGGGATCTCAGCTATGTGGTCGTTGTTCATCGATGCAATTAGAAATAAGAATATGAGGCAATCACACCGAAACAATCAATGCTATTGTTGGTCGATGTCATGTTTTCACATGCCCTAATACACACGCCTATAAAGATAAATGATAAGGGCAATATTCACTAACATTCTACACATTTTTAAGTTTTGTAACTATGACACTTGATGAAGGATTATCATTTTTGTTTCTTTGTTAGGGAGAACAAAATAATTAAAAAAAAGTATGCAGTAATGATAAAAAAATGACTGAGGTAATGTTAGGGTAAATATTGATCCATTCATCCTTGCATGCAAACTACCTACCTACACTGTAGTAAACAACATGCGACAATGACAATCGTGATGTTGGTCTGTATGTGGCCATTCTAATAGCATTTCTTCATCTTATGAAAAATAACTATGATGGAACAGACATCTTGCATCACAAAATACTTTTTAGAGTGACTAAGTTATACTAAACCTGAGTCACTGATACACCTGATAGACAGTCTCAAAGCTGTGTGAAGAATATAAGCCACATATTTCAGCATAGATTAGAGTGACTAAACCCATCTCAGGTTTGAGTCACTTAGTCACACACGCACGTTGGCTTCATGAAATATCGTCTAAATGGACACCCATATCCTTGGAGGTTGGGTGGAAACAAACAGATGCAATACTGGAAAAAAAAAGAACCCAGCATAATGCCTCCGGCACCACTTCGTGGCTGATGCATAAAAATCTTCAGTAAGAGCGAAATTTAACACAAATGCACACAAACACAAAAAATAAATTAACTACACTCTAGGATACAGTTTCTGTACGTTCTTCCAGTCTTGACTGTTTCTTGAATGCTCACAAAGTTTGACTAGTCCAGGTAACCGACAGTAACGACAATCACAGTAACAGACTATAAGTAATAAGTACGTTTCTGTTAACAGCGACTTAACATATGCTGTATCCCTCTATTTTTCAAATGATACATTCAGCACACATTGCAAATGTATATTTATAGTAAACACATCTTCCCAAGTCTAAACCTGGCTATAGTTGCATCTGTTTGTGTGCAAAATTCCACTCCACTGAAACAAGGACATAACCACCCACACCACAATTCAAGGGTATTCCCACTAATTGGGTTGGTTTTCACAGATACGACTAGGCTTTTAAAACCCGAGTCAGTTAGTTGCATGTGCAAGCGCACATTGCAATGCAGAGTTGAACTCTAGGCAGAATGTTGACGCATGCGCGACACGAGCGGCGGCAAGATTTCCTGCATCTGTGTCGCCACGTTGCTAGCACCACTGTGACTATGTCTTCTGGACATGAGTCACTACCCCAAAAAGCTTTTGCCTGGCAAATCTCGGCTCGTCCTGTCAACGTCACGACTCGCAGCTACGCTTCTCGCGTGAGCCTGCCAGCATGTGAAACAATGACAGGACCAGCCATCCCGGCCGCTCATTACTCCCACGAGGGATGCACAAACTGGATGCTGCTGTCCGTCCTCCAACTCTCAAAGACCTGTTTCTCGGCAAGGAGGGGCTGGCTGCCCACGGCAACATTCTCATGGAAGTCGTACATGTCACACTCAGTGAGGGTTGGATCCTTGTAGTAGGTGAACGCAACTTTATTTCCAGGGTTGTCACTGAAAGACAAAACAAAATGAAACCACTGATAATCTTACAATTGAAAATCAACTTCCACACAGGAAATGGCAAGAGAAAAGTGAGCCTAATATTACAATCTTAACGATTTCAGCCAGCTGAACACTTCTATACGTCTATAGTGCTATTATGGTTGTTTCGTTTGTTTCTGTTTTGGGTTTTGTTGGGTTTGTCGTGTGAATAAAGAGGCCAAACAGCGCAAACTATCATGTAGCAATATTTCCACACCAAAAAAAAAAAAAAAAATAGGCCTTTTGAAGAAACATATCAAAACAACAACAAAAGGTCCATCTTAAAATCCCATAAAAGCAACAAAACCTTTGATGCCTGCCATACCTGCAGAATGATCTGGGTAGCATTCCATAGACCATGATACTGGAGCACATGTCCTTCATGACGAGGAGAGCGTACATATTGGTGGAAAACTCTGCACTGCTATTAAACCTGGTGGAGCGGAAACAAAAGAAGACGTGAAATAATGGATCACTGACATCAATCCATCAAACAATTGAAATTAATGTGAAAATAAATGTGGGTGAATTTTTTGCTTGTCATTTTTCCACACGCCCTATTCAAATAAGGCGCTCAACTTACGAGACATGTGCTGCCAAAGCCATGACAGCAGTGAGGTGTTTGAAGTGCTTGCTCAACTGTTGTTACTGTCCACGAAATAAATAATCCACAAATTTCATCTCACCTGGCCTAGCATGAAAAATCAAACAAAACTGTCTGTTTTTACAGTTAAAGGGAAAATTCAGTCCAAATATAAGTTAGTCTGACAAAAAAAGAGTAAAATCTTACGAGTTCGATGGTGGAAATTTGACTGAAATCGGATGACAAATGTGGAAGTTATGACAGTTTGAAGTTTTGCTAATTTCTTCAAAACAGTTCTTGTACAGTGGATATGAATATAATGCAAATGAATGCGCTATAAACCATGCCATAACCTCACAATTTTCCATAGATTGTGTACAAAAACAATGATGAAAATTCAATGTTTCTGTCATTGAAGTCTGAGACATGATGTTATTCCTGGTTGAATAACTTCAGAATTGTGATCAATTAGATATACCACGATTTGAGCCTTGGGCAAGAAAGTGCAGAGCGACGCAGACCGGACCGGACGCGTCTGTTGTGCGCTCCCGAAATACTTTATACAACATCTTTTGGCGGGAAGTTTGAATGTTATCTTGGATATATTTTGGGACATATGAGACGCCCTTTCGGAAAAGATCCAGCAGAAGCTCCTTGTCGTCATCGCGATGCTGAAGAAAAAGTTGGTGGAGGAGCTAAGAGACAAGCTGAAGCTGGAGACAGAGATCAGGAAGGAGGTGTGCCAAGAGATGGCTGATATGCTTGCAGAAATAGAGCAGGAACAGAAGAAACTTTTCGTGTAAACTTGGACAATTTCTGAATCATGTCGTCCACAAAATCCAAGTCGAAGAAGAAGCTCCGTAACACCAGCGAGGCAGTAGAAGAGGTTACCGTGGCTTCCACGGAGTCTTCGTCCCAAGATCCCGAGGACGAGAGCTCCGGAGAAAGGGGTGCAACACCGCTTACTTCTGGTGCTCAGCGGACCGAAGAGACCAATTCCAATCCAAACTCAGCTTCTGACATCCGAACAATGATCTCCGATGAAGTCACGAATGCCTTGCGATCCCCGGCTGTTATCAGCACCATTGTTGAGGCTGTTTATAATGGCCTCTACAAGAAGCTGGCAACTGAGCTACACTCAGCATTCCAGCTGGAGCTCCAGAAGAGCGAACAAAGGATCGAACGTCTTGCTACGACCTGTGACCAGCTGACAAAGAAGGTGAAAGATCTCGAAGCATCACTCGACGAGCAGGAGCAGTACTCGCGCCGCCAATGTTTGAGGATCTATGGCGTTCCTGAGCACCACGGTGAAGACACCGATGACCTCGTCATTTCTCTGGCAGCCAAGATGGGCGTAAACCTGGACAAGCACGACCTCGACCGCAGCCACCGGATCGCCCCGAAACGCTCATCGGCCACAGCACCATCTCAGTCTACACGTCCGAAACCCCTGATCGTGAAGTTTGCGAGATACAATGCCCGTCGCTCGATGTTCGCTGCCAAATCGAAACTGAAGGGATCTGGTATCGTCATCCGTGAGGATCTGACGACATCGCGACAAGACCTGTTCTCCAAAGCATCTTCTCACCAGAACACCAGGTACACGTGGTCCATTGATGGGAGAATCTTCTCACTGACGAGAGACGGTCGGAAAGTACCAGTGAGGAACTCAAGTGATCTGGAACGACTGGACTAGAGTGAGGTGTAATTATCAATTGTTCATTTCTGTTTGTTCATATTTGTTTGTTATGGATAGAGCTGTAAATAGTGATTTAGATTTTGACAGTAATTTTGATTGTTCGTACATAAATCTCAATGAGTTTTGTAAAATACATCATGATACTTCTCAGTTTAGTTTATTACATTACAATGCAAGGAGTCTTAAGAGAAACTTTGATAACATAATTGGTGATTTGACGATATTGAATTTCCCGTTTTCTGTTATTGGGATTAGTGAGACATGGATGACTGACAATGGTAGTTTGTTTTCTTTAGATGGTTACACTTTTAGAATTTCCGGACGCGGTGGTGGAGTTGGGTTGTTTGTTAGAGATCACTTGAAGGTTTTAGTGATAAACAGTATATCATTTCATGTCCAAGGTGTGGAGTCTTTATTTGTAAGTTTTGAATATCAAAATCACAAAAATATTGTTGTTGGTGTAATATATCGCAATCCCTCTAGTAATGAAAAGAAGTTTCTCAGTGAATTTGACAGTATCATAAACGAAATGCGTAATATTTCCAAACATATTTACATTATGTGTGATTTCAATATAAATTTATTACATTATGATACACATCCCAATGTACAAACGCAATTAGATTCATTATACTCTCATGGTTTATTTCCTGTGATAGATAAACCAACCCGTGTAACTAAGGATTCTGCAACTCTTATTGATAATGTTTATACTAGTGTTATTAACGAAAACGGTTTATCTGGAATACTGTTATCAGACTCTAGCGACCATTTCCCAATCTTTCACATGTCTAGCATCAAAATTCATTCCAAGATTTTACCCAGTCAGAAATCATCTTCGCGAAATATAACCTCTTCAACAATTAATTTCTTTCTTTCTGATTTGAAAAACACTGATTGGACCGATGTTTTAACCTCAAATGATGTTAATGGAGCATATGATATGTTTCTCTCTAGTTTTTTGTCTCTTTGCGATAAACATATGCCCCTGAAAGAGCAAAAGCCTAAGATTCACAAAAATTTGAAGAAACCACGGATAACTCGAGCTTTGCTCAATTCTATTAGAAGGAAAAATACTCTTTTTAAGCGATTTCATTTTTGCCCAACTATTGAAAATGAAATTAGTTATAAAAGATATCGCAATAAACTTAATTCGTCTTTGCGTTTTGCGAAAAGAAAGTATTATTATGATAAATTCCATGCATTTAAAGGCAACATTAAAAAAACCTGGTCTTTTTCGAATGACTTACTTGGTAGAAACATTTTGAAAGCATCACATGGTATTTGTTATAACGGCAAAGAGTTACATGATTCTTCCGATATTGCAAACACATTCAATGATTTTTTTGTGAGTATTGGTACCTCATTATCACGATCACTCCCTGTTACCGATGTGAATTTTTCCAGTTTTATGCCGAAAATGTTCGATAAATCAATGTTCTTTAATCCCATCTCTGAATGTGAAATTATCGATGCCATCAGGAGCATCAATCAAAGTAAAAGTCCGGGATATGATAATGTATCTATTGATATTGTTAAACCAAGTATATATTTTATAAGTAAACCTTTGACATATATATGTAATTTATCTTTACAAACTGGTATTTTTCCGTCGAAAATGAAACTACGAGTAGCTAAAGTAATACAGTTGAACCTCTCGTATCCGGACAAGTAGGGACCGGGGCTCATCCGGATAAGGGATTTGGCCGGATACGGGAGACTCAATACTTTATACATGTACATATACATACACATGTACTGATGTAGCCCATTGTAGTACCACATGAAGTAATGTGTATACTGCAACCTTTTCATTGTTACATTTGGGGGTGTTTGGGGATGTTCAAATGTCTGAAGGTAAGCAATTTGGAAGGAAATTTGATTTAATGTATGTTAATCATGTTGGAAGTAATATGTAATTCATGTGTGTTTGTGTAGGAGTTCTCAAGGAGTTGGGAATCCCCCTTTTCTCCCGTAATCATTTTTAAAAAAATCACGGCGAGATTGCGTCCGTATAATAGAGAGATCCGGATAAAGGGAGGCCGGATACTGACTGTGGGAATTATAGACCGATTTCTGTATTGCCACTTTTTCTAAGATACTCGAGAGACTTACTCATAATAGACTCTATAATTATTTGACAAGGAATAGTTTGCTTACTTCTAAACAGTATGGATTTAGGAAAAATTGTTCCACTGAATTTGCAATTATTCATTTATATGATAAAATTTTGAAGTATATTGACATTAACAGACATGCAGTCGCCATTTTCATGGATTTGTCGAAGGCTTTCGATACTTTGTCACACTCGATATTGTTATCAAAGTTACAGTATTATGGCATCAGAGGTATACCCTATCTTTGGTTCAAAAGTTATTTGAGTAGCCGTGTATCAAGTTATTTGAGTAGCTGTGTATCAAGGTTACTCATCCAATCCCAAAATTATTTCATCAGGTGTACCCCAAGGTTCAATTCTGGGACCATTATTATTTTTGATTTACATAAATGATCTGGTCAATTGTTCACAATTTTTTGACTTTGCTTTATTCGCTGATGATACGACTTTAATTACCTCCCATCAAAATTTTGAGATTTTGGTCAGTAGGATTAATATTGATTTGGATAGAATATATAATTGGCTTGTTTGTAATAAATTACCTTTGAATATTTTAAAAACGAAATTTTCTGTCTACAGAAACAGACAAAATAGAAGATCATGTTATGATAATGTCCAACTTTATATTAATAATACTTTGATAGAGCAATGCTCTGTTGTCCAATACCTTGCGGTACAACTCGATGACTGCTTGACGTGGGATTCTCATATAAATTTTGTCTGTGGAAAAGTATCCCGGATTGTCGGAGTTATGAATAATCTGAAAAAAAAATATATTGCCTTGTAATGTCCTTTTCTTATTATACAACACTTTCATTTTACCTCATATAATGTATTGTAATGTGTTATGGGCTTCGTTACATCCCTTTAAAGTGTCAAGAGTGCTACGACTCCAGAAGAAAGCACTCCGCGTTTGCGCGAACACTCATTATCTTGCTCCGTCAAAACCATTGTTCCACCGCTTTCACACATTGAATGTCCATGACTGCAATGTCTTTCAAGTTGCTTCTTTGATGCACAGGTATTTTACCAAGAGCCTTCCCCCTTACCTCGCCGAAATGTTTTGTTTGAATGATAAAGTACATAGTTACAACACCCATCAGTCATCCAAATTCCACCGCTGGAAAATGGAAACAAACATCCATTCAAAATCAGTTCGTCACCTTGGTCCAGTCATTTGGAATTCACTACCGTCTAGTATTCGAAATTCACAATTTAACAGGTCTTTTTATACAAAACAACTTAAGATATTTCTCCTCGCTAAATACTAGTTTCACATTTCTTCACACTTGATCCCCTACTTGTCTAATTTACCCAACACTGCATTTCATTTTCTGTTATTTTGCGTGTTTTCCAACTCCTTATAGTCAGGTGATCCCATCACTGCAAGCCCTCGAGGCTTTTACGGGACACCTTTTTCTTTCACTTTACTTCACTTCTCCCCTCTTGTTCTTGTTCTTCATTTTTTTTTTTTTAAGTCTGACTTTTTCAAAAGTCTGACTTGGTACTATAGTTTATTGCATGATGACCTATAATGTCATCCCTTTGTGAATTGTATTGTGAACAATGTTATATTTCGTCTTTTTTAACTGTATATACTGTAAAGGTAGAAAGAAATAAAGGAGAGTCCTATGCTCTCGGTCAATCAATCAATTAAGTTTGAATGAAAAACCGCAACTTTCAAAATTTTACGTACAAACTATATATGGCAAGTTGTGAGGGGATGACATGCTCACTTTGCCATTTGCATATTCATATTAACCATTCAAGAGCTGTTTCCTGAAAAATTAGCAAAACTTCAAGATGTCATAACTTGCTTATTTTTCACCCGATTTCAATCAAAATTTTACCATTGAACTCATAATATTTTACTCTTTCTTATTAGACTAACTTAGATTTAGACCGGGTTTCCCCTTAAAGGTAGGGAATCCATTTGCATGCCTTAAATGAAGAGTTGTATAAATACAGTGGTATGTTGAAGAGAGTATCATTTTAGAAACTCCCATAAAGTATTGAAGGTGGAAGGTAACATTTAGTACACTTTTATTGACCGTTAGATTTTGAATTGAATTTTTTTCGGGGCTCACCGTAAATTCCAGTACATTACTAGGCTACCTTTGCAGACCCATGCACTGCATGTGTGTCCATCACGTATAGTTTGTGAAGAAAGTTCATCAAAACTTACAAACATTTCTATATACATTCTTGCCACATACTCTATATGTTATTACATCAGCTCTTATACTTTTAGATTTGTGTTGTTATAGATAAAAAATACAGAAGACTGCAACAAAAAGGCGTAAGTGTGGCTGACACACAGAACTACTGAGTAGTTGAATTTTGTGCATCATTCAAATTGTAGATAACTGTTGACTTCCAAATTTCTCAGCAGTGGCCTAAACAAGTTCCCTGAGGTTCATATTTAATGTTTTTCTGCATTTTGGGAGGTCTGTAAAAGGTATCCCCTACCTTTAAAGAGGAATAACAAAAGTAACAAGCACTGTTTGACTCTTTAGCCCCAGGTCCAGCCTGGAAAACGATGCTGGTCAGCGAGGTGGGACAGCTTGTCATTGTGTTAACACTGCCTTACTGTGCAGAAAAGGAAGTAAGTTGTAAATCATCCCAATCTGATATAACGGAACTCAGCATTGCAACTGATTGACAAATTGCCCTACATCGACGTAAATAAGCACTGAATTGATCAGTGTTTTAGTAGTAGCCATGATAAAAAAATCATGGGCGTACATACTCGAGCAGGATTCGAACCTACGACCTCCTGATAACCGGACAGGCGTCATCTCCACTAGACCACCGAGCTTTCGCCCGACAGCAAGTGTTGGTTCTAATCCTTATAGCATGCAGCGGGTAATGCTTTGTTATTCAAATTCATGAAAATTCTTCCGTCGAGATGTTTTCATTGCAACTGATTGACAAATTGCCCTACATCGACGTAAATAAGCACTGAATTGATCAGTGTTTTAGTAGTAGCCATGATAAAAAAATCATGGGCGTACATACTCGAGCAGGATTCGAACCTACGACCTCCTGATAACCGGACAGGCGTCATCTCCACTAGACCACCGAGCTTTCGCCTGACAGCAAGTGTTGGTTCTAATCCTTATAGCATGCAGCGGGTAATGCTTTGTTATTCAAATTCATGAAAATTCTTCCGTCGAGATGTTTTCATTGCAACTGATTGACAAATTGCCCTACATCGACGTAAATAAGCACTGAATTGATCAGTGTTTTAGTAGTAGCCATGATAAAAAAATCATGGGCGTACATACTCGAGCAGGATTCGAACCTACGACCTCCTGATAACCGGACAGGCGTCATCTCCACTAGACCACCGAGCTTTCGCCCGACAGCAAGTGTTGGTTCTAATCCTTATAGCATGCAGCGGGTAATGCTTTGTTATTCAAATTCATGAAAATTCTTCCGTCGATATGTTTTCATTGCAACTGATTGACAAATTGCCCTACATCGACGTAAATAAGCACTGAATTGATCAGCGTTTTAGTAGTAGCCATGATAAAAAAATCATGGGCGTACATACTCGAGCAGGATTCGAACCTACGACCTCCTGATAACCGGACAGGCGTCATCACCACTAGACCACCGAGCTTTCGCCCGACAGCAAGTGTTGGTTCTAATCCTTATAGCATGCAGCGGGTAATGCTTTGTTATTCAAATTCATGAAAATTCTTCCGTCGAGATGTTTTCATTGCAACTGATTGACAAATTGCCCTACATCGACGTAAATAAGCACTGAATTGATCAGTGTTTTAGTAGTAGCCATGATAAAAAAATCATGGGCGTACATACTCGAGCAGGATTCGAACCTACGACCTCCTGATAACCGGACAGGCGTCATCTCCACTAGACCACCGAGCTTTCGCCCGACAGCAAGTGTTGGTTCTAATCCTTATAGCATGCAGCGGGTACTGCTTTGTTATTCAAATTCATGAAAATTCTTCCGTCGAGATGTTTTCATTGCAACTGATTGACAAATTGCCCTACATCGACGTAAATAAGCACTGAATTGATCAGTGTTTTAGTAGTAGCCATGATAAAAAAATCATGGGCGTACATACTCGAGCAGGATTCGAACCTACGACCTCCTGATAACCGGACAGGCATCATCTCCACTAGACCACCGAGCTTTCGCCCGACAGCAAGTGTTGGTTCTAATCCTTATAGCATGCAGCGGGTACTGCTTTGTTATTCAAATTCATGAAAATTCTTGAAAATTCTTCCGTCGAGATGTTTTCATTGCAACTGATTGACAAATTGCCCTACATCGACGTAAATAAGCACTGAATTGATCAGTGTTTTAGTAGTAGCCATGATAAAAAAATCATGGGCGTACATACTGGAGCAGGATTCGAACCTACCACCTCCTGATAACCGGACAGGCGTCATCTCCACTAGACCACCGAGCTTTCGCCCGACAGCAAGTGTTGGTTCTAATCCTTATAGCATGCAGCGGGTATGCTTTGTTATTCAAATTCATGAAAATTCTTCCGTCGAGATGTTTTCATTGCAACTGATTGACAAATTGCCCTACATTGACGTAAATAAGCACTGAATTGATCAGTGTTTTAGTAGTAGCCATGATAAAAAAATCATGGGCGTACATACTCGAGCAGGATTCGAACCTACGGCCTCCTGATAACCGGACAGGCGTCATCTCCACTAGACCACCGAGCTTTCGCCCGACAGCAAGTGTTGGTTCTAATCCTTATAGCATGCAGCGGGTATGCTTTGTTATTCAAATTCATGAAAATTCTTCTGTCGAGATGTTTTCATTGCAACTGATTGACAAATTGCCCTACATCGACGTAAATAAGCACTGAATTGATCAGTGTTTTAGTAGTAGCCATGATAAAAAAATCATGGGCGTACATACTCGAGCAGGATTCGAACCTACGACCTCCTGATAACCGGACAGGCGTCATCTCCACTAGACCACCGAGCTTTCGCCCGACAGCAAGTGTTGGTTCTAATCCTTATACGTGCAGCGGGTACTGCTTTGTTATTCAAATTCATGAAAATTCTTCCGTCGAGATGTTTTCATTGCAACTGATTGACAAATTGCCCTACATCAACGTAAATAAGCACTGAATTGATCAGTGTTTTAGTAGTAGCCATGATAAAAAAATCATGGGCGTACATACTCGAGCAGGATTCGAACCTACGACCTCCTGATAACCAGACAGGCGTCATCTCCACTAGACCACTGAGCTTTCGCCCGACAGCAAGTGTTGGTTCTAATCCTTATAGCATGCAGCGGGTAATGCTTTGTTATTCAAATTCATGAAAATTCTTCCGTCGAGATGTTTTCATTGCAACTGATTGACAAAGTGCCCTACATCGACGTAAATAAGCACTGAATTGATCAGTGTTTTAGTAGTAGCCATGATAAAAAAAATCATGGGCGTACATACTCGAGCAGGATTCAAACCTACGACCTCCTGATAACCGGACAGGCGTCATCTCCACTAGACCACCGAGCTTTCGCCCGACAGCAAGTGTTGGTTCTAATCCTTATAGCATGCAGCGGGTACTGCTTTGTTATTCAAATTCATGAAAATTCTTCCGTCGAGATGTTTCATTGCAACTGATTGACAAATTGCCCTACATCGACGTAAATAAGCACTGAATTGATCAGTGCTTTAGTCGTAGCCATGATAAAAAAATCATGGGCGTACATACTCGAGCAGGATTCGAACCTACGTCCATGATTTTTTTATCATGGCTACTACTAAAACACTGATCAATTCAGTGCTTATTTACGTCGATGTAGGGCAATTTGTCAATCAGTTGCAATGAAAACATCTCGACGGAAGAATTTTCATGAATTGGAACTCAGCATGTTCTACTTGGGTGTCAAGTTTTGAGCAGAAACACTCATCCTGTTGAGTTATCAAGGTCAAATGGTTCTACAAACATAGCATTAATGGCAATGAAAAGAGTCCCCTACAGTTCACTAATTACAAGAAAGAGGACTTAACTCACTTACTTCCTTCTGCCAATGTAGGGCAGTGTTGTCTGTAGAATCAAATTATGTCAAAGTACGTCAGCAATTGTCTATTCAAACAAAAGGTGTCAATTTTGTATTGCCACCTAAGTCAATTTTCACATATGAGCAATTTTCAAGGGCAGCCCGTCTCTGTTGATTGCACGATAAATTTGCATTTGGGGGTGCAACTCATATCATTGTTTCATGATAAAAAGAACTTTGAAATGTCTTAACATTCCCTATCTTTTTTTTCCTCTTTTTTTTTTTGGTCAGATTTCTATGGAAATTCTTCTTTCTTTCTGATTTTATGTTGATACAGCCATGGTGAGACATTTCACTTGAATTACCAAAGTAAACAAACTGTCATACAGCAGTGACAGAAATATCTGCCATTGTTTCTACCAAATCAGTCTATTGCTACTGAGGTTTTTCTTTTTTGCTGTTACTCTCCATGAAAACGATTGATCTATATTATTACGAACACTGTATTATCATGAACACATTCAGTGTTCATAACACAGACAGAGCATACAATCTTTAACCCGTTGGAAGACAGACTGATTTTCCTATTACATGCATTTCCCATTTACCCTAGCCCGAGAATACTCCGAACTAGTATTCAATGGGTTATTATTCGCTAAGAGTTGTAGCAAAAAAGAAAACCTCTGTAACTGCACAATCTCTGTATTAAAAACAAATTCCCTACATTCTTATGATTTTATCACTGGGAGGGAAAGTTTTCCTCAGAAAGATCTTTTACCTGGACTTCCCGGCATGTCTGAGGAACTCAGTGTCTGCCCTGTGCTCTACGGCAGCCGAGGCGCGGTAGAGCTGGACGTCCCGATTGGCGCCCTCTATTTTCTGGAGCTGCACCAAGATGGACGGGCTGGAGTAGACGTGCTCGGGGCCGTGGAAGATGAGGTGTGAGGGGCTGGGTCGCTGGGCGAGGAGAGAATCCGATCTCGCTGCCAAAGATGACACGCTGAAGACAAAACAATTTCAAGTATTTTAAACATGAGCATCATATGTCACTGATTTTAAGCACTTTTTTTGTGTGTTCTCATCAGATAACAGACTAAAGTTCATTAAAATTGATCTTTGACACCACTTCTTGAGTATATATGACAAAGATTTTGTGTCCGCTCGGTACAAGGCACTCCCATGTTGCTGTTTTCTTTAACTTTTGCAAGCATACTTTGCACAAATTTTGTGTGCAAAACTTTTGCGTGCAAGAAAGTTTTCATATACGGAGGGAGATATTCTGTGGCAACCGCACACACTCGGCTATTACAGGGATCTGTGAAAAAGTAATATTCCTGTCGAGGCATCTTAGAATGGTCCTTCTCAAGTTTCTGCAGTATCCTTAACCAATCATTCCTTGGGCAATTTGATTGCAGACATATATCAGCTTGTCCTTATGAAGTCAGTACAGGTAACTCTCAATTTTTTCACTGCATATCCAATCTTAGGAGGAAACTCTTTCAAATTCTTTCAAATCTTTCAAAACCTGCTTACCTTGTGTGGGGTACCACTCGGACAGTCGTCTTGCGTCCGACGTCTCTCTCGTAGCCAATGGTCGGGGCCACTCCCATTCTAAAGACGCACTCTGATTGGTCGATTTGCCTGCCCATTGAGCCGTGTCTCAGGTAACCTGCAGTGACACAGAATAAAGGTGGCATGGGTGTTTGGAAGTGTGCTGCACAGAATACTTTCATGTCCACAGATGCCATGAAACTTATAAAGACAAACTGATTTTCTTTCTGACATAGGGAAATTTTTAATTCATAATACAAAGGGTTTGGATAGAAGTTACCGTACCTAGAACTAAAGGGAAAAGAAGGAACTTTTGTGCCCTAATTTGTCATATGCTATTGACTCCTAAATGTGAACAAATAAGATAGGGGATGGCTAATGCACCAGCTGGAAGACTGTTGAAAGAAACATTGTGAGTTACTATGATTTTAACCCCGCATCACAAAATTGAATAAGTCTCCTTCGTCTGACTCAAAAGTTTAGCAAAAAAAAAAAAAAAAAAAAAATACAGCAGCAACAAGGGGAAGTCCATCTAGACAAACTTCTGAAGATGTGTTACTTGTCCAAGAAACTGCAACTTACCCGAGTTGGCTACCAGAGAGCATGACCCACACTGGAGGTCAAGCCTATGGTCTTTGTCGGTCAGCAGAGGGAGGTAGTCTCTGAGATCACCTGTGTCTTCCTGTTGGTCAGTCATGGCTTGACGGAATGGTCTTGTGGCCGACTGGCGTGCCTGGAGCTTTCTCCTACCGTACTGGACTAAGCTCCTCCTTTTTTCATAGCGAGCCTTTGAAATGTGACACAAAGATGAGTTTACCCCTTGCCTATAATCCTGCACATTCACATGTACTACACTCAATTCTGTAACTTTTTTCTTCAATCCTTTTACAAATATGTCAACATGGAAGAATAGCTTTAAGGACTGTCTTTCCTGTCAGTTTTACTTCTACAAATCAGGGCAGTCATTCATTCCAAGTTGGAGACTCTAACTCATTCCAAGCTATAAGGAAAGATATCCCACTCTTGGCTGGGTACAAACTGAAATCAGTTGCTAAATGGCAGTAACCACTGCAAATGTTTTTCACACAATGTATAATACTAGTAGTTCTTTTATGCTACCAAGCTTTCCAAGTCTCAACGAGTTTTAGAAGAAAATTCCATTGCAGTTGAAACATAGTCTGAAAAGAAGGAGTTATATTTTCTGAGCACAACAATGAAAATTTAATCAAAATCGGATGAAAATTAGGAATTTTCAACATTTTGAAATTTGCTGTTCTTCAGAAATGAGCAAAACCTAACAATTTCATAATTTCCCTGATTTTATCCCATTTCATTAAATTTTCACTGTGGTACTTGTAAGATTTTTCTGTTTCTATCAGACTGACTTTTAACTGGACTAGAATTCATTTTCAATAGTTATGTCCAAATACTGCTAAAGTTCACTGATTTAGCTATTCATTTTTTTTTTTATTTTGAAGAAAAAAAAATACTCAGCATATCCTAGTAAATTCAAGGGGTGAAGAATCACACCACACAGCATACATGTTTTCCACATCAAAGCTCACCTTCAAATCAATGTTCATCGGCGGAAGATTGTGGACATGATAGAAACGGCTAATGACCTCCTTCTCCGTGGGGTAGCGTCCGACAAGCCTGACCCTCCGCGGATGACCCTCGCTGGACGGAGTCAGGTGGACACACAGCACCAGGAGACAAGAGAAGATCAGCAGCGAGACGACGATGATTCTCGCTGTCGGAGCTGAGATGAAGTCAAGCATGGCTGACGTGGGAAACACACAATCTAGCTGCAAAGAAAATAATGAGATAAATGGATTACTGGTAATATGCAGCTCTGGTATAAGAAACATATACCCTGCAAAGCTCCAAAAGTCTAGTATGAACAATTCACAGAAAATCTCTACTTCATACCTTCATTTTCACTCATATTACTTTACACATGCCCTGTCATTCTAATGAGATACAACATACTTTTTATTATTTACATATTGCAGAGTCTGCACATGATTTTCCAAGTGTGCATTAATGGAAACAAAAATTTGCCTGGATATGGTCGACTTTTTCAACAAAAAATAGTAAATCTTTGGCAATTTCAAAGATATTCATGAAAACTTTCGCTACATTACATTTTGTCAAAAGAAATAAAAATTGTAAAAAAAGAAGAAAAAATAAGGAGGAATGTACAATAAAAGGAAACACATAATATAAAAAGATAAATCCTCAAATGAAATAAATAACTCTGCATAATAAAATAAAAAGGAAATTGAATTCCTTTTCAAACTGATACCCTATACAAGTACCAAATCGCACCAAATTTGTTAAACACGTGTAGCGTACAGCCAGATTCTGAAGTTTGATCCGAGTCAATGAATACAGCACCGGCGACAGCAGCATACTAACTGAAGAAGCGAGAAGGCACCCCTTGTGACAATTGTACACGAGCATTTCTATACACATCACTTTTGTTGTTTTGATTCGCATCCAACTCATCATTCAACTCCAAATGAAATGAGGCATGCGTGATGTCACAATGAAAAGAGGTCTGCAAACAATCACGGAGATCACTATGAAGGTCACCTTCACAGAAGACTGCTCAATTAGAAATACAGTACTACTACTACCACTACTACCCTCATTCATTTTTTTGTTCTGTCTTTCTACAGCAGTCACATCTGCTTGCTTCGTTCCCTCTCATTTCTCTAGCAACTTTTGCATATTTTACTCTGAACTCAAATTCTATGAAGTGCCTCGTGAGTGAACTTGATGAATGGGACTATAAAGGACATTTACAAAGCGAGAAATACCACATAACGAGAGATACAAGTAGATAGAGAGCGAAAAAAAAATAAAGAGATGGCATCACCTCTGAAATGAGTGCAGATTTTAATACCCTGTGACATCAGCAAAAATTTTATTCCATGCACCTGCGCCCAAAAGTTCTTTTGACCCCCTGGCCTCTAGCCAACAGACAATGATAATATGTGTTTAATCAACACTGGCTGCTACGCCAAATACGTTGAAAAATGCTAGTGTCTCAACCTTCGACGAGAATTTTGTCCAAATATGTATACAGCACTGATGAGCTGGAATCAAAATTCTGAGTAAGATCTGCCCTCTGAAAGTTCTACAAATAACTTTCGTCAAACTCTCTGAATAAAAAGGAAATACTGAACAGACAAGGACAGAGGAACGAGCAAAACAAATCAAACCCACTCAGGATGAAATGAAACCGACTCACTGCCTTGAGCAGTACCCTCATAGGAAAAACAAAATCTAAATCTAGAAATACCACAAAATTGGCAATTTCAAGGGCATCAAACCTTTTGCCCACATGCCGTAAGCATCTTTGATGACTGCTTGCGGGGCAAGATATTGCGACTGGTCATTTGAGATTCAACAATTTACCGTCAGCTCCAGGTTTACATGCATATTTGACCAACAGGTCACCATACTTTTAGCGCTTTGCAGCAAAAGGTCTGCATGGGATAACAGGCTACAGATTGTAGGTAGATGCTGTGACAATATCTATGCTTGTCAATTAAATGCCTCCAAATTTCATTACACAAATGCTGGAGTTTTAAAAGATCTGAAGTATAGTGCTCTGCATGAGCCATTAAAACTTTAATACATCCTGGCATACCGCCAAAGATCAAAGTGGGTTTAACTCCCCCAGTCTTATTCATAGCTTCATGTTCCCTGCCTCATGGAGACAGGGGTACATGTCATGAACTATACAGCAGCGTGTGTGTGAACAGCAAACACGCTCGTAAGCCAACAGGATTAGCAATGGCTTCAGACAGCTCGTGTTCCATCTCAAGCAGCAAGCAAGCTGCCGTGACTGATCAGAATGTGAGATGCTTGTCTTACCCTCGTTTGAAGCAGCAGCATTCACTCTGGCTGCATTTACAATGTATCTCAACATATCAATAACATGCTATCACCTCTAAGGATTTCATTTTATTTTCTGGAATTTCAGTAGAAGTGCAGAGCGTGGGAGAAAGCCTCCCATGTCCCACATCCCCCCCCCCCCCCCCCCCCCGAAAAACAAAAAATCAAAAAACAAAAAATCAAAAAACAAACAAAGAAACAAACAAAGAGAGAAAAGGTTTGTTCTTAGAGTCCTAACATTGTCAGGAAAATACCTAGATACAGATACTAAGATACCTTGTAGGTATCCATTGCATATTACTACATTGATATGATTATTTTCTACACATTTCCCATGCATACAGTTGTAGAAAACATGCAATCATTGTATGTGGGATACCTTGGCAGGCGTCAACTATTACCACCAACTATAAACTGTCTTCCGAATGATTCATGAAATCATGGGATGGTTCAATGTGAACAAAACATTTACAGCTCCACTGAAGAAAATAAAGAAAAGAAGAAAAGCAAATAAAGACTTTGATGGAGGACAAACATTACCAACTGACTGAGAACCAGTCTGTGTAAACTACACTAATAATTATTAACTGTGATTCATGCATTTCATGCTGCATCTGCCAATGATCACAGTCAATTTAATGGTAGGACACATAAGTGTGTATTAAAGTTCAAAATGTGTTCCTGAAATTGATATTGACAAAGTAATGACAATGTGCAGTGTAATAGATGGCAGCCCTTTCACCCTGGCTGATATTAATGTACAGGGACGTCCCATGCTATCATCACTTTGACTTTCAGTAAAATGGAAGAAAATGTTTAAAGTATCATTAAAATCAAACAAATGTCAAAAAGGTAATAGTAAATCTACATGTTTTCTTGAAAAATGTGATGCTCATGATGATACTATATATACATGCAGTTTTAATTCAGATATATGATTATCTTACAGCTCACCCAATGATATACAGTTGTATGTCCATTAAAAAATATAACTTTCAAATCATTATTAGCTCAAGTATCAGGCAACAATGACCTTTAAACTTAATATCACTAACAGATTAACATAACTTACAGAATTTGATATGAAGGACGTAAAAATTGAATTTTTCCTTTTATTCAAACAACGTAAATTTAGAGATTTGTGTGCAGAATAATGGGATACTAAATAAAGCGAGGGCATCAATACCTTATCACACTTGTGAAATATTGCACACAAACATGTATGACGGGTCTGCACAATTTACATGTAATCCACACCCCCCCTATCACACCCCCCCCCCCCCACCCCCAACGGTTCAGAAAGGAAAAAATTTATCATTAAGCAATAAATGAAGTTACAGATACTGCATCATAAGAAATGAAAATAAATTAATACAAGAGATACACCAAAGTACGTCTCAATGTAAATGTCTGGGCACATTTTTTTTTTTTTTTTTAAATCTCACATTTGTTACACAGGAAGTGATACCACTTGTGTTTTCATAATTGTCTCCTACATTAAGTGGTTTCAAGTGGTTTTCATACACACAAAACAAGCAGAAGAATAAATATTTATGGCACTCTTCACTGAAGAGAGAAGGTTACTCTCAAGATAAGTATCACAGACGAAGGTCAAGATAGAGCATTTTGCTGAATCCAGTTATCAGATGTGAAAAGTACATATGTCTTTTGATTTGTTCTTCAGTCCTGTCCCTTTCATTTTCTTCTTTAGTTTCGTTTCTATACTCCCGATATATTTTACACAGTATTTATGTTTTCTAGGGGTCAGCGATTTACAAGGCTTATTGCTCTTCTCTGTTGACCTCCCATTCTCATGAATTTATGCATCGGCTCTTGTTCTTGTTGTTGTTTTGTGTATGTGTGTATATTTCTTTTGATATTCATATATGTGTTTTCATTGTATGAATTGTTTGATGATTTTATGTCGAATGGAAAATAAATTTGAACTTTGAACTTGGACATGTGTGTGTGTGTGTGTGTGTGAGCGGGTTATCCTGTACTAGGACCATTCTCACCCTCATTCTAGATTGGATAAGACTTCTCCAACAAAGTCGCCCCTCTCTCTAATCCTCCTGTCTCCCATACCCAGCAGGTATCCCTCACCACATCCAATCACTCGTCAACTGGCCACCTCCCGATTTAGCCACAGAAACCGGAACCGCTGACTCCTTTGTCCCACACCTGGAATGAACCCCCAAAGGTAATATGGCCTCCGCAGGCTGTGAACATGTGCCTTTTCAAATCTTCCAAGAGCCTAGTAGATGGGCAGCTTTTCACCATGGTCAAGTTCGATTGGATAAAATACACTGCGGAAAAACATTATTATGGAGGGATCAATCTACAGATTGTATACATTTTTCTCATGTCATAAGGGAAATATGTCCCTTTGATATCATTGTTCACATTAAAAAAAAAAATGAATATTAGGGCTAATTGCTTGGATTTTGAATCAAAAGATTTTTTTTTTTTGTTCCACCTGATTTTTGTTTACATTATTTGTTTTTTTATTGATTTTCAAAATTCATAACAACATATTAGCATAATTTACACAAATCACATGGAAAGGAAAAAAATCTAGGACTTACAAAAAAAAAAAAAGAAAACAGGCAGAGTAAAATAATCATGTCATTCAAATCAAAAGATGTTACACTGTCTGAATTCAGGTACAGCTGTGTTGGAAATTGCACCACACATTTGATGGAAAGAGAAACTGTATCCAAAAGCCTTACAGTAAGACTAGGCAGGTGGTGAAAAAACTGGGGGAGGGGGGCCTTCCAAAGCCCACTCGCCATTCACATCAACTTCTCTTTTATTTCTTTGTGTGCTGAGAAGCTGTGTAACGTCTCCAACCTTTCCATTCCTACACCAACTTGATACCACATAGAAGTTTTGGTAGCGTAGTATGACAGTGCCCCCTTGCACTCTCGATTTTCTCACTTCATTTCTTCTCATGGCCAGCTCACCTGAGTGATACCCCTTTTATACTGAGAGTTACAACATGTAGCTCGCTTCAGATCCGCACCTGAAGCGAGCTGTGATGTAACTCCCAGTATAAAAGGGGTATACATGTAAATTCCCTTCCTCCCAGGTAGACAAGCCAGACAAGAAGGACAACCAGATGGTTACAGTTCATTATTCCAAAGGTTTGTTGTCGTTGGTTTTTTTTTTATTCCATAGGTTCAGTAATCTTAATATGAAATAAAGTTTGTGATTCCGAAGGTTCAGTAGTATGTATCTTCTTTTCATTTTTGGATTAACAAATTTCATATCATTTTCAGATAAACAAACCTTTGCAATAATGAACCTTATTTCATTTTCATTTAGAAAAAAAAGAATCTTCAGAATATCAAATTTTATTTCATCTTGAATTAATGAACCTTCAAAATAACATCACAAATGTTCAGAACCCTATTATATTTTTGGATCAACAATCATGTGTAAGTATGGGGAATTTGTGTGTTTCGAAATAACAAATCTTCTGAATTTAACAAACCTCCTTTCATTTCGAAAATAGCTATGTTGTAAAATCACCCAAACAGACAACAGTGAAAATCCTATACAAACCCACTTTACAAGGCATAAATTGCTGAGACTTGCAAAGAGACTACACTGTATGAACACTCACACCAATTCAGACACAAAACATGTAAAAAAAAAAGAAAAAAAAATATGTGAGAGAATACAACAGCAGCACCTACAACTGAAGGACAGGTGCATTTGAAGTACCAGGACATCCTGTAACTCATGGGAAAGACAAACAAAAGAGGAAGTGCTAATTTGGGAGAAATTTGTGGTATGAACAGAGACATTAGTGAGAAAAACATACAAGAAATGAAACTGAAGAGCATGAGATAGGGAAACAAAGGAAACATGCACACTGCCTTGCCAGGCCAGGGAGGTGAGACAACCTCCCTGGCCAGGCTAACCACAGGCTAACTCGCCTGAGTGGTTTATCAACGACAATAGCAGAAAACTGAAAGAAATAGCCCAAAGTTACCACATAAATTATGGAAAAAAGCATTATAAATCCCTGTGAGTTTTCATGTTCCACCATTTCCATTCAAAAAACAGGAAAGCACATCAGTGAGAGTTTCCAAAACTCAACCTTTTGTCTTTCTTCTTCTTTCTCTTCTATGTACTTGTTTTTTCTTCAATTTTGTGATTTATAAACATTAGCATGACCCACTTCTTGCAGTGGGATGTACACAGTATTCACAATCAGGATAGACCAAATTAACCAGTTTAAAGGGATCATATAGTTTTGGTTAAGACTTAACTTCAGGTTTCTATAAACATTTTTTGGTGAGATGATGAGAAACCTTTTATGAAATGTGAAAGAACATGTAGGGGGCCCTAATTCCAAGAGGAATTCAACATTTATTTGATGAAAATTGGTATTAAAATGGCTGAGATATCCAAAACAGAGCGATCCTAATAAAAGGTGGCACCCGCCTTTTATCATGAATGCTTTAACTTTGTTTTTGGATGTCTCAGCCATTCCGAAAACGATTTTCATCAAATAAACTTTGAATTCATCTTAGAATGGTATGGTCTGTACTACATGTATTTCATAATGTGGTTTCTTGATATCTCGCAAAAAGTTAGAAGCCCAATTCTCATCTCCACCAATACTATACCATCCCTTCAAAATACATTCTAAGTGTCATGCTGTGATGTGTGCCCAAATATGAAGAATCAATGGACTACAAATGGGAATTTTCATGGGACAGTGAGCAACTAAAGAAAGGCAAAAGACCAACAATTTTTTGTAAGTACAGTAATGACTTCACACATATCAAAAAATCAAAATATAAAAAAAAAAAAAAACATATATCAAAAAAACAGTATGGATATCACTTTCATTGCAGTTGTTGTTTTGGGTGTTATTTTTGTGGTACCTTCCAATTTTTGTATAGATCAGAAACCTAACCAGTAATACTTCCTTGGCACCAGAGGCCACACATGGCACAGGAAATGTGAGATACATAACCTGTAATCAATACCAAAATGTATGCAATTACAAACACAATAGGAAAATTCACACCAAGAGACAATGTTTGACAATCTATGAATAGATAAAGGCTATGCTTGCCACATCAAACAAAAAAACACTATTGCACAATCATCAATATTGTCACTTCATAAAATATGAAAAAGAAAAGAAAGAAAAGAGGACAGTAGTCGGTATATCGCTTCCACAATGGCTGGGGAAATAGAGAGATGTGTGCCATATGTCAAAGAATTTGAGTGTTTGTTTCTTTCTTTCTGAAATTGTATGCTTGTTTGCCTTTTTTTTTTCCAATGGAGCATTTACAATGTAGAACAGTACCTTTGCGCGTTGCATCCAGTGGAAAAGGCGCTCTATAAATGTCTACTATTATTATTACCTGTGTGTTGCAAATCATGTGGATACTGTTGACTCATTTTATAAATTATTTATTTATTAATTCAATATTTAGTGAAAATTTTTTTGTTCTGTTCAAGAGTCCCTATTTTTGCAAATTCTTTGAAGAAACATTCTTTTTTTATCATTTCAAATACATCTGGGCCATTCTATTATTCCATATTCTATAATCGTTGATAACTAATTGCTGATGATAAGGTACAATGTGACCATGATTGTTGCTATTATTTTCCAGCACTGAATTTAAATGCAGCTTCAAGACTCGTAAATTAATGTTCTCTTCTACGCTCTCCTTTCTTTTAAAACATCATGAGAAGAAGGATTTTCTCTACAAAGGGGTTCAATCTAATTTGGGAGTCCTCAAATTTGACATGACAGAGCATATGAATAGTTTATTCATGGAGCACCATGGATTATTTAAAGGAAAGATCCCTGTAACAGAGTAGACTTCCTCCATTGACCTTCCAGAGACTCCAACCCCAAGCACCTTCTGATCTGGAGATTCTCCCGCCCGAAACCCCTAGCAAACGGGAGACTCCTAGTTGATGTGTGCGAAACGCGAAGTTCCTAGGGCTCTAGATGTTCTCTGGTGCTATCTAAGGCTTATTTTTTCAACATACGATAGCAATAAGTAAGAAATCCTTTCCACCGGGAGACACAGAGCCAGGGCGGGAGAAATCAAATCTCAAGCGGGAGAACGGGAGATTTTGCTAAAATGGTTTTTCGGCGGGAGATCTCCCGTCGAAAACGGGAGAGTTGGAGTCTCTGACCGTCCTTTAATAATTATAATTGGTGACCCCAATGGCTCCTCAGGCATTTCAGTCAACATCCTTGTCTTGAGCCAAGCTAGTCTTGGCCTGTATTTACTTCCAGACCCACTTATCACATTCTCACAGGCACAGTTTCCTCCAGAGAGCTGGAGTGCAATGTTTTTGTAGTTCCTAAACAAGGTACATAGTGGGGTCCAATCCGTATCTGGGTGAGGGGGAGCTATAATTTCTATAATACTACAACGTGTAGTACGGTACTGGAGCAGTTAGGCAGTTGCAGTACATTGAAGCTACATGTACAGTGTAACTATCATTGCACTCCCACACTTTTGTCTGTGGCTGCTTGGGTCCATTTGTGGCTGCATTTTCTCAATCATGAATCTTTCTTTCTAGAGAATGGCAACTTTCATCAACCACTGTATCCTATCATCTGCATAATTCCATCAATTTCTCACTTTTTGCCTTCCTGCAATGAAGAGTAATACATGTATGTATCATTCCTTCAAATGAAAACACAGCCTCTGTCATTTATCCAAGTACAGTTTACAGTATGATCTCATGTTAAGACCACCACTTCACTCTCTCTTTGATGATGATAAAGGAAGATTTCAACTTTGCTGAAGTCTTTGGTTACTTTGATTTTGATATAGAGTTCAGGTTTAGAATCACCCATGCACTGTGAAAAAAAGCTGATCAGTGATATCCACACTTACTCAAAACACACTGAATGAGGTAGGTATGCGGAAGCCTTGTCTTACGGGTGAAGTTCCTATCCTGGGAGTCCAACAACTTCCTTGTGTGTTCAGGACTCCGATGCATACATTCACGTGTAGGTCGTCCTTCCTCCTATCACATAATAATGGCCTGGACATTCCAAAATATGTAGGCCTACAACTAAATGGTATATTTTTTGTGCGTCTGAGATTTCAAAACACATCGACTTTTCTTATTCTTTTTAATCATCTACACAATGTACATCATGGAGAGTACACATTCATGTTCATAGATTTATACGAGACAATGACAGAAAAAAGAAATAGCTTGAGTTGATGTGGAAATGAGTTGAACATCCCATTGCAGGGTGGTCCACGACCTGATACTGTATACGCTATAATTTTCGCGGACATAAATTTTCGCAAATTGCCGCTGTCACACATTTTCGCGAGTGGTTAAATTCGCGATTGGGGGACCAGAGAAAATATGAAGTGGTAAAGAAAGTGTGAATTTTCAACTTACTAGCAAATAAGAATGATACTAGTTATACACTGCATGAAAAAAACTTGCCAAACTCTGCGAACTAGGAAGTTAGAATTCAACATTTTTGAAGTGGTTAAGTCCATCGCGCTAGATTTCTGACAAGTGGTCCCCTTGCGATAATGGATTGGCTCTCTACAGTATTTAGACGTGGACGTGCGTAAACAAGCTTAGCCAGTATGGTCTATTCGGTAAGCCGTGACATGGTATACTAGTACTGAAATGTTCATATCATCAAGGCAAGGGATTCATTTTGGAAGGTAATATTTTCGCGTGTTGTTAATTTCGCGAATAGCTCCCGACTCGCAAAATTCGCGAAAATAAAACCCACGCGAAATATATAGCGTATACAGTATTACACTGTGTAGAGCACGTTGCCAGCTCTGAATGTGAGAATATTGCGTAGCACAAAATATTTTGCAATTTGCATTTTTGCATTTCTTGTTGTACTGCTTATAAATGTCCAACGTTCTATCTCATGTTTTGTACACAAATTTTCCAATTACATGTACAATACATTGTAGTTCGATGTTTCTCAAGTTTTACACACGTTTTTCACATGTTTGACATTCTATTTTGAGCATGTTGCATAGCATGCTCCTGGCTTTCGAAGATGTTGAACAAGAATTTGAGCATGTTGCATTGACATGAACCTCTCTAGACCACTCAGCTATTGCATCTTAGAATATTGCTTGTCTTTTTTCTTCTTTTTTTCCCAGTGAAGACATTTCCAAGTACTCAACTGACACCTAATGACCCTATCGCCTGGTATGAACGAAACAAAAAGGGAGAGATATCAGATTATATGAGGCATTTCATCAATATGAAGGTTTGTCCATTAATTCATCAATTACATGCTCAATTTGCTTTCAATGCGGCATAAAAATGCACAGTTATGGCATGGTGCTTTGTTCAAACCAAAACAAGATGTTTCAATTATCAAACTGAAATAGTTACACTATGGATTGTGAGCTCAAGCCTTCAACAACTGCTTTGAATCAAAGCCACAAGTGTGAGAGATAATTGAACTCCGCAGGAACTTCCTGCACAATTATCTGTCGCACAAAAATATTTCCAGGGGCTTTTATTTGGGAGCAGGCTTTTCTCATTTTGATCAAAATGGGTTTTATTTACTCAATGGGTTGTTGGCACTGCCGCCTGCTATGAACACAAGTGTGCCTGACCTTCACAATTACAAGAACTGGCCGGGCACAATTTGTAGAGACCAAAAATTGACCTACAGGTCTTTACTAACACACAATCTCCAACACCACAGAGCTGTTGTTAGAGGAGGTGGTGATACTTTTTGAGGTCACAAACACAGAGACAAATTCTATGGCTTCGGAGACCACTTCCTACCAAGGACAATCTTGTATAATATTTCTATACATGCTAGGGGTCACAGATTATTTACAAAGAGAAATTGGACTGATAACAAGAACTCTATGGACATGCCATTACTGCTTTTTAATACACCTACATGTACAACACATAACCTTTTCATAATACCTGTAAACAAACAAGCTACCAGTACTTGTGGCTATTAAAGATATGAGTGTGGCTACTAGTGAACAGAAGGGATCCAACCATTTCAAGCTTTCACTGCCACAAAAAGATAGGCAAAATACCCTTTTTGTCCACCACCATTATTTTTCAAATTTAAGAAATTAAATCCTGAAAAAAAAACCAACCAAACAAATGATTACCTGCATGCATTAACCATTTTCTAATAAGCCAGCCACATACCATGCTGGCTAGGGTAGGGTATTTCACTAACTGTTTTATGCAAACTTACATTGATCACTCGTCCAAGTTGGACAGGATCCAAAAATCTGTTCAGATACACATGTAGTCAGAGTGTAACATTACCCTTTGACTGATGCACATTGCTCTACATTGAAATCTAGTTTGAGTATTAAGTGCATTGGCTGCCAAAACCTTGATAAAACCCCAGGTCAAGCAAATGGTGCATCACCCAGTACCCTGGGATACTGCATTGTATGGCGCCATCTCGTGTTCGCAAGATGTATTTTTACACGCTGTGATCATAGTGGCCAAAATTTAGTACTCGGCAATAATGATCCCAATACCAATTCAGCCCTGCTAGGGATTTTTTTCCCCTTCTTTCTTTTGCTGTAATTACAATAATAATAAAGATGATGATACTTTTCATGTCAATTCTCAAAACGTTCAATTACAGTACTGAACAGTAAATCAGAATGAGATTTTTTAAATCTGTGAACTTGTCCCTTGATTAGACCTACTTATCTTACATTACTTCTGGTAAGCACTGATGATGCCGCTGCACAACTGAGATCACTGTTGCGACAAGATTTTCTTCCATACAGCACTAAAAATTACAAGTACATACTATGTACTTCATCCAATTTTCAATTCAAAATTTGTAAAAAAAAAATCACTAAAGTAGAAATGTAATTGGAAATAAAAATTCACACGTCCACAATCCCTTTACATCATACATCCTCATGCAACATCATAAAAGGAATGTATGTACCCTATCCATTGTATGGATATTGTTTTCTACATGTTTTTTTCTCCAACAATTTCTTTGAGAAGTGACAAGGCAAACCTGTGCAATGACTGAAAGAGCACCGGTCATCACAACACCCCACATTAAAGAGAGTTTGTAGAAGAGCTACAATGTACATGCAACATAAATCAAAATATATGACAAGCATTCTGCAACCAGCCAACTATCAGTTTTACTGTTAGATTATGAAGTATTTAAAATTAGAAACTCTGGTGCCCAATCTATAAACTTAGCTCTTCAAGGAACCAAATGTAATTTGACTCCAAAACTTTTGTTACTAGTCGCTGTTTCACTGAATTCAATTCACACAGTGCCAGCAACAAAAGTCTCTCACTCATTCAAGATAGATTTGTTGACCTCTTCTAGAAACTAGTATCCTGCCATTGTTACTCTAGCGACGTATCAATAAACGTTCGCTAGGCGTTCTGTGGACAGTGAGAAGGATACTCTGCAGCAACTAGCTATGTTTGGTCGTGCTCGTCATGTGTTGGTAGAGCCTGCACTGCGGTGTCTATGGATTGGATATTACTGGTAACATGTAATTACAATTTTCCTGTGACACTCTCTAGAATCTATTACCGGTAATCTTTTCAACCCATTCCTCTCTAAATTCTCCAAGAGGCTTCAATGACCCCAAATGAGATTCTTTTTGCCCATTGACAAAGAATGGACTGGCTAAATGGTACACTGTAATCCATCTGTGCGAAAGCAGCCAAGCGGTACTGATTAACCTTTTTGTGGTGTATGTAAAATAACAGATCAATCGGATGTGAAATATGAATAGAGCATGTGCTTATGGGCTCACAATTAGTCTGCATGAACTCTTTCGTTATCACGATGCGCTATCAAAAAGGGCACCCGAATGGGGTCATCAAAAGTCAAAATCAAGTGAGCTCCTCAGGCATTGATGGCTGGCTGTCTCTGTAGTGAAGGACCCGAAGGTAGGTCCTTCACTTGTACGGCTTCATAGGCACTACAAGTTATGACCATGTAGCAAAACAAGCACACAACGTCATTGAAAGAGGTAAATTCGACAAAAATACACACAGTTTAGAGAAATGGTCTACAGAACAGAACCTGGTGGAAGATGGTCTAGAAATAGAAATAGAAATAGAATCTAGATACTCTACTAGATTCCTGTTGCCGTAACGAGTTGACGATGCCACAGCCAAGGAACCTGGTGGCATAGAAACGATTCTAGACCCCCTAGGGCCCCACCACTGGTACCAGGTTCCCGAACAAGACTTGATTGATAATTGTATGGTAACGAACAAAAAAGTTAACATGAAACTTTCGTGAATTGTCACTGGCATTTACGTCTAATGCATACAATGTAGATTCTACTCTCTCGACAAGAACTTTTGCATGCATTTTAATTTCTTGAATTTTTCTCGGCTCATGCAATTCCTCCTCGTTTGGTTCCAGATGGAACGTTGAGGAGTATAAACAGTTAATCTACCTCGAAGAATTCACAAAATTAAAATGCAGACAAACATTCATTTTACAGTAAACAATCATCACGACAAGTTCGAATTGCCTCTTGCAAGTCTTCTTTTTTGGCTCGGTACACGCACAGGGCCACAGTTAGACAGAAAAATCTGTGTCCTCCGGAGTTGTTTTATCATTTTTTTTTAAACTTTTGCGGCTCTCCTATTTAGGAGGGGACTCCGTGAAGCAAGACGCAGTGTCCACAGAACAAACGCACAATATGATGACACCCCAATCCCACTCCTATACTAACATCTAACCTCACGCACCGCGACAGCGGCTGCACGTCTACCCTCTTGTAGACGTTGTCATTTTCAGCGGTGGGTGTACGTTTCCTTCATGAATATCTTTATTTATTGTTAAGTCTATGATATTCATTCAATAATCGGTATGCGATTCTAAAAGAAAATTGCGTCAAAAACCCACCGAAATCCGTGATTAAAATCAGGTCTGTAAGCGTCCGAATTCGTGCACTCCTCATCTTCTGCGTGTTATTTGAATGGCAATCACTGTCAACGTAGCGAGTCGGAAAAATTCTTGACCTAGTCGGGTGACCTAGTCGGAGCGAAGTGACGCAGCAAAGGTCAGATCATGAAAGCAGCACACACGGAAATACATACACGTAGCAGACGACAAGCTTCACGTAACACACAAAACACACGGGCGTACGTAAAATGTTACCAAGGTGCTTCCGGTCGAGTGTTCGTGGTAGTTCATTGATTTTGTGAATCATCACACAATCTAGTCTACTCCAAAAAATTCAACAATAAGGTCTGGATACCAGGTACGGTACCAACAAAACACCAAATTCAACTCAACCATCAGCAAAATACGATGTAGGCGAATGGTAAAAATCATCTTACTGTTAAAATCAAACAAAATAAAAGACATTTTATGTGATTTTGCCGTCAAAAGCGACGATCGTTTAACCCGTTAAGACGTTTAAACACTAGTATACATATGTCAGACTGCGTGCTGTGCAAAGCACAGCGGTCTGGTCAGGCTAACTAACATCTAAACCAGTGTCAGTCCGGGAAACCCGCTCATGAGGACCGCTCCCGAGTACGAGGACTGTCCCGCCTCATGAGGACCGCCCCCACGCCTCATGAGGCCCGGGGGGGGGGGGGGGGGGAAACTCCTCATGAGGCCCCCTATTCCCTTCTATTCATCTCACATCTGACGTATAAATTGTCGCAACTTTGCACGGTGATTTTTTGTTACACACACATGTCGACTATCCATGATGAAAAGAAGAAAAAATCAAAAATCGAGTTTTAATCAACCGATGCAGAGCGCCCATCAAAACACGTGTGGATAGTGGACATGTGTGTGTAACAAAAAATCACCGTGCAAAGTTGCGACAATTTATACTTCAGATGTGAGATGAATAAGAAGTGAATAGGGGGCCTCATGAGGCGTGGGGGCGGTCCTCATGAGGCGGGGCAGTCCTCGTACGCGGGAGCGGTCCTCATGAGCTGGTGTATTGAGCAGGTTTCCCGGACTGGTGTATTGCACTATTGGCAGTGAGTTAACAGACACCTAACGACTTAATAACATAAAAAATTTGACAGTGTTACTTACAGTAAAATTTAAGTTACACATTGTCATTAACGTTACCTTCCTCTTGAGTCCTGGTGCTCGGTGGTATTATTGTAACGTTATTATGTTTTGAATTACAAGGGTTTACTCTAACCCCTGAATACTGTTCATACTGTTACTGTTGTTAGGGGCAAGCATGGTATTACCGGACGCATGGTATTACCGGACACGCACATTTTTGCGTACTAATGACATTCTGTACGCGCGAGACTTCGTAGAGTAGCCTCACAGAACTTTGTGTGGACCGAAATTGCAAAAAACACCACATAAAAATGTGAAAACAAGAAAAAAATCACATTTTACATCAAATTTATAGTTGAGTGACCCGCACCTCGTACCGGTATATAGTTAATATTCATGCATGTTTGAATCACATTTCACGACTGAAAGTCTATGAAATCCCACTCACATACAGGAAAAATGCTGAAGATTCCAATATAGAACCAAAATTTCACTGATCGATATCGGAAATTTGTAGCTATCGTCCTCAAACGCGAACGATGCGGAATAGTTGTGCGCTAAGGGGCCCGCAACTCATCACCCGCGCGTGCAGCTCCCATAGACAAAGCACGTAAAGTAGAGTCTACAACCAGTTGTCGATTTTCTCACAAGCTTTTATTGCGTGAACTGTTCGAAATGTTCGAGACAGACATTTTACCGTAAAATACGAAATTTGAGCCTCATTTGCCGATTTTTTCTTTGTCATCCGCTTGGTGAGAATGTGTACGGTGATTTTTGGGATGAATTGTGATTCTCGTGCAAGGACTAGGTGCGAAAGACCTCGATTACTCGATCACGAAAATCGCATCCGGTAATACAATGCGATTTAGCACCGCGCAAAAAACAACTATTTTAAGAGGGGAACGTTTGAAGCATATTTTCTAAAAACTGGAACGAAGAATTGACATAAGTTGGCTGAATTCGTAATTTCCAGGAGTCTGTGAATAAGTGGTGTTATTTTTAGCCGAAATTTCATCCTCTTAGTACGGAATTCAAAGCCACAAAAAAAAAAAAGCGTCCGGTAATAGGATGTACCACCCTACAATGTATTAGTGTTGGGCTATTCTCGTTGACATGGTTGGAAGACCAATAAATTTACCTGTCATCACTGAGTGTCAGATTTAGCCCGACCAGATCATTCAAAGATGATGTAAAACCTACACAGCACTGCTGTGTATTAGCAGTTAAATTTATGTCAGATTCTAACGTTACAACCTGCTGAAACGTTAGTCGAAAGCAGCATTATCAATGGTACTAGACATACCATCAATAATCAATTGTAATTTACGTTCAATGACAATGTTGTAACATACCGGTTTGACACTGGAACGTTTTCTACAGAAATTGTTTGTCAGGGCTGAACAGCTACCTAACAGGTCAGGACGACGTTTGGTCACTCGCAAGGTTGCGTTGGTCTCGCAATCGTTGGCAAAATAAATCGTGTTCCGTTTAAAAACAGAGAGTTTGATACGAAGTCGAAGAACTATCAGTCTAGTAGTAAGTTCAAATTCAAATTCAAACAAGTATTCATCAAGTTTTCGGATATATTCTACATTCCTTCTTTCGACCTCGTGGGCTGCAGAATTTCTTGATCTTGTGAAGGGTCTTGGTTACCTTTCGTCAGGCACAGCGCTGATGATGTCTGTGCGCCTAGCGAGCTGGCTACGTGCTTCTTCGATCGGTGCAGATCGGTGTGTGCATGGATGGGGACGCTCCGATCCGTGGGCCGGTTCGTCGGACGTAGATCGTGCGATCATACAAGCACGTGCGTCCACGCTTATTGCACAAGCACAGTCGGGCTTCTCTCTCTCGCTCTCCTTTTCTTTTCCAGGTTCCCGCTGGCTCATGGCATGGCTACGTGACGTCCGCGTCGCGCGTGCGCGTGTGCTGACCGCGGACGGGGAAAAAAAAAAAAAATAAAGAATTCCTAAAAAATAGCGCCATCATGCGGAGAGCCATTGCGCATGTTTACGCACTCCATCCACAGAACTCTTGTAAGAGTTCTGTGACTCCATCCCCATCACAGAACTCTACACACAGAGCTGGAGTTTTGTGATTGCCATCCATCGGTCCTTTTTCCCCCATTATGTACTGTACCACCACCAAGCGGGAGATGATGACTTAACACACTCCCTTACGAATTACTGCGTAGTCTTAAAACTTAGACTGCACTATATTTGTATTCCCATAGTCACAAGTTTTGCTTTTGGTAACAACTACTTGCATGGTTCTGAACAGTTTCGGAGCTATAACCAGGGCCGGCGCAGTGTTTTCAAAAGAGTGGGGGCCCACTTCCGGGTTTCATGAGCTAACAAGCAAAAAAAAAAAAAAAAAAAAAAGGTCCTCAGCTCCATCTCTCCCCGTCCACTTCCGGGTTTTTTCAGCTGACAAGCAAAAAAAAAAAAAAGGTCCTCAGCTCATCTCTCCCCGTCCACTTCCGGGTTTCTTCAGCTGACAAGAAAAAAAAAAAAAGGTCCTCAGCTCAGTCTTCAGAGAAAACACATAACCTTACCGCCGCCATACTTCAAGATCTCAATCTATTTCTATTTTAGTGCCACTTACGTACTTCCAGGTTGAAAAAAGTGTGGGGGCCCAAAGTGATGACACCTTATGTATTCCTTTGCATGGTGCACAAAAAGTGTGGGGGCCCAAGCCCCCACGGCTGCACTGGCCCTGATAATGTTGCACGATGTACATAGCAAAAATATAATAATATAAAGTATGACATTAAAAAAAAAAAAAAACACCTTCCAAATAAATATCATGCTGTAAACAATTCAATCACCGTAGCATTAGATTACTTTCCTCAATGCAAATTAAAGAGGAAAGCTACTCAAAAAATAAATTCCAAAATAAAGAGAAAAAAAAATACCTAAAGAATGTTTGGAAAATAACATTAATCGGATAAGAAATACGGAGGATATGACATTGTGAAATTTCACTTTTTATCTGAAAACATTTTGGTCAGTCCTTATGAATATTCAATGAGCAAATTGATGATGTCATACAAATTCATTTATGTCAAATATGAAATTATAGGACAAATTGTTATTTTTAGATAATATAGGTAAAAACATATTCCCATATCAAAATATATCAAAGATAACATTATTTATTTTTTACTATGAGTGATTTTACAAGTTTTCTGAAAATTCTGAAATTTCAGAATGTCATAATTTCCTATTTCTTCTCCAATTTTGATCATTTTTGCACAGTTCTGCAGAGAATTTTTTCTCTTTTTTATGTAATGAAATTGCTAAAATTTTGGAGTGGATTAATTCCCATACATCTACAAATAT
Organism: Diadema antillarum; assembly: GCF_040938485.1. NCBI lineage: Eukaryota > Metazoa > Echinodermata > Echinoidea > Diadematoida > Diadematidae > Diadema > Diadema antillarum. The sequence continues at coordinate 1,097,672 of NW_027271055.1, forward strand.
CTTACAAAACAAAAAGGTTGAGATAGCATTGATACAATTTATCCACAATTTATTGAATTTGATACATACCACAAAATCAGAAAAACACAACTTTATCATTGCATTTCCATTCCTCTGCAAAATAAATCCAGTTATATACAGGAAGAAAGCAGCACTGATCAATGAATTTACAAATTGTCCTTCTTCTCAAAACATTGCACTTACAGACATGAACAGATAACACAAAACCTATACTCAAGCACCAAAATATATTCAAAGAAAAAATATTCCCAATTCCAATCTGCTTGGTCAAGATATTCATTAAAGGGGAAATCCAGTCCAAATATAAGTTGGTCTGATAAAAAAGAGTAAAATCTTATGAGTTCAACGGTAAAAAATTTGACTGAAATCGGATGAAAAATAAGGAATTTAAGACGTTTTGAAGTTTTGTTAATTTCTGCAAAACAGTTCTAGTACAGTGGATATGACTATGCAAATGAGTGAGCTAACCATTTTATATCCTCACAATTTTCCATTGATCATGTACAAAAAAAAAATGATGAAAATCTAATGTTTCTGTTATTGAAGTCTGAAACATGATGCTATTCCTGGTTGAATAACTTCAGAATAGTAATCGGTTAGATAAACAAGGATTTGAGCCTAAGGCATAATTGCATTTGCATGAAAAACTGGAAATTTCGAAATTTTATGTACAAACTAAAGGGCAAGTTGTGAGGGGATGACATGCTCACTTTTCCATTTGCATATTCATATTGACCATTCAAGAACTGTTTCCTGAAAAATTAGCAAAACTTAAAAATGTCATAATTTCCTTATGTTTTACCCGATTTCGATCAAAATTTTACCGTTGAACTCGTAATATTTTACTCTTTCTTATCAGACTAACTTATATTTTGACTGGATTTCCCCTTTAATTTTTAAACATCCAAGAAATCCTGTGTTATCCTTGCTTACAAACTAAAGGAGACTTTCTAAATTCAAATGCAACATTACAGTCCATTTTCATTAACAAGATGACTACTGTAAAGCAAGAAATATTCGCAGTATGAAATTTTAACACATTTCAGCTGACAGTATTTTTCCCAGCATGACATTTTTGTGAAATGCCACTGGCATCCAGTGCATTATACTGTATACGTCACATATTTCGTGAGTCTAAATTTTTGCGAATCGGGACTTCCCGACAATTTCACGAGTGGTTAAATTCATGATCATGGAATCCTGTAATGAACAGAGAAATGTATATGCGTACGTCACATTCATATTGGCATTAGAGTCAATATTTTGCATGTCTTTAATTTCGCAAATAGAAGCTGACTCGCGAAATTCATGAAAACAAAAACCTCGCGAAATATTTGGCATATATACACAAGAACTTTTGTGTGCGTTTTAATTTTGTGGATTTTGACTCTTGCAAATTCACACAAATGAAATGCAGGCAAACATTTCTGGTTTTACAGTATAGAACTAGAAATATCACTTAAGGTGATTAATACCCCCGCCCCGTGACGACAGTCTTACCCAAGGAATGATCTTTCCTTGATCTTCTGCTATTTAAATGCCGTTACCATGGCAACGCAGCTTCCGACACGTCCGAAAAATATGTCTTGCACATCTTCCCACCAAGACTATTGTGTGTGCCACATTTCATAAGCTTTTGTCAAAAACTGAGGAAGTAGTTCAATCCACAAGATCTTTCCTTGATCTTCCACCATTAATATGCCGTTACCATGGCAACGCAGCTTCCGACATGTCCAAAAAATATGTCTTGCACATCTTCCCACCAAGACCAATGTGTGTGCCACATTTCATGAGCTTAAGTCGAATACAGAGGAAGTAGTTCAATCCGCAAGATCTTTCCTTGATCTTCTGCCATTTATATGCCGTTACCATGGCAACGCAGCTTCCGACACATCCGAAAAATATGTCTTCCACATCTTCCCACCAAGATCAAGGTGTGTGCCACATTTCATAAGCTTTGGTCAAAAAACTGAGGAAGTAGTTAAATCCGCAAGATCTTTCCTTGATCTTCTGCCATTAATATGCCGTTACCATGGCAACGTACTTTCGGGTACTGTCAAAAAATGCGTCTTGCACATCTACAACCAAAGGCACACATCTGTACCAAGTTTCATGGAAATTGGGCAAAAACTGAGGAAGTAGTTTGCAACACAAAATTTTCCATCATTTTGGCTCATAATATGTGAGCTGTTACCATGGCAACATACTTTTTGTCACTGTCAAGAAATGTGTCATGCTGACCTATATCCTAAGACAAACATTCAACATGAATTCCATGAGAATTGGAAGAACACTGATGAAGCAGTTTTGCCATGAAGCATTTTGCCCTATATTTTACCAATAACATGCCGTTACCATGGCAACGCACTTTTTGCCACTGCGGAAATATGTGTCTTGCACATTAACATATTCAGATGAACATCTGTACCTAATTTCATAAAAATTGATCAAAAACTGTGGGAGGAGTTCGCGACGCAAGATTTGTACCCATTTTTGCCCATAATATGCCGTTACCATGGCAACGTACTTTTGGGTACTGTCAAAAAATACGTCTTGCACATCTACAACCCAAGGCACACATCTGTGCCAAGTTTTATGGGAATCGGTTGAAAACTGAGGAAGTAGTTCGCGACGCAAGATTTGCAATGGACCGACCGCCCGACCGCCCGACCGACCGCCCGACCGCCTGACCGCCCGACCGCCCGACCGTCTGCTGATTCCTATATACCCCCTTCAAACTTCGTTTGGCGGGGGTATAAAAATCTGCACAGAATGTGAGATGAGATGTTTCAGGAGAATTTTCACTGCTGTGATTTGAACGCTTTTCCAATTTTATGGGGAAAATCACTCATTCACTGCTTTGATACCACTGATTCATTCATTCATTTTTTTTCAAAGAGGTGAATTCTGAGATTTGTTCTTAAAATCAAACAAAGGCATAAGAACTCAAAGTATTGTATGCACTAGTATGTAACATCAAATATATCACAACTTGTTGCACAAGACAGTGAGAGTGTGGGGGGGGGGGCAAAGGGATGTCACATCTGCATTCCTTTTAAAGCTTACATCAAAATATCATCTTGACAAATCATTATACAGTAGGTTTTAATCTCAGGACAGCTAAAGAAGTGCCATTAAAAGCTTGCTAAGGTTCTGTCTTAAGTGATATATCACAATTTTGACAAATATCTTTCACATCAAGAATATTTTTGAGTGGAGAATAGAACATATCGAGTATATATTTATTTAAGGGCTAAAAGTCATGACATTTCTTTCAAAAGTGGATAGCATACACTTGAGCCAAGACTAGCGACATCAAACCTTTAACTTACAGTTACTCATTCCTACACTGTTAATCATGAACTGTATTTCGGAGTGCAGATCCCTTCCGTGTCAAAACGTTTTGTGGCAAACTCAGCAGGTGGTCAGTTGACGAGTGATTGGCTGTAGTGCCAGAAGTCAGCAAGGTATAAAGACACTGGGAATTAGAGAGAATGATTACATCGGTGAGATAGTCATATCCAATCAAGACTACTGGTGAGAACAATACGGCAAAATCTCATTATAATAATAACAATAATAACTAGAAAGCACTCAGAGAGCACAGACCTCCTCCAAGCCAGCAACTCATGTTCATCCAGTACCCTAACTACACGAATGCAATTTTCCAAAATAGAAGCATTTTGTTTACGCCATTGCACAGCCCCATGCCCAAGCAGAGCACACAATTTAGTGCGCGTATGTAAACCTCCAGTACGCGCAGCTTGAACCCCCCAAGTTCGTTGGCCATACATGCCAAAAGATGAAAAATCCTTCAAAAATCCATAGAAATTCCAGAATCACTGCCAAAATTGAATGAGGTGTTTCTTGTGCCAATATTGACTTTTCATACAAGTTTCATTTTAATCTGTTCTCAACTTTTTGAGTCATTTTGCAAACAGACAAACCAACAGGTACACCGATGATTCTCCTCCTTCCTTGGCGGATGTAACAATGAATTTGGATCCAACAAAACACTTTTTCTTGACCTTTGTCTATGATGCCCTGGTGAGAGTAGCCTTTTGTCTTCAATTAAGATTCCATAAATATTCACACAAATATTTATTAATACCACTTGAGAGACAATTACGACATCCTTGATTGGTATCAATTTCTGTGTAATGGGTGTGGGGAGAAACATGCAGAATATGAGTGTGGAGGAGTATATGTATTGCTTCAATAATTGCTTTTATTGTCTTTATATTTGTGTTGGGTGTGGATTTCTTAGATGAGTAAAACCTTTCACATGTGTTGTTCGAATTTCACATTTAAATGTTTCACACTAGAAGTATTGTTCTCAGTGGAAGAGGTGCAACAAATTAAACATGTACACTGTAGATTCACTGACGTGGAACACATTGCAACCACTGTCTGACGTGGAGACTACCATACAGGTAATCAAATTACCGGAAAGAGTTCTGCAGCCATTTAAGTGTCTTTGAGTTGGTCGGCCGACACAGGAAGAAGTACAAGCATGCTTGTGTACCCAGCCATGTACAATTGTAGCTAGACTGATCTGCATATGGTGTACTTTAGTTTTCTTTTTCTTTTTTTTTTTGCGAGTTGTGAGGTTAAATCATCAGAAATGCTAGCTCACAAATGACCCCATAAAAGTGTAAGAGTTATTCCCTCATAAGGAATAATATTCAAATGCAAATCTCACACATTTGACAACAAAAAGATAACAAATCTAACAAAGCTTTACTGATGCAGTAATGACAGGAACTTAAATACTCACATTGTCTAACTTGACATCTTATATAATTGTATTAATGAAGATTTTTACTTTTTTTGTAAAGGCAGGTGGCATGACTTGCTGAATATTACAATCATCTTTCAGCTTTGATTGCAGTGTATGGGATATATTGACATAGAGAGAAATATATGTGACCCGCTACAACAAAATGGTCCTAAAGTCGCGCACGGTCAAAGACGTGAAAATCGAGTTTGAAGTCAGAGCATCAAAATTGGTCAAAACTTACGATTTCCTGAATTTGACATATTATTAGAGTCTGACATGTCTTCTATCATCTGTCGAAATTTTGAAGCAAAATGATGAAAGGAAAGACCAAAAAATAGCGTTTTTCTGGGCCATGTTTTTTGGCGTTTCAACGAAGCAGAAACTGGTTCGAACATTTGGATTGAGCGCCACAGATAGGCTCCACCCCTAACAACGACCAGAGTGATCTCATTGGTCAGTTTGCTGCTTGCCGCTAACCGAAGCGTGAAGCTCGCATACTCCCCAGTCGACTGGTGCGTGGTGGCGGGGTGCGCTATGCCCAGCCGCTTCTCCTGGAATCCTGGTCGCTGATTGGTCGGTGAAGAGACCGCCGACGCTGTGTTTGAATGAGCATTGCGGGGGGTTGCTAGGGCTTACGTACCTGTACCTTCTATTGTCCGGAGGTGAATACTGACTTGCGTGTCCCTTGGTCGTGATTGCATCGCAAGGAGAACTTTAAGGGCGCTTTTCTCGAAACAGTGATTTCCCAGACGTCTCGACATGCTCTCTTTTAAACATCCATATCTCCGCAGCAGATTATTTTCATAAGATGTGTTATATATCAATTTAAAGCAGAAAGATTAGGGAATTGTGTCATGCAATTTTCAAATAATCGACCTCGCCCGACTTTAGGATCATTTTGTTGTAGCGGGTCACATATATTCATATATTCTCCTTCTCTCCTCCTCTGTCTGTATGTCTCTCTCTCTCTCTCTCTCTCTCTCTCTCTCTCTATTTGTCTCTAAATCTATCTCTATCTATATCTCTCTTGAACAATTCCAGATGGAGTACAAGACTTCAGAGCATTATATCTCAGTATTATAAAAAGATAATTTTTGACTAACATAATCTTAATGATTGTATCTTGTGAAAGGGCAATGAATAAATGGAGTGCATTCTCACACATCTTGAAAACAGTGATACACAAAAGTGAGTTCGACTACAATAATAGATGACATAGGCATTGGGTATATCAACTCCACAGGTCCATACGATTGGCTGGGTTGAGATCGAGGGACATACAGTCGAGGGCAAAAACATCTTGTCCAATGATGTATGCACTTGACGGGATTTGAACTCGGGACCTCCAATTGAAAGTCAAAGAGTCTTGTCCGCTATGTCACAGTGCCCCCACATCACCCCACAAACTCTCTCGGCTGTAGATATCAATACTGACTCCAGCTCCAATGGTGATAGTATGTCTGACCACTTCTACAACCCACCATTATATGGTGCAAAGCCACTGCCTACAATCCACTTCTAGCATCACTTGAACATTATCAGCAGACAAGGCGTAGGTCCTGGCATGCCTTCTTAAAATGAATGCCGGCCTCATGATCTAGGCATAGTCTGTGAAGTCGCTGATTTTTCCCGGCTTGTTTTGACCGCCAGACTTCTTCTCCGGCGTCTGGTGGAGGTAGCGCGAGGACATCATGCTGAGCATGGGGTTGGAGGGCGCCCCCATTTGACTGACTTTGTCGTGGATGCGACGGATCTGCCGCAGCCTCTCCAGCCAGTTGGAGCAGTAGGCCTCTGAGGGACTCCTTTGATGGATCTGGGAGGCAAGCTGTCGGAAGATTCAAGGATGGAAAAATGATCAGAATGATGACTGGTGAGGTACTAACTCCAACTGGTATGTAGCTCAAGATATGAAGGGAAATCATCAACACATGCCATATGAAAAATCAAGAAAGAAATATGATACACATAGAAACAAAATAGCTATACAGGCAGAGAGACAGACAGATAGATAGATAGATAGATAGATAGATAGATATATAGATAGATAGATAGATAGATAGACTACAAGACAGATAGATTATTGATAAATAGATTGATAGACAGATGCTACAAAGTTGTAGGCAGATTAGAAAATGAGATTGATAGATAGATAGATAAATAAATAAATAAATAGAAAGATAGATGAGAGAAAGCCAGACAGGTACATGTATATACTATTAGATAGATGGATAGATAGACAGATAGATGGAGAGATAAACAAGCAGATAGACAGACAGATAGATAGATGAAAGAAATATAGAATGAGAGAGAGAGAGAGAGAAGAGGAGAGATAAAAAGATTCTAAATAAGGCCAAATTGAAAACATACATTATGTAGGCATCCAGGCAGTGTCTGATAAGACTCATCTGATGAAACATTTCAAATCTGGTGAGGAAGGTATTTCAAAGCTTTAATGAGAGAATAAAGTCTGCAATCACCATCACCAATGCAGATTCCCTCTACTCATCCTCAGCAAATATCAGAATTACTGGAAATATCTAAATGGTTGTCATGACTACGACGACCAGTGAACTCACATTAGCATGAAGGGCCATCTGTCTCACTAGGAGTGCCACTCGTTGGTCGGACACCATCCAGGGACCTCGCCTCCCTAACATCTGCTGCAGCTCTGGCGTAATCAAGCAAAAAGTGCAAAACTTTGTGAAAAGACTCATTCTGTAACTTACATTGTATATTTTCATCTCATTAGTTTTTGCCTATCATCACATAGACTTTTTCTATATTTCATTCTTTAAAACATTAGCGATCTTTCTTACACATCTAAAGAAAACCAAAGATCTATTGAAAGGCCAATTAACATCAAAAAGTTGTGTTTCTTTCTATTCCTGTCATCCTGACTATGCTTTAATGCTTTCACATTGGATCAGAAATACATCACACTGAAAGAAAAGGCATAATCCAACCCATTCCATCCCCCCCTCCATGAAAAAAAAAAATGATAGTAATAATGAAAGTAGATAGACAGCATATTGGATTCAGACTGGAAACTATCTAGCTTTTCAGGCTTCAGAATGTACATACAGTTGAATCTCTCGTATCCGGACAAGTCGGAACCGGGGCTCATCCGGATAAGGGATTTGGCCGGATACGTGAGACTCAATGCTTTATACATGTACATATACATACACATGTACTGATGTAGCCCATTGTAGTACCACATGTAGTAATGTGTATACTGCAACCTTTTCATTGTTACACTCAGTAACAGACCCCAAAATAGAGGTTCGGGTTTTTAAATAAATTCTTGGGATGATTTACCTAAATAATTATTAAGAAATGTATCAAGTAGATCTTGAAAATAAACAGTACAGGTCGACGAAACTACGCTTCCAAATTCGATCATCACGGCTCGGCAAAGTCGACTGTAGGTCGCCATTGTTAGATGGTCTCCCTCTTTCTCTTTGTGTGTGTACTGTGTGTGAACAATTTTTGAGTGTTTAATATCGTTCGTTGCTCAGCCAATGACTCGAAACAATGAATGTCTATCTAGTCATATCGACGGCTGTGTATGGACCTATATGTGGCAATGCGATATGAGAGGACTCGAGCGCATAATCTGTCCATGTTCTTGCGATGATTTGGGGATGTTTGGGTGATGTTAAAATGTCTGAAGGTAGCAATTTGGAAGAAAATTTGATGTAATGTATGTTAATCATGTTGGAAGTAATGTGTAATTCATGTGTGTTTGTGTAGGATTTCTCAAGGAGTTGGGAATCCCCCTTTCCTCCCGTAATTATTATAAAAAAAAATCACGGGGAGATTGCGTCCGGATAATAGAGAGATCCAGATAAAGGGAGGCCGGATAAGAGAGGTTCAACTGTAGTACTTTCCTTCAAAGCATCAAATTTTGTAGTCTTTGACATGAAGTGTAATTCCAAGTCCTATTTCAACTTGATAAATAGTGTCAATTCAAAACAAGAGAATGAAAGAAATTTCCTTAATATCTGACATGAAATAAGATAGTTTTGATATTTTAAAGTTTTGCATGTTTTCATTGAACAATGACAGTGGTTAGAAGCACTTACATAAGTTAGATTCGAGATGATGTCATGAACTCACAAATGTTCTATCGGTTTGTCCACAAATACATCATCATTTTGTTTGTTTGCTTTTTCCAATTGATATATTTGTCACAGGAAGCAAGCTTCTATATTACTGTCACTGGGCAGTCCACTCAAGACTTTAGATCGTGTAAATAATGTCCACATATGAAACACTATTATGATCATCAAAAGGTCATAACATCTCTCACACTGCCAAATTTTGAGTACTGGGGTATATCTTTACACTTCATCACACTGTTAATTGCTACATAGCTGCAACTCAGACTGAGTGAGTAGTGATAGCCTTTTAACCCGTTGAGGATGAGTCCCGAGTATACTCTGGCAAGTGTCTATAGGAAATGTGTGTTGTAGCAAAATCATCCCGTCCTCAACGGGTTAACATGACAAGTTTGTTTGTTTGTTTGTTTTTTTCCCATGTTTTTAAGAGATTCTGCTCCTGCTTACTTTAGCTCATTTACATAAGTGCTTGTCAGAAAATGTTCATCCAACAATTTCGGAAAGCCTGCTGTATCATAAATGGTGTACATTAACATCTGTATCTTTCTCTCTGGATTTTCGTTCTGCTATTTGTATGATTACACACCAGAGCTGAATCAATACCACTGTGTACTTTGCAAAGTACCATTAACCTTGTAAAATAATAAATATTTCTATACTGTTTAACAGGATATGAAATATTTACTGTACGCAAATACAAAATAAGACACATATCAGCACAAAAATTACTCTATCTGATTCCACAATCAAAAGGAACACAAGAATTCCCTTATTTACTTTCCAGACAGACAATCAATATTTGTTCACCTGATAGTACCATCATCACCCTATGTTTGCAGGTTGTAACCTGAACTACATAACACAAAATATGACCTCCTTTTCACCTATCCCAAGTCAGTAAGAGTTCACACAATATAAACTTTTAGGCCTATAAAAGGCATTTTATGACTTGCCAATGAAATCTTTATCATCTCTTTGCTGTGTTGGATATTATGACCTGACAAAACATAGTGAAACAGTACTCTAGGCTAATCTTTTAAGGAGATAAGATAAACCCAGCTGAAGCTGGTTCACTTAACTGACAGTACCAACATATTTTGGTGTGAAATTTGATGATGGCTTAACTTAACTTAACTTAACTTGACTTAACTTAACTTAATGATGGCATAGCTTAACTTAATATCATACATTGTTTGTATAAGTGACATTTTAATTAATATAAGCAGAATTGGTGGTGTTATGAATCATTTGGAGCAGCCTGATTGGAGCATAAACTTCCTTTATAAATCCTTTTTACTTTGTATCACACTATGACTTTCCAACACATAACATTCTGAGTAATAATATGGGGTCAAAGTTCATCATACTTTCTGCACCATATATCATTTCAAAAATGTGCTATAACATCACTCTGTCATATAAATCCTTTTGCACACACTGCGGTATTACTCAAACAAACTAGGTTTTACAAATTGATCAAATAGTGCAGTGATACGGGGCTACATTTATGCTCTCTTACATCAAAGGTACCTCACTTGTCACGTTCCATAATTTATCTACTTCAAAGAGTGCATTCCATACTCATATCACTAGATATTCTCATAAAATACATGTTTACCTTTGTACAGATATGAGTTTTCAAAGACTACAATCAAATACAACAGAATCCAATGCTGGAATGAGTTACCAGCTGCTATGAAAGAATGTCCAAGACTTTAAATCTGTTACAGATAAATAAAAGATGTTTTTGATCGAGAGTGCAAATGAATAATCTCTGTACGAATCTGCCCTTTTGGTTTTGTGTTATGTTGTCCTTTGTTATCATTTATTTAGTGTGTATATTTTTATCAACCTGTAGACCCTGCTTACAGTGCGAGGCTCGGCCGCGGCCGAGCCCACCTTCATTTCAGTGTAAACACGCAAAAGGCCAAATGCGAGGCAAAAATTGGCTGCGCATTTGGCCACGCTCTGGAGGTGGTCTCGGCCATGGCTCATCCAAGGCCGAGCCCGGTCTTTTCTCAGTGTAAACGCAAACTGGGCCAAATGCGCGGCCAATTTTAGTCTGGCTTCCAAACCCTCTGCCTGTACTATTTCGCTATTCAGGATATTAACCCCCTCAACGTCGAAAACTAGTATAATTTAAGGTGGTTTTGTCCTGCAAAGGCCTTTGCTCGAACGCTGACTTCGTTGCCATGGAATTCAGTTGGCAAAGGGTCTGGAAACCAGACAATACCAAATTGCGTTTGTTTAAAAGCACAGCGCCACTATGACAAAATATTGAAAGGTTTGAATCAAAAGAACGGCCGAGCCCGGCAGTGTAAACGGACAAAATTGCAGGGCTCAGCCTCGCAATTGAGGTTGGGCTTGGCCGCGGCTCGGCCGCGGCTCTGCCCAGTCTCGCACTGTAAACGGGGTCCTATTCATCTTGTATGGGAATCTGCCTCAATAGTTCTCATATCACCTGTGACAATTCTCTCACGACCTATAAATCTTCTCTCTTTCTTCTGTCTTTCCTTCAGATATGATGTGCAACAAGTGTAAGTAAATCTATGTATTTTTCAGCATGTGGAATAGATTAATTGAATTGAATAGAAATTCTGAAGTGACAAGCAATAACATCAGCTATTCTATGATAGAGCCAAACAGATTTTAGTGGTCACCTGCTATGATGTATATGCACCAACTACATGTATAAATTCCCCCAAAAAAACAAATTATGGATTGAAGACTTAGCATGATACAGTAACCATCGGTGTAACAACAAGCCGTCTACAAATAGTAGATGGTCTCCCAGTGTTAAGTATGACACTTTTGTTGTTAATTTTCTATGTTGATTTCCTGTTCGCTAGAGTTTTGAATCTTGTCTAACAGCCTGATTAGTCCCAACCATATTACAATCAAGATGAAAAGATGACAGAGAGAAAGAACAGCTTCAAGGCCCGGTCACACTGCCCAAAAGTTGCGTAAACGCATGAATCACGCAAGAAATTTGGTTGTGCGTGCTTGTCCGTCAAGAATTTTCACTGATTTACGCAATGAAAATCACCGATGAATTGCGCAAGAACTAAGGAAGGATCACGCAAAAATCACTAACAACCCACGCACTTTCAGCGCATAGGCACGCAAAGGCCCCAAATAGGGCGAATTCATGGTTGTGCGCGAAGACTGAGGTCCACGGAAAACCATGCATAATCTGCGCATTATCACTACTGAACTGCGTATGAATCGCGCATGATTCGCGCATGAACATGATAGCGGCAACATTTTCGCGAATGATCACTGATATTCTATGCATACAAAATGTATTTCGCGCATTGTTCGCGTAAGAGCTACAAAAACTACGCAAAAATTACGTTAAACAGCGTAATACTGCGTAAACTTTTACGCGAAGCCGAGTTTTGAGCTGCTCAAAACCTGGAATTACGTAAAGCGCCAATCCAGCGCACATCGGCGGACAACTACGAAGGTTCCACGTCAGATAAACTCATGAAATGCACAAATCGCGCATGTATCGCCTAGGCTCGAATTTCTTACGTGATTCATGCGTTTACGCGACTTTTGGGCAGTGTGACTGGGCCTTTACATAACCGGTTTATTTCTGAGATAACAAAATATTGCATTCAGTACTGTGTTTAGATCGTTTGCAGTCGTGTGTGTACAAATGACATGTGTATAACGTTAACTACAGGTATTATGAAAAAATAAATGGAATGAGATGTCAACCTGTTCAAAGTGGCCACCTGTCTACAAAGGATACCCTTTTGTTTGCCTTGAGAGGTTGCCATAAAAAGTTTTGATAGCAATTAATTCCCCCTGAATGAGGAGTTGCTGTGGCTCAGTGGTTAAGACTACAGACACTCAATTTTGAGGTCCATGGTTCAAGTCCTCCATTACCAGCAGCTGTGCCCCTATGCAGGGCACTTGCAATGCATGTAGGGAACTTTTGCCCATTGTTTAATTCTTTAGAAGGGACTCCAACAGTTCCGCGGTAGCTTGCTCATTAGCATTTGAGTGCTTTCATAGTAGCTAAATAATAAGTCTACATGCAAGGTAATTACAACAAATGATTCCGTGTATCAGTAATAAAAACCCATCTACCTGATGTGAAGTGAACATTGATTACAGTGCATTATTGCATCATGTAATTACGTACGATTCATTGCAAGAACAAAGAGAATGACAACTAACATTTAAATTGTTATTTTTCAAAGTCTTGTTACTACATCCTACCTGGTTTTGCTTGGATGGACACCAGGTTGCTTTCGTTGTCCAGGGGTTCCACAATAATCTCGGCAAAATTGAATTGACCCTTGAGAGAAATGAGTACAGAGAACTGTCATTGGTTTAACAAGCGGACAAGAATTAGAATCCTCCACTGATAAATACAACAGGGCTTAACACTAACTTTTTTCCTCTGGTGGCCCAATCTGGAAACAGATATCTTTAAAATGTCAGATTTTGGTGGCCACAAAAAGACACATGATTTGGCCCAAAATGTAAGGAAACATAACAACCCATCTCAAATCTTAACGAGCTACCAAGAGATAACCTTTTTGGAAATTTGGTGGCCCAACAAATTTTTGGTGGCCCAACATCAAAATTTGGTGGCCCAACATCAATTTTTGGTGGCTCAATATCAATTTTTGGTGGCCCAACATCAATTTTTGGTGGCTCAATATCAATTTTTGGTGGCCCAACATCAATTTTTGGTGGCTCAATATCAATTTTTGGTGGCCCAACATCAATTTCTGGTGGCCCAACATCAATTCTGGGTGGCTCAACATCAATTTTTGGTGGCCCAACATCAATTTTGGGTGGCTCAATATTAATTTTTGGTGGCCCAACATCAATTTTTGGTTTCTCAATATCAATTTTTGGTGGCCCAACATCAATTTTAGTGGCCCCAACGCTAGGCCTTCGCTAATGTCGAGCCCTAGATATAATTTGAGGAGCAAGTACAGTGTACAGGCAGTTTTTATGGGAATAGTGAAAGAAGGAATGCCACACTTAAAATTACAGGGTAGGAAACTGCTTTGCAATACTGCCCAGTATATACATACAGAGATAAAATGACAGGCAGTAATGTGAAAAGAATATGAAACTATTACATGAGAAAAGAAAACTTAACTACTTATGTACATGGAAGGCAGAACAGAATTGTGACGGGAGAGAGCGACGGAGGAGTGTGACAAAGACAAAGTGAAATGACTGAAAGTGTTGGATTCATGGAAAATTTTAAGGCATACTGGTATAGAGTCCATACCTTGATGGTTCCAAGCCGGTAGGGTTGTCCACTCTCGTTGTAGACGATAGAGACAAAGTCATTACCAATGTGCAGCTTCTTGCCATTACAGGTTGGATCCAACTCCTTGTTGGGCATCAGCGTGGCAATGTGGAAGATAACTGTTGAACACAATACACCATTGAACGACTGCATAAACTCATGGGGAATTCCCTCATTATTCCTTGGAAGAATGGAAATCTACTAATCTGTGTAATTCGCAATAGCATGCACAAACCTACTCAACAACTACTGCACCATTGTGCCATAGTCACAATACTTATAGCACACATCTCAGCTGACTATCAGTGATCAAACTGACATGCTATTTTTTTTTTTTTTCAGCAATGGGCATAATAGCATAAGATTTAAATTCTGACCAAAATGTGAAAAGTAGCATGTTAAAGGGGGTCACAGGCTAGGAAAATACTAAAAAAATCATTAAAAGAACCTGATAGGCATTCAATTCCATATCATCATGTATATACCATAAATTACATTGGGAATGATCTGGCTTACCTATTATTACATCATTTGCAACTTTTTCAAAAACAAATGATAATTCTTGAAGGATCCACGGCAGGAAAGCAAAGCAAGTTCTGTTTTCTGCTTTGAGTTTTTACCATTAGCTGTCTATTGAAAGAAAGTCAGGAAGAGAGAGTGAGATAGAGAGAGAGAGGGAGAAAGGGAAAGTACCTTGCATGATGTCATCCTTCCACCAGTAGGTAAAGTTGCCATCTGACCCCGTCCTGTCCAGCCCTCCTGTGTACACCTCGTCCGGGTCAACATTCTTGAGTGACACCAGCTGACCGAGACCCTTCAGGAAGGTCATGTAGCGAGCTGACCCGTAGACGTTGGACAGGATGGCTGTCTGGTCCTTAGTCTGTCATGGTCAAGTTATTTCAAAACTCATTTGTAATACCAACCATGACGTATACATTGGAAACACTTAGTACATGTTGAAGACTCATAGGCCTGTATTCATGAAGGTGGTTCACATTTAGACCATGTTTTATGCAAATTTCTCCTGCGTAAATGCAAGTGACAGATTGTGTCCGCCGGCAGACGTCCAATAACAATCGCATATTGATACGTGCATGTCAAAAGTATGCCTATTTCACGCTTCTCTGTAGTCCAAGGACTAAATTCAAACCATGGTATAGAATTAAACCATCTTTCGTGAATACAAGCCATACAGTTCTAGAGGAGTAAATTACAAACTTCTATTTTTTTTTTCCCTCCTCCAAGGAGATTATGTTTTTGCTTTGATATTGTTTGCTTGCTTTCATAATATCTGCTAGAACTATTCATGCGAGGTTAAGATGGGATATTGGTGTAATTTTAAGGATGGGTCTGTTTTCATAGGAAGAAAGAGGTTATTGAATTTTGTGATGGTGATCAGGACAATGTGTCAGATTCGGGATGTGTTTTTAAGGATGCATGCAGAGTGCTGATCTATGGCACGGGTGACATACCTGCCAACATTTCAAGATGAAATATCTTTCTTGTGGATTGCAAAAATCTTATTTTATATGCAAACTGAAGTTAAAAATCTTATTTTCAGTCAAATCTTCTACACATGAAAGTATATCCAAACATTTTTTTAAAATCCTATTTCTCTGACAGAAAATCTGATTTTGGTATGTATCTTACTGAATCTGATAAAATCTTATTAGTTGGCAAGTATGCGGTGACCTGCAGCCTTGGCGGAGGTTAGTGATCTCTGAGTGTTTCTAAGTTTTAGATCATATTTCACTTTCCTTTCTTATTCATGGTTTATTGTGGCACTATTGTGTATAATTTGCCAAAGACTAAACATTCTTACTTTTAGTTTCATGTCTAGCAATGGGCCTTACACTCTCCCCATTCCCCTCTTGCTCTATCCTACACTGCGAATACTTTTAGCTGAATTCAGCCATCTCTTTTGTTTTGATTCACATACATTTTTTTCCAATTTTCATTTTGCCGTTCAAACTTTAATGATAACCGTAATAACGATTTACACTTTACTTTTATGTAAACAATTTTGTTCTTGTAATTGTCATTGGCAGGGCTGGTAAACTCCGCAGATCTAATCACATGATGATGTACAGTATTAAACAACAAAAACAACAACAACAACAACAGCAAGAAAAGCATATTTCTATCACAGAAAATCATATGTTGGTTTAAAAATGTGAAAACTGCATTTATTATAAGCTAGATCAAAAATTCAGAAAAGATACATTTTTCATTTTTGAAAAAAACATGCTTTCCTACATGTATTTTGGGGGAAGAAAAGACATGCTAAAAACAGTCAAACCTGTCAATAGCGGCCACCTAAGGGAGACGGAAAGGGTGGCTGTTATACACAGGTGGCCACTACAGCAGATTCGACTGTACTGTAAATATAACCTAGTTGGCAGCTCTGTGATGGGTAACAGATATGATGAGAAAATATAACCAAATATGGGTTTTAAGCGGCTAGGATTTAAGTTTAGAAGAAGTTGAGTGAAGAGATTCTGGTACCTGTCCTTCTCCCACATAGAGGACACCAATCTTGTGAGTGTCGTGTGGAGGAATCCTGTCCAAGACTTTGACCGCTCGCTGACCGACCTACATAGACATAAAATAAGTGTGGTCAAATTAGAGGTGGATATGAATGGAAATAGTGAATGGATGGAGATTAAAACAGCCTCTAGTATCGAAACATTTGTAGCATGGTTTTGCAGTACACCTTTCGAACAAAAAACTGGTACAAAATTTTCTGTAGCAAATTTTCATTTTCTTTACCCTGACAATATCATAGAAAATTGTTATGTAGTCTTTTTCAACCCACTTTTTCAATCGGCTAGTATGCTATTTAATGGACTTCACTTCATTCATTTTACCTTGATTTTGATTTTGGAGGATGCCACATATTAATAGTTGTTTTGTTTACTTGCATAAAAAAGAAAGTCACTGACACGTCAAAAAGACCTTTGTGTTTCTTGACATGGTATTCACATCTTTGTCCTGGAAATGAGTTAAGAAGACACATTAGGCATCTACTCACAGCAGAGAGGGGAATGGCTACCGGTCTGTCCGCACCCTCATTGAACAGAGGGGAGAAGTAAACCTGCAGGAAGACGAAACTGGAAGAAAAAAGAGACAAAAAGAGCAGTTATTTAGCATGAAGTGGAGAGAAAAATCTCTCATAGATGTCTCATTATTCATTCACAATTTGTAAGCTTGTAATTGCCTGCTATTTCCTCAAACAGGAGTAGGAAAGGCATGCCTTCAGCTTAATTTCAACTGTCCAGAATTGACTTAGTTAGTCTCAAGAACACTTGGACTGAAAAAAGTTTTCTGTGTTTTGCTTATAAGGTCAAGAAATAAAACACAGGATTCATATGGAGCCAAAATGAAATTACACACAATAAAATTGATGAGATGTAATGATAATACTTGTGGACAGTAAAATGTAAATCTGAAAAAAAACCTGATGTTGAGGGTAGAGTTGGTGTGATCATACCAGGGTAATTACCCCTCAAGGACAATTACCCCCCACCCGGGTTAATACTGGTTAGTGATAAGGTTCGAGTAAAGATTAGGGTTAGATTTAGGGTTAGGGTCAGATTTAGGGTTATAATTTGGGTTAGGGTTAGGATTAGGTGCAGGATTAGGATTAGGGTTAGGGTACAAGGGAAGGGTCTGGGGTAATTGTCCAGGGGGTAATTGTCCTAGAACCTTCATCTAGGCTGCCGTGCAAACCTTGGGTTCAGTCCCGATCGGTAGGAGTCTCTCTGTGCAGTAGGTTTGTGATCTGGAGGACGTCTGCTCCTTGTGTCCACCTGTTGAGCCTTCTGCCAGTCCCTCCTGCGTACCATGATAGAGACAGTGTGCCCCCTGCGCCTTGGGGCCATCAGCCGCTCCTCGTCCCTAAGCGACAGGGACTGGTCCTGCAGTGTGGATGTACGCGTGATGGATGGAACAGCCAGCGTTTGTGGCTTCTCCGGTTTCTGCTCCTCCTCCCTCTCTTTGGGGGGAGCTGCTTTTGATGAAGGTCCATCAGTGGCCTGCCTGCCAGACGGAGCACTCGTCTCCTGGGCAGCACGCTCGTGCGGCTGGGGGTCACTGGCCCTGTCCTCCTGCTCGATGTCCTTGTAGCTGATGTCGATGAAGTCTGAGGATCCACTCCTCTGGAGTGCGGCATCCCGGTCACTCCTGTGGTCACTCTGGTCACCAGTGTCCGGCTGCTTCTTCTCCAGGGCGTCTTGACTGTAGCGCTTCTCCAGGAAGCTGGGATCCTTGTAGGAGCCTGGTTTCTGGGCAGCATCTTCCAGGAAGGACCTAGCAACGGTGCGAGGGGACATGGCCGAGACTGCATCCCCTGCCCGTTGCTTGCTGGTGGGGATGAGTGCTGGGGATGAGTTACTTCGGACCAGCTGTGGTCTGGTTGACATGGCAACATCATCCATGGTGCTTGGGTTGGTTTCTAGCTCCTTCAAGACACGGCAGTATTGAGATTCCTGAAATCAAGGATGAACGCAAAAATCAAAACACCCTGTAAACAATTGACTTCATCATGAGCAGAAGAGCATCATTCAGAATTGGCGCAAGTTTCAGATTCTGGTCTTAACTTTACGACACATTTCCAACAGCAGCACAAGGTCTGAATAATAGAAGCTGATGCTAACAGCAACAGGAAGGCAACAAGCCCAAGCTTTAAGCATGCTATTTATTGATGAGGTGTCTACAATTGTTGCCATCTATGATAAGTCCAAGCTAAAACATACAGTCCAAAAGACATGGTCTAGCGGTGTGCACACTTAGGTGAAACAAAAAAAAAAAGGACAAGGGTCAAAGCCTGGGACATATCACATAAGTCTACAAGTAGAATAATTCATTAAAAGTCCTTCTAATACATGGGCAAGTTAAAATGAAAGAGTCTATTAGACAAAGAGAATCCTTGACCAAGAAGGAGATGGTCATTATGAAAAGAAGAAGGTGCACATTGCCAGGGTGAAAAATGTCATGTAAAAGTAGAAATGACGATGAGCTCCTCACCCCTTCCTCCCCAAGGTCTCTCTTCCTAAGACTGGAGTAGTCCTGCATAAAGCTTGGTCCAACTGGAGACAGGCCCATCTCTGGTCTGGGGAAGCTCAGAGCTTGTTGGCCCGAAGGCAGGCCTAGTGATGGTCCGAGAAACAGTGGAGTAATTAAAACTGTTTGGCAGTGCAAATGCCCAGTACAAGTATCCTTTATAAAAATCAACCACTTGTTACATTAACATGGTTCATGTACTACTACGGGCTGCAGAGTAATTACAGGGGATATCCAAAGATTATCACAGTTCTTTATTGAATACACTCATTTCTTCACACTCCAGATTAAACAAAACAAACTCTTCCCAATTTCAAATTTCTTACCTTTGTAGATGAATTATAAAGATTTGTCTTACATCAGTTCATGAAAATTTTATAACAGTTTATTATGTTTCTGAGACTAATACAATATTGTACTATCACTTGCATGCAAGTCAGTACGGTACCAAAGTACTTCATCAACTCTACTCACTCTTGATTAAAGTGAAGCTATGGAGCTCTATCATGATTTAAAAGCAAAGGATGTGAAAGGTGATTGGGCTCATATGTGACCTGTGATATTGTTTCATGCATACCAGGGGCGGATCCAGGGAGGAACGCAACCGGCGCACGCCCCCCCCCCCCCTTTATTTTTTGTTGAAACAAAAGAAATAAAAAGAAAAAAATGGGGGAGGGGTGCGTGCGCCCCCCCCTTTAATTTTGTAAACACGCCCCCTCTTCACTGCTTTAATGGCATTTCTTGAGCTTGATGAAAAGTAAAAGCATGTAACACTTGAATCTTGAATAACTTCTATCAAAATGGCACCATTCATGACATAATATTCTACATTTAGACTCTCTGTCGTTAAAATGACAGTGATGAGATTAATGAACAAATAAAATTCTAAATGAGACTTCAGTTTACTATTAATCAAACATGGAAGAAACACATATACATGTATGATCACAAACTTAAACTTAAGGGTCATTTATCACAGGCTGTTGATTAAAAATTATATAATTTCATAATTTATATCCTTCTCCCTGTCACATTGGTATCTTGAGAAACCTGCATCCTAAATATAAAAAATTAAAATTAAAAAAAAATCTACTAGATATGACTCCTAAACAAAAGTAACAAACATTGGAAAAAGATGGTGAGGTGAGAAATTTTCTCCGATGTGTGAAACAAAGATCCTGGGCCCCGTTTCATAAAAGATGTTAGGATGGCAACTCTTGCTGGAATGACAACTTCCCATAGCAACAGCCAATCAGGAAGCTGGATTCTTGTCATTACTATGACAATTGCCATTTCAGCAAGAGTTGCTATCATATCAACTTTTCATGAAATGGGGCTCTGAACTATGGAAATCGAGACAGCCAAATGACACATATTCAATAATACTGTTAAATTATTGATGATGGAAATCTATGGTAATATCTAGAGCTACAGAACAATAGTTGATACATAAAATGTGATGACTCATTGTTAAAACATGTTTAAAACAATTTAGTACTACCCTAATGTGAACATTAACACATGCACACAGACACAAATTTACACACATATCAATACTTCAACATGTTACGCATGGAAACTGTTCAAATACATGTATATCTAACAAAGCTAGTTACTGCATACACCACATATTTTGCAGGGTCTTTAATTTGGCAAATTTTGCAAGTCCAGTACTATTCACAAATTTTATAACATGCCCCAAGAATAACTTTTATCCTGACATGAATGTGACATGCATGGCTGAATTATTACATTTCTCAATCAATTGCAGTACTCCGTGATAACAAATCAAACCACTTGTGAAATTTTTGTGAAGTTCCGAATCACGAAAAATTATGCTCACTAAATATATGGCATACTCACTATTTAAAATATATGGCATACACAGTTTACTAGAGAAATTACATGCACGCAAAGATAAACAAATTGGCCCATATTCTGCAGTCCCGTTTAGCAAGATAGTGGCACTGGAGTTCAAACATATTGTTAAAACCAAACGTGACTTTGACCATGACAAAAATCTAAATTAGTTCTGAGTGAATTTCAGCATCTAAAAGTCAGGATTAGGGAGATACCATGTTTATTAGTGTAGATTCAAGTCTGTTCTAATGATACTTTGTATTTAATTACATGTCTGGCATTGTGCATCACATGGTTATTTTCAAACAGAAAACATTTTAACAAAGTACATTTGTTTGCTGGTTTTTTGTTGTTTTCTGAACATAATCTCTAATGTACATTCTGACCTCTCCGCCCTGGACATGTTGGGAAAGGCACCCAACTGAGTTCAATATTCTTCAAATTCAAGCTTGTATCTAAACTGTCTACGTACGATACCCTGAGAGTTGGAAACACCTCAAGTTGGTGCTTAGACAAATCTTTTAATTAAACCTGGTTCATTAATGGTCTATATGGTCTGGAGCTATGAAACTGAAAGTTACACACCTTATATAAATACCTAATAGAAACCCTACTCTGACTAGACTTTCCACTTTATAGACAAAGGTTTGAATTTAAGCGCACCTAGGAATATAGGCTGATGGCTTTGATAATGCCCTCTTTTGATAATTTTCTACTTCTTCCTAATTTTGGATATATTATGAGACACTTGAAATTTCTTCCTGTATCCTAATCCAACTGTTTTTTCTGGTTCTGTGTTCAATGATGTTTCAAATGCCTTATTTATAACTTGACTCCTATTACATTTTGTTTGTTTGTTTTTTATGGCTAACATTGTTTTGAGGAGTAGAAGGAATATCACTGAAAGCCCCTTGCTAACATTTGCAGATTAAAAAAAAGCAACCCCAGCTTCAGTGCTTCAAAATAGTTCTAAATTGTGAGTTAGGGATAAAAATAATGAACATGAAAATGTTAAAACACTATATTCAATGTTATATATGAACAATAGTTTATCAAAAACCCTTTCACGGATAAAACGTCACCGTGACAGCTCATTGAGAAAATTTAAAAGTGATATCTCCCTATATTTTTACATATTTTATTCAATTTATTATGAAATCTTTGTACAGTAATAGGGTGTTTTGTGATAAAACTGACCTATACATATGAATCAAATGTGATAATTTGAACATTTTTTGAATCAATACTCCTAATATCAAACAGTAGCTTTGACCTGTTTAAGACATGTACTGAGTATACTAAGGCAGGTGTCTATGGGAAATGTGTGTTGTAGCAAAATCAGCCAGTTCTCAACAGGTTAAGGTACTACATCTGGCAACATTACATGTGTAGGGTACATGCTTCCTGTATTTGCAGCACCTTTGAAAAAAAAAAGTTCTGTTTGAACTAGAAATAACAAACTAAAAGCAATGTCACACACTTTTTACAAGAGTGTACTTTACTAGCTGCTGATTTGCCACTATATCAACAAACATGCATTCGATAGGCCAACTAAAATACCGGTACAGGGTTTGGCACATGGAACACACTGTACAAACTTGTTCTGCCATGAAACATAATTTGTAGATCACATGAAAAATTCTAGATGATACTGTAAAAGTGGATATTTTCGCGCAACTCATTTTCCGTGCTTGGCTGGGCAAGAAGAGTTTCGCGTGTTTTTAATTCCACGGAATCAGGACATTACGCACAGGAACATAATGGCAAGCAAAAATATTTGCGTGCTTTTATTTTTTGCTAGTTTCGGGTTGCGCGAAATGCGCGAAAATTTCCACTTTTACAGTAATCACAGACTGGGAAGAGAAATTTCTTTTTCTTGTTTGGATAATCAATGGCCGGAATTCACGAAGGTGGTACAACTGAAACCATGGTTTCAACCATGGACAAAGACCGTAGTTCTGTATGAGGCACAAAGTGTCGCCTGGCCTATTTTGTTACGAAATTAGTCATTTTGTTGACGAAATAACCATTTCGTCAAAGTAATGTGAACATTTCGTCAACCATTTCGTCCACGAAATGACTGATTTTGTAACGAAATAGGCCATGCGACACTTGGTGCCCCATACAAACTACGGTCTTTGTCCATGGTTTAAACCGTGGACAAAGATTGTACCACCTTCCTGAATTCGGACCTATCAGTCTGATGCCTCATGAACAAAAAGGGGGAAATAAATAATGCTTCTTCTGATTACAGGTGTGGGTGTCAATTATTGATATAAAAAAAGATGACAACAACAACAACATGAAACATGCACATAATGACGAGATGAAGAATTAGGATATCAAGCAAGCATTGCCTCAGACAAAAACTACCTAACCAGGTAAATTAAAAAGAGCAGGGAGAGCACATACTAGGGAAAACTCATGTGAGAAATGTGTCATTTCATTGTTTGGTTTGGTTTCCTCTGTTATGTGTCTGAAGAATTTCATCTTATTCACCTAGTTCAAAGATGCGTACAATGTATACGTGCAAAGCGCTGTAATCTTAGTTTGTTATCTTGGAGAAGAATCAAATTCATGTTGCACAAAGCTGTTATGTTAAGGGACAGGTATACTATTCATGTAGTATATGTACACATAAAAACTTGCCATGTACAAGACACATGGTGATGAAATATATGTACTTTAAACATCATTTTGGGTTAGATCATTTAATAATTGCCCTTTTTGAAAACTAAAATCAGCAGTGTAGTTGGTAGAAGCAATTTACTCATCAACCACACATTTCAGCAAATTCTCACTAATCTCTGTCGGGAACTACAATGACTTGTTGACAGTTTTAAAAAAAGTCATAAACTGGTAGTAAGAAAATAATCTTATAATACAAAATATCAATATCTTAATCTTAATCTCTTTAATGGAGGAAGTATTGTGGATCCTTGTAATTCATGTTTGCAGTTACAGTACATCACATCCACATTCGCATTACAAAAAGAATGAAAAACATTTTCGGTATCATCTCCTTATTGTAACAGTACCCTGAAATGTGATTGATCAACATTTTCTTCGGTAATTGATATGAAAGTGTAAGAAAACTTTGCAGCACTCTTTTGTGTGTGTGTCAGTGCATCTGTGTCTTCGTTGTGGTTGTTGTTTTAGTTTGATTTTGGTTTTCTTGTTGTTTTTTGTTTTGTTTTGTTGTATTTTGTTCCTTTTTTTTGTTCCGGGAAAGAGTGAGGGCTGGTTGCATGAAACTGTATGCCATCTCTGCACTTTAGCCGTTCATTAGGAAAGGGTTACGTTGAGTCAAGCTGAATTGTGTTACACTGAAAGCACAAAGTGGACAAGACACTGATCGCTAGTATGAGATGTGGATGACGGCTGGTGAAGACGGGGAAAAATCCAACTCACAAATGACATCAGCAAAAAGATCATCATCATGCATAGAGTTGCTGAAATCCAACAAGCCTGGTTATGGAGGGAATATAAAATAGGAGGGGGCAAAAAACAACAGTAACAACGAAACAAAGGTCATCCAATATGCAAGAGGCGCACACCAGGGGGGGTGTTTCATAAAGCTGTTCGTAAAGTTACGTACGAACAACTTAAGAACAACTGGTGATCAGTTCCTGTGCTGAATTATGGACATTTTGATAAGTATAGCACATCAGAACTGATCACCAGTCATTCTTCAAAGTCGTTCGTAACTTTACGAACAGCTTTATGAAACAGGGCCCAGGAACACTTTGAATAGATATTATTATTAGCTCTCTCTTTTTTTGTAAGCGTTAGTGGCTGATCATGCTAGGGGAATTCATCAATGCTCACTCACTTACAAGATGTGAATGAAAAGTACGATAATCAAGTGTACATCTGCTATTAGAGATATACAATTGTGTGTCACCCAATAACGTTTTGATCAACTTGAGATTTATTGCATATTACAGATTTGTTGAAGGATATACTATCACTCCTGTGGAGCTTGAAAAATGTATAAGTTGTTGCGCAAGACTTTGTGGCGAATTTTACAGCTCACTGAAAAGATTGCATTGCATCAAATAAAGTATCATTTTGTATATCACAAATGATGAAAACAGTAACACGTTCTATGGGACAAAATGAAAAATATGTCAGACGGATGTATCCAAGACATTTAACACAAGTAGGCTCCATGAGGACGAATGAAGATGACAAAACATCAACTTATCAGAGTTTTAACCTCTCTGGTCATACCATCCCACAAAGCCAAGGTTTCAACTAGTCATGTCTAGCATGTAGAAGCACTTTTTTTTTTCTTATTATTCAATTTCAAACCCTCAGACTACTATTTCTTTGTGCTGCAATCACACTACAGTCACAAAATACAAAACTAATACCAAACCTTAGTGTCATAAACCTAAGCTGTCAGTTTTGTTTATTTTGAAACTATTTTTCCTCCACACAATTGCCCCAGAAAAAGCAGGAATATGAGAATGATAACAACATTACTGATAGTGGCTGAAAGGGTGAAAGTTCAAGAGAGATACAATAAATTCAGGCTGAGGGAGCAGACAAGAGTTAGACGCTGGGACTGGAAACCATGCGAACGTTAATAGGAATAACATCACATGAAAAAATCTTCAGCCTGTCTGCCATTCAGGAATACAAAAATTTATCAAATGCCATGGATGTTAAACACAGAGTGGTTCGACCTCTGACCTGTAGCTCCAAGATTCTGCTTCTCATCTCCATCCTCCTCGTCCTCCTCTCCGCCCGACGATGTCATCTCGCCCTCCGTCTCCGAGCTACTGTCGTCAGGGAGCACCATGTCCACGTCTGCATCCAGGTCCCGGTTGCGGAGCAGGAGAGCGGAGATGTCGGCCACGGGAAATTCTTCCGGACAGGGCAGCAGGGCGCCCCCATTTTGAATTCGCATGATCCAGGAGGTGTTGCCCGTCGGACGCCTGACGTGGATCTCCGCCCATCCCTGGCACCAGCAGGTGCACTGGTAGATAGAGGCGGAGGAGATGCGAGATGAGAAGCGCGGCTTGAACCGCATCTCATCTCCACTCGGCTCCTTTGCACCCTCTCCCAACTCTCCGGACACACCTGCACTTCCTGCGTCCCTTTGTGCGACCTTTGACCCTTGATCTTTATCAGGAGCACTCGCAAACATGACCTTTACCCTATCAGCCTCTCCGGAACTGGGTAGAGGTGCTGGATCCCTCTGATTCAACCTTGTCCCTTGGCTCTTCTCGGTGCTACCTGCAAAGACTACTTTAGGAGATGCTCTGGCTGGATGCCTGGCACTCATCCCCGCTTCACTCCCCTTCAAGCTCTCACTGGATGACCCCCTGGAAGTCTCCGTGACCTTTGAGGTCACCTCTGGCACCACAGAACTCAAGAGCGAGAGGTGTTTGATCTCTTCCTGGTCCTCCGTTCTCGTCACCTTCTGGATGGTGTTGCCGCTGCTGTCCACCCTCTGGGTGTTCCCAGACTTTGACCGTTGCCTCTTCAGCCGTCCCAAGCCACTCGGATGGCGATTGGTCAGCTCTTTAGCTTTCTGCACCGGTTTTTCGGCCACCTCTGCTTGCTTCCAGTTTGCAGTCTCTGCGTCACCCTTCTCCTGGGAGGTCACAGAGGTCATCTCCACATGCTGCTGAATGAGGGCGTTGCACTTCTCACAGACTCCGTTGCGCTGGAGTCGAGTGCTGCCACCGCTGGTTGTCACGGTAACCACTTTGTTGCCTACCAACCAGCTCTGTGACTGGCCACCAGCCAGGAGGAACTCGGCAACAGGTGATCTAAATCATGAGAGAAAGAAACGACCATCCATGCATCCATCAAAGAAACTGTGTGTGTGCAATGTGTGTAGTGTGACTAATCATCATCGATTTACAACACAATGAACAAACAATTCGTCGCGCGGCGACAAGACCTCGTATCTACAAAATGTCAAATGTTCAGGAGAGCCAAAAAACATGGTGGCCAAAGCACCATAGCAAATGGGATAGCCTTTCCTTTGACATGCCACGGTGGCTTTATTTTTGGAGTAAGACAGTTGGGATTTGGACAGGACATCACTTAACCCATTATTTGGTCATTGATAAAAAAAAGTCAATTTCACCAAAGTTTCAGATACAAGGTCTTGTCACCCCAGCGACGAATTACTTCTTTATGCATCTGCGCTTAGTGGACACAAAGCTTCAACATACAAGGTGTAATAGTTAACTGTGAAGCTATCCTGGTCAATATACTTGTATTGATAAAATTTATTCTGAAAAGGCTTACAAGCTTTTTGCAAGTTCCTTTCTTCCTGTTTTCAAGCTTAAAGGTGGGCATTATGCAATTCACATCACATGTTTAAACTTTGATATGAAAATGGTACATACCAACTTACAGGTTTCCTCCTGATTGAATTATTTGGTTAATCTACAAAGTTGTCATACCATATATCAGCAATAGCTCTATTTGATATGAAATATTTCACAAAACAAAGACTAGCCTGTCAAGAGCCTGTCATGTGTCTGTATACTAGCTTGTAACACTGTATAGATGTCAGTGTCTTGTTTTGTAAATTATAATTTTTTTTTTTTCAATTCAAATATAGCTATTGTTAATTATGTGTTTTTTTTTTTAGTTATATATGAATTAATTCCAGATGATATTTAGCATGAACTACGTCTCAAGTGACCCATGTCTTACTAGCCCTGCTTATCAGTGGGCCATTTTTTTTCTATTCCAATGCTTACTTTTTTTGGTAAATTCTATAAGTGTACGTTGTTATTTTGGTTATCTCATGAAATTGCATATATTATAATTTATTATACTTTATGATATCTTATTATGAATTTTCTAGAACATGACAAAATAATGATTGTATAATGTATACTTTGTACTTTTGTTTTACATATTTTGTGAATGAATAGAATGGAAATAAATCTCAATTGAACTGAACTGAACTGAGCTGAAGATTTTTTTTAATTTTTTTAAAAAAAAAGCTGCAGTATCACATTGATTTCAGTATTAAACATCCTCCATTGGAAATAGCAGCAACAAGGAAGAGATACCTGATTGATACATACCTCTTAGGGAGAGTGGCCAGAGTGGAGAAGGTGTACCTAGCCATCATGTCCAGACAGGTTTGGGTCAGTTGATAATTCAGAGTGTCCAGCGCCTCATCTGCCTTGGCCCTGGACGCTGCATCCTCCGCTTTTAATCTCCCTTTCTCTGACCTGTCAAACAGACACACGGTGTGGGCATACTAAAATTTTTAATCCTGTATCAATCCTTCATTACACAGATGGTTGTACACAAGTAATTTTAGCCTCTATCCATGCACAAACATTAATCTTATCCAAAGTAAAGCTATAGAGTATACATAAAACACATCTGAATTTTAAGTTCAAGTTCTAGTTTAAGTTCAAGTTCTTTTACACGTATTTGTCACTTGGCATAAAACATACAAAGATACACCATACAAAATAAGACAATACAAAGATTAAGACACTTCATGTACAAAAAAAAAGAAGAGAGAATTATGCAAGTGTAAGGAATCAGCAGAAAGGCTGAGGCCTTATATAACAGCTGAAAACCTGAGATAATCACAACAATTATACATTTGAAGGGTGTGTACAGTTCTGGTTGAGGTGAGGATTTAGCTTTTAACGTTTTGCGAGATATTCAGACACCACTCTATGAGATGTCAAAGAGCATGCAATTGTAAGGGGTATCAAAAGTTTATTTGATGAAAATCGGTTTTGAAATGGCTGAGATATCCCAAAACAAGGTGAAACAAAGAGATCCTAATAAAAGGCGTGGCCTATCGCCTTTTATTATTATCAATTTTTTGGATATCTCAGCCATTTGAAAACCAATTTTCATCAAATAAACGTTGAATCCTTCTTAAAATTACATGCTCTTTCATATTTCATAAGA
Source organism: Diadema antillarum (assembly GCF_040938485.1). NCBI lineage: Eukaryota > Metazoa > Echinodermata > Echinoidea > Diadematoida > Diadematidae > Diadema > Diadema antillarum. The sequence goes on from NW_027271055.1 coordinate 1,126,716, forward strand.
GGTTTCTCATTATCTCACTTAGGAATGTTATAAACATGAATCCCCACCTCAACCAGTACTGTACAGTCCCTTTAACACATACACACACACACACACACACACTCATTTTAGCGTATACTGAACTAATATCTGTTTTGTTTGTTTTTCATTCACATCACAAGATGATGTATGGATCGATCCTTAACATTTCAAAAGCTCCCAGTCATATCACAGATTAGTAACTTCCACTTTTACTATGCAGGATATTATGTAGGTGGCAGTTTTAGAACTTTTGCATGCAATATTTGAAAAATATCAAAATCTACTGTAACAGTGGATATCGTCATGCAAGTAATTTTTTGCGCTTGGCCAGATAAGATGAATTTAGTGCGTTTTTAATTCCACAGAATCAAAACATCAAATAGTGTTACATTTAAAAAGCTAAAATATTTGCTTGCTTTCATTTTTGTGCCACTTTTGGGTTATACGAAAGGCGCAAAAATTCCACACTGTGAAAATTTCAACTTTTATAGTACTCTTTACTTACATCAACTTTTTGAGATCATGAAACAAATTCTCCACATGTTTAAGCAACCGCTTCAAAAGGTTGTATACAACCTGAATCTCAAATTTGATAACCACAAACAAGGTGAAAAAAACAAGAGACCCGCGGGTCTAGCGCTCACCTGAGTATCGCAAGTTCACCTTTCACGCAGTCACTAATCTAAATTATTCACAGCTCTACCAAAATTTGACCAGGCATTCTGAAGTAGAAGATGAAAATGTACAATAAGGGCCCAAATTTTTAAAGATTCCTTAATTTGGGGAATTGGGGGCCCCCTGGGGCCCTCTGGGTGGGGCATGGTGCTCATTTTGATAAATTGAGATCCTGACCCCCTAAGGATGCTACCTGCCAAGTTTGACGAAAATCTATCATGAGGTTTTCAGGAAGAAGATGACAATGTACGATTCAGGCCCCCATTTGGACCTTCCTAACCAACCCAACTACAGTCATTAATGTACTCACTCATAGTATTAACTTAGCTGTATAACTTCTGATTCTAGAGAAAATTTTTAACGATTCCTTCATTTGGGGGGTTTGGGCCCCCCTGGGGGCCCCCTGGGTGGGACATGGTGCCCATTTTAACAAATTGAGATCCTAACCCCTTAGGGATGCTACCTGCCAAGTTTGGTGAAAATGGGTCATGGGGTTCTAAAAAAGAAGATAAAAATGTACAATTTAGGCCCCATTAGGAACCCTCCTCACCTCCCTCCCCTGGGTCCCAAGGGGGGCACCCCTGATTCTGCCATGAACAAACTTGAAACTGCAGTCATCAATGTACTAACTCATAGTATTAACTTAGCTCCATCACTTCTGGTTCTAGAGAAGAAGATTTTTAAAGATTCCTTAATTTTGGGGGATTTGGGCCCCCTGGGGGTCCCCTGGGGGCCCCCTGGGTGGGGCATGGTGCCCATTTTAACAAATTGAGTTCCTAACCCCCTAGGGATGCTACCTGCCAAGTTTGGTGAAAATGGGTCATGGGGTTCTCAAGAAGAAGATGAAAATGTACAATTTAGGCCCCATTAGAACCCCTCCCCACCCCCCTCCCCTGGGTCCCAAGGGGGGCATCCCTGATTCTGCCATGAACAAACTTGAAACTACAGTCATCAATGAACTAACTCATAGTATTAACTTAGCTCTATCACTTCTGGTTCTAGAGAAGAAGATTTTTAAAGATTCCTTAATTTTGGGGGGTTTGGGCCCCCCTGGGGGCCCCCTGGGTGGGTCATGGTGCCCATTTTAACAAATTGAGTTCCTAACCCCCTAGGGATGCTACCTGCCAAGTTTGATGAAAATCGGTCTTGGGGTTTTCAAGAAGAAGATGAAAATGTAAAAAGTTTACGCACGACGCACGACGGACGACGGACGACGGACGACGCACGACGCACGACGCACGACGGACGCCGGACGAAGGGCGATCGCAATAGCTCACTTGAGCCTTAAAAAAGAGAGAAAGAGAGAAATTTATATATCGCCCCCTGGTGACTCACTTGCTGAGTTGCTCTGTCAAACTGCTGCTGCGTCTCAGCTTGACAATAGAGGGCGGTGAGCTACTTGAGTCAAAGTCTGGGAAGGATTTCAGGGCATTAGTTCGCAGACCCTAGTGGGAGCAGACAAACAAAGACATTCAGGGTGCTCTGATCATACTGAATTACAAGATCCACTTTGCAAAATCAGCGATTGGAGATCAGAATTGCAAACATAAATTTTACAGTCCATACATACCCAACACTGTGAGTTGAAATGAATGAGATATTTTGCACTTCTAACATTTAATCCCTATAATGCTCAGTGACTGTGAATTTATGTTCATCAGCTATGATGGATAACAGTAGTCTTTCTCTAAATGAGCATGACAATATCATTCTGTAGACTTACTGTTATGTTCTTTGTTTATTCCACACAATTAAACACCAAAACTCAATTGAAACGAAGTGAACTGAATTTATATAACTCATATGGTCTCAGTGTATGAGGACTAGTCAAATTAAAAAATAATGTTATTCCTGTTACATGTATGTAATAGAATGTTATCAAATATCAATCCTGTATCTTTGAAGATTGCAACCCCAAATCTAAAATCTTAATAAACAATTTGGACATTTTCGAAACGTTCCAACAAGACTCTTAAAAAAAAATGAAAACAAAATACCACAATGTTCTCTTGTCGGGTCAGTAAGGGGAAAAAACAGAAAAACAGACAAACAAACAAATGCTATTTTCTTTTATTCGAAAAAAAAAAACATTGGTGTTGTTACTGGTTTGTGGGGTTGTCTTTCTGGATGTTTTCCCATTGTGTGAACTCACCCTAGTGATGCAGTTGACAAACTCTCTTCTGAATGGCAGACGACATTTGATGAACCACATTGCTATCACATGGTGAGCCAGGGACACTACGTACAGAGAAAACCTGCAGAGTGAAAACATCAATGGCAAAAAGTTCTCTAACATTGTGGATGATGGTAGATCATTCCACTTAATTTTCAAGGAATTCACAAAATCGAGCACAGTGTAAATTTGACAGCATTCAAATGCTATCAAGACATCCACACAACAAAAGTTTTACTTAGAAAAAAAGTTGCCAATATTTAGAGAAAGTTGAGCGATTACATCTATGGGTGAGTTATCATGATTTAAACACTTCCACATAAAATGTGCCAAGTAATTGAAGGATAATGGTGGAATATTAGCTTCAATATATTTGTTGCTTTCTTTCAAGAACAGTGCTGTTTCTCAAAATACACCAGTCTTTTAGATCATATATATATATCAGCAAATTTTAAGGAGTAATTCTTTGATTTCAACAAAAACAAGCAAAACTGGATGTGCATCATTCAATGCTGGTGAATGGCAACTGGTAAAACATACTGCAAGTGTTTCAAATCCATGGTTTAAATTCAGTCCATGGACTACAACAAGCACGAACTAGTTATACTTTTCACACATGTGTAAATTAGAGCCTGTTCATAATGGAATGCCTGTCGGTGTACATGATTTATCATTTATATTTACACAGATTAAACTTGCATGATCTGTGGGCTAAATTCAAACAAGCTTTGTGACTTCAGGCCAATGAATCCATCCTCATTTGAGCACTCACTTAAATGGGTTGGTGTAATGGAGGGCTACTGCAAAGATACTCATGTATTCACTCTCAACAAAGTTGGCATACAGCTGTGGGAACCAAATCAAACCTGTCAGAAAGGGAAAATGACAAATCGTTCGTTAACAATCAAGGACAAAGAATTGACCAAATTTTCCACAAGTAAAGAAGGTACACATAGTGGTGAGTACTAATCAGAACCTCTTGATGTAAATTTATAAAGCTTTTTTTCTACTCGATTTCATTTCCTGGTATGTAGGAGGCAATTAATGACTTCATTTTTAAGTCAGGAGCATCTCATACGTATGACTCTCGTGATCCTTGAACACGTGACAAAAGCAACTCAAGACTCAAGCAAGTTTAAATACATTCTAGTGAGTTGAGCATCATGTAGCTCTCTGTGTGCCTCAGCGTGAACACCTGTAAGGCACATTATTCATAGACCGCAGTCCATGAATCCTTTGGAACATTATTGCATTTCATAGCCATGAAATTTTTTAGAGAAGCATTTAAGCTAGAAAATGCAATAGAGCAAATCATAAAGACAATTTCAAATTTTGCCGTAATGTAAAATCAATCACAAAGCTATGGCTATGATGCTTCCAATGCACTGTGGAATACTGCGATTTATCGATTGGTTTGTTTCAGTAGTGCATTTAAGCAAAATTATGAAAAGTTGGGAAGCTGACAACTGAGTCAGGTATGCGAACGTAAGAGCTAGTAATGATACCCTTCTGATTGGCAGACGTGTGAAATTCTTTCTGTGTGTACATGGGACTGATGGTTCCATGACCTATGCTCCTGCAACAATTGCTCCTATGAAATATCTGCACATTAAGCCAAACATAACTTCTACCAACAAACATAGGCCAAACCACAATCCTAAATCCGCCCATCAAACTAAGCCTAAAACCCAATCACAACCTTAACCCAAAGTTCTTGGATAAAATAAGACCTGGGCATTGTTTTATGAAAGTTGTTATTCTCTGACAATCACCATGATAGTAACAGTCAGTGACCATAACATCTCAGCCAATCAAAACCAAGGATTTTCCTGAAATTGTCAGAAACTGCCAACTTGTCAGGGCCGACAACTTTCATGAAACGGTGCCCTGAGCAATTGTCGCAGGAGCAAATATTGTGTCACTGGGCCTGACATGGAGGGCTCACTTGACAGGAACTCCAGCACTGGGATGGCCATGGTGGGCGTGGCCGACATCTGTGACATCACCAGGATGATTGACGGCAGGACCTTCAGCATGGTGTCCTGCATCTCAATGACACAGAGGGTCAAGCCGTCCACACACTGCTGGGCACACTTCAGCTTCAGACCCGCCTCAAAACACTTGATAAGCAACACCTGTTTGATGGAAAAAGTTTTCACCAAACATACGTACGAATTAAAGTGACGGTATAGTATTGGTGGAGATGAGAATTGGGCTTTCAGCCTTTTGCGAGATACCAAGGAACCACTTAGGAAATTGTACAGAGCACACTATTCTAAAAGGAATCCAAAGTTTATTTGATGAAAATCGGTTTTGGATCGGCTGAGACATTCAAAAACAAAGTAAAACAAAGCGATCGTAATAAGAGGTGGGTCCCACCTTTGATTAGGTTTGCTCTGTTTTGGATATCTCAGCCATTTCAAAACCAATTTTCATCAAATAAACATTGAACTTCTCTTGGAATTGCATGCTCTTTCACACTCCATGAGAGGTTTCTCATTATCTCACCCAAAAATGTTAGAAACCTGAAGTTAGGTCTCAACCAAAACTATACAATCCCTTTAAGCCAATACAGAAAGATTTGTAAAACACTCTGAAAGATTGACAAAAATTGACACTCTGTTCAAAAAGGCTATGAATATTCACATTTTTTGTTCCTTCAGTTTGCTGCCCTCTCTGGATGAAAACTAAACAGCAATTTGTGATGTTGCAATAAAAGAACAATATACTGGAACTATCACATTGATTAGTGCTAGAGTTTAAAGTGAATGAGGCATAAAAGCAAGGACGACCGAAGAAGAAGAGAAACAGACAGCTGAAGGAGGAGGAGGAGGAATTTAGAAAGGATTGCTTCAGGAAGGAGCATTCCCCAATTGGGCAAGGTGAAGAGAAGGTGTAAGAGTGGTTGCTGTGAAGTATAGAGAGTGAGGTAAATCCGGCTATCAATGATATCAGGGACAAACCAAGATCAATAATGAATGATGAAAATAATGATGATTACATGAATTTCACAAACCTTCCTTTTGTTTTAATAATGAATATGTTAAGATTTGCCTAACATGTTACACATGTAAAATACAAGAAGTATTCTCTTTGCCTTCTCTGGAAGTCATGGCATGCAATCTTCTAGTGTCTGAGAAAACTAAGTTAATCTTTGGCAAAAGAGGATTAATTAGAGGAAATCAGAGTCATATCATCATTGCAAATTGTAAATATAGCTAAATATCACTCTGAAAATTGATACAAAGAGAAGTAGGAACATTTTTGCTTACAGACCTCCCAAACTTTCTGACTAAAAGATAGGGATGATTTGGCTCAAAAGTAGGAAAGAAAGAGCAGTAGGAGTGTGTAGTAAAATCATCAAGCGAAATAGAAAACCCTTACTGAAACATGAGCTGGGAATGGGTCAAAATTCAGATTTGTTTCCTCCAAATTCAGAATGGTTGGGAGGTCTGTGCTTGTGATGATCACTACCTTCTTCTGCTGGTCCAACAAAGCATGGTAGGGGACCAGAGCAGTCAGGGCACTGTAGATTCCTGTGTAGAAATCCAGTCTGTTGAAACCCTCCGACCTCTGGAGACGGATTATGTGACTTCTGTCTTCCACCTGTGAGGGTTAAAGGTCACCATAGGTTCGTGTTCATTAATCATTAGAGACTAACATTTAGATTTAATAGATTTGTCACATTTTTTGAGCCTCATTAATAAAGTTGTGCATCCTTCTTGTTCAACCAATCTGGTGGTCAAATTATTTATAATGCACAAGCTTCAGCAGATTAATGAATTTTACAGGCACAAGTTAACTTTGGAATAGTGTAAGCCATGAAGCACATCCAAGTGGGTTTAAGCCTGTTTCCAATGCTAATGAGAACATCTACAAGTCCACTGCTACATGATTTACACCTCAGGATCACATGTTCTACAAAATAGGCACACATAAAAGAAAAAAAAAATGAGTAAAATTGTGAAATTATACCAGTTTTCCTGTCATATGCCCAACAGAGCGAGAAAGAAAGATGGCATGGTATAATTGCATACAAATCAGTATTCCTACTGCAAGACCCAAAACGGCAACGGCAATTCACATTTAAGTTGTTGGTTTTTTATGAACTAAGTAAATTCAAGGAAATGGAATGGTAAGAACACCACTAACATATGTATGATATGAATCAAGAAAGCTATGAAAATATGTTTTCAAAAAATGATAATATTTGTCACAATCACAAACATACATACAACAAAGTGATGTCATCAAACCAATGAACAGTACAACCCACTAGCTGGTCCACAATACTTCATTAAATGTCCAATTTTTAAATGAAACAAGAGAACAAATAGCATCTTTGGAATGAGCAGCTTGGCAATAATGATATTTAGGGGAGGGGTTGCATTTGCTGAATTATCAACTAAAATCATGACCTTTACATAGTTTTTTGTTTGGTTTGGTTTGTGTGTTGTTGTTGTCTTTGTTGTTGATGTTGATGAGGAGGTTGTTGTTGTTCTTGTTCTTGTTCTTGTTCTTGTTCTTGTTCTTGTTCTTGTTCTTGTTGAGATAAACTGTGAGAAGATGGGCAACACATCTGATTTGCATGTGTGGTTGCAACTGATATGGATGTTTTGTTTTACAAACATATAAAACTCTAAAATCTGTCTCTGTCTACTATCATGTTTAATTCTACTGAAACTTCTATCATTCCTCTCTGTGTGATATAACTCTATCTAGTAAAGTCCATTTGAACACGGATCAGAGTTTGAAATGAAGTAGAAGGATTCTCACCATGGAACACAGGACTAGACACAGGTTCTCCATGTTTGCATTGGCTGCTAGTACCAGGTTCTTGTTCTGGAGGGCTTGGGTCAGACCAGGGAGGACCAGCGCTAGAACTTTCCACTGAGTTTCCTAAAGGGAACAACAGTTTGACTTGATGTGTGACATGTTATCAAATTGTTGTCCTCATTGTTGCCATGGTAACAATGAGGATCAGTCAACTTTCAATCAAAAGATGAAAACAAAATACACAACTAAAACAAACTAGAACACAAGACAAAAGAATATAGTTATTCTTTCTCCAAAGGTGAAACTATACGAGGTACTCGATTTTGTGGAATAAACTGATATTTGCATACTGTACATTTACTGGCACATATTGCAACATAGAACAACCATATGATTGCTTTAAAAAAAAATAACAACAGGAAATTAAAACAAAGCACAGTTAATGTAAGTCCTTATAATGTAAGACCCTGACAATGAAATTTGATTCCAATTTTGGCCAAAGGTACAGTGAAGCTCTGAACTTAAAATCAGTCAAAATAATTTAATGCTTTAACCCGCTGAAGATGGACTACTTTTCCTATAACACGCATTTCCCGCTCACCTTAGTCTTCAATGTGTTAAAATCATGTAAATTCAAGCAAACACCATAGAGCACTGGTTCCCTTCCACTGGAATAACAGCAGCAAAATGTTTGTAATTGTCTGAAAGCTGAGCATTTGCTTGACCCCTCTCTCACCTCTCTCAGACAAGTGGTGACAATCTTGAACGCCTTGACAAACGGTATGATAGTTGGCTTAAGATGTCTCTCCCCTGGGGGTGGGGAACTGCAGACCGGGGGTGAGGTCTTGCCTGCCAAATCAGTCTCAAGCCTGGATAAAGAAACATATTGAAAACAACAAAATCATCAAAAATCACTTTAAAAGCTATCAAAATCAGCCTTCACCCCTATGATTAATATTCTTTCACTGTCATTAGTGCCTTGTCTGCCTTGGAGTACTTAACATAACAGTGTCGGAATTTTGGAGCTTGGGTATTTGCTCTAAGTTCATCGTGTCACTGCCGACAACCAGGGATAGCCTGGTGGTAGTGTCGATGCCCGGAAAGCAGTAGATGACAGGTTCGAGTCCCGTGGTTCCTTTTTTTCCGACACGTTTTTTGAATTACAGATCAGCAGTTGCCATCTTACACAGTGCATTTGTAGAAGGAGACAAAAATTGAAGAAAATTCACACCTAAACATACACATTCTTACATCTCTGCTTTGATGTTTATAAACTACTGTATATGCCATATATTTAGCGAGGCTAAATTTTCGCAAATCAAGACTTCCAAATGATTTCGCGAGTGGTTGAATTCGCGATCGTGGAGTCCAGTACTGAATGGAGAAATGTATACGTGTACATCACATTCATATTGGGATTCAGAGTCAATATTTTCATGTGTCTTTAAATTCACAAATTGCAGCTGACTCACGAAATTCGCGAAAATAAAAATCTCGTGAAATATTTGGCATATACAGTAGTCCTCATTTCCAGGTGATTGCCAACACCTTGCTTGCCACTGTTTCCTACACTTCACCTGGTGTCACACAGGACGTAGGGACTGTACTTGTAGACACCATCTTCCCCTGGTAGGCCCAGACGACACAGCGAGTCAGCCCTCAGCTGCAGCAGAAACTCAAACACCTGAAAGGGGGTGAGAAATATTGAGTACTGGCCTCAACGAATTTTGAATTTGGATTTGGATTTCAATTTCGATTGTGAATAGGTACTGGCATTGGCATTTGAGCCGCCATATGAATAAAAAATGTCAAATAAGCTAATATTTGGTAATAAAATTGGAATAAGAGTTTGGGTTGGGATGGGTTAAAAGTTGAATTTGGAAACTGAACTGCCATCGGACTCTAATTACAATTAAAATAAAGTTTAGATTGGGGTAGATTTGAATTTGGCTTTCCAAATCTCTTGTGAAAACATAGCAATGTGAACAAGGTATTCCAAATAAAGTAACAGAGATGGGTAAACCTGGCTTTGCAGGCTCTCTTTATAAAGTTCCACAACTCTTCAACTAAGATAATATCTGGTAGAAGGGGTATAACTGCTTTACTTCTTAGTTACTCTGGTTATGAAGCATTTGACTTTTTGACTTGAAAAGTTGAGGTCAACAGGCACTTTTACAATGGATGTTCATGTAGGGGTCACTAACCTTAGCCCGGATGCTGGTAGCCATCTCCGAGTCATATTTAACCATGTATTGCTGCTGCATGTGGTTGCCAAGGAGATCAAAGGCGATAACGGCGTGGCTGGAGGGAATCCTGCAAAGCTTGGTCTGTTGGTGAGATCAAAATCAAACCTCCAGGATTGGTTGCCTCTTGACAAATACAGAGCTGGACATTTATATATCAACAATGATGATCACACTTTTGCCATCATATGCTGTGACAATAACAAGTGGATTTGATTTACAACAGAATATGCTGACATAGTTTGCACATTTATCACTTCACTAGAAACAACAGCATCATCATCCTAAACTTTGTCTTCATCATCATCATCTTCATCTCCAATTATACCAATTAATATTTGTCAATGAAACAGTACTTGATACCAACACCACGGTCACTGCTATGATGACCACTCTTTGCGATTACAACCTGAATCATTATTACTATCATCACCTCCCAAGCCATTAATACTAAATCTCTTACAAGTACTGTCTCTCAAAGCCCCGTTCCACTGATCATCGGAAGCTCATTTGATCCCCAAATGCAAAAATGTCAGCATTCCGGTCAAATCTGATCTGGCAAGCTCCAGAGACTCTCATCAATGTTCACCAAGGGTAATACCAATGCTAGAAAAACTCTAGAACCAAGACTCAAGTTAACCTGTCTAACCTGTTTAATCGTTGGAAACTCGACAGACTGTCATAGGACATCAGCTGGAGATGCCCGATAGTCGCACAACCCAAGCCTAACACACATCGAATGGACTCAACACTTGTCAGACCAACTCTACATTTATCCCACACTGACTGCACTTGCGACTGGAAATGGCATCTGGTGGCAAACTAAGCTCTGAGCATAAAATTTCCTTCATCCCCTCATTGGACAATTTTGCCTCATTGGATCACGAACGACATGTCTAACACAGATTTGATAATCGACCACTGCAAGCTGATCATCAGACTGCAATGCAATACACTTTAGTGGGTGGTCGAAAGAAAAAAAAAAACTTTGCTTCTGACGAATGACTGATGAGAAAAAAAACAAGAGACCCGCGGGTCTAGCGCTCACCTGAGTATCGCAAGTTCACCTTTCACGCAGTCACTAATCTAAATTATTCACAGCTCTACCAAAATTTGACCAGGCATTCTCAAGTAGAAGATGAAAATGTACAATAAGGGCCCAATTTTTTTAAGATTCCTTAATTTGGGGGGATTGGGGCCCCCTGGGGCCCTCTGGGTGGGGCATGGTGCCCATTTTGATAAATTGAGATCCTGACCCCCTAGGGATGCTACCTGCCAAGTTTGACAAAAATCCATCATGAGGTTTTCAGGAAGAAGATGAAAATGTACAATTCAGGCCCCCATTTGGACCCTTCCAACCACCACCCCCCCCCCCCCCCCCCTACCCAAGAGGGGCACCCCTGGATCTCCTATGAACAAACATGAAACTACAGTCATTAATGTACTCACTCATAGTATTATCTCAGCTCTATATATAACTTCTGATTCTAGAGAAGATTTATAAAGATTCCTTCATTTGGGGGATTTGGGACCCCTGGGGGCCCCCTGGGTGGGGCATGGTGCCCATTTTAACAAATTGAGATCCTAACCCCCTAGGGATGCTACCTGCCAAGTTTGGTGAAAATAGGTCATGGGGTTCTCAAGAAGAAGATAAAAATGTACAATTTAGGCCCCATTAGGACCCCTCCTCACCCCTCCCTCCCCTGGGTCCCAAGGGGGGCACCCCTGATTCTGCCATGAACAAACTTGAAACTACAGTCATCAATGTACTGACTCATAGTATTAACTTAGCTCTATCACTTCTGGTTCTAGAGAAGAAGATTTTTGCGGATATTCCTTAATTTTGGGGGGTTTGGGCCCCCTGGGGGCCCCCTGGGTGGGGCATGGTGCCCATTTTCACAAATTGATTTCCTAACCCCCTAGGGATGCTACCTGCCAAGTTTGGTGAAAATGGGTCATGGGGTTCTCAAGAAGACGATGAAAATGTACAATTTAGGCCCCATTAGAACCCTTCCCCACCCCCCTCCCCTGGGTCCCAAGGGGGGCACCCCTGATTCTGCCATGAACAAACTTGAAACTACAGTCATCAATGTACTAACTCATAGTATTAACTTAGCTCTATCACTTCTGGTTCTAGAGAAGAAGATTTTTACAGATTCCTTAATTTTGGGGGGTTTGGGCCCCCCTGGGGGCCCCCTGGGTGGGGCATGGTGCCCATTTTAACAAATTGAGTTCCTAACCCCCTAGGGATGCTACCTGCCAAGTTTGATGAAAATCGGTCTTGGGGTTTTCAAGAAGAAGATAAAAATGTACAATTTAGGCCCCATTAGGACCCCTCCTCACCCCTCCCTCCCCTGGGTCCCAAGGGGGGCACCCCTGATTCTGCCATGAACAAACTTGAAACTACAGTCATCAATGTACTAACTCATAGTATTAACTTAGCTCTATCACTTCTGGTTCTAGAGAAGAAGATTTTTACAGATTCCTTAATTTTGGGGGGTTTGGGCCCCCCTGGGGGCCCCCTGGGTGGGGCATGGTGCCCATTTTCACAAATTGATTTCCTAACCCCCTAGGGATGCTACCTGCCAAGTTTGGTGAAAATGGGTCATGGGGTTCTCAAGAAGACGATGAAAATGTACAATTTAGGCCCCATTAGAACCCTTCCCCACCCCCCTCCCCTGGGTCCCAAGGGGGACACCCCTGATTCTGCCATGAACAAACTTGAAACTACAGTCATCAATGTACTAACTCATAGTATTAACTTAGCTCTATCACTTCTGGTTCTAGAGAAGAAGATTTTTACAGATTCCTTAATTTTGGGGGGTTTGGGCCCCCCTGGGGGCCCCCTGGGTGGGGCATGGTGCCCATTTTAACAAATTGAGTTCCTAACCCCCTAGGGATGCTACCTGCCAAGTTTGATGAAAATCGGTCTTGGGGTTTTCAAGAAGAAGATGAAAATGTAAAAAGTTTACGCACGACGCACGACGGACGACGCACGACGGACGACGGACGACGGACGACGGACGACGCACGACGCACGACGCACGACGCACGACGCACGACGGACGCCGGACGAAGGGCGATCGCAATAGCTCACTTGAGCCTTTGGCTCAGGTGAGCTAAAAATCTCTGTGGAATGGGGGTATAATAATCCAACGGCATTAACTTCATCATTTCAGTATCAAAGCTTTCTTCATCGACACAGCAACATCATAATCACCACCACCATCATCAATACTGTCACTGGTATAACACTTTACTGTCTGTCTCCAAGCCATCCTCATTCCTCACTGTCATCTCATCATCGCTAACCCTGAAAATGTCAAGGAGTCCAGTCATAGCTGTCATGACATCAACCAGATCGCTCTCCTTCTTGGAGGGGTTGCCATGGTGAGACTTGTGATCCGCATCAGCTGCTGCTCCGCCCTTGGATCCAAGATGCATGCTCTTCATCACCACCTGACAGCATCACAAAGGAATAAACCAGAAAATGACATAAAACTACATGGACATGAAACAAATGGATGCAACTAATGAATACTAAGAGTAAGCAATAAACAACAATCAAGCAGAGAAACTGAACAACATTTGACTCTCATCGTCAACTCAGTAACTTGCCTATGTATGCTACACCATCCATTCTATTCTTTATCAAGGTACTGTAAAAGTGGAAATTTTCATGGTGTGGAAATTTTCATGCATTCTGTGTGACCGGAAAACACTGTGACAATATGAACATGCTAATATTTTTGCATATCATATAGTCAATGAATAAATGCCTTGATTCCACGGAATCAACAACACGCAAAATCTGTCTTACCAAGTCGAGTGCGAAATAACTACTTTTACAGCACTATAGTGTTACAAGGATCAAGAAACAAAACTTAAATAACTATTTAATTATGTTTCTTTCTCAATGTCTGTCAAGTGATAATATCACAGCATATGAAATACTGCAACCTTCAATGACAAAATCATTTATCGTGGACTTAAATGCAGACCAGGCATAAGTGGCAGGGGAATATTAAGTGAACCATTAAACCTTCTAGACCAAGAATAGTTTTGCAAAAGAAATCATCATGTCATCATGAAATTGGCAACTCTGTATTTTACTGTGAATCCTATACGGGAGGAATACTAGATGGAACTGGTGAAATTCATTATATCTGCAGTATATCTTGCAAGAATAAAACAATTTGCAAATTTGAGAGAGACAAAATTTTATTCTAATCTTCTAAAATGCATTGCCAATTCAAAGATCACTTATGAAATTATGTAGCCATTTAAACGGTTTTATCAATTCTGCATCTGAAATAAGTAATGGTTCCTGCCATGGTTGTATATAATCCCCCCCCCCACAAAAAAAAAGAAAAGAAAAAGCAATGGATACAATAACATCATAAAAATATACACAGCATAAAATCACACAAATGTGGCTTCTGCGACTTGCTGGCTGAAGTCAGAATGTTTATAAGCGATTGACGGAATTCATTTTTCATTCCCAAGCACATACTGACCTTCTCAATGATGTCCAGTATGTCCAGACAGAACTGACTCTGACAGACCTGTGCAGAGCTGACCAGGAGCTGGACAGCACAGTTCCTGACCACTGGGTCCCGGTCATCACAGATGGACTTCAGTTGAGGCAACACCACCAGCTTAATCAGGTCATCCTGTCAATTAATGATGACATGGCCAACACCACAAGAGCTAAATACTACACAAAACACTTTTGCATTCAAGAGAGATTGCACATTGTGCTTAATAGGGAACCTATTTCCATACCATGGGTACATTTAAGAGTGGCTTGGTAGACTCTTATCACGCCATTAAATGCTACACACAAAGCAAAATAAAGATTGCAACTGAGTGACAAATTGTCCTACATCAACCTAAATAAGCATTGAATTGATCAGTGTTTAATAGAAGCCATGATAAAAAGAAATCATATGCCTACATACTGGGCTGGATTCAAAACTATGACCCCATGATCACAAGACCACCTAGCTTCCACCTGACAGCCAGTGCTAGTTCTAATCCTTACAGCATGCAGTGGGTATTGCATAATTATTCAAATTCATCAAATTTTTGCATCAAGTTGTTTCGTATTGCAACTGATAAAAGAATTGCTTGTGGAAAGTACACAATCTTTTTTCAAGATACAATTATTAGAATATTACTTTTGGATTGGGATTAAACATTTGCAAGCATTATGGTACGCTAGAGCTTCTACCGACAGTAATTCAAATATAGAATTGCAACCAAGTAGGGCAGAACTTGTTATACCCACCTCATAGACACAACCACTTGATCTGAGTGCCAAAGAGAGATACCCGAGGGCAGCCTCTCGGATCGAGGTCCGACTCTCTGCATGGAAGTAGCGATCAAGGAGTTTCTGCAGGTTAGGGATCCAATCCTCCTTGGTAGGATGGATGGCCTGGGCTCGGTAGGACAGGAGGTCGCGCACCGAGCTGTCCTGTAGGAGGATGCATAACGAGAGATGAGATGCTCTAATCATTTTTTTTTTTCACTGTCTCATTCTTCCTATCTATTCTTTATACCTCTGCAACCTTTAATAGTTTTTCTAAATTCTTCCATTTCCTTTCTCAATCCCTCATAACTTTCTACGATGTCACATCTTTTGTTGTTCCTTCCTTTTTTTCTTTTCTCCCTTCTTCTGCTCATTTACATGTATTCCCATTTGGGTGATTGATCGATCAGTCAATCAATGCACTGATTGATTGATTGATTGATTGATTGATTAACAGGATAATTGATCTTGATTGACTGACTGATTGATTGATTAATTGACTAACTGATTGACTGGCTGGTTGATTGATTGATTGATTGATTGATTGATTGATTGATTGATTGATTGATTGATTGATTGATTGATTGATTGATTGATTGATTGATTGATTGATTGATTGATTGATTGACTGACTGACGGACGTACTGATTGCTTTCTATCTTTGTGATTTTGAACATTTACAGTGACTTTGTTTAATATCCTGACAATCTCATGTATTCTGTCTCTGAATATTCTGTCAATTCTCGGGTATCTTTGCAACGGACCGACCGCCCGACCGACCGCCCGACCGCCCGACCGCCCGACCGCCCGACCGACCGCCCGACCGAGTATTTAATAAGGTTGTACTAAGCTGTTGATTCACTTGTCAAAAGCTGCTTTACATCACCTGTAAAAACACTGTTACACATCTGGTGTAGGTAATCTAAAAAGGTATGATGAACCAAGAAATTCTGATATCGAAAGTGATGCAAGACTGACAGAGAACAGGGATATCACAATCTCCATCTGGCTTACTGGTCTAAGGTGAGCAAACTCCTCCACGATGGCAAAGAGCTGGGCTGGGGAACCATTGAAGACATTCTTCTCATACAAGTCCTCCACTACGTTCAACAAGTCTTGCAGCTCAGTTTGGAGGTACTCATTGCTCCTAGCATATTCCTGTAGTCATGGCGATAACAGTTTCATCAGGAGTCGGATGCTTCAAGTGTTGATTCCAAGGAAAAAAAAAACTGCATTGCCAGCTAGAGAAATACACACTGAAAAATCATCTCAAATACAGGGAATGAATTAAAGGGCATCACCATCAACAATACCACATTTTGGAGTATATCTCCCCTGGTGGTCTACATTCTACATTAGGCCTACATTATGATTACAGTGTGCATACTATTAAACCGGTGCTTGTGTTAACACAGCTGCGGGGTGACATCATACATATCTATTGTGATCAATCTTAATGAATAAATCACTCTTCCATACGTTCCATTATTTTTCACAAAGCTTCATCATGATTTACATTCAGACATCATGTGCATAATCTCTAAACTAAGTGGAGAGTATTTCTTAATCACTGCTTCCAAGGAGATCCTAGACTGAATGACACCTGAATAAATAATAATTTGCTCCTTAACCCGTTGAGGACGCGTCCCGAGTATACTTGGGCAATGTCTACGGGAAATGTGTGTTGTAGCAAGATCAGCCTGTCCTCAATGGGTTAAGTGAGGATGTTGTGGAGAAAAAGAGAGAAAAAAAGGATAATGGAAAACAAACTGGTATCAGACCTCGATGTGCTTGAAGAGTTCGTGGATGATGCGGAGGACGACGTCCCAAACCACGGCCTGGAGATCCACGCCATACTTCTTGACCAGTCTCTGGAGAGAGAGAGTCACCTCGTGTGCGACAATGACATGCTTGCAGGTCAGTGCCTAACAATGGGAGATAAAAACAAACCAGCAGGTGGTTCTATCATCTACAACACTGGAATCATTGATCAAAGGAGACTTTTGCTAGCTTCTCCTATTCAGGGAAATGCATGAAATTTAAGATTATGTCTGTCTCACCGGATATCTATACTTACTTAAATCAGGCCCTTGTAGACACATGTCATACTTCATACTCTTCTTTTCTTTCATCTCCTTTTTCTGTTTATCATTATTTGTGTTCTTTTTGCTGCACTGCAATAGTATTAGCTGGAGTAGCAATAGTGTTAGTAGTAACAGCAGTAGTAGTAATATAGAGTAGTAGTAAAAATTGGAGGAGTAGTAAAAGTAGTAGTAGTAGTAGTAGTGGTAGTAATAGAAGTAGAAGTATTAGTGGTGGAAGCAGTTATAGAAGTAGACAGTAGAAGTAGTAGCTTCTCAGTGTAATTGCCATTAGTAGTACGAACAGAATTACTGGTATCATTATCATTATTCTCTTGACTGTTATCATCATTAATATCATCAGCAATTATTAATCACTGTCATTACAGTTATTACTACCACTGTTATTAAAGGGTGTGTACAATTCTGGTTGAGGTGAGAATTTAGCTTTTAACGTTTTGCAAGGTATTCAGAAACCACTCTCTGCTGAGATGTCAAAGAGCATGCAATTCTAAAGGGTATCAAAAGTTTATTTGATGAAAATCGGTTCTGAAATGGCTGAGATATCCAAAAACAAGGTGAAACAAAGAGATCCCAATAAAAGGCGTGGCCAGTCGCCTTTTATCTTTATCACTTTTTTGGATATCTCGGCCATTTGAAAACCAATTTTCATCAAATAAACGTTGAATCCTTCTTAAAATTACATGCTCTTTCATATTTCATAAGAGGTTTGTCATTATCTCACTTAGGAATGTTAAAAACATGAATCCCCACCTCAACCAGTACTGAACAGTCCCTTTAACATCAGTATAACTGCATCATTCACCAACTTCACAGCATTAAAGCAATGTCCAGCAAACCCACCTTGTGGAACGAGAGGAGGACGGAGGTATAGTCGTGGCGTAGTGATTGTACCCTCATGGACCCCCAGCGGGCCATACCGACAAAGAAGACGGCACCCCGGAGGAGCACCACATCACCTGTGTTATGACTGCAATCGAAATCTTTTGTTTTCATCTCAGTCATCCATTCAAATAATCATTACAGTTCGTAAGTTCATTCACTTTTCTACAGTCAACTCCCATTATTACAAAGTCCTCGGGACCAGCAGTTTTCATTTGTTATGTCAAAATTTTGTGATGACCTAACAAATAGAGTGTATAAAGATACATAGATTAATTTGGGGGGACTTGAATTTTCACTTTCACTGACACAAGAATTTTGTAATAAACGTGACTGTATGTTATAACAGGATATGTTATGTCAAAATTTCGTGATAACCGAACAAATAGAGTGTATAAAGATACATAGATTAATTTGGGGGGACTTGAATTTTCACTTTCACTGAAACAAGAATGTTGAAATTAATGTGTATGTTATCACGGGAGTGCACTGTACTTTATCCATACTGTATGAGCTGAAAATTTTTCATAGATATTTTCACGATTTGCCACTTATCAGATATTGTTGCATGTTCTTGATTTTGCAGTTGTGAGGGTCTTGTAATTGTTACTTCACCTTTCTAAAGATGAATAAAACTGGGTAACAAGCAACAATACTAACACTAAATGTTTTTACTCGATGGTTCCTTGCACCTACATGTTGCAAAAAAAGTAGTCTGTCTTGCATATGAAGTACAATACTGGTGTATTGTTATGCCCCAGATATCGCTATTGCTGTGGCCAATGGGGTGTGCTAGACCTACTAATAATTACTCGTTGTGCAAGATTTATTGCTTGCATAGCTTGATTTTTTTTTCTCTTTTAGAAATGAGATTTTGCTCATTAATGTTTTCACACATTTTATAGTCACACTTGGTTATTTTTACGGTTCAGAGGGGATTCAACAAAGTCACAAAAGTAAAACCACAATTATTTCAGTCTGTACAGTCTACAGATATATCATTATATCACTGTAGAAATGAAAGATGAAGCTGTGTGAATATGAGACTGGTACAATGTAAGTAAAATTTCCCTTGTTCATCCATGCAACTCATGTCATGTGTAACACTATGTTCCTACGTTCTTACAAATTTCGTAAGAATAGAGAAGAAAGGTGATTATCACCTCTCGTATGGATTCTCAACCAGCATTAATCATAATCTTATATTCTTATGTCAATGGGACTCAAGTTCACATGAATTTAAAGATAGTGTATCTAGTATATTTAGATATGTAATTCTGGGTAGGAAGTGTATTATCACGTTCATTCTTACATATCTTCCATGATGCAGCACATGGTGTAGATGGCGCTATGACCCAGGTGAGTGCCGAGAAGGTTCCGCATCAACTGTAAAAGGAGATGAAAGAGACACCTGTCATTCAAACTGGACAAGGGCTGAAGAATGTACAAATGATGTAGAATCAAAACCAAGGTCAGACAACTTGTAAGCCCTGCAAAGATATTACAAGACTGGCTTTCAAATAGATCCAGCACTGGACAATTAGCAACTTGCCACAGGCCGAAAACTGCATTAGCACAATAACCTGTTGAGGACGGACTGATTTTGCTACAACACGCATTTCCCATAGAGACCTGTCCGAGTATACTCAGGACTCGTCCTCAACGGGTTAAGTGTGGAATTGAATTGAATTACCAGTATATTGAATTATGATTTATTTCACATAGCCATTCAAAACAGATTGAATACTTGTATCAAGCTAACAGCCTCTATGGGGCACAAGATTCCATTCCGGACAAGACCCTGTGAAACTGTTACATGACTTGTGTCTCGAGTGATTTATCAAAACAGAGAAGAATGTCTATGACATCAGTCTGCATCTCCACATATTGTCTGTGCCTTTAGGTTGTGGCACAACAGTCATGGCCTTTGGGGTGATAGCAATGAAGTAGATATATGTGACCAGCTACAACAAAAGGATCCGAAAGTCAGGGGGAGGACAATTTTCTGAAACTGACATGACATTATTCCCTTACTCTTCGACTTTAATTTCACATATAAGACGATTCATTGATTAGAAGTACTCGGTTGCAGAGATATTGATGACTTTATTAGCAAATGTTGAGTGGTTTACGAAATCAGCGTTACGAGAAAACTATCTTCAAAGTTTTCCTTCTGACGCTATCATGATCAAGGGGAGGCAAGACAGTTTTCACCTCTTTACAATAAAAGGTATGCTCTTAGCAACCTCTGCAATGTTCATCCAAGCTTTATAGTGCTAGCAGTCTATGCACGACCAATCAGTAACCAGGATGCCATGCACAAACCAATAAGATCACTCCCTCGTTGCTAGGGGCGGAGTCTAGCTGTGGCGCTAAATCCGAATCTTCGCACACATTTCTGTTCCACTGAAAGTTGGAAAATCATGGCCTAGAAAAATACTAATTTCTTTCCTTTCCTTTTTTAAATCATTTAGCTTCAAAATTTCCGCAGATCATAGACGATACATTTGACTACAAAATTATGCCAAAAACAGAAATCTGATCATTTTGACGGATTTTGATGATCTGACTTCAAACTCAATTTTCTCGGCCCAGCCATCAGAGACTTTACGATCTTTTTTGTTGTTTAAGGTCACAAATCTTTCTTGAGGTAATCTCCCATATGAGCACTTTCTTGAGGAAGCACACAACATGACACAATGGCTCTCAGTGGCGGATCCAGAGGGGGGCACAACCGGTGCACGCCCCCCCCCCTTTATTTTTCGTTAAAAACAAAAGAAACAAAAAGGAAACTAGATATATCGCTACGGCTACTGATATGCCTCCGCCATAATGCATGGTTCTCCTAATAGGTCTATAGTACAATGTCTTGACAATGTGTGATGACAGTTTCACACAATTGGCAAAATATTAAAATGACAGGTTTGACACAAATGTGCTGAATGTTCACTTTCCTAGAACTAGGTTCAATTGGATGAATGATTAAAATGTCAGAGTGCAGGTATTTGGGGAACTGATGATTTTTACTTGACTTTTGACCCTTTTATAAGTTTATGCATTGAGTAATTTTCAAGGTATTGAGAAAAAGTATAATTTCAGTATCAAATGGGAAAATAGCATTATCTAAACCTGGCCTTTGACTTTTGACCTCACAGTTCCAAAGAGAATCACTGTTAGGTTGAACATGCATGAATATGTAAGTTTCATGATGATACCTTGAGTTACTTCCGAGATATGCAGGAAAAAGTGCAATTTAGCACTTTCACTTGACCTTTTACCTTTTGACCTTTGACCTTTTGGCAAGAAACTTCCCCAAAAATATATAATGGGTAATACATGCCATACATCAAGTTTAAAAAAAAAACCTTCAGGCATATTGCATTTAATGGAAAGTAGTGATATTTTGAGGAGTTGACCTTGACCTTTGACCCCCAACTTCCCTAGATAATCACTGCCCATCGGTACAAGCATATATACTAAGTTCCATGAAGATACCTTGAACCATTTGCGAGATATGGAGAAAAACATGAAATTTCAATTTTTTTTTCACAAAATAACCTGTGACCTTTGACCCTGTGACCCTAAAATCCACACAAAGTATTATCCCCCAAAGATATACCCTCATACCAAGTTTGATGTAAAACCACCACACGGTTCTTGAGATATCGATACAAACAAAACGGGACGGACGGACGTACGGACGGACGTACGTACGTACGTACGGACGGACGGACGGACGACCCGAAAACATAATGCCTCCGGCCACTTCGTTGCGGAGGCATAAAAATGAAATAAAACTCGGAAGTGGCACCAGGAATATTAGTTGCGCCCCCTCTTTACAGAATCTCTGGATCCGCCCCTGGCTCTTCTCATGCATAGCTGACAATAATAGTTCAAAGCATCTGGTGGAGAAGGTTGAGGGGATGGGGATGGGGCACTTCCACTACATGACAATACTGTAAAACCAGAAACTTTCGCATGCTTTTTAATTTCATGAATATCACTATAGCCAAGATTCGCAAAATAAAAATGTGTGCGCAACTTCTTGTCTACACTAAAATGCACTGAATGCCATTGCATTGGCAATTCGAAAAAATTTCCTGCCATGAAAAATCGGCTCCAATACACAAAAAATTTTATGCTGCGAAAATGTCTTGCTTTAAAGTAACTTCTCATTCTGTCTTTGGGGCACCTTCTTCAGTGATTTTACATAATAATTTACTTCTAAAGTTTGAATAATATGTTACCTTCCAGCAGGACTGGCAGAATTTCTTGACACTGACTGTCCTACAGAGGGCGGTAATGAAGTGGTAGAGGGACTCGCTCGGCAGACAGCTGTAGCAGACGACTGCTTCCAGAACGTGGAGAGCTTGCTCAATGTCTCTCTCCTTTTCCGTACGGCTGCAAATTGAGCACGTGTGCCTGCAAAGAAAACAGGGGTGGAGTCGTAATGGTTAAGAAAACATCAGCAGCCAAAACTACCAACACTTCATGGTGCATTGTGGGATACAGTCATCACAACAAAACTCTCCGCCACTGCTAACTTTAAATATTGCTCGTTGTCCTACATATAAGTCTATCTCAAAGAGCTTGGGTCCAAACAAATGACAATTCTGTATATCCTTTAAATCTCAAAGAGTTCTGGTCAAAAAGAATAAGTGATCACACACTAGAGCTTACTTATCATAATGTAATCACTTGATTGCTGGATATAATCCTTATTTATCCTCTGGTTACTCCTTGTGGGAGATTTTAAATGCATGTAATTTTTCTCAGCTAAAAGAAAAAATGCACACAAATAACTTTAGATGTGACTAACACAAATGTGATAACAAAATGTACACACGCATACAAAAATCACACATTATGATAACTTTGCATGTATGTGAGTATACCTACACAAAAACAATAGGTGAAAGCAGAAATTACAGAACAACTACTATCAAAATCACCAACAAAGTCACTCACTGTACAAGTCCAGCTATTATGTGGTCATCCAGATAGCATGAGTTATACTTGATGACATTCACCAAAACTTGAAGAAACTCTGCAGTTCTACAAATAGAAAAGTAAATACATGAGGTCAGACTTTATATGTGCCAGAGCACTACAGCAATGAAAGATTGGAGTTAAACATCAAAAACTATTTTTACTGACAGATGCATGACCTCATAATGAAAGCATTAAATATATTTATTAGAGCAGCCAAACCAATTGCCTAGATACTTAATCCTCAAGGGATAAAATCCATGAATATCATGAATGCATTTTTTAACTTGCCCATTCCAACATATCACCATAAGAATGACCAATTCTGTTGAAGTTGAACTCAATAACAAATTACTGTAGTTGTTGTCTAATTCAACATCTCACTTCTACATTGTAGATGCATCTTTCATATCGTGTATACAAGAACTTTCGCATTTGTTTTAATCTCCCGAATCTTGGCTGTAGCAAAATTTCCAAAATTAAAATGCACGCGAACATTTCTGGTTTTACAGTCATAAAAATCTTTAAAAGAATAAAGAAATGATAACCAGTATTTTAATAGTGCCTTTTCAAAAGATTCAAAGCACTATAAACAAAGTTACAACAAAATACATGAAGTCAACAATATATTTGCCATTATACCAAACTAAAATAAATGAGAGAATTAAGGGCACAAGTAGAACCAAGACTGAAAGGAACAACAGAGGGCTCACTTTCCATAGCTGATCACATCCGGCATCCACAGCATGAGGAACGGGCCAGCTTCCTCCTCAAAGTCCAAGAGATTCTTACCGTTGTCACTAAGAGCACGGAACATGTCCAGTCTGAAGACATCACGGAAATGAGAGAAATGCCCCCAGATTTCATTATTAGAACTGAATATATTAGTATATGATAACAATTCTTTGAGTGTGGTTCACTGAATGTCATCACATCAATCAAATCTGTATAAAGCATTGGACACAGCTGGATATCTTTGCATTTAAATCTTAGCAAATGTCCAATGATCTAAATCCTTCATTGCAATATTACTATTATGATTACTCTTCAAATATATTCGGTGTTGTTTTTTTATCAGTTTATAATTGTTATCATCTCTAGCATTATAGGGACACTTACAAGCAAGTATAGACGAGACAGGAAATTGATCTCAAGACAGGATATTGATCATGCTCAAACTTTCTTCTGAGGCATTGGTTTCATAACTATCAGAAGAAAGCTGACCAGAAAGGACAGATAATTCCTCTGAACATTGCTAAAGCTGACCAGAAAGGACAGATAATTCCTCTGAACATTGCTCTAGCTTTCACCAATTCCCAGGAACCACATTTTTGCAGTTTGGTGTCATATAATTTAATTACATAACTGTAAATTATCATTTGTATAAAGCTTATCACACATTTCCACAAGGAGATGCTGAACAAGGTTGACCGGTCATGTGAAACGAGATACAAGGGACCAGCCAAACTCGGACATTACGTTCACTTTCTGCTTGCCAGGCAGTGGGAAAATTACAGGGCTGAACTGAACATAACCCGATCCATACTGCATTCTTAAATGCCCATAGACTTTATATGCAGGCCACAAGGTTCCCGCATGGAAAGGGTTTAAGAAAATGTCCAGATCATCAACAGTAGAGATGATGAAGATGTATGGTTGAGGGAACTTAACCCTAAAAGGGCCGGGGGGGGGTGAAATCCGCCCCCCTCGACGGTTCGCGCTATAATTCTGTAACGCGAGAAGGCCTCGTCGCAAGGCTTCTTGACTTTGTTTGTTCAAGTCTCGCGCAACTTTTGAGACCAAATTTGTGACATCCACACATACTTTTGCGACATCCACGCATACTTTTGCGAAGCCACGCCCATTTTTGTAACAGAATGTCACCCCAAAACGGGCACAATTTTGTGATTTTGTGTACATTGCCTATGGAAAACAGTGCTGTCATGAAAGTCATAAAAATCTGATTACTTTTACAATTAATCACTTTCATTGATCAGTTTTGTGCCAATTAGGGTAGAAAAGTGGTCAGTGACAATTTGCAACGAAAAAACAAAGAAGAAACAAAAGTTGAAATACAAGGAAATACATAAGAAATTCTGAAAACAATAAAATACATAAGAACTGAAATGAATTTTGGAAGTTTGTGTGATGTACAATTGTTGAATATGCTAAAACAGATTTACAGATCAAAAATTAGACTCTCAATGCTTTTAATTAGGCTAAAATATGATCTTGAGCTTAATTTGCATAATTAATTGATTAAAATTAGAAATTGATTGTTTCAAAATATCTTATGACACAATCTTGTAGATTATGACGCGGGTCTCACGCATGCAAAATTTCATCGCGATCGCGCCACCAATGGCCGAGATCTCGGGGGGAGGGGGGGTGGAATCCATCCCCCCCCCCTTAAAGTTTTGTAACATTGATGTTCCCAATATCATACAGGAAGTACAAATATTTGAAGTCTGCAGACAACAGTCCTCCTTGGTTTGATAAGGTTAATACCCCACTTCCACCTAATCACACAGACTTTGATAGCATACAAATTTGTACCTCTGTGGCAAATCCTCAAAGATGTTATGATTCTTGACGACATTGAAGAAATGACATCTCATTAGCCCAAGAAAATCAGACTGCAAGCAAGGAGAACAAAATCACAAAGGGCAGAGTAACAGGCACTGTAATGTAAAGCATTCACATTCTAAAACGGCAAAGGAATCTTCAACACACATGCTATTTACAATATGATAGTTTTGCTGTCATCATTTGCTTTCTCTTTGGCTAACAACTTCTGGTGATCCTTAGAGTCAAAGGTCAAAGCACAATTCCTCAAGATGGGGCTGGACAAACAACTGTATATTTCAGTGGTTAACATATTCCAATAAATGTTTTGATAGCTGGTCAGTCAGCTCGAACATGGCTTCTTTGTCTAGGAGTCAGGGGTATAGATGTACTGAATACATGGAGACCAGCCACACTCTACAATCACATTGTTTTCCCTCAGGCATGAGATCACAATAGATTTTCATGTCTTATTAACAATTATTACCTATACGAGGTAGTTTTGCGAGGCAATTACAGTTGGTATTTTGCAGGGTCGGGAGTTCAGCAGGCGACATTAGAGCATATCACGAGCATTCAGGGTTTTACATATACAGTGGACTCCTGTTATAACGAAATCCTCGAGACCGGCAGGTTTCTTTCATTATATCGGAATTTTGTTATAACTGAACAAATAAACAATAGAAATACATACAGTGGATGACATTGCAGCCCAAATTTTTACTTCATTATAACCAGAATTTTGTTATAACCGTGTTCATTATACAGTAATAGGAGTGCACTGTAAAACAGGGAGGTGGGAAGAGAAGGAGTGGAATCTCCTCCCCACCTCCCTGCTTTACATGTAAACATTCCGATCGACCATGAAGAGAAAACATTCAAGGAGGTCGCTGGTGTCGATTACACGCACCGCAGAAGAACGCCGATAAATCAACTCATACAAGGTCGACCGCTTCCAGCAGCACTACGCGTCAAACAATGATTAGTCCATTTGTGCTCAATAACTGCACAGTGACCATCAGTTATTACAACTCTATAAATTGAAACAGAAGCAAATATAAAGTGTAAAAGCGTTCAGATGTTTGAAGTTCTGTTACAACTACATATGTATCTTTGAAGTTGGAGTTGAGTGATATACATTGATGAACAATTTTTTAATTATTCGACATGTTGGCGATGATATACAGGTAGTCAAATGTGGCTTGATCTATATCATAGTGTATAGCCGTATTCACATATTTTCCTAATTTACCTAAGGGATAGGTAATCATTTTGATATTGACTGGCCTTGAGGGAGATACCAGATAGATATTGCCCGCACTGAAAGAATATTTTCTGGTATCTCCCTCGAGGCCAGTCAATACTATATAAATATGTGACCAATTTGATATAAAATATAACTATGTTATGTCAATATTGCCTTCATCCAGCAATTTGATGTCCTTTTGCTTATTGTTTTTCACCATTGTGTTCAAGAATACATGAACACAGACATTATCTGTGTTTACATCATCTTGGCCATTGTCTGACCAGTCAAATTCCTCAAAATGCATCAGAACCATAAAAAAAGCATAATAAAAATTTGTCAAACATACTAGCAGGCAGCTTCGCTCTTATTGAATCCTGTAGGAAATGAAGAAGCTATCTCTGTGAGACTAACCTGTCCAATGATGACACACTTGAAGAAGTGTAAGACGAGGTGACGGTGATCGGCACTGACCTGAGGCTCAAGCAGGTCAGAGATTGAGACCCAGATGGTTTCTATGGCATGCTGAGAATACAAAGGACAACGAGGAGGAAGATGAGGTGTGAAGTTTCTTCAATTTGTCTCCCTCTACAAATGAAAATTGTACTAAAGATCGCAACTGCTGATCCGTAAATTAACAAACATGTCAGAAAAAAGGAACCATGGGACTTCTCTAACCTGTCATCTATTGCTTTGCGATGACACGTTTGAGTCCCGTGGTTCTGTTTTTCTGACATGTTTGTTAAATTACAGATCAGCAGTTGCGATATTACAAATTTCATTTGTAGAGGGAGACAAATTGAAGAAAATTCACACCTCAGCCTTCATCCCTCTGATTAATATTCTCTTGCATTCATTCTTCAAGGAGGAGGACGTCATACAGGAGGATGAGGTGAATGAAACTATTATACAATGATTTCAAAAGTTTGGCAAGATCTTATTGCTGGCAATCTAGCTAGGACATGAAGCATTGTCTATGCCATCTTATGACCTTAAAGGGGATGGCTAGTAACTGATCAGTGGGAATCAGTGGAAATGTTGGGGGAT
This sequence comes from Diadema antillarum, assembly GCF_040938485.1. Classification (NCBI taxonomy): domain Eukaryota; kingdom Metazoa; phylum Echinodermata; class Echinoidea; order Diadematoida; family Diadematidae; genus Diadema; species Diadema antillarum. The sequence continues at coordinate 1,154,746 of NW_027271055.1, forward strand.
GTTTGTTCCAATTCTTGTGGGATTCATTTAAGAGTACATTACCGGTATATATCTATCGTGTGAAAATAATTTGCTTCAGAATAGTCTCATATTCAAGTAATGTGCAGTTTAATGCCTCGTCACTGTACAGGCATGATAGCCTGGAACCATTAAACTGAACATTACTTGAATATGAGACCATTCTGAAGCAAATAATTTTCACACAACAATAGATATATATAATGTACTCATAATGAATCCCACAAGAATTGGAACAATCATCCTCCAGCATTCCCACTGATTCCAACTGATCAGTTACTAGCCATCCCCTTTAAGCAAAATGGGACACAGTTGCTGTAACATGACACTCAGTTTGGATGATAACACCCCAGTATTAGGTTAATCACAAAATCAACTCAGAATTTGACATGAATGTCTTTCCACAGACCTATTAAAAATTGCATTTCCTAATGAAACTGGATATTTACAGCAACACTCAACTGCATATTAAACAAAAAGTTCAAGAATAAATTATATAAATCATACACAAGTATGTATAAAATACATACAAAAACACATATATAATGAAAACAATAAACATGAATTTTCAAGTAATTTAGCGGCAAACCATGCATTTTGTTTGCTTTATCTCATCTTTAATCAACCTAGATCTTTACATTGAGCAAAGAAAAAGGAATGTAATACTAATAGCAACATTCATAAAAGATCATTTGACAAGTTTTTGTTGTTGTTTTTGTTTTCATGCTGCACACTGGCAAGAAGTTTGCAGAACTAGGCCAGTGTGATCAGCATATCCTACATAAATATAAAACTCAAGCAAAAGTTAGCAATACATTATAGTGAATTCTAACCCAATGAGGACAGGCTGATTTTGCTACAACACACATTTCTCACAGACACTTGCCTGAGTATACTCGGGACTCGCCTCACCCGGTTAACAGAGTAGGGTTGAGTAGAGCATCCATAATGTTCCATGTCAGACTTACCTCTTCTAATTTCTTTTCTCCCACCAGCCCACTCAGATGACTGATTGCTTTCACTCGAACATTGAGGGCGCTGTCACGACTAAGGTCCTGCAGGCACAGAACAAAATTATATGACAGGTGATGCATTTTTCTTTTATTGTGTCAATGCATCAAAGTAGTGCAAAATAAACTCAATGTTGTGCTCATGTTGCAAAATCAACAGCTAACTCTTTAGCATGCTTGACCACAAAGCAATACTGATCGCTTTTAGAGAAGCAAATTAGATTTTCCCTTTTGTAGTCAGCTGCAGTGTACACATACTAATGGAATGAGAAATGATGATACAAGGGACTTAACCCATGTCCAGTGCTCAAGCTTCAAGAATACTAATACATAACAGGCTTTTTACAAGACACGCAGTGGACACAGTGGGTCAAATAAACTGAGTCTAGAGGCAGAAATTATGATTGTGTAGTCAATAAAATGGTAATTCTGAATCTTTCTATGAATCTTGATACTGAAGAGAGATTGTATCAAAATGGTAAGCAAATTTAAATAAACTAAAAAAAAAAAAAATTTATACATGTATGTAACAAAAGACAGTGTTGCAAGCAGACCCATTGATGTCATGCGGTGTGCAATCAGTACCAGGCTATCTACACTGAACACCAAACACATTCCTCTTTGTGGGATTCAGTTGTCAATACCTTTGTAACACCCTGTACACTATCACCCTAACACATTAACCCGTTGAGGACGGACTGATTTTGCTACAACGTAACACATATTTCCCATAGAGACCTGCCAGAGTATACTCGGGACCCATCCTCACCGCGATAACATTGCTTATTTTTGTACATAGTATACTGCACATATAAGGAGCTTCTAATGATATAGAGAATGTATAGGCGACATCAGGGGGATTATCCTGAAGTTTGCAGCCAAACCACATGTGAAGGCTTATGGGGTGACATTACACCAAGGCATGCTTTATCTTGGAGAAGAGAAGGATTTTATGAAATTTTTACAAGGTTTATCGAAATAGAAATCAGTACATAGTGTATCATCACTACCACAATTATCGATGGTGTGGTATGATCCTTAGGTGTTGATCTTATTCTAAGCTTTCCAATTTCTAAATGACAGGGTTTGAATCACAGAGAGAAAAAAGCACACATCCCTAGGTTTTAAAATAAAGCCAAATTTACCCTTTAGTTTAAATGTCGTGAATCATTTTCATATGAGCACTGTGCATAATATTTGCAGTATCATTGAAAGGAACAATGTGTGGAATTTTATACATGGAAAACTTACCCTCTTCACAGCAGGTGTGATAAAGAATTCCCCTTTCTTCAACTGGACACCCCCAGCAGTGGATCTTGCATGGCCCCTAATACCAAAAAAGTCTTGGAACCTTTGACGTAGTGTTTCCCTCGGTGGCCGAGACATTGTTGCAGCATTTTATCAAGACTGCAGGAAGAATAAAATATTTACATATTGTTTTGTATTTGAGGAGTAGCAAAAAAAAAATTAATGTGTATTAATATCATAAACCAATGCTATCTAAATACTTAATGATTATTAATGATACAGCAATATTCAAACTCTGTACAGGATGCTCTTACAAACAGTAATGACAGGCTGAAAAAAAGGGGGTTAGATCTAGACTATAGAGAGTATTCCTATACAATATAGATCTAGGATCTATAGAGTTACGTTTAGGGTTAGGGTTTAAAGGTATAAACGTTGATCCAGGATCCAGGATGCTATTGATCCACTGGCTTGATTTTTACTTGCACCTATCAAATTTTCATTTGTAAAATTGATTATGTTTGTTATCTGTAAATAAACTCCGTCCGTTGGCCTTTGGTATCACCTGTCACCGTGTACCATCATAGTATAGCTTCTGCTTCACTATGAAAAACTGCAACAGGGATAATACTTATTCTAGGTTCAAGATCTCAGAGTCCTCGGGTACAATACATTGACCCTGGAGTCCTACAAATATGTAGGTTAGTGAGGGGTACATATGTACATAAGATGAGGAACTCTTTCCAGGTTCTCAAGCATGATGTCATGTTAAGTGAACCAACCAGTGATGAAAATTAACAGATTGAATAAAGATGTGATGTAGCACTGTTCATTATTGTAGGCCTACTGTATACTATACAGACGTTGGGTGACACGCACCTTGCCATAGTTGTGTGTTTATGCATATTTGAATCACATTTCGTCACTGAAATTCTATCAAATCCCACTCACTATACACAAAAAATGCTGAAGATTCCACTGGAACCACAAGTTCACTAACAATCAATACCGGAAATCTTCAGCTATCGTCCTCAAATGCGAAAATGCGAAAATGCTGTGCACTAAGGAAAGGGCCCGCAACTCATCAACAGCGTTCCCATAGACTATATGCATAGACAAAGCATGTCAAAGATGCGTGCAGGTGACCCTGATGATACTTGTAAAGCGTAATCCTAATCCTATTCCTAATAAATTTAAAGATAAAAGATTTTCGCGAAAAAATGTTCGGTTTCACCACAATTTGCTTGATTGCAGTAACCCTGCCAAGTTTCAAGCGTACTTGACTGAGCTGAAAACAGTCGCAGTCCCAGGCATAAATTTTTATTCTGTGGGCTTGTAACAATTTTAAACAGGGTGGCAGTATTCAGGCCCTGGCCTCGGCCCTGGCGCGGTGCGGGCACCTCACTACATAGCTTTACTCTACACATGTACGTCACTTAAACAGTGCTGCAGTGATAAACACTGCAGTCCGCACTGACACTGTTTATACCGACTGTCAAAACCAGAGACCCCAACTCTCCCGTTTTCGACGGGAGATCTCCCGCCGAAAGCCCATTTTTGCACAATCTCCCGTTCTCCCGTTTGAGATTTGATTTCTCCCGCCCTGGCTCTGTGTCTCCCGGTGGAAAGGATTTCTTAATTATTTCTATCGTATGTTGAAAAAAAAAGCCATAGATAGCACCAGAGAACATCTAGAATCCTAGGAACTTCGCGCTTCTCACACATCAACTTGGAGTCTCCCGTTTGCTAGGGGTTTCGGGCGGGAGAATCTCCAGATCAGAAGGTGCTTGGGGTTGGAGTCTCTGCAAAACTGACTGTGCCCGTGGTGACTTATTACACGCAGCCGCTGTCGTGAAGCGACAGCGAGTACCGAGTGGTGACTGTAACTTGTATGTAGTTGTAAGTGTAAACTATGACCTACTCAGGCCTAGCCTCAGGGTCCTTAGGTCTATACCAAACACATAATGCCAAATGGCATGGCATGTACAAGTGTGTCTGGATTGATATTGCCTTGAGATAACTACACACAGCCCAGTCGCTGTATAGCGACACAGTATCTGGTCGGGCTAGACTAGTTGTAGTCTAGACCAAAAATTGCATGTAGACAGAAAGATCCGTCTGTCCGGAGGACTCTTTTTATATTTTGCCATTAACGCTGTTATACGGAGGGGATCCGTGAAGCCAGACGCACTCTCCGCGGAACATTCTCCGACGGACAGATACAGACCGATCTTTCAGTCAAGTTGTAGTCTAGTAGTGTTAGACTACCTAGTCTTGAGATTAAATTATAATCATCAGGCCTACTAACATACTTTTCTACGTGTGGGGATATGTAACTGTAAGACAAGCCGACGAATAGCCGATGTTACCCTCCGCGCTCCGGGTTTGGCGATTAGGATTGGCTGATGTAATTTCATTACGTTGCCACAAGTGCACCACTACTTAGATTTAAGGGCTACACATTGCTACTAGCTAGGTAATAAGCCTATATCAGAAAGAAGAAATACTCACATAACTTTAATACGCCATTGACATTGATTGACATAACATCGCCTCCGCTCGGTCAGGATGATCAGTCACGGGGCCGGGGCTTTCGATTTCTAGCACAGGTTAACCGGGGGGCCAAAAGCTGAAAGCAGAGGTCGAGTTGCACTCTCTCTACAAACTAAGTAGACCATGCTTATTTTCAAGTTTTTATTGTAACAAACAACATTCCACTGGTCTACCTCAAAAAATTTGTTGCGAAAACCTCCAAATCCAAGATGGCGTCCAAGATGGCCGCCATATTCACTGAATTTGTTATTTGAAAGATAGAATTTGATAGAAACATCAAATTTCAACAAATGTGACGTCATATGAAAGAGAATAAAATTTTCTACAAGTTGATACCATTTTTGTGGGTTATTGTGATAACTGGATTGAGATTTTAAGGAAAAAACACTCATTTTTTGATATTTTTCTGAAAAAAGGAAAATCATGAAAATGCTTGATTCAGCATAAATCAGAGAAAGACTGAAGGATTATCTTGAAACATCTCAAGAATTTTGTTTGACATATAATTAATATTTGGAGAAAAATAGGGGTCAGTACCATTTTTGGTTCAGGAGTTATAATGTCTCAAACTTAAAAACTCACTACGTAAGAATGGCCATTTTAGTTGTGACCAAGACCTTGTTGGTCATAAAAAAGTCTGCGCGCGCCAAGACTACTACACGCACCACTGGCACTGGCGCTGGTAGCAGCGCCAGTAGTGCGTGTAGTAGTCTTAGCAAATGCAGACTTTATCTTTGACAAACAAGGGTTTGTGCCTGCAAACTAACTTTTCATATCAAGTGGTAGCTCAGGTGATACTGATCGCTATTATTTCAAAGTAGATTATTCTGAAGCAGATGAGATGAAGCAAACAAAATTTCAAATAGAGGTAATAGCTTGAAACTGGGCACCAATCTTGTTATAGATAGTTTAAGACACAATTTAGATCAACCGCTCAAAAAAAAAATCAAGATGACAGCCATCAAAGTTGACATAGATCTAGTGTATTGCGCCAAAGTAAATGTATTATTTCGATTTTGATACAATTTTGTCTGTTGTGATATCTTAAACCGTCTTAGGTTTTTATGGACACATTTTTAAAAGCAGTGATATTCTACTCTCTGAAAAAGAAAAAACAAATCGAGTGGAAGTTTTTACTTTTGATGTGAGGAGTGAATAACAGAAAACGGTGAATTTAGAGTGAAATTGGAGTGACTTTTGAGTGAAAATGTTCATTTTCACTCATTTTAGAGTGACCTTAGGCAGGGCTCCACACTAACTTTTATTTTTGGTGGCCCAAAGGCAAATATCTGACCTTTTTTGGTGGCCCGATCAGGCCACCAAATTCTTCATTTCTGACATTTTGGTGGCCCAACATGCGTTTTTGGTGGCCCCGGGCCACCGGACCAACGTAAGTGTCGAGCCCTGCCTTTGAATAGGGATCACTCGTCACTCTTCGAGTGATCCCCGAGGTCACTCTAAAGTGAATGAAAATGAATATTTTCACTCTCGAGTGATCCTGATATCTAATATGGGGAAAGCATCTACCAATGGCATAAGTTCAGATCAATTGTGACACTATAACCCACATGAAGTCAGCCCCAAAACAATGTAAGAAAAATCTGATAACAGTAAATACAGTTTCAGCATGCTTATTTGTAAATGTGAATATACAGCACGAGTAATCAATTTGGAAAATTGTATTCGAACAATATACTGAAAAGTAATTTCGCACAACACATTTAAGAGCAAAGTAGAGAAATTGCCGCCATGTCGGATTTTTTTTTTTTTTTTTGTTGGGGGGGGGGAGGGGGGTTCGGATCAGAAGGGCTTTCAAGGACATCTACGGATCAGACATTATTACACATATACTATCATCATTCACGTTTCTACAACAGCAGAGTAACATACAAGTAAAAAAGCATATAGTATCTTTGATACAGAAGCATTTCTTTTTTTATCAAAGATTGGGCCTTACCCAAACACTGGAATGAGCTCCACCCCCCCCCCCAAAAAAAAGACCCTTAATATGGTTTACACTAGTACAATATCGTTCGGATGTATAGAAACATGTAATAGACAGAAAGATAAGAAGATTAAAAATATATATCAAATTATAAGTTATAAGTTGAGATTTAACTTTGACGCAACACACTTAAGGTATTGTTTGCCATTGGGAGAGATATCACATTCGATTTATATGTGCAGGTTAGTTGTATTACAAAACATTCTACTATGTAAAAAAATCATAATAAAGCCTAAAACATACGGAGATATCACCATTTCTTTTCAAGAAACCATAACCATGATAACTGTTAACAATTTAGTATTTGAATTTGAATTTGAATTTGAATTTGAATTATAAAAAAAAAAACATTCTTATCAGATCTATTTAGTACATCTAACAATATTTAGCATTAAATATACTGATTTAAGTTTGTACATTAGTTGTTCTATCCCTAACTCACAGTTTAGAACTAGTTTGAGGAGTTAATTAAAGCTGGCTTTTCGTTTTACGTGCACTAATGGTAAATAATGCCTTGAAAGACAACGTCGATTAATTACCGCCATCTTGAATTTTATGTTGATACTGTTTTTATCGCTAATTATTACACATTGGAAAAATTTGTGCCAAATTCCAAGCTCCTATCAATCTCTTTTTGGAAAATACTTTCTGTTCAATCTTATCTGCCTCAGAACAATCTACTATAATGAAATGCTACAGTAATAGCGACCAGCGTCACCTACCACTTGGCATGAAAAGTTAGTTTGCATGCAGGTACTTGCAAGTCACTAGACCATTACAGTATTATATGTGACCATCAGGTAAACACATTGTATGCAAAATTTATAATGCATGAATATATTTTTTTCAAGTTTTAGATGTTAACTTGTCAACAGTGTATGATATTGCCTGTAATTCCAGAAATATGAATTATGTCTCAATCTCAGTAAATCTCAATCTCAATCGCAGGTTTCAAAATAATTCTTCAGTTCTTCTTTGATAAATACTAAATCATGCATTTTTACATTTCTTCCTTTCTTCAAAAGAATATAAAAATATGGATTCCCCCCCCCAAAAAAAAGAGAGAAGCAAACAACCCCCCCCCCCCAATTTATCACAATACACAGCTAAAGTGGTATCAACATTTAGGAAGATTTGCTCTCCTTCATATGACATCAAATTTGTTGCAATCCAATGTCTCTATCAAATTTTATGTTTGAAATGTTAAATTCAATAAAAATGGCGGCCCTATTGGACCGCATCTGTACTTTGGAGGTTTTTGCAACAAATCTACTGAGGTGTACTTACGGAACATTGCTTAGTATGCTTAATATTATGTATGGTTTTGTTGTATGAGGGAGTTGAACTCGAAAAGTAAGCACGATCTTGGATTTGACCCTCTGTGACGTCTTTGGGAACAGATGTGTGCAAATACATATTATGTAAAATGGGATTTCTAGTTTGAGACATTATAATTCCTGAACCAAACACAATACTGACCTCCAAATATTGATTATATGGGAAAGATTTTGATTTCTGCTTGGTTTTCATAAACATTTTTAATTTAATCTTTTGTAACTTTTTAGAGAAATATTCATGGTGCATTCTGACAAATGTCTCCATAAAAACCTAAGATGGTTTGAAATAGCATCAAAATGTTCAGAATATATAAAAGCCATATAAATATACACCAAAACAGACAAAATTGTATAAAAATCGAAATGATACATTTACTTTGGCGCAATACACCATGTCAGCTTTGATGACCTGCAATCTTGAATTTTTTGAGTGATTGATCCAAATTTTGTTTTAAACTTTCTATAGCAAGGTTATTTCAAGCTTCTACCTCTATTTGAAAGATATTTTTTGCTTCATCTCATCTGCTTCAGAACAATCTACTTTGAAATAATAGCAATCAGCGTCACCTGAGCTACCACTTGGTATGAAAAGTTAGTTTGCAGGCACAAACCCTTGTTTGTCAAAGAAAAAGTCTGCATTTGCCTAGACTACTACACGCACCACTGGCACTGCTACAACCGCCAGTGCCAGTGTTGCGTGTAGTAGTCTTGGCGCGCGCAGGCTTTTTTTACGACCAACGAAGTCTTGTCACAACTAAAGTGGCCATTTTTACATAGTGAGTTTTCAAGTTTGAGACATTATAACTCCTGAACCAAAAATGGTACTGACCCCTAATTTTCTCCAAGTATTAATTATATGTCAAACAAAATTCTTAAGATGATTCAAGATAATCCTTCGGTGTTTATTTGATTTATGATGAATCAAGCATTTTCATGATTTTCCTTTTTTCAGAAAAATATCAAAAAATGAGTGTTTTTCCTTAAAATCTCAATCCAGTTATCACAATAACCCACAAAAATGGTATCAACTTGTAGAAAATCTTATTCTCTTTCATATGACATCAAATTTGTTGAAATCTGATGTTTCAATCAAATTCTATCTTTCAAATAACAAATTCAGTAAATATGGCGGCCATCGTGGACGCCATCTTGGATTTGGAGGTTTTCGCAACAAATTTTTTGAGGTAGACCAGTGGAATGTTTTTTGTTACAATAAAAACTTGAAAATAAGCATGGTCTACTTAGTTTGTAGAGAGAGTGCAACTCACTCGTTAAGTAAGCGACTTTTTGGGGTTTGGCCCTCCGGTTAGGTGGCTGCGCACACACAAAGCTAGCTAGTCAGCTGGCGGAAGGGGGAGGAGGGGGGGGGTGGGGGTGGGGGAGAGGCGAGGGGAGGTGAAAGAGCGGCCTAAATGAGGTGGGGACGGGGGAGGGGGAGGATCAGGAGCAAATTAACAACACCAATGATTTCCCGATTGTGTGTGTGTGTGTGTGGGGGGGGGGGGCGAGGGGGGGGGGGAGGGGGAGGACTGTGCGATAGGCCTTAGTTAGTATAGGCCTACCTGCGCCCCAACCCTGGCCCCCTTCCCCAAAATAATTCAATTCAATTCAATTTTATTTGTTCAATTCCACCAAGAAAATAAATTGCAGAAATTGTAATATATATACAATAATTGTGTATTCTATCATTCTTAACAAACATGGACGCTATTGCGTGTGGCACATTACCATTATTGATCTGATACATGAGGGATGCCAAATACAATGAATAAATATCTTGCATTTTCAAAACATTATTCCCATAAAACAGCGTATCAGTATGAACATGTGCATTTGCTGCTGACATTATCCTAACAGCTCTCTTTTGAAGGAGCAAAATTTTTTCTAAGCGAATTTTGGCTGCAGCACCCCAAGCTAATACACCATAGTTTAAGTAAGGCAAAATCAGAGATGAATATAGCATGGCCAAATGCTATTTGGAAGAAAAGACTTTAGTTTGTTCATCATACCTACATTTCTAGAGAGAAGATTACAAAGGTGAGTTGTATGCATTTTCCAGTTCAACTTGTCATCAATATGGATACCAAGAAATTTGGTTGATCTAACTCTTTCAATCTGAACATTATCAAAAATTACAGGACCAGGCATTAAGGTGTCTCTATTACTAAATAACATGTATTTTGTTTTAAGCAGATTCAAGGATAACTTATTGGCATGAATCCAATTAGTTAATCCATGTAATTCCATATTTACTGTCTCCAACAGGACACGCAGGTCTTTGTTAGAGCAAAAAAATACTAGTGTCATCTGCAAATAACAAGAAAGAAAAGACACTTGATGATTTTGGAAAGTCATTTACATAGAGAATAAATAATAGCGGTCCTAGAAGAGACCCCTGGGGTACTCCACAGGTGACAGACTGCATACTAGAACCAGTACCATTTAGTTGTACAAACTGTTGTCTGTTTCTAAGATAACTTTTAAACCATTCAAGTGCTGATCCTCTTATACCATAGTAATAGAGCTTATGCAACAAGATATCATGATCGACAGTGTCGAACGCTTTGGAATAGTCTAAATATATACCAACAGTATGAAGATGATTATCTAGGGCAGATGCTATTTTCTCTACTAAACACAAGATAGCATGAGATGTTGTGTGCCTTTCACGAAAACCAAATTGAGAAGTGGAAAAAATATTACATGATTTAAGAAATGCAATAAGTCTAGAATATACAAGTTTTTAAAGAATTTTAGAAAAAACTGTAAATAAAGATATAGGTCGATAGTTACCTATTTCTGTACGATTTCCTTTTTTGAAAATAGGAACAACTTTTAAGATTTTCATTTTATCGGGCACAATACCATAAACGATGGACAAATTATAAATGTGAGTAAAGGGTCTTACTATATATTGTATACTTTCTTTTAACAAATCATTGCTAATTCCATCATACCCGGGACTCTTTTTCCTCTTTAGGCTACTTACAATATCAAGCACATCTGTTTCTACTACAGGAATTAAAAACAATGTTTTGGGGTTTCGATTATCCAGAAAATCTTTAATGTGTCCTGCATGTCTGGAATGGCATGTGATAAATTAACACCTACATTAGAAGAATATTAATTAAAAGCTTCGCATATATCTTTTTTGTCTTCAATTTCTTCTTCATTCACTACAAGCTTTGGAATACCCGAAGTTTTGGGGTTTACATTCAAAACATTCCGAATAACTTTCCATGTTCCCTTTACATTACTGCATACAGAATTGAATTGAAAAAGATAGTAATCTTTCTTTGCCCTGCGCAGTAGTGATGTCAGTATATTTCTATAAACAATATATTTTTGTTTAGATTCAAAAGTCTGATTTGTTTTATACTTATAAAACAACCGATTTTTCTTATTTATTGACCTCAATAATGATTTTGTAATCCATGGCAAACGGGGTTTTGTTTTATAATTTTGTTTACGCTTTTTCTCAAATAGAAAACAATGATCGTATATGATAACGTAAACATTTCCATACATTTTTCAAATGACTTATTAACATCTGTCTCACTCAAGACTTCATTCCAGTCAGTAGATTCAAGTTCTCTCTTAAACTTTGATATACTCTCCTGATTAAATTTTCTCACATATTGATCACCTGGAGCATCATAGATATGCTTTAATGTCATGGGCATTTTGGCAAAAACTGAGAAATGGTCTGATAAGTCAGAAACTACAATACCAGCATATAGGAGAGGGTACATATTTGTAAATACATTATCAATTAAAGGACAGGTTCACCTTCATAAACATAAGGATTGAGAAAATGCAGCAATATAAGTAGAACACATCAGTGACAGTTTGAGGAAAATTGGACAATCGATGCAAAAGTTATGCATTTTTAAAATTTTTGTGTTGGAACCGCTGGATGAGGAGACTACTGCAGCTTGTGAGTCATATGCGTAGAACAGTATAAAGAAAATGTAAAGAAAATTCAACATATTTTCACTTTTTTCGCATAATAAAAGACCACTTGACTTGTCTCTTTCTAAAGGCAGGGGGAATAATATTACCCATAACATATGTCGGTAACGAGTCAAGGGAATGTGTACTTTTTTTCAAAAGATGAAATTTTGTGAAATTCTCTTTATATTTTCCTTATATTGTCGTACGCATGTGACATCTGAGTTATTCATACACTGCAGTAGTCTTCTTATCCAGCGGTTACTGCACAAAACCTTCAAAAATTCATAACTTTTGAACGGATTGTCCGATTTTCCTCAAACTTTCAATGATGTGTTCTACTAATATTGCTACAATCGCTCAATCCTTATGTTCATGAAGGTGAACTTGTCCTTTAAAGTTTGTGAGTTCTCTACTATTCTGGTTGGCCTATTGATCAGTGGCACTAAAGAAAAAGTACTTAAGAAATTATAGAATTCATTTACAGAGTTTTCATTACCATAATGTAATAAATTCACATTGAAATCACCCATAACAAAAATATTTTTATTGTTAACAATTGGGTTTGACAAAATTCTTGACATTTCTTCCACAAAATCATTTACTTTGCCACCAGGTGGCCTGTATACTACTCCAACTAGCATGCTCTTTACCCCAGGAATTACAATATTAACAAACAAAGTTTCTAGTACTTCATTCATGACTGACAGTTCAGATACAAACTGAACTTCAATGATATAGGAATGTACATTGCTCCTCCTCCCGGTTTGCTATGTCGATTGTTAAATAGCAGTTGATAGCCGGGAAGATCATAAACTGTACTAGGAGGGCTAGAAAACCAAGTTTCTGATATTCCGATTACAGAGCATGTGTCATGTAGATTCTTAAGGAGCATAACTAGTCTATCAAAATTTGTATTCATGCTGCGAACATTAGAATGAATGAGGGATAGGTCTTTGTTACTATGGGGGTGAGTAGTCATAACATCACAAAAGTGTTTTTCAGTGAAATATTTTGAATCGCCTACCAGTAATTCATTATCTTCATGTACATTATATAATCAAAATGTGCCGAGTTTAAATTTAACCTAGTAACACTAATGTCGTCTTCTGACTGAGTGTTATTTACTTGAGCATCAATGATCTGAGACATAGTATAACATTTCAATAGAACTTAAGTCATGAGCCACTGGATTTAGCATAGAATTGAATACACATAATACAATCGTAACATATAAGCTTACCACACATAAATGTACAGATACATGTACACACACTATAGAATCACAAACACATATACATTCAAACACACATACACACCTCTATTGTGCAAATATACACAATATAACATAACCAAAATACAGTACAAGTATGAACAGATGCAATGTAAGTTAGGCATCATGGTAGCCAGTACCAAAATCTAGGGTTAGGAGCAACGGCGTAAATCCGTACTGAGGAGTGTGGGGGGGGGGGGGGGGGGGATGATCGGCGATAGTCACCATCACCACGATTACAAGCCCATAACCGGACCGACGGCCCCCCCCCCCCCCCCACACACACACACATACTTTACAGGGATCAAATGTCCCATTCTTTTCCATGCAAAGTGGGAGGGAAGTGGCAGCAAAAATAGGAAGACTTTTTGTTCTTGTTTTTGTTGTTTGTTTGTTTGTTTGTTTGTTTGTTTGTTTGTTTGTTTGTTTGTTTGTTTTTTGGTTGTCAGCCGACTTTCGGCCGAAAATCAGACTTTAAAAGTATGAAGACTTTTTTGTTGTTGTTTCTCTTGTCTTTTGATGTTCTTTCTTCTTGACTGACAGGCAATTTTGACACCCCCCCCCCCTTTCAAAAACGTAGCGCAGTCCTGAATAATGGCCAAATAAATTCAATAAAATGCTAGAATGGATATCCATTTCTTTGTATGTAATAACGTAGTAGATAATCTGTAGCTGTTGTATTCTTCACTTTTCTTGATTTACATGTAAGTCAATAAAGCAATCATCCCAGGGGCATCGTTCCGTTTTAATGATGGGGTGGGGGAGGGGACTTGGAGTTTGAATATCTGTGCGAGGGAGCGGAGCGGCCTAACGGGGGGGGGGGGCGTGGGAGGGGGGGTATCCCCCTCCCACACGAGGAAAATTTGGCATTTTCAGACCTGAAATTCAGCGATCTGGTGCACACTTTTGGTGAAATTTGGGATCTTTTTCCTATCAAAAAACAAGTAAGAAAAAGAAATATTCATAGATAATTGAATGACTACATCGTGGTATTTCAGCTCTTGCTCCGCCTGTGCGACATCACTGTGAAGGCCTACAAAATAGTGGGGCCTATCACCGGCGTAGGCATGAATTTGATCTTAGGGGGAGCGGTTAGATGCGAGGGAGCGATGCGAGCGAGGAGGGAGGGTGTGGGAGGGGGGTTTCCCCCTCCCGCAGTGAGAACTTTTTGCATATTGATGTTGTAAATGGTGCAATTTGATGCATTTTTTGCTTGTTTTATCGACTTGAAACGGTCCAACATGTTTAAGGTAGCAGTACATTTCATGTAGATTATTATTGAACAATTTTGCCTATAATCATTTAGATAAACTTCTTGTATTAATTCTTACACTGAAAATCATGAACGCGATCATAAATTTTGACATTGTACAGTCCAAAAAAGGCCGTTTGTAGCTATATTTTTTCGCTTAGGAAATTAAGGGGGGTGGGGCGCACCGGGCGCAAGCTGGCAATATTACTGGCAGCAGCATCAGGAGAATGGCATAACGATTAAATGCGAGCGAGCGAAGCAAGCGAGCTTGAAAATTTGGACATTGTATAGTCCCCAAACGGCTGTTTGTAGCTATACTTTTTCGCTTTGGAAATTGAGGGGGGTGGGGGCGCACCGGGCGCAACTGCTGGCAATTACTGGCAGCAAATTCAGGAGAATGATACAACGATTAAATGCGAGCGAGCGGAGCGAGCGAGCTTGAAAATGTTGAAATTTTACAGTCCTAAAACTGCAGTTTGTAGCTATAGTTTTTCGCTTTGAAAATTAAGGGGGGGGCGCACCGGGCGCAACTGCTGGCAATTACTGGCAGCAACATCAGGAGAATGGCATGACGATTAAATGCGAGCGAGCGAAGCAAGCGAGCTTGAAAATTTGGACATTGTATAGTCCCAAAACGGCTGTTTGTAGCTATAGTTTTTCGCTTTGGAAATTGAGGGGGGTGGGGGCGCACCGGGCGCAACTGCTGGCAATTACTGGCAGCAATATCAGGAGAATGGCATAACGATTAAAATAATGCGAGCGAGCGAAGCAAGCGAGCTTGAAAATTTAGACATTACAGTCCCCAAACGGCCGTTTGTAGCTATATTTTTTTCGCTTAGGAAATTAAGGGGGTAGGCGCACCGGGGGCAACTGCTGGCAATTACTGGCAGCAAATTCAGGAGAATGATACAACGATTAAATGCGAGCGAGCGGAGCGAACGAGCTTGAAAATTTTGACATTTTACAGTCCCAAAACTGCCGTTTGAAGCTATACTTTTTTCGCTTTGGAAATTAAGGGATGGGGGCGCACCGGGCGCAACTGCTGGAAATTATCCGGCAGCAACATCAGGAAGAATGACATAACGATTAAATGCGAGCGAGCGGAGCTTGAAATTTTTGACATTTTACAGTCCAAAAACTGCCGTTTGTAGCTATACTTTTTTCGCTTTAGAAATTAAGGGGGGGGTGGGGCGCACCGGGCGCAACTGCTGGCAATTACCCGCAGCAACATCAGGAGAATGGCATGACGATTGAATGCGAGCGAGCGAAGCAAGGAGGCTTGAAAATTTGGCATTGTACAGTCCAAAAACGACCGTTTGTAGCTATATTTTTTTCGCTTAGGAAATTAAGGGGGGTGGGGCGCACCGGGCGCAACTGCTGACATTTGCTGGCAGCAACATCAGGAGAATGACATAACGATTAAATGTGAGAGAGCGGAGCGAGTGAACTTGAAAATTTTGACATTTTACAGTCCCAAAACTGCCGTTTGTATAGCTATACTTTTTTCGCTTTGGAGGGCGCACTGGGCGCAATTGCTGGCAATTACTGGCAGCAACATCAGGAGAGCGATCTAGCTTTAAAATTTTACAGTCCTAAAACTGCCGTTTGTAGCTACATTTTTTCACTTTGGAAATTAAGGGGGGAGCCCGGAGCGCTCCCCCCCCCCCCCTCCCCTGGATCTGCCACTGGTAGTCAAGGGTGTCGGTTTATGTTCATGATTGGGGGAGGTATGTCCAGCGAGGTGGCGTCGAAGTGACCAAGCGGGGAAAGGATGTCGAAAATCTGCCCTTTAGAGCATACCCTTATTGTTTGTGTTTGTGTGTGTGTGTTTTATATGCATGGAAAAGTTAGGAAATAGCCCAGGTCAAGTCAAGTATTGTTGACAATGCAAGGCATTTTGATATAGATAAGTATGTAAAGCAACACTGCAAAATCAATGATCTAGCTTTGATATAACGAAGCGTAAGGTACAAAGGTTTACATTCTGCATTGCGCAACATTGCAGCGACTCTTTTTGCCGTTCGGATGTTCTGAGTACACTGCGCACATCCTGCTTATATTCCAAATGCCAACCAGGAATCACGCTGAATCACAATCTTTTGTCGGCTCCGGGCTTTTTGAACAATGTTTCACAGTATATACCTCTTTAATTATGGTTAAAAGAAATCTCAGAAAATATCTTATTTCTTGATCACCCTTTCATGTCGATTTGAAAAGCAGTTTACTAAACCCTTGAATTACCATTTTGGTAAGTCTTTTTTTTTTTAAACAGCGGATGGGGGGGGGGTACATGCCCCCCCCCCCCGTAATTACGCCACTGCATGCCCCTGCATACGAGGGTGCTTTTGCATTTTTAGAATTCAGATGAAAATATCTCGTAAACACATTTATGATGTAATCTGGGGAAATTTAAATCCCAGAAGTGTATACTATTTTTTTAGGGGGGGGGGGGAACCCTCCGTTAATTGAAAGTATCTAGATAATCTCCTCCCACCCAAGGAAAATTTGCATTTCTTTAAACTGAAGTAACAGACCTGGTGCACACTTTAGATGAAACATTTTGAAATCTGTCAATCTAAAGTGTATTAAGTAGAAATGACTGAACGGGGAGGGTATGGGAGGGGTTAGGCCTATCCCCCTCTTACGCGAGGGAGATTTTGTATTTTCAGAATTTAAATTCAGCCATCTTTAGGTGAAATATTTAGACAGTTTTCTATCATGTCTATCAAAAAAGTAAGAACATTTCCACATATCGGGAGTTACGAGGAAGAGCAAAATGATCTGTTTGTCACCAATACTTTTATGTGGGAACCATCCCCCCCCCCCCCTCCATCGACTCCTCTGCATATTATGAGGGACCTTTTGTAAGTGAAAGATCTGCTGCACACTCTTTGATAAGTATCAGGAAATAAAACGTCAATCTCAAAAGTGTACAAAGTCTCTCGAAAGGGACCCAGTAGCGGAGCTTTTGCATATTCTCATGATTGCAATTCAGCGATCCGGTGCATAATTCTGGCGGTAGTTGTACAATTTTCCATAAAGAAAGTTCGAGACTTGTCCTCATCTCGGGAATTGCTTGGGGGACAAATGATTTGTCTGCCCCAAACATTTCCGTAGGGGCGGGGCAAATGCCCCTTTGCCCCCCGAGATAAATTTGACGACGCCCCTGATCATCCCTGGGTATGCCCATAGATGTATCAGAGTCATCATCGTTTCAGGAATTATTCAGGAAATGGAGGGGGGGGGGGATTCAATTATGGCGGTAGAGTTTTTGTTATTGTTTGTTTCGTATATAATTTGCAGATGGTCCCGAGTTGCTCGCTTCATAGCATGTTTACATGTAAGCCTATGCTATTTGACGTTGTCAACGTCTGGACCATACGTTATGTTGATATTACTTTCTTCGCGAGCGAGCGAAGTGAGCGAGCGCTTGAGGATCCTATAAGATAGAATACTGTTCAGCTCTGTTACCTGTTTGAAGGCGGGC
This sequence comes from Diadema antillarum, assembly GCF_040938485.1. Taxonomy (NCBI): domain Eukaryota; kingdom Metazoa; phylum Echinodermata; class Echinoidea; order Diadematoida; family Diadematidae; genus Diadema; species Diadema antillarum. The sequence goes on from NW_027271055.1 coordinate 1,172,880, forward strand.
GTACGAACGTCATGCAATATGCCAAAATTGATACAATCACATTTCTGCTTCGTCCATTTTTTTCCTCAAATTTCAGGGGGGGGGGGGGGAATGATTGTACAGGCCATCCCCCCTCCTCCATTTCAGGGGGGATATATCCCCCCCCCCCCCCCCCCCCCCCGGGATTTACGCCCATGGTTAGGAGGGACTCAAGGCCTCATATTATTACTAAGAGAGGAGAGGGAAAAACAACAAGAAAAACACACCATATAATGTACAAGTACAACCTTGTATGGTATGCTAAAGAAGATTAGCATTCTACACTATGGATATAGGAGTAGATTCTATACATTGTACTTTTGTTGCAGAATTACTGTACGTGTAACTAAATCTAGATCCAATAGTTCTACATGAACTACAAATCATTTTATTTTACTAACAATGTACTTTTCTGTTGAAGATATGTACACTATGATTGTAAAGAAACTACCCAAAGCTGGGCAAAGCGGGTTCAAACATCACTAACGTTACCAAAATAAGATTCCAGATGTTGGAATATTGAAATTCAAATAAGCTGGCAAATTGAAAATCGCTCTTTTTATTAAAAGAGAAACATTTTAGAGCAAATTCAAGGGAAGAACAAACTTCACAGCATGTTTATATAGGAAAGCTAACTGATCCTTTGAAGGGAAGATCAAATTTCACAGCATGTTACAGGGAAGCTAACTGATCCTTTGAAGTGATCATCTTTTTTATCTTAGTGCCATTTGGACCTACTGATTTCAGGGCGACAAAGATTCTACCGTCAATGGTCCATGCGGATTCCACCTTGCTGCAAGTGTTTGCATCTTTAAGCAGTTGAAAATTGCGTGCCGTTAGATCCTTCACCAGACCAAGGCCTGTTCCTTTCAGTCGGGACTTGTTCCGCATCATTACTGCTTTGGTGCAATAGGAGCAAAACTTAACAAGGACCGGTCTGGGCCTAGATTTTCGTTGCTCTTGCTGATCATCTCGGGGCTTACCGACACGGTAGGCTCTGTCAATTTCATTCTTCTGTAGGGTGATACCTATAAGCTTACTTTTAGCGAAATCCAACACCAGATCATCGATATGCTCATCCTTGGTTTCAGGAATACCAATAATGCGTGAAGAGTTACGTCTGGAATACTGCTTCAAGTCCTCTAGGTCTTTAGCGGTAGTTTTGGCGTGTTCCAGCAACTTCCATAATAGATTTTAAAAAATCACATACATACACATAATGTACTCTGTGTGTATGTGTGTGTGTGTGTGTGTGTGTGTGTGTGTGTGAGTGTGTGTGTATAATGTTTGACCATTAGGGAGGTGAGACGAGTTACTTCTAGCTTGTGTCAGATCACAATCATAGTCATTTACAAGTAAATGAGCAACAAGTAAATGAACATTCACACACTCGTGCATATTATGCATCTCATCATTTGATTTATTTTCTCTTTTCTGCCATTAAAATAGTGATGTCCAGTGGCGGATGCAGGGGGCGCTTCCTCTTTATTTATGTATTTTTTTTAAAATTTTGATTTGATTTGATTTGATTTATTGGTTTCTGTATCATCATTGTACATATACACATTCATGTACAAACATAAATATGATAATATATATAAGCGTTTTCTTGTTCATTGCCTGTGTACAGTGTACAGCAAAAGTACAACAAAACATACTACAATGAATAATACAGAGGGGCTACAGCATAAGCGTAGCTTGATTCGCGTGCAGCCCCCATAGCATAACATAATATTATAATGTACATCGAAACGAACTAATTGATATAGTTCGGAACGGAACGGACTAATTGATATAGTTCGGAACGAACTAATTGATAATTATAGTTCGGAATTTAAAGAGTAAAAAAAGTGCTGGTTATGACAATATTGATAATGTTCTTTTAAAACTGAATATCATAGAGTTTGTTGTTGACCCTTTGGTTCATGTGTTTAATTTGTCTTTAAGTAATGGCGTTGTCCCCGAGGCTATGAAAGTATCTAAGGTTATTCCAATTTTTAAGAAAGGGGATAGGGAAGACATCAGTAATTATAGACCAATATCTTTGTTATTCACTATCTCTAAATTACTGGAAAAAGTTGTACATTTTAGACTTTTGGATTTTCTTAATAAGCATAACATTATTTCTAATAATCAGTTTGGTTTCCGGCAAGAACACAACACATCTCATGTAGTCCTTACTTTCTTAGATAAAGTCTCCAAAGCTATCGATAAATTTCATCATACTATAGGTGTGTTCCTGGATTCTCCAAGGCCTTCGATACCATTGACCACAAAATACTCCTTTATAAATCATCCCATTATGGTATTCGAGGCATGGCCTTGGAGTGGTTCAGGAGCTACCTTACTAATCGCAAACAATTTGTTTATATTAATGGTCATAAATCTGTTATGCATGATATCACTTGTGGTGTACCGCAAGGAAGTTTACTTTGTCCACTTTTATTTGTTCTTTACATCAATGATATTGAACATTCATCAAATATTCTTTCCTTTCTATTATTTGCTGATGATACCAATGTGTTCTTTTCTAGTTCTGATCCTGTGTTATTGATTGATACTATGAATATCGAGATAAAAAAGTTACTTTACTGGACTAGAGCCAACAAATTATCAGTTAATTTTCAAAAAACTAATTGTATGCTTTTTAGTAATTCTTTGGAAAAGTTATCTCAGAACATTTATTTGGATAATGTAGTTGTAGAAGAAGTTTCTTCAATTCGATTTTTAGGTTTGATCCTTGATAATAAGCTCACCTGGAATTTGCATATTGATTCAATTTGCCGTACAATTTCTAGAAATGTCGGCGTAATCAATAAAGTTAAATTTCATTTCCCCAAAAATGTTTTATTAATGTTATATTCATCTTTAATTTTACCCTATCTGAACTATGGCATTCTCGCCCGGGGCAACACTTACTCCTCATATCTAGAAAGAATATTATTATTGCAGAAAAAAGCTCTTCGTATGTTTGTAGAGAGTCGTGGAGATGTCATACAAGCGATTTGTTTTATCAAAATAATATTTTAAAAATTAAGGATTTGTCTTGTTTAAATTTAGGTCAGTTTATGTACAAACTGATAAATAATTCCCTTCCTTTTGCGTTTGATTCCATGTTTATTCAAAATAAAACTGTACATTCATACCCCACGAGACAAATCAATGAATTCCATTTACCACTCTCTAGGACGATTTTTGCAAAGTCTATATTCTCCTTCGCTGGACCTAAATTTTGGGACTCCCTTGACAGCAGCATAAAAGAATCTCTAAGTTTAAACACTTTTACTTTGAAATTAAAGAAAATGTTTATCAATTCTTATATCACTGGGGATTTGCATTTCGAAAGTTGCTAAATGATTTCTTTGCTGGTAATGTCTTTACTTTGTTTAATCTATTTCATAACTGTTATATATATTACTTATAGATAGTCCACTTTTTGGTAAGACCAAAGTCTCATGTGCCCTGGCATTGACCCTTGAACTCTTCCTCCTTTGCCCTTTTCTCTCTCTTCCTCTGTCTTCCTGTCCCCCTCTGGCCTTTGACCTCCTATTCTTTCTTTCCACGCGTATGTAAGAGAGCAGCTTTGTTTTTGTCTGTGTGTGCGTTTTGTGTGCGTACTTGTTTTATTTTCTGTTTCCCGAGGACTATGTCAAAGTGTCTTGTTGCATTATTACTATAATTTTCACGACTCACGAGGGGAATGCATTCTACAAGCTTGGCTTTTTAGCAGTCCCCTCCATTTCCGACCTTTTCTTTCTTATGATTCAGTCACATTTTGCCCATGTATTTTTTCAACTAGTATGTTTATTGAGTCATGTAAACAAATGACGTGTATCTAAATTTCATTTGGAAATGTAACAGCTACATTGTACTTAACTTGTTTATATGAAATTGTCATATTATATGTTTTGGCCGGAAATGAAATAAAAATGAAATGAATGAAATTAAAGGAGAATAGGAGGGAGGGATGACTTGCATAGAGACAGGATAGTTGAAAGGAGAAGGGGAAGGGAGAGGTTTGTCTGCTTTCACTAAAGGTTTATACAAAATAAAATAAAATCACCTGTATCACTGATTAGCAAGACATGACAAAATATTTCTTCAACGAGGTACAGGTGGACAGTTGATACAGGTCATGGTCGGTTACATAATCATTATTACATAATAGATTAATTGTGTCGATATTTGTACGAAAGAATTTTGTGTATATAACAATGACAATGGAATTACTGATATTCAGATAACAACATCGTTTTTACAGCCTTCCTAAAAGAATACGTGGACTTTAAACTTCGAATTTCAGAAGGAAGAGAATTCCAAACATCGGGTCCGGTGTGTCTGACAGATTTCAGAGCCATCACTGTTTTGGGATTATACAAGTGAAACTTATCAGATTGTCTTGTTGGATAAGAATGTATTTCCTTATTTAATTGAAATAATGAGTAAAAAGAAGATGGCAACTGACCATTATGTAAACGAAACATAAAGAGTGAGTTTTGAAAAAAAAAAGTCATTTACCTTAAAGGGGATGGCTAGTAACTGATCAGTGGGAATCAGTGGGAATGCTGGAGGATGATTGTTCCAATCCTTGTGGGATTCATCTAAGAGTACACTATATATCTATTCTTGTGTGAAAATTATTTGCTTCAGAATGGTCTCATATTCAAGTAATGTGCAGATTAATGTTTCCAGGTAAGCGTCCCTGGTCAGTGACGGGGCATTAATCTGCACATTACTTGTTATGAGACCGTTCTGAAGCAAATAATTTTCACACAACAGTAGATATATAATGTACTCTTAAATAAATCCCACAAGGATTGGAACAATCATCCCTCAGCATTCCCACTGATTCCCACTGATCGGTTACTAGCCATCCCCTTTAAGTGTTCTTAATTCTGCGAATAAAGGATCTGAATTGTCTCGATAACCTGAGTTGGTGCATATACGTATTGCTTTCTTTTGCAAAAGTAATATGCTATCAATGTGGCTTTTTGAAGTTGCCCATACAATGTTGCAATAAGAAATAATATCAATGAATTATATAACATAAACAAAATATTCTGAGGGACATAATACTTTAACTTTTGAAGCATACCAACATTACGAGATACTTTATCAAAGATATATTGTACATGAACATTCCATTTCATATTTTCATTTATATATATTCCGAGGAATTTAATACTCTCTTTTTGTTCCAATAATACACCATCCACCATAATATTTAAATGTTGCATTTCATTGTTGTGCTTCTTGTTATAGAAATACATAAAATGTGTCTCTTTCAGATTAAGTGATAATCTATTACTCTTAAACCACATAATTTCGGTAATTCAGTGTTAAGAGTTCTTAGGAGCGAATGAAAATCAGAATTAGAACAAAATACATTGGTGTCATCAGCAAACATAATATATTGCAGTGACTTAGATAGTTTGAAATATCATTTACATACACTAGAAATAACAACGGTCCCAATATGGATCCTTGTGGGACTCCACATTGTATAGGTACAATGTAATACTTCAGAGTTAACAGATTCATATAGTACACATATTGCTTTCTATTTAACAAGTAATCTTTAAACCATTCAAGTGGAATGCCACGAACACCATAGGACTGCAATTTACGTATGAGGATAGTGTGGTCAAGAGTGTCGAATGCCTTGCTTAGGTCCATGAAAACACCGATGACATGTTTTTGTTCAGTTAAGGCAGTCGACACTCTATCGTAAAAACAAAAGAAACAAAAAGTTTGTATCTTGTATGTTTAATTTTGTAAAGGCTCCTTGTCCCATTCGGAATTCCGGGATTCGCCCCTGATGCCAGTACATTTCAGATGTTGCTAACAATAGTGAATAGTGAATTTCTATATACGTTGACGATTCTTTAACCCGCAGCCATACTCCAACTCACATCCGATTTTCAACTGACTTAATGACAGTGGGGTGAATAAAATTGTCCTCTTCAGTTTCAGTTTCAGTTTCAGTAAGCTTTATTTCTCCACTTGTACATAACAGAAGATAAGTATGACAATATCGAACGTATTATTCACAAGTCATGAAAATATAAACAAAATTTCACATTTACAGATATACATGTAATCATGTGAAATTATACATAGATACCATATCAGATCTTTAAGTGTACAGGTGGAGGAGACCGTTATCAATAAGCAAAACGCTTGACTTGGACAACGGCCTCTGAACTCTTGAATTATAGGACGAACTCGAATGCAAACATCATGGAGTTTGAGTAAGTTATGTTTAACTCGACTCAGATTAACCTTTATTACGATGCACCAATCAGCAATGCAACTCTTAAAGTACATAGGAGACTTAAGATTACTGCTTTAAAAAAACCCGCAGCTTCAGAAAATGCTTATGAGAAAGTCACTTCTATTCTTAATTGCAATTAAATATCAATAATCTTTGCCTCCCCAGATAAGGCAGCTGCAATTCCCACTTCTTGTATTAAAAAAAGTATAATACATGTATACAAAATGACTTTACTGACCAGTATGATAACAAAATAACAACCAAACTAGCATTAATGTTTCTATTCTTCGAGATAAACACAATGCCCATCAGGTATGTATAGACGGTATACAAGCGATTTGCATAGTGTACTGGTAGGCCCTGTCCTTCGTTTTCGTTGTTGTTAGTGTTGTTGTTGTTGCTGCAGCTGCTGTTGTTGTTATCTAGAGTTGTTGTTGAGTGTTGTTATTTAGTGTTGCTGTTGCTGTTGTTGTTGCTGCTGCTGCCGTTGCTGTTCTTGTTTAGTGTTGTTACTTAGTGTTGTTGTTGTTGTTGTTTTCTCTTGCAAAATCTGGTGAGTCTATCATCCTTCATAATCACTACAGAAGAATACTACCATACTTTCTCAGAGGCTATAGTTGATTTTTTAAAATGAAGGTCTACTTATATATTATTATTAAGGTGGATCAACAAGTGTCATGTGCGTAAGTGCAAGGATGTTCTATAATGTGTTTTGAAGTGCAGTGTTTATATCATTAACAAACTGCGAATATGAATTTCTTGAAAGCTAAATTCTTGCACACATGAAAAAGAGTACTGACTTAGTGCACCAACCCTATGAGGTACAATTAAAACAAGAATAACCTGTCAAGTTTCTTTACATCCGATAGAGTTACTCACTTCGTTTTTATACTATATACAGGGCTGGATCCAGGAATTCCGAAAAAAGGGGCGCCTTTACAAAATTAAAGGGGGAGCGCAAGCATCCCTCCCCCAATGTGTTTCTTTTTTTTATCTTGTTTTTAAAATGGATAGTAAATGCAGCGCGCCCGGTGCGCTACCCCTGGATCCGCCACTGATATTTACCATGACTATATATATCTATATATTGTTTATGGATAATGTATAAATTATATATATATCATATAAAATACGAACATTACACAATGTTAAAATCTATCACGTGGCTCTGCAATCCAGTTATCAACTTATAACTTCATTAATAAATTCATTAGTAGACCGTGTTATTAAGATGTCCGTATTTATGGTATAAAGGAAGTACGTACCGGTATTTCAAAATTATGCCATCCCGCAGAACATGGACCATATTTCGGAAAAAAAAGCACACCAGCTGAAAATTACTTCTCAACGTCTCAAAAAATACAATACAATATTAATATGAAGATTGATAAGGTGAAGCAGTCGATAAAATCTTAGAACTTATTTTCCATGACAGAATGAAAAAAGGAGGAAATTCATACAAATAAACGAATATGTAACTTGCATTGACTAATACGAATTAGATTATTATTTTATAAGTTCAGATCAAACAGTAACGTGTTGTTGTTTGTGGAGTGTGTAAAGTACAATGACCGCAATTCTCCTCGCAGGAGAGTTATACACCGTGTACACTGAAGAGTGGAATCGGCACTCAACACAACGAAACAAAGACACACATCACAGACTTGATTTAATGTCCCTAGCGCCGGTTGCTACAATGTATACATTAATGTATGACACAATGAAGAGAATGCTTTGTACTGCGCGTATAGATTACGAAGTTTGTATGTAGCTTTTCAGATTTAGTCACCAAACGGAATATATACACGCGATTCTTGCTTTCTTACCATAAGATAACATTTGGGTGTAAACGATAATAAAACATATACCGAAATGTATTTTTCATATTCATGATTTATTAAACGCTGGAAACAACAGTGTGATATAGCCTGCGGTAATTTATTCAAGATGGTCTAGACAACATAATATGCCAACTGGGTATGGAATACACGTGTGAATCCCTCTGCGTAAAATGGGCTACAGGCGACTTCCGATTACGGCGGAAAATTTAAACTGGAAAATGCGTTACCAAAATGTTTGTTATTTACCTTGCAGAAGATGTCCATTGTCGAGAAAAGCAAATCTACTCATGGTTTCTTTTTAAATGTCCTTATTGGAGGTTGCAAGCACCCCAACTTCCTCTACAAATGTAAAACTACCAACAATAACGATTAAAGTTTGTTGTTGGTTCCGGCAAGTTTAAAGTAAGCCGTAAAATTATGATCATTCCCGCGGGGAGAATAATAAAAGATGATTACTTGTAGGAAAAAAAAAAAGAATCATCATAATAATTGGAAGTAGCCCTTTCGACCCTCAGAATGAAAGAAGAGGGAAATGCAATTACCGGTATAAGGCTTTTGTGCTGTTTAAAAGGATTTTTAGTGATGTATATACGATTAGCATGATTAGAGGAGTGACTACAATAAATATGTACTCTATATGCACAACATGGTAATAATACACGATCTGCTTGCCAACACTTCAACCGACCAAAAAAAAAAAAATATTCGTTTTATTGGGCTAGAAGCCTCTAAATTTTGCAGTACAACCAGGATCACAGGCAAGCAGTGCGAGCTTTTTCAGACCCACCTTTGGATGCACTACCAGATTCACCTTTGGATCCACTGCCAGATCCACCTTTGGATGCACTGCCAGATCCACCTTTGGATGCACTACCAGATTCACCTTTGGATGCACTGCCAGATTCACCTTTGGATGCACTGCCAGATTCACCTTTGGATGCACTGCCAGATTCACCTTTGGATGCACTGATAGATTCACCTTTGGATGCACTGCCAGATTCACCTTTGGATGCACTGCCAGATTCACCTTTGGATGCACTGCCAGATTCACCTTTGGATCCACTGCCAGATCCACCTTTGGATCCAATGCCAGATTCACCTTTGGATGCACTGCCAGATTCACCTTTGGAACCACTGCCAGATCCACCTTTGGATGCACTGCCATATCCACCTTTGGATCCACTGCCAGATCCACCTTTGGATCCACTGCCAGATCCACCTTTGGATCTACTGCCAGATTCACCTTTGGATCCACTGCCAGATCCACCTTTGGATGCACTGCCAGATTCACCTTTGGATCCACTGCCAGATTCACCTTTGGATGCACTGCCAGATTCACCATTGGACCCACTGTCAGATTCACTATTGGACCCACTGTCAGATTCACCTTTGGATCCACTGCCAGATCCACCTTTGGATCCACTGCCAGATCCACCTTTGGATCCACTGCCAGATCCACCTTTGGATCTACTGCCAGATTCACCTTTGGATCCACTGCCAGATCCACCTTTGGATGCACTGCCAGATTCACCTTTGGATGCACTGCCAGATTCACCTTTGGATCCACTGCCAGATCCACCTTTGGATGCACTGCCAGATTCACCACTGGACCCACTGTCAGATTCACTATTGGACCCACTGTCAGATTCACTATTGGATCCACTGTCAGATCCACCTTTGGATCCAATGCCAGATTCACCTTTGGATGCACTGCCAGATTCACCTTTGGATGCACTGCCAGATTCACCTTTGGATCCACTGCCAGATTCACCTTTGGATGCACTGCCCGATTCACCTTTGGATGCACTGCCAGATTCACCTTTGGAGGCACTGCCAGATTCACCTTTGGATGCACTGCCAGATTCACCTTTGGAGGCACTGCCAGATTCACGGACCCACTGTCAGATTCACTTTGGATCCACTGCCAAATTCACCTTTGGATCCACTGCCAGATTCACCTTTGGATGCACTGCCAGATTCACCTTTGGATCCACTGTCAGATGCAGTGTTATGTGTCATGGTAAGAGTCATGAAATGTAGGGCGTCATTAACCTTCCTTACGGCAAGACCTCTCTTCATACCTCGCCGGATGTCATGCAGGTCTAGGAAAGGACGACAAATGGATAGATTTGTTATTTGAATCACAATCATGTAAATGAAAATAAGTCATCATGTCTCGAATAAAAGATTTATGAAGATGAAAAAATGCAGAGCTTTCAAGAAGATGAGTCTTTACGAGTTACTTTCGAGACAAACAATTGCAAAAACAAACAAAAGTAATAGCAAAAAAAAAATAGCATCGAAAGAGCCTAAAAATCGAAGCATGTTACACAGTCAACTATCCATGCGATATTACAAAGAAAACACTTGTCTATATGCCATTCGAATATGCGAGGATGAATATAATTTCCGTCTCTTTCATCATCGAGAGATCCCCCACTAATTATCAAAGGTACGTTGTTTCTCTCAGCACAAATGAGCGAAACAAAGAACCATCCCCATATACTGATGTTATCATTACACCTGAATGCACTGTTTTCCAAAATATAGTAATTGCAATCAAGTCTATAGCAAGATTGGTTGAATCAAACAAAACACTTAATATACAAACAAACAAACAATAAAGAATGGGAGAATGCTCTTAAAAGTGCCGGGAACAATCACTGACAGCAATAAACCAATCATGATATTAAACTAAGGTGTTTTTTTTTGCATGTATGTGAATTTGAACATGATCATCATAGTTAAGTCTATAGTAAATAATAGTTTCAGCCAAATCTCCCCTTTCCCCATTCCATGTAGTAGGACCAGGATTAATTGACATATTCGTTTTGGGCTTATAAGAATAGGAGTATAAATACGCGCTCTTACCATGAGATTTGCCCACAAAGAGACTGCTCATCGGAACACTGTTGCCTTTAGGAGGATTCCCACATCGCCATTCACCTTCACTACCAAAGTCCCCCCAGGTCCATGATATCTGATCCGACGGCCAGCAACAAGTGCAGTGCAGCCAGATGAGGTCGTCATTTCCGCACTCTCGTCTCACTGCATTCACTATGTCGAGGACGTAAGACTGGTTGACAGGGATCGGCAAGGTTTTCCCTTCTGTGCACATCACTTCGGATCGTTTTTTCTTGTCGCAGGTGATATCGATGGCGTCTACAATAAAGACAGATGACCCCAAGGTGAAAAAAAAAAATTGAAATTGAAATCATATTGAAATCGAAAATTGAAAAATAGACTTAGCAGGGCATAAGCAGTCCTTAGTCAGCAAGAATCTTCATTCTTAATGAAGGAGACAGACATAATAATAAGAAGAACCCCTATTTTGTTTTTGCTGGCGACCCTAAGATGATGATGCATTGTATATCCAACATGTCACCTGAAAAAATAGACCACACTCGTTCGCTTATCATGTGCTCATGTGGTACAATGTATTCAGAAAGGGAAATAGCACTGTCAACGCCTATTAAAACATAATTGACCCTTCATTTAAATGTCGGATGAAAAATGAATTGAATATTCAGTATCGTGATAACGCAGTGCATGCTTGTTCAATGTATTTCAATTGTTCTTTTACACTGTATTAACAAGTACTCTAAATATCAATCAAAGATTTTGAAGTCCGTGTGCAAGGCTTTTTATTCAGCTTCTTTTTGTGTGTGTTTGTTTCGTATTACTCACACTGAATATATAATTTACTGAACGAAAAGTACAGACTGGGAAATAATTATATTTACAGTGCACGCGGAACTGGAACGCGGTAACCAGACAGAGATGAAACATCAGGGAAGCATTTAACGAAGCATTTTGTCAGACATAGTTGTCGGACAAATTTGCTCTCAGTCAATAAGATGCAAGGATTTCGGTAGCTTAACAGGTCGTCAGGAAACTATCCGACCAAAACGCTTCATGAAATGCCCCCCCCCCCCCCCACTTATAGATTGACAGCATCTGCACTCAGTGTTCCCTATACCACAAGTATTATAGGCCTATATACCTCTCTCCTGAGTGAGAGTCTGAACCACAGGCATCCACTCAGTCGTCGACCCGGAGTGAGTACTTGGCCGGATCCCATCGGTAGTAGTGGTTTCAAGAGCAACTCTCGTAGTGGAGGTTACATGAGGATCATCTGTCTGTGTAGGGGAAGAGGTTCTCCTTTCATCTGTGATCCCAAGTGACCAAACGCTAGTAAATTCTGTCAATTTGTTTTTCGGTGTACCTGCGTAGAAAAAAAAGGAAATTATATTCATCACTTAGGGTCTACATAGCGGCCGGTTTCAACTATTCACTATCGCATTCATCTGTATCATTCTTTTTAAATGATAGATTGCAAGGTATTATGTGATAGGTTCCATCTTTGCTATTCATGCATGACTGCAAAAACATCGGTGTTAGATTTAACATCATGGATGTTAAATATAACACCTATCAAATGTTGATAGAGAACCACACTGAAAGGTGTACATGAAAGTATGTTGTGATGGTGTTGAAAGGTGTTTACCCTGCCAACAAGAAGAATTTTTATGGTGAATCTGAATTTGACACTGTAATCGAGTGATATATTTGACACTGTGCTGATGTTAATTCCAAAATGACACCGTATGCCTGGTGTGATGTTTTTGATATTGCTGGTGTAAATGTCAATGGTATTACACCCGCCCAGTGTCAATGGGAGACCACACCAACTGGTTTTACTGTGGTGTAAATGTGCTCACACGTTGTTGCTTTTTTCTGTAAATAAAGTTTTTTATCAAAAAAAGTTCTTGGTCGTCTAGTTAAAGTTCAAAATCAGCAAGAAGAACAGTAACCAAGTAACCAGTACAAACAAACCAAAAAAAAAAACTAAAAAAAAAAAACAGTCCTATATTTTGGAGTGACAACCGGAGGTGTTTATCTAACACCACAAAATGAGCACCGGAAATTTAACACTAGCTCAGTGTTTCATATTTAACACCAGACTTTTTGCAGTGATGTTTTAGGACACAATGTGGAAAAAGCGAATTATAATGTAAATATATATCCATGTATCATCATGTACCTTGAAATTCTGGTATCAATGTGGCATGATAATTATATGATATATAGAGCAAAAACAAAACAAAAACAACAACAACAACCCACACACACATGCAGAAACAAAACATTGACTACCCTCATGGGCATGTGCATGAGAAAATATCTCCCGATCATAATCGAGAGCTATACAGGGAAATTCTTTGAACATCGGTGCCAACAGAAAACATGACATGGGGAATTATACAAACTAGAAATGTCGCCACGGCGACTGGTATGCCTCCGCCATAATGCATGGTTCTCCTAATAGGTCTATAGTACAATGTCTTGACAATGTGTGATGACAGTTTCACACAAGTGGCAAAATATTAAAATGATAGGTTTGCCACAAATGTGCTGAATGTTCACTTTCCTAGAACTAGGTTCAATTGGATGAATGATTAAAACGTCACATTGCAGGTATTTGGGGAACTGATGAATTTACTTGACTTTTGACCCTTTTATAAGTTTATGCATTAAGTAATTTTCAAGGTATTGAGAAAAAGTGTAATTTCAGTATCAAATGGTAAAATAGTATTATGTAAACCTGGCCTTTGACCTTTGACCTCACAGTTCCAAAGAGAATCACTGTTTGGTAGAACATGCATAAATATGTAAGTTTCATGATGATACCTTGAGTTACTTTCGAGATATGGAGGAAAAAGTGCAATTTAGCACTTTCACTTGACCTTTGACCTTTTGGCGAGAAACTTCCCACAGAATATATATTGGGTAATACATGCATACATCAAGTTTTAAAAAAAAAATCCTTCAGGCTTTGCATGAATATAAGGAAAGTAGTGATTTTTGAGGAGTTGACCTTGACCTTTGACCCATGACCCCCAACTTCCCTAGATAATCACTGCCCATCGGTACATGCATATATACTAAGTTCCATGAAGATACCTTGAACCACTTGCGAGATATAGCGAAAAACATGAAATTACAACCTTTTTTTCACAAAATAACCTGTGATCTTTGACCTTTGACCCCGTGACCCTAAAATCCAAACAAAGTACATGTATTATCCCCCCAGGATATACCCTTATACCAAGTTTGATGTAAAACCACCACATGGTTCTTGAGATATCGACAAAAACAAAACGGGACGGACGTACGGACGGACGGACGTACGGACGGACGGACGACCCGAAAACATAATGCCTCCGGCCACTTCGTTGGCGGAGGCATAAAAAGAAAAACATAATTATGGCATACATGCAACCTTACCTATGATTATGATTAAACATGTTTAATGGCTTAATGCCAAGCCCATTGTACAATCAAGAGGGAAATGCGAAATTTCCTAATAGACGATTATTGTCTCGAAAGTTGAATTCTGCTATGAATGCTGGCAGATTGCATTTCTTCTCAATGTATTTGTAGTAAATCTTGAAGAAGATGACTATTCATGTTTTTTTTTCCTTAAGCCTCTTGTATGACGAGACTTGGTAGGTAAAAATAATGAATGATTCAGACAAAAACAACATCGGCCACCTATCCCAAAATGTAAGGAAAGAGTTTCGTTTATTCTTACCAAATTCACAGACGTCCCCGGTAAACCCCTCAGTACAGTGGCACTTGAAATTAGTCTTGGTTTCCTCACATACGCCATTCTGGCATGGCTCTTGCCAGCAATCTGTTTGATGAAAATTTTAATTAATTACCTTTTCAAGTATTTAGCCATAAATATATTGACTTGCACCATCCATGTTACATGCAGGCATTGTTTAAAAATTGTAAGTAAAGTACCACGATTGTGTGAATCATCTGATATTATCCCATTTTGACACTTGTAAATAATTAAACATTCTGTCACTTAAAGAAACATTAACTTAAGAATGAAATGTTAACGATAGATTCTAGCTCTCTATATTATCTCATATGTTTGTCATCCAAATCGATAATCGCGTCATTCAAGGGCTTGAAAAAAGGAGTGTCATGAAGTTGGTATTAGAATCAAATTCATTTATTGGATCATTCAATTTCGTATTCAGTAGGTATACGATTTTAGCATTTACATGATACAATGCAAATTGAAGTTCAAATTAGTCCTAATGCGAGGTAGAGCGTTTTTGAGCAATCACATCTGCACTTCTGAGTAAGTTAATTGAATGATAGCGTTGACCATTGTCCAGCTGTTGAAAGGACCAGCATAATATAACCACGGACGAATGGAGAGCACATTAACTCAACACGCAGCACGCACGGCGTAACGTCAACGCTATCAACCCGGAAAAGTGTGTTCATTGGTCGAGCCACGCCCACACCTAACAATTACCTAACACTCGATATGCGTCGACAGCCAGGAAAGGTCATTTCATTTCATTTCATTTCATGTACTTCACTTCTAATACAATAATTGGGTAAATAGTCATCTCAATACACATAATAAGTATGTAATCAATACAAAATAGTAATCAATGAAAATGCTAAGATATTAAAATACAAAATCAAAATTTACGGTTAAATCTTCTCAAACGAACTCTCCTCATGAAGACTGTAAATCATCGCCTATCTTCGTGTCAAACCACCTACTTCCCATAAAGGAAAATGCAAAATCATATATACAGTATATAATTGCCCTAAATGACAAAACCAACAAAACGTTGCACCCCTCGATTTTACGTGAGGACTCAAAATAGGTGAAATGGGTCTACTTAGTCAATCTTTAGTTTTTGATATTTTTGAAGCAGCACTGCTTCTTGTACATTATCCTAAAGTTTTGGATGATAAAACAAATAGGAAATTGTTTTGCTTTTTTATTTAGTTTTTTTTCTTTTGTAGGAAAGTGTGATTAGGTTTGTCTCATAGAGGCCCGTTTTCATTGCTTCAAATCCTTTACACACTCTTCAATTTCAACTCTAAATTTTGAAAGCATGACGCTTCTCGTCTAAAAGTTGGTAATAGCCATGAATAGAATGTGCTGATAATATAGGGTTTGCGCGATTTCAGCTTTATCTGATAATCCCTTCACTGTGGTTGCCTTGAAGTTTTACACCCTTTTTTTTGAGGGGGGTCTCCTTCATTGTGCAGATCACAGCTCGGGGAGATTAAACAATATAGACTCTAAACTGCAGAGCCCCTTTTCTCAGTAAACATTTTTCCAGAAGGTGTACTTTCTTTCCATTATTTAAAGGGGATGGCTAGTAACTGATCAGTGGGAATCAGTGGGAATGCTGGAGGATGATTGTTCCAATCCTTGTGGGATTCATTTAAGAGTACATTATATATCTATTGTTGTGTGAAAATTATTTGCTTCAGAATGGTCTCATATTCAGGTAATGTGCAGTGCCTGGTCAGTGACGGGGCATTAATCTGCACATTACTTGAATATGAGACCGTTCTGAAGCAAGTAATTTTCACACAACAGTAGATATATAATGTACTCTTAAATGAATCCCACTAGGATTGGAACAATCATCCCTCAGCATTCCCACTGATTCCCACTGATCGGTTACTAGCCATCCCCTTTAAATACGTTAAGAAAGTCCATTTGTATTGAGTTGTAGATCATTTTCGATCTAGTTCAATTCAGTTCACTTCAATTCAATTTTACAGCTTAGAGTCTGCCCTAATCGAAAATCTGTGTCTGGCAACATTTCTGGTGGTTTTGTGATGCAGGGTCACACATGATTGACCTTGCAGTCACGTGCGTACATTAGTCATTCGATCTGATCACTGGCTCAATGAAAAAAAAAAAATAACGCTGTGAAGTTAATCATTCAGTTTCATACCTCGTTGAAAGCAGTAGGCATTTGAATCTTTCATATTGACATGCCCGTCGAGAGCATCAAAATTAGTCGGAATACGAGGAATCGTCCTTGGAGTATTCAAATTAGTATGTAAGCCTTTGAGTTCGGGAAAAAATTATTCAACTTATATAGTAGGTACTAATTCTGTACTTTAATGACATTCAACTGCATGAATGTCGGAAATGACACTATCAAATATCAAGCTTTATCATAGCAATTTAGTGTTGTTAAAGCTGCAAGAAAAAGAAAAGAAATGCACGCTGCAACGTATATAATAGGATTAATTTGACATGTGTGCTTTACTGACATACTAGAAATTATATGTCAGAAATGAGAATATTAAATGACATATTTTGTTGTAGAAAATTTATGTTCTTAAGGTCGCAAGGATGTAATAAACTGTACGCTTCTCTGTCCACAAATTGCAACATTCGTAACGGTCTGTATCAGTTGCTATATCTCCTTCTTCTACACCAACTTGTAATCCCGGAGGAACGCTAAGGGTACAGGTGTATATCCTTGTCATCGTGTTTATTAATCTTTTGTACATTGCACCCTTTCGCCGATAAAACAAATGCATTCATTTATCTATTTCATCTGTTTATTTTAACATATTTATACAGGATGAAACAATCACGTAAAAGCTGTTTCACATCCAAGTCCTGTATGGACATTCCAGTTTCGTGCGCAGGGGATTACTGGAAGAAAGACAACAACAACAACAACAACAACAACAAAATAAAACATGTTTCAAACAGATTTGAATTGAAAGGGCTGCCAGATTGAAACACAAACACATAATTCTTTAAAATTTACCGAGTTTTGGACTACTAATATACACATTATTCAAAATAAATATTAAGAAAAGGGTGGTAACTACACACAAACAAGACTCAAATACACCGCCGTTTTCAGCAACCCCATCGCTACAGCACACTCAGTCACGCACACCCACACACACACACACTCACAATGCACATTCGAGCAACATCACAGTACACAGCAGTACGACACAAGCAACATGACAAGAAAAACAAGGAAAAGTAGAAATTACGCGGTGCGTAATATATGTCCCCGCCGGAAGTAGCATTTTGTAGCAAAATGTACAATATAGGTCAAAAATCAAGGTCAAAGGTCAAAGAAGTCAAAGGTCAAAATGCTGTGGAGAAGTTTTGAAGCCCTCACCTAGTGCCATCACATAAAGCAAACGGAATCGAAATCGGGTTAGAAATGGCGAAGGAGTAGCATTTTGTAACCAATGTACAATATAGGTCAAAATTCAAGGTCAAAGGTCAAAGAAGTCAAAGGTCAAAAATCTGTGTAGAAGTTTTGAAGCCCTCACCTAGTGCCATCACATAAAGCAAACGGAATCGAAATTGGGTTAGAAATGGCGAAGGAGTAGCATTTTGTTGCAAAATGTAGAATACAGGTCAAAAATCAAGGTCAAAGGTCAAAGAAGTCAAAGGTCAAAATTCTGTGTAGAAGTTTTGAAGCCCTCACCTAGTGCCATCACATAAAGCAAGCGGAATCGAAATCGGACCAGAAATGGCGAAGGAGTAGCATTTTGTAGCAAAATCTTCAATACAGGTCAAAAAATCAAAAAGGTCAAGGTCAAAGGTCAAACTTCTGTGTAGAAGTTTCGAAGCCCTCAACTAGTGCCATCACATAAAGCAAACGGAATCGAAATCGGGTAAGAAATGGCGGAGTAGCATTTTGTAGCAAAATGTACAATATAGATCAAAAAGGTCAAAGGTCAAAGAAGTCAAAGGTCAAAATTCTGTGGAGAAGTTTTGAAGCCCTCACCTAGTGCCATCACATAAAGCAAACGGAATCGAAATCGGGTTAAAAATGGCAAAGGAGTAGCATTTTGTAGCAAAATGTACAATATAGGTCAAAGGTCAAGGTCAAAGGTCACAACTGAAATTCTGTGTAGAAGTTTCAAAGCTCCCATGTAGTGCTATCATATAAAGCAAACAGAATCAAAATTGGCTCATAAATGACAGAGAAGTAGCAAATTGAAGATTTTGATCACACACGGACACACACACGTACGGAGCCCGTTTCATAGTCCCCTGCTCGAACTCGTTCGGCGGGGACAAAAAACTCATACAATCAAATTCGATATAGACATAAACAACATAAAAACAATATGAATAGGCAGTGGGGTCTGTACATGTATATAAAAACACCGAATAACTAAAAACTGAAATTTCACAATATGTATATGTCTTTAAAAAGGGTATGATCGTTTATAAAACTTTTAAAAATAAAGAGCGTGGGTGCATTTTACAATTCAGTAGGAAGAGAGTTCCAAGCAATGGAGTGCGAGTATATGAAAGATTGCATGAATATTTCGTTGATTGGCTTCGGTTATACTACCAAAGAGTTTTCATTCCTTGTGTTTAAACCATGCCTATATCATAATACATTCTCTACTTAGTTGCAAAGCCTAACTGGTCTTTTACCATGAATGCATTGTTACAAGAGCATAAAGAAATTAACTCCTTTGGGTTTCCATAGGCTTTGTCATTTTGAATGCTTATTAAAGCGATGCAGTAATGCTGATTTCACAAAAACCAAACTGTTTAGAAACTATACATGCAGCTCTTGGTTTGTTTTGTTTTTTCCAACTTTTATTTTTATGCGGCGTACAGATTCGCGGATTTTTACAGAGCAGTTTTCCCATACAGAGCACGTATATAGACTTATACGGTTGAATGGTAGGCCTTTAGACTTGTAAAAAAATGTTGGATAAACGAGTATCAAGGGTGCTACTAAGTCGTTGCATAGAAAACACTTCATATGCTGAACTTTTGCACAGCTGTTTTACATGATCATCCCAAGTCAAATGACTGCCTACAGTATATTGACTCCCAAATATCTTCCACAGTCGAATTGTTATCTTTAAGTGTTATACCATGAAGATTCACATTTAGATAAAATGCGTGAAGTTTGGAACGTGAGGATACAACCATTATCATTCGTTTTATCAGCATTAATTTTCAGTCTGTCATTCATATACCAGTTCATCAATACAGGCTTGAAGCCTTAAACGGATGGTGTAGTAATGGTTAAGGTGAGGATTAAGCTTGAAACTTTTTGCAAGATACTTAGAAACCATTTTACAGATGTTAAAGGGGAAATCCAGTCCAAAATTAGTTAGTCTGATAAAAAAGAGTAAAATCTTACGAGTTCAACGATAAAAATTTGACTGAAATCAGATGAAAAATAAGAAAGTTATGAAATTTGAAGTTTTTTCTAATTTCTGCAAAACAATTCTTGTACAGTGGATATGAATATGCAAATGAGTGAGCTGACCACGTCATAACCTCACAATTTTCGATTGATTATGTACAACAAATGGCGAAAATTCAATGTTTCTGTCATTGAAGTCTGAAACATAATGTTATTCCTGGTTGAATAACTTATCAGAAAAGTGATCAGTTAGATATGTCAGGATTTGAGCCTCGGGCATAACTGCGTTTGAATGAAAAGCTGGAAATTTCATAATCTTATATACAAACGATATGGCAAGTTTTGAGGGGATGACGAGCTCACTTTGCCATTTGCATATTCATATTGACCGTTCAAGAACTGTTTTCTCGAAAATTAGCGAAACTTCAGAATGTCATAACTATCTTATTTTTCACCCGATATCGATCAAAATTTTACCGCTGAACTCGTAATATTGTACTCTTTGTTTTTAAGCTAACTTAAATTTGGACTGGATTTCCTCTTTAAAGAGCATACAATTCTTAGAGGAATTCAAAGTTTATTTGATAAAAATCGGTTTTTAAATGGCTTAGATATCCAAAAACAAAGTAAAACAAAATAATCAATCCCAATAAAAGGTGGATCCCACCTTTTATTAGGATCACTTTGTTTTGGATATCTCAGCCATTTCAAAACTGATTTTCATCAAATAACCTTCAGATTCCTCTTAGAATTACATGTATATAAACTCTTTCATATTTCATAAGAAATTTCTCAAAATCTCATAAAATCATTTTCAAAAATCATTGGAAACCAGAAGCGCTATCTCAACCGAAACTGTACCGTCCCTTTAATTCGACATCATTCACATTTTTCCCACAACTATGTAAGATTCGAGATTGCAACGTCGTCAGCGTACATATTGCAGGTACCTGAATTAACACTCTGAGTGATGTCATTAATAAAAAGTCTAAAAAAAAGTACGGGTCTCACATTGTGCAATTCTTATAGCTACTTTACTTGGTTGTGATCATTTTCCATTTAGACATACTGCTTGTTTCCTTCCACTAAGATAACTCTTAAACCAACACAATTCAGTGTCATACATCCCATGGTATTGTAACTTTAAAAGTAATAGTCCATGTGATATTGCACGAAATCATTTGGATGTATCTAGGAAACATAAAATACTGTCACTACTTTACGAGCATTAATGCTTCAAGTCAGTCATCAATTACTCTGTGCAAAAATAGTTGAATGATATTGTGAAAATGCTTACTAAAATAGGAACGAGATTATGATGGAGTAAGTAACAAATGAATTGCTTCTTGACTAATTTCTCAAATTATTTTGCAATGTGAGAGACAACCGAGATCGGTGTGTATTTGACAAAATCTCCTATCTCCATTCCATTTATAAATAAGGGTTAACATGGGCAAATTTCCAGGTTTCAAATACAAATCCACTCTTTACTGAAAGGTTGAAAATATCAGTCAAAGTCTTAGATGTGATATGTTGCCGCAATATTCAGAAGTTTGCAATCTATATCTAAAATATCTCAATTATTGTCTTTTTACAGTTTACTGAAAAGTCTCAAAACAGCATCTTCTTGGATATCAGAGAATTTAAATTCATAAAGACCCTTCACGTTTTTCCCACGTAATGGTACATGATCAAAAGAATTGGAGATCCTCTGCCCAACATTTACATTAAAAATCATTTAATTTATCAGAACTTATTTCAATTTGAACACTATAAACATACTTCGAATTACCCGTGGCTCTGTGTAATTCATTCAAAAGTTTCTTAGGGTTGTTTTTATACTGTTCAGAATCTGATGTTTAATACTCTGTATTTGATTTACGGATGGCACCAGTGACATATGTCTTTTGTTTCGATATTCATTCAAAGAGATAACACATTTAGCCTTAAGTTTCAGGTAATCTCGCTTATACATCATACCTACAATATCAGATGTTATCCATTGATGTATTCTTTATTCCAACATATTTAATCGATGCATGTTTATCACAAACTTTAAAAATGCATTTACCCTATTTTGCCATATATCATCATGAATAGATAAATAAAATAATTTCAGATGAAGGATTTTGATAACTTCAATCAGAGCATCGCAATTACGTATTATATCATTGACAAAATCACCACAATCAAATTCACTGTAATCTCTGAAATGGGCCAGTTTATGGCCTGAACTTCTAGTTGTACAGTTAACACAAGTGAATATTATGTGATGATCACTCTTAACGAGATCTGTGGGACATCATGGCTCTCTGCAAGGTATATGGTAGTAATTATGAGGTCAATACACGCTGTTAATAGAGGAAGCGGTAACGCGTGTTGGCTTGTGGACAAGTTGATGTAAAGAGAAGAGACATTGTAATGAATGGTTTTGTGTGTTATATCCACCACTATTATACTCAACATTAAAAGAAGTCACCTAAAATGATAAGCTCCTTGGTATCCATTACTAATTTCTATAACATATTGATACATATTTCAAAAAACTCATTATCACATATAGTAAGGGGGACGATATACAACTCACCAATAAATTTATGTCTTATACATTTCAATTCAATCAATACTGATTCAATATCATATTCCACAATAAATTCACTTCTATTGGTAGTAGTTAGAGAACTTCTTGCGTATACACAAACATCGCCTCATCTTTCACACATACGGTCCTTTTATTATATCATAACCTCTACCAGAACCTTATTATCTCCAGTTCGTTCATGGAGCCATGTTTCGGAAATACATAGAGTATCAAAGTTAAATGTTATCAAAACACATATTATAGGATTTCTTCTGTTCTGGGCAGAAGACTACATAAATTGATATGTGCTACTTTCAATCCGACATTTTCCAGTAATTGGGTCCTAATCAAATAATTTGCTTTAATCTCACAATCTAGGGCATTATTTTCATTAAACAGCTGGGACTTTTATCTGTTCTACCTGTTGTATTAGTAACCGCCACTCTATACACTCATGCTTTTCATAACATGAATGAAGTACAGTTTGCTTGGTGCTTTCTTCTTGGCCGATGATCTAAAACGGACAAAGTTTTGCTTGGTGGCCGTATTGCATATAACGGCTATACACTGAAGTTGCATACTATGTCGACATGATCTGTATACTTTTCCTAACAACACTTTACGCTAAGGAAGAAATGATGTATATCACAACACAACTTTATCAAAAATAAAAGAAAATTAGCATTTGTTGTAATTATGGGTTCTTTAAAGGATTGTGACGACTGGAGTGCGAATTTATGACGTTTATGACACCAATAACATGCACTCATTCACACATTAAGCATGTATAGAAAAGACAATGGAACGATAGCTTGCTTAAATTCTTACAAAAATGAATGAACGCAAATAATTGTTTTGATGACAATATCATGAGATAAAGTCCAATCAAACTGGTCAAAATCTAATTCGATTCCTGGAATAGTGGCATTACGCCGTCATAAAAAAAAAAAACCACCTCAGTCAAGTAAATGAGCGACCACTTCGTGAAGGGGGAAAATATATAGGCCCCTATATATATATATATATATATATATATATATATATATTTATTTATTTATTTATATATATATATATATATATACATATATATATATACACACATATATATATATATATATATATATATATATATATAATCATATATATTTACTCTTAGGACCCAATCCAAACAAAGCACTTTGTGGGAACAGTAAAGTCTCCGGTATGTTTTGATAATCTTTGACATACGATTACAGTATGCAATATCGCTATAACTTCCCATATAGTTGTTTCATTATTATGGCAGTGTTGATGTTTTTACATCGCCATTTCTTATTTTGATATGCGCGTTCCTTTTTCCTTTGCATACTTTGCATTATCAAATGTGTTACTGTGCCTGGCCAAAAAAGAAGAAGAAGAAGAAGAAGAAGAAGAAGAAGAAGAAGAAGAAGAACAATAAAATATGAAAAATATAGAGAGATGAAACCAAAGCAAAACAATTCGACCCAACATATAGCGATCTTAAACAACGACAATCTTACCTGGAATGCGACAAATCCAGTGTCCACCCTGAGCGCAGCTCTTTGGGGAGTAAGCCCACGGTATAAGCTTTGGGATGAGTTGAACTGGGGCGTTGTTGACTGTCTTAATCTTGCACTGTGCGTTCATTTTTATGGGGAAAGTGTAGTTCACATTGTACTTGTTCCTGCATACACCATGGGCTGCAAACGCAATGACAGAGTTTTTACGGCATGATACAGAAGTGGTTAAAGGAAACCAAAACCCAAAGAGAAAAGTGGATTGAGTAAAGCAGCAACATTAGTAGAACACATCAGTGAAAGTTTGAGGAAAATCGGACAATTGCTGCAAAAGTTATGAATTTTCAAAGTTTTGGTGTTGAAACCACTGGATGAGGAGACTACTAGAGGTTATGGCATCATGTGTGGACAACAATATAAAGAAAATATAAAGGGAATCCCACAAAAATTCACTTTTCTAGCATATTGAAAGAGCACTTGACTAACCACTTTCAGAAAGCAAGGGGAATAATTGCTACCCTTGACATATATGTCAGTATCAAGTTGATGGAATGTGTAATTTTCATGAAAAGTGAATATTTGTGGAATTCCCTTTATATTTTCTTCATATTGTTGTCCACACACACATACATCATAATCTCTAGTAGTTTCCTCATCCAGCGGTTCCAACACCAAAACTTTAAAAATTCATAACTTTTGCATCGATTGTCCGATTTTCCTCAAACTTTCATTGATGTGTTCTACTAATGTTGCTGCTTTCACACAATCCACATTTTTCTTTGGGTTTTGGTTTCCTTTAAGAATGGGAGAATAAATAACAAGGATGTCCAGGCTTTCAGATTTTAAAGAAGCTTTGCAATTTCAGGTATTACATGACAAGAATAATCACTGTTACACGATGATCTGAAATATCGGAAGAGTATTTTTGTATATGAAAAGTTTCTATATCCCAATGACCTAGGATGGGATTGTTAGTATTTTTTTTTTCATTTTCCCACTTTTCCAATCGCAACTGAACTCCACATTATATTTTTCAAAGGATTATACTACCACATATAGACAATATATCTCATCCATATTTTACACACACACACATGGGAAGCATAGTACATATTATGAGTATCATGTAAACGTACTGGTATGCTTTATGTAGTTACGACTTGGACAGATATAGTATGATTATGAAATTATTACAATATATATATATATATTTATCTATTTATCTTTCTATCTATTTATTAAGTCTTCTTTAAAAGCAGGGTAGTCTCATTCAGTGCCACAAAGGCCTGCTTTGCAAGGGAGCCCTGCGTTGATATACAATACATTACATGTGCACACAATAAAAAACAAGAGCAAAACGAACATACTATTATGATACAGCTAAAGAACAATCGGTGTGAAAGAGCATAAAGCACATAAGAAAGAACATAAAACGAGCGGAGAAAATAGATATCTGAATTATATGAAAATAATATTAAAAGATGTTTATCACTCTTTGAATTCCCTTTTGGAGGACGTGAAAGGAAAGAAAGTAATCAACATGGCTACAGAGATTAAAGCAATAATATAATGTGGATACTTAAAAGAGCAGTATCTTGTATTTAGAAAATATCTAAAAAATACATTCATAGAATAATACACTTCAAACGCGAGAAACAGATTGAGAAATGAAATGCAGACATTTACTCACACTCATGGACAAAATGTATTAATATACATTACAAACGACACGAACCTATCCAAAAGGCTTAATGTTTATCTTTCGTTGCGATGCACTTAGCGAAAATGACAAATGTCACCAATATAACATTTAAAGAAAATCCAAAGGGTTGCACAAAAGATACATAAATCATATATACATACATCAAGTTAAACGTTACTTGAATGAATCTGCAGTAAAACGAGCATGTAAAGAAGGCAATTATGCACGACAACGCTATAACAAAACTAAACAAAAAAAATAGATCGACTAACTATGAACAACGGAAAGAGGAGAACAAAATCAATTTGGGGAATTAAGCAAAAGAGACTAATGAAACGCTACTCCTCTGTGACTCTTTGTCTCTCGATTTCTCTTTCTATCATGAAATACCTTTCGCTGTTTCCTCTTTTCTCTATGTCTTGGTTCTGTCTCATCTGCTCGTGTTTTCCTATTATAGTCTGTATCAAAACTTGAATCATTCTCGAGCAGACGCCGTCACTTGCGCTTCCACTCTATCGCCGGCTCCATCTTTTAATTCTTTGTGTGCCATAAAATCCCATTTGTGTTACACTCCATATTATTCTGAAACGCATGAGCACGGCAGTTATGTTCTGCAGAAAGCGCTGTATATTTCATGACAAAGGCTATGATCACCATCCCTTAACATCCGCCTGCTCGGCGGCCGGGCAGAGAGATTTAAGCCACTTTCGCATGAGCACTGACTGGCAACCGCAAAGTATATGGAAATGCTGAAAAATGGGGAGGAATGCTAAATGTATATAGGGTGCGTAATACTTCCCACACGCAATACAACAAATATCATTATATGATTTACATAATGCACATATCATAAATAGCGGAATTACAAAATTAACTTAGACATGGAAATCCAACTAACTCTAAATTAACACCCTAAATCTAAGTTTTCATGATGATCAAAATAATATGTAAATCATGTGCATCTATATCAGGTGCAGCTGTACACGTATTATACTTTTGTGATATTATTGTTTACATTTGTATTTGCTCCATGACATTTCACTTTCTTTAGTGTACAAATCGTTTATTCTGCTATGCAATTATTTTGTATCAATTTGGATATGGAAACAAATGAAAGAAAAAAAAAGAAACAAGTCGCTGCCATACATACAGCAGAGAGGTAAAAGGGTTGGTGGGAGAG